>NC_090942.1:7500-645909 GCF_040807025.1 Struthio camelus
CTAACCCTAACCCTAACCCTAACCCTAAAATGGCTCTAACCCTAACCCTAACCCTAAATGGCTCTAACCCTAACCCTAACCCCTGACCCTGACCCCTGACCCCTGACCCTAGACCTTGACCCCCGACCCCCTGCACTTTAACCCTAACCCTGACCCCTGATCTCTAGCCCCCTGACCCCACCCCTACCCTGTAACCCTGACCCTCTAACCCTAACCCCTAATGATGTGCTCCCCTGACCCCAACCACCAAGTGGTGCTCCCTGACCTGTGACCCCCTAATGCTAACCCCTAGGCTGCCTGAGCCCTAAAGGGCTCTAACCCTGGAGTGCAGGTGTGGTCCCTAGTGGTTAACCCTAGGGGCCTGATTGTAGGGTGGCTCCTATAACCCTAGTGTGGTGGGGCTCCCCCTAGTGGTGGGTGGGGGTGGGTTACGGTTGTGTATATATAGTATATAAAAAGAAATAAAAATAATAAGAAAAAGGAAAATAATTTGCATATGGAATGAAATGGGTGGCAGGGTTAGGATGCTAATTGGGAGTAAAGAATTATTATTTGAATAAATTGGGATAATAATTGATTACTCCCAATTAGCATGCTAAAGAGAGGGAAAGAGTAAAGAGAGGGAAAGAGTAAAGAGAGGGAAAGAGTAAAGAGAGGGAAAGAGTAAAGAGAGGGAAAGAGTAAAGAGAGGGAAAGAGTAAAGAGAGGGAAAGAGTAAAGAGAGGGAAAGAGTAAAGAGAGGGAAAGAGTAAAGAGAGGGAAAGAGTAAAGAGAGGGAAAGAGTAAAGAGAGGGAAAGAGTAAAGAGAGGGAAAGAGTAAAGAGAGGGAAAGAGGAGATAGACAAAATTAAAGTGGACAAAAATCATAAAATAAAAACAGAGCCCAGAGGGGGGAATCTAACCACAGAGGAAAAGGAAAAAAAAGAGATATACTGAAATAAGGAGAAATAGAATAATCAACATAAGGCTAACATTATCACAGTAGAGATAAAACAGAAAACCTACAGGAAAGAACACAGAGGGAGAAAGCAAAGGTAAGCACAAAGCAAGAGGGGGAAAGCAAAGGAAGACAGCAAGGCAGGACAGAGAAAGAAAAAAAGAAGGTCAATGAGAGACAAAATAAGAGAAAAAATTTGTCCCGCTCTTTCTTTCTTTTTTAGGAGGCCATAGAAAGACCACCATACAAATAAGAACCAGGATAAATTTTCTCTCCTACTTTGACTTCAAAGGAGAAGATGAACAAGAGCAAAGGACTTCCATGCAACATGTACTGGAAATAACACAACAGAAACAAACAACAACATTCTCTTTATTTGAAAGGAGACACAAACACAGCCACCTCTATCATCTTTATTGCTCCAAAAAGAAAAAAAAAAAAAAACCACAACAATCTCCTTATTCCAACAGCATCAGAAACACCTCCAGCTTCATTCCTCACTACATAAGCATGCTCATCCCCACACTACACGACAGCTGCTTCTGCACCTACAAAAAAAAAAAAAAAGGGAGGGGGGAAAGACATGTCAGTTACAAAACACTAAACAAAACCACCCCGACAACATAACATACCAGCCCACCATCCACAGCAGCTGCACACACTCGTCACCAACCTTCTCTACAATCACACCAATGCTACACCCATCCAGCAGCATACACTCTGCCTCCCTGCACTTACAAGGAAACACCTGCAGTTTTTTGGGACAGCTCTCGGTAACAACATTACCGAGCGCTTCCAAATACCACCCTGCCTAGAAAACCCCGGCCCCGAGCCACAGCTCCGCACCAACATTGGCGATGATCGTCGCCTCGCAGACTGACCAGGACCGGGGAAAAAAAAAACCCAGCCAGGGGAAGCAAAAAAAAAATCCCCCAGCTGGGGTTTTTTTTTTTAAAAATAAAAATGGAAAAAATTTTACTTGCTAACTACAGCCTGTAAGAACAAAAGGTGCATACAAGGTTAGACACATTCCATACCAAAAACCACCCAACATCCACACAACTGCCCACTCAGTCCCACCACAGCCACTCTGCCTCCCTGCACTTACAAGGAAACACCTGCAGTTTTTTGGGACAACTCTCGGTAACAACATTACCAAGCGCTTCCAAATACCACCCTGCCTAGAAAACCCCGGCCCCGAGCCACAGCTCCGCACCAACATTGGCGATGATCGTCGCCTCGCAGACTGACCGGGACCGGGGAAAAAAAAAACCCAGCCAGGGGAAGCAAAAAAAAAATCCCCCGGCTGGGGTTTTCTTTTTAAAAATAAAAATGGAAAAAATTTTACTTGCTAACTACAGCCTGTAAGAACAAAAGGTGCATACAAGGTTAGACACATTCCATACCAAAAACCACCCAACATCCACACAACTGCCCACTCAGTCCCACCACAGGCACTCTGCCTCCCTGCACTACATGGCAAACAGCACCAGTTTTTAGGACCGCTCACAGAAACAGCATTACCGAGCGTTTCCACATACCACCCTGCCTAAAAACAAAACCCAGCCCAACCTGCACAGCAACATTGGCAATGATCAAATCACCTCAGACAGTGAACAACACCACAGGAAAACAAAGTCAGGGGAAAAAAAAAATTCACCCACCTGGGGGTTTCCATTAAAAAAAAAAAAAACTCTAAATGCTAAGTACAATCAGAAAACAAACCAAACACATGCATACAGACTTAGATACACTCAATACCAAACCCAAACGACAACCACACAATTACCCACGCCCTCCCACCGCAGCCATTCCTCACCTCTACTAACACAGCCAATTTCCAACCATTTAAAAGGGAACACTGCACTGCCGTGAACAGGCTCCCACCAAAAACACCATTCCTATCCATCAATAAATAAATATACAAACAATAAAACTACGCTTCGCCTTACAGTTTCACTCTCACAGAAACCCTAACAAGGTCCCATGGAGACAGTACTTAGCACAGCCCACACCCTCGACTACACCCACAGGCAAGGCAGCTCCAGCTCCACCCACAAAGACACAAACACACAGACACAACAACAATCACAGCACAAACAACACTCTCAGCCAGAAAGCCCTACAACAACACATCCCTGCAGCTCACAGGCACAGGAGAAGCCCATAATGGCAAGCAGCTGGCAAAGCCAGGACCATCAATGCACAAGAGGCTGGCCAGAAAGACCCAAGACCACGACCACACAGGGAAGAAAACCCTGAAAGCATGCCATGAAGGCGAGGAAGAGCAGCCGCGGAAGGCAAGGAAGAGCATTGCCACAAAGATGAATGGCTGCAGAAGGCAAGGAAGAGCAGCCATGGAAGGCAAGGAAGACCATCGCCACAAAGATGAATGGCTGCAGAAGGCAAGGAAGAGCAGCCATGGAAGGCAAGGAAGACCATCGCCGCAAAGATGAACGGCCACGGAATGCAAGGAAGAGCAGCCACGGAAGGCAAGGAAGAGCATCACTGCAAAGATGAATGGCTGCAGAAGGCAAGGAAGAGCAGCCATGGAAGGCAAGGAAGAGCATCGCCGCAAAGATGAACGGCCACGGAATGCAAGGAAGAGCGGCCACGGAAGGCGAGGAAGAGCATTGCCGCAAAGATGAACGGCCACAGAAGGCAAGGAAGAGCATCGCCACAAAGATGAGCAGCCGCGGAAGGCAAGGAAGAGCGGCCGCGGAAGGCAAGCAGTATCGCCACAGAGATGAACAGCCACAGACAGCTACAATGCAAATTCAGCGCAACACACCGACCCTTTTGGTGGGCGGCACACAAGGAGACACCATCCCTCGACGCAACACTGAGCGCTCGGGCCACTCAATAGCCTGCGGATGCCTAACACCCTAGCCCTGCAAAGTTTACACCGTGCTCCACCATCACACAGGACAAGAGCAACATCAAGACCTCTGTAAAACACAGGACACCTACAACACACACAGAACACAGCACACAACAACACAGACACAGGCTGGAGCTGCCCAGACTACCACACCCACCTCTGCCTCTACCTCACACACAGCACCCACCCTCACGAGGCCTCCACACGACACTGATTGGCAGCACACACACACACACACCCACACACTGCCCAAGACACACCGACACCCTTGGCCCCCTCCACTTAGCTTGGGCACTGCCGTGCATCACTGTCCATCCTCAAGAGCCAGCCTCGATGCCACGCACGTCCTCTCTGACCTTCCTTCGCCCTCACCACCTGCCAAAACAGACCACAAACCATCACCTGCATGCCACACGGCTCCAGCCTCTTCCCCAAAAAACACCCCCCTCCAAAACACCACGGTCCCTCCATTCACCTGAAACACGTCCATTCCAAACTCAGACATCCTGCCCAGCACTAGGACACCCACAGCACCTGGGAAAAACAACACAAAAGTCACTCTTCTGCCAGGTAGCACCCAACAGCCCTACTACAAAGGGCACACCATGCCACTCACCTCAAATCCTCAGCCATCCGGGAAGAGGCCCCCCACAGCACCTGACAAAAAGCACAACAAAAGATATTACTGAGAGGCAGCCCCACACCACCCAACCACATGATAAAGCTCTCAACGACAAGCTGCCCCCTCTTACCTGCTCAGCCTCCGCCTCAGCACTCAGCTTCTCCACGCCACAACTGCATCCTACACCTGCAAAGTCAGAGACAATACCACAGCTTGAGGGGATGGCCACAAAACCACACCCCGTCCACACCCACCCCTTGCTCCCACACTTTTACCTGTGCTGCTCACCCTTCCCCACTGTCATGCTACAGGAGGCCGCGCCAAGCTCTGCCACGCACCTGCAAAACCAGAACAGCACCGGGCAACAGGCACAGCACCAACAACACAACAGCACCACTCCACACTCTGCTCCATCTCTCACACCAACACTCACCTGGCCAGCCTCCTCCTAGGCACAAGCAACCCACTTGCCTCACGGCTTCCACCTACAAACACAAAACAAAAAGCATTCAGCAAACCGCCACCCAGAACACTCTCTTGCCAACAACACTCACAAGCTCACCTCCTTAGTGCACATCTCGGTCTTCCTCCATCTCCCTCAGGCACCCACAACACTGCTCTGCATCTGCAAAAGCAACACAAACTGCAGCACCCAAAGGCAGACCTATCCCCATTCCACTCCCCTTCACCACTCCACGCTGCACACTGCCATTGCTAAAACCCACAGGCAAGGCACCTCCAGCCCCAAACAAACATGCACGCTCACACACAGCACACACAAACACAGAACAAAGCCCTAAGCAGAAAGAACAGTTCTCACGCATAGGACCCTGCGGGCCACAAAGCCCTACAATGCCACAACTGTGCGGCTCAGAGACTCGGGAGAAGCCCAGGAAAGTCAAACGCCACGGTCCGTGACAGAAAGCAGCCAGCAAAGCCACGACCATCAATGCACAAGAGGCTGGCCAGAAAGACCCAAGACCACGACCACACAGGGAAGAAAACCCTGAAAGCATGCCACGAAGGCGAGGAAGAGCGGCCACGGAAGGCGAGGAAGAGCATCACCGCAAAGATGAGCGGCCGCAGAAGGCGAGGAAGAGCGGCCACGGAAGGCGAGGAAGAGCATCGCCGCAAAGATGAGCGGCCACAGAAGGCGAGGAAGAGCATCGCCGCAAAGATGAGCGGCCGCAGAAGGCGAGGAAGAGCATCGCCGCAAAGATGAGCGGCCGCAGAAGGCGAGGAAGAGCATCGCCGCAAAGATGAGCGGCCGCAGAAGGCGAGGAAGAGCATCGCCGCAAAGATGAGCGGCCACAGAAGGCAAGGAGTATCGCCACAAAGATGAGCGGCCACAGACAGCTACGATGCAAATTCAGCGCAACACACCGACCCTTTTGGTGGGCGGCACACAAGGAGACACCATCCATTGACGCAACGCTGAGCGCTCAGGCCACCCAATAGCCTGCGGATGCCTAACACCCTAGCCCTGCAAAGTTTACACCGTGCTCCACCATCACACAGGACAAGAGCAACATCAAGACCTGAGCAAAACACAGGACACCTACAACACACACCACACAGTACACAACAACACAGACACAGGCTGGAGCTGCCTGGACTACCACACCCACCTCTGCCTCTACCTCACACACAGCACCCACCCTCAGGAGGCCTCCACACGACACACTGATTGTCCACACACACACCCCAAGACACACCAACACCCTTGGCCCCCTCCACTTAGCTTGGGCACTGCCGTGCGTCACCATCCATCCTCAAGAGCCAGCCTCGATGCCAGGCACGCCCTCTCTGATCTTCCTTCAGTCACAAACCTTCACCCTCACCACCTGCCAAAACAGACCACAAACCATCACCTGCATGCCACACGGCTCCAGCCTCTTCCCCAAAAAACACCCTCCTCCAAAACAACACGGTCCCTCCATTCACCTGAAACACGTCCCTTCCAAACTCAGAGATCCTGCCCAGTGCTCACACACCCACAGCACCTGGGAAAAACAACACAAAGTTACTCTTCTGCCAGGTAGCACCCAACAGCCCTACTACAAAGGACTCACCATTCTACTGCAGCTCACATCCTCAGCCACCCCAGAAAAGGCCCCCCACAAGCACCTGAAAAAAAGCACAACAAAAGACATTACTGAGAGGCAGCCCCACACCACCCAACCACATGATAAAGCTCTCAACGACAAGCTGCCCCCTCTTACCTGCTCAGCCTCCGCCTCAGCACTCAGCTTCTCCACGCCACAACTGCATCCTACACCTGCAAAGTCAGAGACAATACCACAGCTTGAGGGGATGGCCACAAAACCACACCCCGTCCACACCCACCCACCGCTCCCACACCTTTACCTGTGCCGCTCACCCTTGCCCACTGTCATGCTACAGGAGGCCGCGCCAAGCTCTGCCACGCACCTGCAAAACCAGAACACCACTGGCCAACAGGCACAGCACCAACAACACAACAGCCCCACTCCACACTCTGCTCCATCTCTCACACCAACACTCACCTGGCCAGCCTCCTCCTAGGCACAAGCAACCCACTTGCCTCACGGCTTCCACCTACAAACACAAAACAAACATTGTTCAGGGAACCACTGCCCAAGACACCCTCCTGCCAACAACACTCACAAGCTCACCTGCTTTGCACAGGCCCTGCTCGTCCTCCGTCTCCCTCGGGCACCCACGACACTGCTCCACATCTGCAAAAAACAACAGAAAAATGCAGGACCCAAAGCCTGATCAATCATCATCTGCTCCCCATCACCACTCCACTCTGCACGCTGCCATCGCTAAAACCCACAGGCAAGGCACCTCCAGCTCCAAACAAACATGCACACACACAAACAGCACACACAAACACAGAGGAAAGCCCTAGGCAGAAAGAACGATTCTCATGCATAAGACCCTGCTGGCCACAAAGCCCTACAACAGCACAACCGTGCACCTCAGAGGCTCAGGAGAAGCCTAAGAAAGAGTCAAATGCCACAAGCTGTGACAGCAAGGGGCCAGCAAAGCCAGGACTACGGAAGCACAAGAGGCTGGCCAAAAGGACCCAAGGCTACGACCATGCAGGCAAGAAAACCCTGAAAGGATGCCGCAGAAGACGAGCGAAGAGCGGCCGCCGCAGAAGACGAGCGAAGAGCGGCCGCCGCAGAAGACGAGCGAAGAGCGGCCGCCGCAGAAGACGAGCGAAGAGCGGCCGCCGCAGAAGACGAGCGAAGAGCGGCCGCCGCAGAAGACGAGCGAAGAGCGGCCGCCGCAGAAGACGAGCGAAGAGCGGCCGCCGCAGAAGACGAGCGAAGAGCGGCCGACAAGCGCTCAAACATCACCACAAAGATGGCCAGCCACAGACAGCTATGATGCTAATTCAGTGCAACACACCAGCCCTTCTCACAGGCAGCACACAAGGAGATATGATCCATTGGCACAATGCTGAGCACTCAGGCCACTCAAAAGCCTCCGGATGCCTACCATGCTACCGATGCAACATCTGTGCCATGCTCCATGAGCACAAAGAACAAGAGCAACATCAACACCTGAGCAAAACACAGGACACCTACAACACACACAGAACACAGCACACAACAACACAGACACAGGCTGGAGCTGCCCGGACTACCACACCCACCTCTCCCTCTACCTCACACACAGCACCCACCCTCAGGAGGCCTCCACACTGTAATGACTGGCAGCACACGCACACACCCACCCACACACACACACCACCCAAGACACACCAACACCCTTGGCCCCCTCCACTTAGCTTGGGCACTGCTGTGCGTCACCGTCCATCCTCAACAGCCAGCCTCGATGCCAGGCACCTCCTCTCTGACCTTCCTTCAGTCACAAACCTTCACCCTCACCACCTGCCAAAACAGAGCACAAACCATCACCTGCATGCCACACAGCTCCAGCCTCTTCCCCAAAAAACACCCTCCTCCAAAACAACACGGTCCCTCCATTCACCTGAAACACGTCCATTCCAAACTCAGAGATCCTGCCCAGTGCTCACACACCCACAGCACCTGGGAAAAACAACACAAAGTTACTCTTCTGCCAGGTAGCACCCAACAGCCCTACTACAAACAGCACACTGCGCCACTCACCTCAAATCCTCAGCCATCCGGGAAGAGGCCCCCCACAGCACCTGAAAAAAGCACAACAAAAGACATTACTGAGAGCCAGCCCCACACCACCCAACCACATGATAAAGCTCTCAACGACAAGCTGCCCCCTCTTACCTGCTCAGCCTCCGCCTCAGCACTCAGCTTCTCCACGCCACAACTGCATCCTACACCTGCAAAGTCAGAGACAATACCACAGCTTGAGGGGATGGCCACAAAACCACACCCCGTCCACACCCACCCCTTGCTCCCACACTTTTACCTGTGCTGCTCACCCTTCCCCACTGTCATGCTACAGGAGGCCGCGCCAAGCTCTGCCACGCACCTGCAAAACCAGAACAGCACCGGGCAACAGGCACAGCACCAACAACCCCACACTATGCTCTGCTCCATCTCGCAGACCAACACTCACCTGGCCAGGCTCCTCCTAGGCACAAACAACCCACTTGCCTCATGGCTTCCCACCTACAAACACAAAACAAAAAGCATTCAGCAAACCGCCACCCAGAACACTCTCTTGCCAACAACACTCACAAGCTCACCTCCTTAGAGCACATCTCAGTCTTTCTCCATCTCCCTTGAGTACCTGGAACACTGCTCCGCATCTGCAAAAGCAACACAAACTGCAGCACCCAAAGGCAGACCTATCCCCATTCCACTCCCCTTCACCACTCCACGCTGCACACTGTCATTGCTAAAACCCACAGGCAAGGCACCTCCAGCCCCAAACAAACAGCCACGCTCACAAACAGCAGACACAAACACAGAGGAAAGCCCTAGGCACAAAAAACAGTTCTCACGCATAAGACCCTGCCGGGCACAAAGCCCTACAACACCACAACCCTGTGGCTTTCAGGCTCAGGAGAAGCCCAGGAAAGACTCAAATGCCATGGCCTGTGACAGAAAGGGGCCGACAAAGCCAGGACTGTGGATGCACAAGAGGCTGGCCAGAAAAACCCAAGGCCATGATCACACAGGGAAGAAAACCCTGAAAGCATGCCACGAAGGCGAGGAAGCGCGGCCGCCGAAGAAGAGGCGAAGAAGCGCGGCCGCCGAAGAAGAGGCGAAGAAGCGCGGCCGCCGAAGAAGAGCGGCCGCCGAAGAAGAGGCGAAGAAGCTATGTTGCAAATCTGCAACGACACAATGCCCCTTTTCACGGGCGGCACAGCAGATACAATCCCTTTGCACAACACTGAGCGCTGAGGCCAGTCCCAAAGCCTACAGATGACTACTGTGCTAGCCCTGCAAACTCGTCCTTTGTGCTCCAGGAACACAAAGGACAAGAGCAACAGCAAGACCTAAGCAAAAGACAGGACACCTACAACACACAATATACAGCACACAACAACACAGACACAGGCTGGAGCTGCCCGGCCCCAAGCACAACCCCACGGCCTTGACCTCACCGAAAACAATCATCCTAAAGCACTACACTCATGGTCAGCAAACACACACACACACCCCTACCCCCAGGACAAGCCAACACCCTTGACCCCTCCACTTAGCTTGGGCACTGCTGTGCGTCACTGTCCATCCTCAACAGCCAGCCTCGATGCCAGGCACCTCCTCTCTGATCTGCCTTCAGTCACAAACCTTCGCCCTCATCACCTGCCAAAACAGAGCACAAGCTGTCACCCGCACACCACGCAGCACCAGCCTCTTCCTCCAAAAACACCCTCCTCCCAAACACCACGGTCCCTCCGCTTACCTGTGCCCCGTCCAAACTCCAACATCGTGGCCGGGCGGACACCCGCAGCACCTGGGAAAGGCAACACAACACAGTTATTCTGCCAGGCAACGCCCAATAGCCCTACAACAAAGAACTCACCGTTCCACTCACCCCAAATCCTCTGGCAAAAGGCCCCCCCACAGCACCTGAAAAAAAGCACAACAGAAGACATCACCGAGAACCAGCCCAACACCCCCCAGTCACAGAATAAAGCGCTCAATGACAAGCTGCCCCTCACACCTGCTCAGCCTCCGTCTCGGCACTCAGCTTCTCTACGCCACAACTTCACACAATGCCTGCAAAAACACAGAAAACACCACACCTTGAGGGCATGCCCACAAAACCAAAGTCCTTCGGCACCCACCCTTTCCTCCCACACCTTCACCTGTGCCGCTCCACTCTGCACACTGCCACTGCTAATAATCCACAGGCAAGGCACCTCCAGCCCCAAACAAACATGCACACACAAACAGCAGAAACAAACACAGAGGAAAGCCCTAGGCACAAAGAACAATTCTCACACATAAGACCCTGCCGGGCACAAAGCCTGACAAGACCACAACCGTGCAGCTTTGAGGCTCAGGAAAAGCCCACGAAAGAGTCAAACACCATGGCCTGGGACGGAAAGGGGCCAGCAAAGCCAGGACCATCACTGGACAAGAGGCCATCCAGAAACAAGCAAGGCCATGATCACACAGGGAAGAAAACCCTGAAAGGGAGCCCCAAAGGCGAAGAAGCGCGGCCGCCCGAGGCGAAGAAGCGTGGCCGCCCGAGGCGAGCCACAGATGCTACGATGCAAATCTGGCACGACACAACGCCCCTTTTCACGGGCAGCACAGGAGGAGATGCAAACCCTTCGCACAACACTGAGTGCTCAGGCCACTCCAAAAACCTGCAGACGCCTACCGTGCTAGCCCTGCAAAGTCTGCATTGTGCTCCATGAGCACAAAGGACAAGAGCAACATCAACACCTGAGCAAAACACAGGACACCTACAACACACACCAAACACAGCACACAACAACACAGATACAGGATGGAGCTGCCCGGCCTAGCACACCCCCCTCTCCCTCTGCCTCACACACAGCACTCATCCTCAGGAGGACTCTACACTGTAATGACTGGCAGCACACGCACACACACACACCCCAAGACAAGCCAACACCCTTGGCCCTCCCAACTTAGCTCGGGCACTGCTGCGCCGTCCTCAAGAACCAGCCTCGATGCCAGGCACATCTGTTCTGCTCTTCCTTCAGTCACAAACCTTCACCTTCACAACCTGCCAAAACACAACACAAGCGGTCACCTGCACGCCAGATGCCTCCAGCCTCTTCACCAAAAACACCCTCCTCCCAAACACCACGGTCCCTCCCCTCACCTGCGGCCTGTCCAAACTCCAACATTGGGGCTGGGCGGACACCTGCGGCACCTAGGAAAGGCAACACAGTTACTATTCTGCCAGGCAACGCCCAACAGCCCTACAACAAAGGACACACCTTTCTACTGCAGCTCACACCCTCAGCCACCCCAGAAAAGGCCCACACAGCACCTGAAAAAGCACAACAAAAGACATCACTGAGAAGCAGCCCAGCACCAGCCCCACGGCACAGTAGAGCCCTGACCCAAACAGCTCCCCCTCTTACCTGCTCAGCCTCCGTCTCAGCGCTTGGCTTCACCACACCACAACTGCACCCAATGCAAAAAAAACCTAGGGTACAAAACTAGGAAAAAATGTTTTCCCTGAACCCCTCCTGTCTCTTCTTTTCTGCAGTCCTGCAGAGCAACAAACAATTCCCCAACTCCCATCATCTCAGAAGAGCCCCGTGAGGAAGCTGCATCCCTTCTGCAATAAACTCAAAAACACCAGAAAACAACAGTGACCGTCAACAAAAGATACAACAGGATATTCAGAAGCCCTTTTTCAGCCCAAACAACCCACACCGAGATGCTACCCAAGAAAAACCCTATCTCCTACAAACACTTCCCTCTCATAATCACAGCTCCAGCTCAAGCTGCCTCATTGCTCTTCTATTGTTCAATGGCCTTCGCATCTCCAAGCGTACAAATAGGTCTTCCAGGATAGTTGTACATCCTCAAATGCTGTTATTTGCTAAGCCCATTACAAACTACCACTCCCACAGCAGATCAAAGGCAGAATGAACTCAGGGAAGAGAGACCCCCGCTTTATGTAACCCTAGGCCCCACCCACTTCCCTACCCAGAAACTCTTTGGAGGGGAGGGGCAAACAAACAGCAACCATAAATACATAGGGCTAGGCAGAAGCAATTCTTCTGCCACTCAGCATCTAGAACAGAGAGGACAGAAGGCATAAAGAGACCTCTTCTATGAAATAGAACATCTGTTTTTTACTGAGACTTCATATAGTATCTACATTATCAAGAGGTAGGTCATTAAACTCCTTTTTACCTTAACTAGCACAAGCCTTCATATTAAAAGCTACAAATGAGTTCTGGTTATACTTAGGAAAAAAACTACAACATTCCACAGCGCCTACAAAGGGAATGCTATACCATAGTCCTCTAATGGGTTCAGGTCTGCCTAGAATACAGCTGCTCTGGCAGGGCAACATTTCCTGAAGGGCAAACCAGGATATCAAAATGAACTCTGGGAACAAGCCCTCTGCTGTAATAGGAGCACTTCCTAAGAGGAATGGGTCTTCTATAGTACCTAAAATGATGAAAAAAAAAGTCAGTGGCTGGAATGACTAGTTGTCCAGGAGAATACTATATCTGTATCACTAACTGGAGAACTGACACAAGGAGATCTCAGGATGGCTCCGGAGGGCACAAGAGGGATGCTAAGAGGGCAGAAAGACCAATGCAGCATTCTGGGGCACAACAAAGAATAATCCAGAATAAAATAAAGGGGCTCCTCACAAGTCTGCAGGACCAATGGAAGTCTATACAACACAACAAAGCTCTACAGAGGACTCCAGATTGGATTACACATTTCCAATGCAGACTAGAGAACAATAAAAAAAAAAAGCCAGTAGAGAATAACTAGAGTTTCCCCAAGGGGTCCAAGGGAAAACAAGGCTGCTAAGACCACTAGATGATGAACAGAGAGCACTGTTCAGAAAAGTTCTGAGGACACTACAACAATCTTAAAGGATTGACAGAGCCAAAAGATGGCTCTGCGAAAAAAGGAAAGCTGAAAGAGAACTCCAGAGTTCACTAGAGGGGTGCTAAAAAGCCTAGACGGCCAACAGAGCTCTGTGGGGGAACGATAAAAGGCCAAAAAAGTGGGCGGGGGGGAGAGGGGAGAAAAATTGAGAGCTGCTGAAAGGGCTGGAGGGCCAACACAGAGCTCCATGTTGCGACAAAAGACTCCAGAAACATTTTGAGGCCACTACAGGGGTCCTAAATCAGTCTAGAGAATCAAGATACAGCTCTGGGAAATGAGGAAAGCCAAAAAGAGACTCCAGAGCACACTACAGGGGTTCTAAGGGGTCTACATGGCCAAAAAGAGAGTCTGAGGTGCTAGGAAGCCCTCAGGAGGGGTTCAGAAGTGGCTACATGGCTCAAGAGGGGTCTAGAGGGCCAGAAGACAGCTCTGGGGAACAAAGAAAGACAAAGAGAGGTCCCAAATACAAGAGCAACAAGCACAAAAAACTTCTAGAACACAATTACAGCCAAAAGAGGGTTCCACAACAGACTGCAGAGCTGCAAAGACAGCTGCATGGCCAAATGAGGGCTCTATGATCCAACAAAGACCTGCAGAGGGCTTTGGGAGGGACTACATGAGCTGGAAGTCCAAAACAAAGCTCTGTAGCACTAGGAAGGCTGGAAAAGGAGTGCATATCACACTAGAAAGTTACTGAGGGGCCCAGGAAGGCAACATACGTTTGCAGGGAAAGATAAAAGAGGAAAGGCCAGGCAAGAACAGAGGGCTGTCAACAGGGACAGAGAACTAACACATGGCTCTGGGAACCCAAAGGTCTCCAGAGGGCTCCTGATGTGAACACAGGAGTTCTAAGAGCTCTGGGGAGCCCCAAAAGCGAAACCTTCCAGAGTAGTCTGGAGGGAACTAGACGAGTGGGCCTAACCGCAAAAAAGCCTCTGGGGAACACGAGAAACCTGCGGAGGGGTTCTGGAGGACCTAGACAGTGCCAAAGGGGTCTGGAGGACCAGAAGACCGCTCTGAGGTACAACAACTACAGCAAGACTGATTCAGAAGACACGAGAGGGCTTCTAAGGGCTCTCCATAGCCACAAAGAGACTCTGGGGAAGGAGGAGGAGGAGCTTCACAGGGATTCTGGGCCACCTAGACAGTTTCAGAGAGCTCGGAACAAGCAAAAGACAGCTCTGGGCAGCAAGGAAGAGCCAAAGAGTGGTGCAGAGTGCTCTAGAGCGGTGCCTAGGGGCCTAGGGAGCCAAGATCCATCTCTGGGGCACAGGGAAACCTGCCAGAGTAGTGCCGAGGGCACCAGAGGGGGCCCTCAAGGGTTTACATGGCCCAAAACCCCACTCTGGGGAAGAAGGAGGACCTTAGGAGGGGGTCTGGGCCACCTAGACAGTGCCTAAGGGGTCCGGAGGGCCAAAACAGTGCTGTGGTCTGCCCAGGGGCTCTGAGGTGGATAGAGCAGTGCTACGAGCTTTGGGGGGCCCGAAGACAGCTCTGGGGCACAGGGAAACCTGCCAGAGTAGTGCCGAGGGCACCAGAGGGGGCCCTCAAGGGTTTACATGGCCCAAAACCCCATTCTAGGGAAGGAGGAGGAGCTGAGGAGGGGGTCTGGGCCACCTAGGCAGTGCCTAAGGGGTCTGGAGAGCCAAAACACTACTCTGGGGCACCCCAAAGGTCTCCCCAGGGGCTCTGAGGTGGATAGAGCAGTGCTAGGAGCTCTGGGGGGCACCTACACAGCTCTGGGACACAGGGAAACCTGCCAGAGTAGTGCCGAGGGCACCAGAGGGGGCCCTCAAGGCGTGTGCCTAGCCAAAAGACCACTCTGGGGAAGAAGGAGGAGCTGAGGAGGGGGTCTGGGCCACCTAGACAGTGCCTAAGGGGTCTCAGGGGCCAAAAGAGTGCTGTGGGGCACCCCAAAGGTCTGCCCAGGGGCTCTGAGGTGGATAGAGCAGTGCTAAGAGCTGTGGGGGGCACCTACACAGCTCTGGGGCACCACAAAGGTCTGCCCAGGGGCTCTGAGGTGGATAGAGCAGTGCTAAGAGCTCTGGGGGGGGCCCAAAGACAGCTCTGGGGCACAGGGAAACCTGCCAGAGTAGTCCCGAGGGCACCAGAGGGAGCCCTCAAGGCATGTGCCTAGCCAAAAGACCACTCTGGGGAAGAAGGTGGAGCTGAGGAGGGGGTCTGGGCCACCTAGACAGTGCCTAAGGGGTCCGGAGAGCCAAAAGAGTGTTGTGGGGCACCCCAAAGGTCTGCCCAGGGGCTCTGAGGTGGATAGAGCAGTGCTAGGAGCTCTGGGGGTCCCCAACACAGCTCTGAGGCACAGGGAAACCTGCCAGAGTAGTGCCGAGGGCACCAGAGGGGGCCCTCAAGGGTTTACATGGCCCAAAACCCCACTCTAGGGAAGGAGGAGGAGCTGAAGAGGGGGTCTGGGCCACCTAGACAGTGCCTAAGGGGTCTCGGAGGGCCAAAGGAGTGCTCTGGGGCGCTCCAAAGGTCTGCCCAGGGGCTCTGAGGTGGATAGAGCTGTGCTAAGAGCTGTGGGGGGCCCAAAGACAGCTCTGGGGCACAGGGAAACCTGCCAGAGTAGTCCCGAGGGCACCAGAGGGGGCCCTCAAAGCATGTGCCTAGCCAAAAGACAACTCTGGGGAAGGAGGAGGAGCTGTGGAGGGGTTCTGGCCCACCTAGACAGTGCCTAAGGGGTCCGGAGGGCCAAAGGAGTGCTCTGGGGCACCCCAAAGGTCTCCCCAGGGGCTCTGAGGTGGATAGAGCAGTGCTAGGAGCTCTGCGGGGCACCTACACAGCCCCGGGGCACAGGGAAACCTGCCAGAGTAGTCCTGAGGGCACCAGAGGGGGCCCTCAAGGGTTTACATGGCCCAAAACCCCACTCTAGGGAAGGAGGAGGAGCTGAGGAGGGGGTCTGGGCCACCTAGACAGTGCCTAAGGGCTCCAGAGGGCCAAAAGACAGCTCTGGGGCACAACGAGTACTGCAATTGTAATTCAGAACACACGAGAGGGCTTCTAAGGGCTCTCCATGGCCACAAAGAGACTCTGGGGAAGGAGGAGCAGCTCAGGAGGGGGTCTGGCCCATCTAGACCCTTCCTGAGGGCTTGGCACGAGCAAGAGACAGCTCTGGGCAGCAAGGAAGAGCCAAAGAGTGGTGCGGAGTGCTCTAGAGCGGTGCCTAGGGGCCTAGGGAGCCAAGATGCAGCTCTGGGGCACAGGGAAACCTGCCAGAGTAGTGCCGAGGGCACCAGAGGGGGCCCTCAAGGGTTTAC
Source organism: Struthio camelus (assembly GCF_040807025.1). Taxonomy (NCBI): domain Eukaryota; kingdom Metazoa; phylum Chordata; class Aves; order Struthioniformes; family Struthionidae; genus Struthio; species Struthio camelus. The sequence continues at coordinate 24,230 of NC_090942.1, forward strand.
ATGGCTCAAAACCCCACTCTGGGGAAGAAGGAGGAGCTTAGGAGGGGGTCTGGGCCACCTAGACAGTGCCTAAGGGGTCCGGAGGACCAAAACAGTGCTGTGGTCTGCCCAGGGGCTCTGAGGTGGATAGAGCATTGCTAAGAGCTGTGGGGGGCCCAAAGACAGCTCTGGGGCACCACAAAGGTCTGCCCAGGGGCTCTGAGGTGGATAGAGCAGTGCTACGAGGTCTGGGGGGCACCTACACAGCTCTGAGGCACAGGGAAACCTGCCAGAGTAGTCCCAAGGGCACCAGAGGGGGCCCTGAAAGCATGTGCCTAGCCAAAAAAGATCTCTGCAGAAGAAGGAGGAGCTGAGGAGGGGGTCTGGGCCACCTAGACAGTGCCTAAGGGGTCCGGAGGGCCAGAAGACAGCTCTGGGGCACAACGAGTACTGCAATTGTAGTTCAGAAGACACGAGAGGGCTTCTAAGGGCTCTCCATGGCCACAAAGAGACTCTGGGGAAGGAGGAGGAGCTCAGGAGGGGTCTGGCCCATCTAGACCCTTCCTGAGGGCTTGGCACGAGCAAGAGACAGCTCTGGGCAGCAAGGAAGAGCCAAAGAGTGGTGCAGAGTGCTCTAGAGCGGTGCCTAGGGGCCTAGGGAGCCAAGATGCAGCTCTGGGGCACAGGGAAACCTGCCAGAGTAGTGCCGAGGGCACCAGAGGGGGCCCTCAAGGGTTTACATGGCCCAAAACCCCACTCTAGGGAAGGAGGAGGAGCTTAGGAGGGGGTCTGGGCCACCTAGACGGTGCCTAAGGGGTCTGGAGAGCCAAAACACTACTCTGGGGCACCCCAAAGGTCTGCCCAGGGGTTCTGAGGTGGATAGAGCAGTGCTAAGAGCTGTGGGGGGCCCAAAGACAGCTCTGGGGCACAGGGAAACCTGCCAGAGTAGTGCCGAGGGCACCAGAGGGGGCCCTCAAGGCGTGTGCCTAGCCAAAAGACAACTCTGGGGAAGGTGGAGGAGGAGCTGAGGAACGGGTCTGGGCCACCTAGACAGTGCCTAAGGGGTCTCGGGAGCCAAAACGCTACTCTGGGGCACCCCAAAGGTCTCCCCAGGGGCTCTGAGGTGGATAGAGCAGTGCTACGAGCTGTGGGGGGCACCTACACAGCTCTGGGGCACAGGGAAACCTGCAAGAGTAGTCCCGAGAACACCAGAGGGGGCCCTCAAGGGTTTACATGGCCCAAAACCCCATTCTAGGGAAGGAGGAGGAGCTGAGGAGGGGGTCTGGGCCACCTAGACAGTGCCTAAGGGGTCTGGAGAGCCAAAACACTACTCTGGGGCACCCCAAAGGTCTCCCCAGGGGCTCTGAGGTGGATAGAGCAGTGCTAGGAGCTCTGGGGGGCACCTACACAGCTCTGGGACACAGGGAAACCGGCCAGAGTAGTGCCGAGGGCACCAGAGGGGGCCCTCAAGGCGTGTGCCTAGCCAAAAGACCACTCTGGGGAAGAAGGTGGAGCTTAGGAGGGGGTCTGGGCCACCTAGACAGTGCCTAAGGGGTCTCGGGGGCCAAAAGAGTGCTCTGGGGCACCCCAAAGGTCTCCCCAGGGGCTCTGAGGTGGATAGAGCAGTGCTAAGAGCTCTGGGGGGGGGGCCCAAAGACAGCTCTGGGGCACAGGGAAACCTGCCAGAGTAGTGCCGAGGGCACCAGAGGGGGCCATCAAGGGTTTACATGGCCCAAAACCCCACTCTAGGGAAGGAGGAGGAGCTGAGGAGGGGTCTGGGCCACCTAGACAGTGCCTAAGGGGTCTGGAGAGCCAAAACACTACTCTGGGGCACCCCAAAGGTCTCCCCAGGGGCTCTGAGGTGGATAGAGCAGTGCTAAGAGCTGTGTGGGGGGGGCCAAAGACAGCTCTGGGGCACAGGGAAACCTGCCAGAGTAGTGCCGAGGGCACCAGAGGGGGCCCTCAAGGCGTGTGCCTAGCCAAAAGACCACTCTGGGGAAGAAGGTGGAGCTGAGGAGGGGGTGTGGGCCACCTAGACAGTGCCTAAGGGGTCTGGAGGGCCAAAAGAGTGCTGTGGGGCACCCCAAAGGTCTGCCCAGGGGCTCTGAGGTGGATAGAGCAGTGCTAAGAGCTGTGGGGGGCACCTACACAGCTCTGGGGCACCCCAAAGGTCTCCCCAGGGGCTCTGAGGTGCATAGAGCAGTGCTAAGAGCTCTGGGGGGGGCCCAAAGACAGCTCTGGGGCACAGGGAAACCTGCCAGAGTAGTGCCGAGGGCACCAGAGGGGGCCCGCCAGGCGTGTGCCTAGCCAAAAGACAACTCTGGGGATGGAGGAGGAGCTGAGGAGGGGGTCTGGGCCACCTAGACAGTGCCTAAGGGGTCCGGAAGACAGCTCTGGGGCACCGCAAAGGTCTGCCCAGGGGCTCTGAGGTGGATAGAGCAGTGCTAAGAGCTCTGGGGGGCCCCAACACAGCTCTGGGGCACAGGGAAACCTGCCAGAGTAGTGCCGAGGGCACCAGAGGGGGCCCTCAAGGATTTACATGGCCCAAAACCCCACTCTGGGGAAGAAGGAGGACCTTCGGAGGGGGTCTGGGCCACCTAGACAGTGCCTAAGGGGTCCGGAGAGCCAAAACAGTGCTGTGGTCTGCCCAGGGGCTCTGAAGTGGATAGAGCAGTGCTACGAGCTGTGGGGGGCACCTACACAGCTCTGGGGCACAGGGAAACCTGCCAGAGTAGTGCCGAGGGCACCAGAGGGGGCCCTCAAGGGTTTACATGACCGAAAACCCCATTCTAGGGAAGGAGGATGAGCTGAGGAGGGGGTCTGGGCCACCTACACAGTGCCTAAGGGGTCTGGAGGGCCAAAAGAGTGCTGTGGGGCACCCCAAAGGTCTCCCCAGGGGCACTGAGGTGGATAGAGCAGTGCTAAGAGCTGTGGGGGGCACCTACACAGCTCTGGGGCACAGGGAAACCTGCCAGAGTAGTCCCGAGGGCACCAGAGGGGGCCCTGAAAGCATGTGCCTAGCCAAAAGACATCTCTGGGGAAGAAGGAGGAGCTGAGGAGGGGGTCTGGGCCACCTAGACAGTGCCTAAGGGGTCCGGAGGGCCAGAAGACAGCTCTGGGGCACCCCAAAGGTCTGCCCAGGGGCTCTGAGGTGGATAGAGCATTGCTAAGAGCTCTGGGGGTCCCCAACACAGCTCTGGGACACAGGGAAACCTGCCAGAGTAGTCCCAAGGGCACCAGAGGGGGCCCTCAAAGCATGGGGCTAGCCAAAAGACAAGTCTGGGGAAGGAGGAGGAGCTGAGGAGGGGGTCTGGGCCACCTAGACAGTGCCTAAGGGGTCTCGGGGGCCAAAAGAGTGCTCTGGGGCACCCCAAAGGTCTGCCCAAGGGCTCTGAGGTGGATAGAGCAGTGCTAAGAGCTCTAGGGGGGGCCCCAACACAGCTCTGGGGCACAGGGAAACCTGCCAGAGTAGTCCCGAGGGCACCAGAGGGGGCCCTCAAGGTGTGTGCCTAGCCAAAAGACAACTCTGGGGATGGAAGAGGAGCTGAGGAGGGGTTCTGGCCCACCTAGACAGTGCCTAAGGGGTCTCGAGAGCCAAAACACTACTCTGGGGCACCCCAAAGGTCTCCCCAGGGGCTCTGAGGTGGATAGAGCAGGGCTAAGAGCTGTGGGGGGCCCCAACACAGCCCCGGGGCACAGGGAAACCTGCCAGAGTAGTGCCGAGGGCACCAGAGGGGGCCCTCAAGGGTTTACATGGCCCAAAACCCCACTCTAGGGAAGGAGGACGAGCTGAGGAGGCGCTCTGGGCCACCTACACAGTGCCTAAGGGGTCCGGAGGGCCAGAAGACAGCTCTGGGGCACGAGTACTGCAATTGTAGTTCAGAAGACACGAGAGGGCTTCTAAGGGCTCTCCATGGCCACAAAGAGACTCTGGGGAAGGAGGAGCAGCTCAGGAGGGGTCTGGCCCATCTAGACCCTTCCTGAGGGCTCGGCACGAGCAAGAGACAGCTCTGGCTAGCAAGGAAGAGCCAAAGAGTGGTGCGGAGTGCTCTAGAGCGGTGCCTAGGGGCCTAGGGAGCCAAGATCCATCTCTGGGGCACAGGGAAACCTGCCAGAGTAGTGCCGAGGGCCCCAGAGGGGGCCCTCAAGGCGCGTACCTAGCCAAAAGACCACTCTGGGGAAGAAGGTGGAGCTGAGGAGGGGCTCTGGGCCACCTAGACGGTGCCTAAGGGGTCTGGAGAGCCAAAACACTACTCTGGGGCACCCCAAAGGTCTGCCCAGGGGCTCTGAGGTGGATAGAACAGTGCTAAGAGCTGTGGGGGGCCCAAAGACAGCTCTGGGACACAGGGAAACCTGCCAGAGTAGTCCCAAGGGCACCAGAGGGGGCCCTCAAGGCATGTGCCTAGCCAAAAGACAACTCTGGGGAAGGAGGAGGAGCTTAGGAGGGGGTCTGGGCCACGTACACAGTGCCTAAGGGGTCTTTGGGGCCAAAAGAGTGCTCTGGGGCACCCCAAAGGTCTCCCCAGGGGCACTGAGGTGGATAGAGCAGTGCTACGAGCTCTGCGGGGCACCTACACAGCTCTGGGGCACAGGGAAACCTGCCAGAGTAGTGCCGAGGGCACCAGAGGGGGCCCTCAAGGCGTGTGCCTAGCCAAAAGACCACTCTGGGGAAGAAGGTGGAGCTTAGGAGGGGGTCTGGGCCACCTAAACAGTGCCTAAGGGGTCTCGGGGGCCAAAAGAGTGCTGTGGGGCACCCCAAAGGTCTCCCTAGGGGCTCTGAGGTGGATAGAGCAGTGCTAAGAGCTGTGGAGGGCACCTACACAGCTCTGGGGCACCACAAAGGTCTCCCCAGGGGCTCTGAGGTGGATAGAGCAGTGCTAAGAGCTGTGGGGGGCCCAAAGACAGCTCTGGGGCACAGGGAAACCTGCCAGAGTAGTCCCGAGAACACCAGAGGGGGCCCTCAAGGGTTTACATGGCCCAAAACCCCATTCTAGGGAAGGAGGAGGAGCTGAGGAGGGGGTCTGGGCCACCTAGACAGTGCCTAAGGGGTCTCGAGAGCCAAAACACTACTCTGGGGCACCCCAAAGGTCTCCCCAGGGGCTCTGAGGTGGATAGAGCAGTGCTAGGAGCTCTGGGGGGCACCTACACAGCTCTGGGACACAGGGAAACCGGCCAGAGTAGTGCCGAGGGCACCAGAGGGGGCCCTCAAGGCGTGTGCCTAGCCAAAAGACAACTCTGGGGAAGAAGGTGGAGCTTAGGAGGGGGTCTGGGCCACCTAGACAGTGCCTAAGGGGTCTCGGGGGCCAAAAGAGTGCTCTGGGGCACCCCAAAGGTCTCCCCAGGGGCTCTGAGGTGGATAGAGCAGTGCTAAGAGCTCTGGGGGGGGGCCCAAAGACAGCTCTGGGGCACAGGGAAACCTGCCAGAGTAGTGCCGAGGGCACCAGAGGGGGCCATCAAGGGTTTACATGGCCCAAAACCCCACTCTAGGGAAGGAGGAGGAGCTGAGGAGGGGTCTGGGCCACCTAGACGGTGCCTAAGGGGTCTGGAGAGCCAAAACACTACTCTGGGGCACCCCAAAGGTCTCCCCAGGGGCTCTGAGGTGGATAGAGCAGTGCTAAGAGCTGTGTGGGGGGGGCCAAAGACAGCTCTGGGGCACAGGGAAACCTGCCAGAGTAGTGCCGAGGGCACCAGAGGGGGCCCTCAAGGCGTGTGCCTAGCCAAAAGACCACTCTGGGGAAGAAGGTGGAGCTGAGGAGGGGGTGTGGGCCACCTAGACAGTGCCTAAGGGGTCTGGAGGGCCAAAAGAGTGCTGTGGGGCACCCCAAAGGTCTCCCCAGGGGCTCTGAGGTGGATAGAGCAGTGCTAAGAGCTGTGGGGGGCACCTACACAGCTCTGGGGCACCCCAAAGGTCTCCCCAGGGGCTCTGAGGTGCATAGAGCAGTGCTAAGAGCTCTGGGGGGGGCCCAAAGACAGCTCTGGGGCACAGGGAAACCTGCCAGAGTAGTGCCGAGGGCACCAGAGGGGGCCCTCCAGGCGTGTGCCTAGCCAAAAGACAACTCTGGGGATGGAGGAGGAGCTGAGGAGGGGGTCTGGGCCACCTAGACAGTGCCTAAGGGGTCCGGAAGACAGCTCTGGGGCACCGCAAAGGTCTGCCCAGGGGCTCTGAGGTGGATAGAGCAGTGCTAAGAGCTCTGGGGGGCCCCAACACAGCTCTGGGGCACAGGGAAACCTGCCAGAGTAGTGCCGAGGGCACCAGAGGGGGCCCTCAAGGATTTACATGGCCCAAAACCCCACTCTAGGGAAGAAGGAGGACCTTCGGAGGGGGTCTGGGCCACCTAGACAGTGCCTAAGGGGTCCGGAGGGCCAAAACAGTGCTGTGGTCTGCCCAGGGGCTCTGAAGTGGATAGAGCAGTGCTACGAGCTGTGGGGGGCACCTACACAGCTCTGGGGCACAGGGAAACCTGCCAGAGTAGTGCCGAGGGCACCAGAGGGGGCCCTCAAGGGTTTACATGACCGAAAACCCCATTCTAGGGAAGGAGGATGAGCTGAGGAGGGGGTCTGGGCCACCTACACAGTGCCTAAGGGGTCTGGAGGGCCAAAAGAGTGCTGTGGGGCACCCCAAAGGTCTCCCCAGGGGCACTGAGGTGGATAGAGCAGTGCTAAGAGCTGTGGGGGGCACCTACACAGCTCTGGGGCACAGGGAAACCTGCCAGAGTAGTGCCGAGGGCACCAGAGGGGGCCCTGAAAGCATGTGCCTAGCCAAAAGACATCTCTGGGGAAGAAGGAGGAGCTGAGGAGGGGGTCTGGGCCACCTAGACAGTGCCTAAGGGGTCCGGAGGGCCAGAAGACAGCTCTGGGGCACCCCAAAGGTCTGCCCAGGGGCTCTGAGGTGGATAGAGCATTGCTAAGAGCTCTGGGGGTCCCCAACACAGCTCTGGGACACAGGGAAACCTGCCAGAGTAGTCCCAAGGGCACCAGAGGGGGCCCTCAAAGCATGGGGCTAGCCAAAAGACAAGTCTGGGGAAGGAGGAGGAGCTGAGGAGGGGGTCTGGGCCACCTAGACAGTGCCTAAGGGGTCTCGGGGGCCAAAAGAGTGCTCTGGGGCACCCCAAAGGTCTGCCCAAGGGCTCTGAGGTGGATAGAGCAGTGCTAAGAGCTCTAGGGGGGGCCCCAACACAGCTCTGGGGCACAGGGAAACCTGCCAGAGTAGTGCCGAGGGCACCAGAGGGGGCCCTCAAGGTGTGTGCCTAGCCAAAAGACAACTCTGGGGATGGAGGAGGAGCTGAGGAGGGGGTCTGGGCCACCTAGACAGTGCCTAAGGGGTCTCGAGAGCCAAAACACTACTCTGGGGCACCCCAAAGGTCTCCCCAGGGGCTCTGAGGTGGATAGAGCAGGGCTAAGAGCTGTGGGGGGCCCCAACACAGCCCCGGGGCACAGGGAAACCTGCCAGAGTAGTCCTGAGGGCACCAGAGGGGGCCCTCAAGGGTTTACATGGCCCAAAACCCCACTCTAGGGAAGGAGGACGAGCTGAGGAGGCGCTCTGGGCCACCTACACAGTGCCTAAGGGGTCCGGAGGGCCAGAAGACAGCTCTGGGGCACGAGTACTGCAATTGTAGTTCAGAAGACACGAGAGGGCTTCTAAGGGCTCTCCATGGCCACAAAGAGACTCTGGGGAAGGAGGAGCAGCTCAGGAGGGGTCTGGCCCATCTAGACCCTTCCTGAGGGCTCGGCACGAGCAAGAGACAGCTCTGGCTAGCAAGGAAGAGCCAAAGAGTGGTGCGGAGTGCTCTAGAGCGGTGCCTAGGGGCCTAGGGAGCCAAGATCCATCTCTGGGGCACAGGGAAACCTGCCAGAGTAGTGCCGAGGGCCCCAGAGGGGGCCCTCAAGGCGCGTACCTAGCCAAAAGACCACTCTGGGGAAGAAGGTGGAGCTGAGGAGGGGCTCTGGGCCACCTAGACGGTGCCTAAGGGGTCCGGAGAGCCAAAACACTACTCTGGGGCACCCCAAAGGTCTGCCCAGGGGCTCTGAGGTGGATAGAACAGTGCTAAGAGCTGTGGGGGGCCCAAAGACAGCTCTGGGGCACAGGGAAACCGGCCAGAGTAGTGCCGAGGGCACCAGAGGGGGCCCTCAAGGCATGTGCCTAGCCAAAAGACAACTCTGGGGAAGGAGGAGGAGCTGAGGAGGGGCTCTGGGCCACGTACACAGTGCCTAAGGGGTCTTTGGGGCCAAAAGAGTGCTCTGGGGCACCCCAAAGGTCTCCCCAGGGGCACTGAGGTGGATAGAGCAGTGCTACGAGCTCTGCGGGGCACCTACACAGCTCTGGGGCACAGGGAAACCTGCCAGAGTAGTGCCGAGGGCACCAGAGGGGGCCCTCAAGGCGTGTGCCTAGCCAAAAGACCACTCTGGGGAAGAAGGTGGAGCTTAGGAGGGGGTCTGGGCCACCTAAACAGTGCCTAAGGGGTCTCGGGGGCCAAAAGAGTGCTGTGGGGCACCCCAAAGGTCTCCCCAGGGGCTCTGAGGTGGATAGAGCAGTGCTAAGAGCTGTGGAGGGCACCTACACAGCTCTGGGGCACCACAAAGGTCTCCCCAGGGGCTCTGAGGTGGATAGAGCAGTGCTACGAGCTCTGGGGGGCACCTACACAGCTCTGGGGCACAGGGAAACCTGCCAGAGTAGTCCTGAGGGCACCAGAGGGGGTCCTCAAGGGTTTACATGGCCCAAAACCCCACTCTAGGGAAGGAGGACGAGCTGAGGAGGGGGTCTGGGCCACCTAGACAGTGCCTAAGGGGTCCGGAGGGCCAAAAGACAGCTCTGGGGCACAACGAGTACTGCAATTGTAGTTCAGAAGACACGAGAGGGCTTCTAAGGGCTCTCCATGGCCACAAAGAGACTCTGGGGAAGGAGGAGCAGCTCAGGAGGGGGTCTGGCCCATCTAGACCCTTCCTGAGGGCTTGGCACGAGCAAGAGACAGCTCTGGGCAGCAAGGAAGAGCCAAAGAGTGGTGCAGAGTGCTCTAGAGCGGTGCCTAGGGGCCTAGGGAGCCAAGATCCAGCTCTGGGGCACAGGGAAACCTGCCAGAGTAGTGCCGAGGGCACCAGAGGGGGCCCTCAAGGGTTTACATGGCCCAAAACCCCACTCTAGGGAAGGAGGAGGAGCTTAGGAGGGGGTCTGGGCCACCTAGACGGTGCCTAAGGGGTCTGGAGAGCCAAAACACTACTCTGGGGCACCCCAAAGGTCTCCCCAGGGGCTCTGAGGTGGATAGAGCAGTGCTAAGAGCTCTGGGGGGCCCAAAGACAGCTCTGGGGCACAGGGAAACCGGCCAGAGTAGTGCCGAGGGCACCAGAGGGGGCCCTCAAGGCGTGTGCCTAGCCAAAAGACAACTCTGGGGAAGGTGGAGGAGGAGCTGAGGAGCGGGTCTGGGCCACCTAGACAGTGCCTAAGGGGTCCGGAGAGCCAAAACGCTACTCTGGGGCACCCCAAAGGTCTCCCCAGGGGCTCTGAGGTGGATAGAGCAGTGCTACGAGCTCTGGGGGGCACCTACACAGCTCTGGGGCACAGGGAAACCTGCAAGAGTAGTCCCGAGAACACCAGATGGGGCCCTCAAGGGTTTACATGGCCCAAAACCCCTCTCTAGGGAAGAAGGAGGAGCTGAGGAGGGGGTCTGGGCCACCTAGACAGTGCCTAAGGGGTCTCGGAGGCCAAAAGAGTGCTCTGGGGCACCCCAAAGGTCTCCCCAGGGGCTCTGAGGTGGATAGAGCAGTGCTAAGAGCTGTGGGGGGCACCTACACAGCTCTGGGGCACAGGGAAACCTGCCAGAGTAGTGCCGAGGGCACCAGAGGGGGCCCTGAAAGCATGTGCCTAGCCAAAAGACCACTCTGGGGAAGAAGGAGGAGCTTAGGAGGGGGTCTGGGCCACCTAGACAGTGCCTAAGGGGTCTCGGGGGCCAAAAGAGTGCTGTGGGGCACCCCAAAGGTCTGCCCAGGGGCTCTGAGGTGGATAGAGCAGTGCTAAGAGCTCTGGGGGTCCCCAACACAGCTCTGGGACACAGGGAAACCTGCCAGAGTAGTGCCGAGGGCACCAGAGGGGGCCCTCAAAGCATGGGGCTAGCCAAAAGACAAGTCTGGGGAAGGAGGAGGAGCTGAGGAGGGGGTCTGGGCCACCTAGACAGTGCCTAAGGGGTCTCGGGGGCCAAAAGAGTGCTCTGGGGCACCCCAAAGGTCTGCCCAAGGGCTCTGAGGTGGATAGAGCAGTGCTAAGAGCTCTAGGGGGGGCCCCAACACAGCTCTGGGGCACAGGGAAACCTGCCAGAGTAGTGCCGAGGGCACCAGAGGGGGCCCTCAAGGCGTGTGCCTAGCCAAAAGACCACTCTGGGGAAGAAGGTGGAGCTGAGGAGGGGGTCTGGGCCACCTAGACAGTGCCTAAGGGGTCTGGAGGGCCAAAAGAGTGCTGTGGGGCACCCCAAAGGTCTGCCCAGGGGCTCCGAGGTGGATAGAGCAGTGCTAAGAGCTCTGGGGGACCCGAAGACAGCTCTGGGATACCCCAAAGGTCTCCGCAGGGGCTCTGAGGTGCAGAGAGCAGTGCTAAGAGCTGTGGGGGGCCCGAAGACAGCTCTGGGGCACAGGGAAACCTGCCAGAGTAGTCGCGAGGGCACCAGAGGGGGCCCTCAAGGCATGTGCCTAGCCAAAAGACAACTCTGGGGAAGGAAGAGGAGCTGAGGAGGGGGTCTGGGCCACCTAGACCGTTCCTGAGGGCTTGGCACGAGCAAGAGACAGCTCTGGGCAGCAAGGAAGAGCCAAAGAGTGGTGCAGAGTGCTCTAGAGCGGTGCCTAGGGGCCTAGGGAGCCAAGATCCAGCTCTGGGGCACAGGGAAACCTGCCAGAGTAGTGCCGAGGGCACCAGAGGGGGCCCTCAAGGGTTTACATGGCCCAAAACCCCACTCTGGGGAAGGAGGAGGAGCTTAGGAGGGGCTCTGGGCCACCTAGACGGTGCCTAAGGGGTCTGGAGAGCCAAAACACTACTCTGGGGCACCCCAAAGGTCTGCCCAGGGGTTCTGAGGTGGATAGAGCAGTGCTAAGAGCTGTGGGGGGCCCAAAGACAGCTCTGGGGCACAGGGAAACCTGCCAGAGTAGTGCCGAGGGCACCAGAGGGGGCCCTCAAGGTGTGTGCCTAGCCAAAAGACAACTCTGGGGAAGGTGGAGGAGGAGCTGAGGAACGGGTCTGGGCCACCTAGACAGTGCCTAAGGGGTCTCGGGAGCCAAAACGCTACTCTGGGGCACCCCAAAGGTCTCCCCAGGGGCTCTGAGGTGGATAGAGCAGTGCTACGAGCTCTGGGGGGCACCTACACAGCTCTGGGGCACAGGGAAACCTGCAAGAGTAGTCCCGAGAACACCAGAGGGGGCCCTCAAGGGTTTACATGGCCCAAAACCCCATTCTAGGGAAGGAGGAGGAGCTGAGGAGGGGGTCTGGGCCACCTAGACAGTGCCTAAGGGGTCTGGAGAGCCAAAACACTACTCTGGGGCACCCCAAAGGTCTCCCCAGGGGCTCTGAGGTGGATAGAGCAGTGCTAGGAGCTCTGGGGGGCACCTACACAGCTCTGGGACACAGGGAAACCGGCCAGAGTAGTGCCGAGGGCACCAGAGGGGGCCCTCAAGGCGTGTGCCTAGCCAAAAGACCACTCTGGGGAAGAAGGTGGAGCTTAGGAGGGGGTCTGGGCCACCTAGACAGTGCCTAAGGGGTCTCGGGGGCCAAAAGAGTGCTCTGGGGCACCCCAAAGGTCTCCCCAGGGGCTCTGAGGTGGATAGAGCAGTGCTAAGAGCTCTGGGGGGGGGCCCAAAGACAGCTCTGGGGCACAGGGAAACCTGCCAGAGTAGTGCCGAGGGCACCAGAGGGGGCCATCAAGGGTTTACATGGCCCAAAACCCCACTCTAGGGAAGGAGGAGGAGCTGAGGAGGGGTCTGGGCCACCTAGACGGTGCCTAAGGGGTCTGGAGAGCCAAAACACTACTCTGGGGCACCCCAAAGGTCTCCCCAGGGGCTCTGAGGTGGATAGAGCAGTGCTAAGAGCTGTGGGGGGCACCTACACAGCTCTGGGCACCCCAAAGGTCTCCCCAGGGGCTCTGAGGTGCATAGAGCAGTGCTAAGAGCTCTGGGGGGGGCCCAAAGACAGCTCTGGGGCACAGGGAAACCTGCCAGAGTAGTGCCGAGGGCACCAGAGGGGGCCCTCCAGGCGTGTGCCTAGCCAAAAGACAACTCTGGGGATGGAGGAGGAGCTGAGGAGGGGGTCTGGGCCACCTAGACAGTGCCTAAGGGGTCCGGAAGACAGCTCTGGGGCACCGCAAAGGTCTGCCCAGGGGCTCTGAGGTGGATAGAGCAGTGCTAAGAGCTCTGGGGGGCCCCAACACAGCTCTGGGGCACAGGGAAACCTGCCAGAGTAGTGCCGAGGGCACCAGAGGGGGCCCTCAAGGATTTACATGGCCCAAAACCCCACTCTAGGGAAGAAGGAGGACCTTCGGAGGGGGTCTGGGCCACCTAGACAGTGCCTAAGGGGTCCGGAGAGCCAAAACAGTGCTGTGGTCTGCCCAGGGGCTCTGAAGTGGATAGAGCAGTGCTACGAGCTGTGGGGGGCACCTACACAGCTCTGGGGCACAGGGAAACCTGCCAGAGTAGTGCCGAGGGCACCAGAGGGGGCCATCAAGGGTTTACATGGCCCAAAACCCCACTCTAGGGAAGGAGGAGAAGCTGAGGAGGGGTCTGGGCCACCTAGACGGTGCCTAAGGGGTCTGGAGAGCCAAAACACTACTCTGGGGCACCCCAAAGGTCTCCCCAGGGGCTCTGAGGTGGATAGAGCAGTGCTAAGAGCTGTGGGGGGCACCTACACAGCTCTGGGCACCCCAAAGGTCTCCCCAGGGGCTCTGAGGTGCATAGAGCAGTGCTAAGAGCTCTGGGGGGGGCCCAAAGACAGCTCTGGGGCACAGGGAAACCTGCCAGAGTAGTGCCGAGGGCACCAGAGGGGGCCCTCCAGGCGTGTGCCTAGCCAAAAGACAACTCTGGGGATGGAGGAGGAGCTGAGGAGGGGGTCTGGGCCACCTAGACAGTGCCTAAGGGGTCCGGAAGACAGCTCTGGGGCACCGCAAAGGTCTGCCCAGGGGCTCTGAGGTGGATAGAGCAGTGCTAAGAGCTCTGGGGGGCCCCAACACAGCTCTGGGGCACAGGGAAACCTGCCAGAGTAGTGCCGAGGGCACCAGAGGGGGCCCTCAAGGATTTACATGGCCCAAAACCCCACTCTAGGGAAGAAGGAGGACCTTCGGAGGGGGTCTGGGCCACCTAGACAGTGCCTAAGGGGTCCGGAGAGCCAAAACAGTGCTGTGGTCTGCCCAGGGGCTCTGAAGTGGATAGAGCAGTGCTACGAGCTGTGGGGGGCACCTACACAGCTCTGGGGCACAGGGAAACCTGCCAGAGTAGTGCCGAGGGCACCAGAGGGGGCCCTCAAGGGTTTACATGACCGAAAACCCCATTCTAGGGAAGGAGGATGAGCTGAGGAGGGGGTCTGGGCCACCTACACAGTGCCTAAGGGGTCTGGAGGGCCAAAAGAGTGCTGTGGGGCACCCCAAAGGTCTCCCCAGGGGCACTGAGGTGGATAGAGCAGTGCTAAGAGCTGTGGGGGGCACCTACACAGCTCTGGGGCACAGGGAAACCTGCCAGAGTAGTCCCGAGGGCACCAGAGGGGGCCCTGAAAGCATGTGCCTAGCCAAAAGACATCTCTGGGGAAGAAGGAGGAGCTGAGGAGGGGGTCTGGGCCACCTAGACAGTGCCTAAGGGGTCTCGGGGGCCAAAAGAGTGCTGTGGGGCACCCCAAAGGTCTGCCCAGGGGCTCTGAGGTGGATAGAGCATTGCTAAGAGCTCTGGGGGTCCCCAACACAGCTCTGGGACACAGGGAAACCTGCCAGAGTAGTCCCAAGGGCACCAGAGGGGGCCCTCAAAGCATGGGGCTAGCCAAAAGACAAGTCTGGGGAAGGAGGAGGAGCTGAGGAGGGGGTCTGGGCCACCTAGACAGTGCCTAAGGGGTCTCGGGGGCCAAAAGAGTGCTCTGGGGCACCCCAAAGGTCTGCCCAAGGGCTCTGAGGTGGATAGAGCAGTGCTAAGAGCTCTAGGGGGGGGGCCCCAACACAGCTCTGGGGCACAGGGAAACCTGCCAGAGTAGTGCCGAGGGCACCAGAGGGGGCCCTCAAGGCGTGTGCCTAGCCAAAAGACAACTCTGGGGATGGAGGAGGAGCTGAGGAGGGGGTCTGGGCCACCTAGACAGTGCCTAAGGGGTCTCGAGAGCCAAAACACTACTCTGGGGCACCCCAAAGGTCTCCCCAGGGGCTCTGAGGTGGATAGAGCAGGGCTAAGAGCTGTGGGGGGCCCCAACACAGCCCCGGGGCACAGGGAAACCTGCCAGAGTAGTCCTGAGGGCACCAGAGGGGGCCCTCAAGGGTTTACATGGCCCAAAACCCCACTCTAGGGAAGGAGGACGAGCTGAGGAGGCGCTCTGGGCCACCTACACAGTGCCTAAGGGGTCCGGAGGGCCAGAAGACAGCTCTGGGGCACGAGTACTGCAATTGTAGTTCAGAAGACACGAGAGGGCTTCTAAGGGCTCTCCATGGCCACAAAGAGACTCTGGGGAAGGAGGAGGAGCTCAGGAGGGGTCTGGCCCATCTAGACCCTTCCTGAGGGCTCGGCACGAGCAAGAGACAGCTCTGGCTAGCAAGGAAGAGCCAAAGAGTGGTGCGGAGTGCTCTAGAGCGGTGCCTAGGGGCCTAGGGAGCCAAGATCCATCTCTGGGGCACAGGGAAACCTGCCAGAGTAGTGCCGAGGGCCCCAGAGGGGGCCCTCAAGGCGTGTACCTAGCCAAAAGACCACTCTGGGGAAGAAGGTGGAGCTGAGGAGGGGCTCTGGGCCACCTAGACAGTGCCTAAGGGGTCTCGGAGGCCAAAAGAGTGCTCTGGGGCACCCCAAAGGTCTCCCCAGGGGCTCTGAGGTGGATAGAGCAGTGCTAAGAGCTGTGGGGGGCACCTACACAGCTCTGGGGCACAGGGAAACCTGCCAGAGTAGTGCCGAGGGCACCAGAGGGGGCCCTGAAAGCATGTGCCTAGCCAAAAGACCACTCTGGGGAAGAAGGAGGAGCTGAGGAGGGGCTCTGGGCCACCTAGACAGTGCCTAAGGGGTCTCGGGGGCCAAAAGAGTGCTGTGGGGCACCCCAAAGGTCTCCCCAGGGGCTCTGAGGTGGATAGAGCAGTGCTACGAGCTCTGCGGGGCACCTACACAGCTCTGGGGCACAGGGAAACCTGCCAGAGTAGTGCCGAGGGCACCAGAGGGGGCACTCAAGGCGTGTGCCTAGCCAAAAGACCACTCTGGGGAAGAAGGTGGAGCTTAGGAGGGGGTCTGGGCCACCTAAACAGTGCCTAAGGGGTCTCGGGGGCCAAAAGAGTGCTCTGGGGCACCCCAAAGGTCTCCCCAGGGGCTCTGAGGTGGATAGAGCAGTGCTAAGAGCTGTGGAGGGCACCTACACAGCTCTGGGGCACCACAAAGGTCTCCCCAGGGGCTCTGAGGTGGATAGAGCAGTGCTACGAGCTCTGGGGGGCACCTACACAGCTCTGGGGCACAGGGAAACCTGCCAGAGTAGTCCTGAGGGCACCAGAGGGGGCCCTCAAGGGTTTACATGGCCCAAAACCCCACTCTAGGGAAGGAGGAGGAGCTGAGGAGGGGGTCTGGGCCACCTAGACAGTGCCTAAGGGGTCCGGAGGGCCAAAAGACAGCTCTGGGGCACAACGAGTACTGCAATTGTAGTTCAGAAGACACGAGAGGGCTTCTAAGGGCTCTCCATGGCCACAAAGAGACTCTGGGGAAGGAGGAGCAGCTCAGGAGGGGGTCTGGCCCATCTAGACCCTTCCTGAGGGCTTGGCACGAGCAAGAGACAGCTCTGGGCAGCAAGGAAGAGCCAAAGAGTGGTGCAGAGTGCTCTAGAGCGGTGCCTAGGGGCCTAGGGAGCCAAGATCCAGCTCTGGGGCACAGGGAAACCTGCCAGAGTAGTGCCGAGGGCACCAGAGGGGGCCCTCAAGGGTTTACATGGCCCAAAACCCCACTCTAGGGAAGGAGGAGGAGCTTAGGAGGGGGTCTGGGCCACCTAGACGGTGCCTAAGGGGTCTGGAGAGCCAAAACACTACTCTGGGGCACCCCAAAGGTCTGCCCAGGGGTTCTGAGGTGGATAGAGCAGTGCTAAGAGCTGTGGGGGGCCCAAAGACAGCTCTGGGGCACAGGGAAACCGGCCAGAGTAGTGCCGAGGGCACCAGAGGGGGCCCTCAAGGTGTGTGCCTAGCCAAAAGACAACTCTGGGGAAGGTGGAGGAGGAGCTGAGGAGCGGGTCTGGGCCACCTAGACAGTGCCTAAGGGGTCTCGGGAGCCAAAATGCTACTCTGGGGCACCCCAAAGGTCTCCCCAGGGGCTCTGAGGTGGATAGAGCAGTGCTACGAGCTCTGGGGGGCACCTACACAGCTCTGGGGCACAGGGAAACCTGCAAGAGTAGTCCCGAGAACACCAGATGGGGCCCTCAAGGGTTTACATGGCCCAAAACCCCTCTCTAGGGAAGAAGGAGGAGCTGAGGAGGGGGTCTGGACCACCTAGACAGTGCCTAAGGGGTCTCGGAGGCCAAAAGAGTGCTGTGGGGCACCCCAAAGGTCTCCCCAGGGGCTCTGAGGTGGATAGAGCAGTGCTAAGAGCTGTGGGGGGCACCTACACAGCTCTGGGGCACAGGGAAACCTGCCAGAGTAGTGCCGAGGGCACCAGAGGGGGCCCTCAAGGCATGTGCCTAGCCAAAAGACCACTCTGAGGAAGGAGGAGGAGCTGAGGAGGGGGTCTGGGCCACCTAGACAGTGCCTAAGGGGTCTCGGGGGCCAAAAGAGTGCTGTGGGGCACCCCAAAGGTCTCCCCAGGGGCTCTGAGGTGGATAGAGCAGTGCTAAGAGCTGTGGAGGGCACCTACACAGCTCTGGGGCACCACAAAGGTCTCCCCAGGGGCTCTGAGGTGGATAGAGCAGTGCTACGAGCTCTGGGGGGCACCTACACAGCTCTGGGGCACAGGGAAACCTGCCAGAGTAGTCCTGAGGGCACCAGAGGGGGCCCTCAAGGGTTTACATGGCCCAAAACCCCACTCTAGGGAAGGAGGAGGAGCTGAGGAGGGGGTCTGGGCCACCTAGACAGTGCCTAAGGGTTCCGGAGGGCCAAAAGACAGCTCTGGGGCACAACGAGTACTGCAATTGTAGTTCAGAAGACACGAGAGGGCTTCTAAGGGCTCTCCATGGCCACAAAGAGACTCTGGGGAAGGAGGAGCAGCTCAGGAGGGGGTCTGGCCCATCTAGACCCTTCCTGAGGGCTTGGCACGAGCAAGAGACAGCTCTGGGCAGCAAGGAAGAGCCAAAGAGTGGTGCAGAGTGCTCTAGAGCGGTGCCTAGGGGCCTAGGGAGCCAAGATCCAGCTCTGGGGCACAGGGAAACCTGCCAGAGTAGTGCCGAGGGCACCAGAGGGGGCCCTCAAGGGTTTACATGGTCCAAAACCCCACTCTAGGGAAGGAGGAGGAGCTGAGGAGGGGGTCTGGGCCACCTAGACGGTGCCTAAGGGGTCTGGAGAGCCAAAACACTACTCTGGGGCACCCCAAAGGTCTGCCCAGGGGTTCTGAGGTGGATAGAGCAGTGCTAAGAGCTGTGGGGGGCCCAAAGACAGCTCTGGGGCACAGGGAAACCTGCCAGAGTAGTGCCGAGGGCACCAGAGGGGGCCCTCAAGGTGTGTGCCTAGCCAAAAGACAACTCTGGGGAAGGTGGAGGAGGAGCTGAGGAGCGGGTCTGGGCCACCTAGACAGTGCCTAAGGGGTCTCGGGAGCCAAAATGCTACTCTGGGGCACCCCAAAGGTCTCCCCAGGGGCTCTGAGGTGGATAGAGCAGTGCTACGAGCTCTGGGGGGCACCTACACAGCTCTGGGGCACAGGGAAACCTGCAAGAGTAGTCCCGAGAACACCAGATGGGGCCCTCAAGGGTTTACATGGCCCAAAACCCCTCTCTAGGGAAGAAGGAGGAGCTGAGGAGGGGGTCTGGGCCACCTAGACAGTGCCTAAGGGGTCTCGGAGGCCAAAAGAGTGCTCTGGGGCACCCCAAAGGTCTCCCCAGGGGCTCTGAGGTGGATAGAGCAGTGCTAAGAGCTGTGGGGGGCACCTACACAGCTCTGGGGCACAGGGAAACCTGCCAGAGTAGTGCCGAGGGCACCAGAGGGGGCCCTGAAAGCATGTGCCTAGCCAAAAGACCACTCTGGGGAAGAAGGAGGAGCTTAGGAGGGGGTCTGGGCCACCTAGACAGTGCCTAAGGGGTCTCGGGGGCCAAAAGAGTGCTGTGGGGCACCCCAAAGGTCTGCCCAGGGGCTCTGAGGTGGATAGAGCATTGCTAAGAGCTCTGGGGGTCCCCAACACAGCTCTGGGACACAGGGAAACCTGCCAGAGTAGTCCCAAGGGCACCAGAGGGGGCCCTGAAAGCATGGGGCTAGCCAAAAGACAAGTCTGGGGAAGGAGGAGGAGCTGAGGAGGGGGTCTGGGCCACCTAGACAGTGCCTAAGGGGTCTCGGGGGCCAAAAGAGTGCTCTGGGGCACCCCAAAGGTCTGCCCAAGGGCTCTGAGGTGGATAGAGCAGTGCTAAGAGCTCTAGGGGGGGCCCCAACACAGCTCTGGGGCACAGGGAAACCTGCCAGAGTAGTGCCGAGGGCACCAGAGGGGGCCCTCAAGGCGTGTGCCTAGCCAAAAGACCACTCTGGGGAAGAAGGTGGAGCTGAGGAGGGGGTCTGGGCCACCTAGACAGTGCCTAAGGGGTCTGGAGGACGGGAAGACAGCTCTGGGGCACCCCAAAGGTCTGCCCAGGGGCTCCGAGGTGGATAGAGCAGTGCTAAGAGCTCTGGGGGACCCGAAGACAGCTCTGGGATACCCCAAAGGTCTCCGCAGGGGCTCTGAGGTGGATAGAGCAGTGCTAAGAGCTGTGGGGGGGCCAAAGACAGCTCTGGGGCACAGGGAAACCTGCCAGAGTAGTCCCGAGGGCACCACAGGGGGTCCTCAAGGCATGTGCCTAGCCAAAAGACAACTCTAGGGAAGAAGGAGGACCTCTCAGGGGGCCTCTGGGGGAACAAGAACAGTCCCAAGGGGTCTAGAGGGCCTAAAGAGGACTCTGGGGCACAGCGTTGGGTTCAACAGGTGTCCCGAGCATACTAGAGGGCTGCTAGGAGGGCCGGAGGGCCAAAGGGGTGCTCCAGGGCAAACCAAGGCCTCCCCAGGGCTTCTGAAGGGACTAGAGGGGAGCTAAAGGGGCTGGACGTCCAAAAGACACCTCTGGGGCCCAAAGGAGGCGGCAAGAGTAGGCCAGAGCACACTGAAGGGGGCCTTCAAGGGGTTTGTGGGGGCCAGCAGACATCTGTGGTGCGAAGAAGGTGGCCTAAAGAGGGCTCCAGAGCAGAAGAGAGGGCTGCTGAGGGGACTGGAGGGCCAACCCAGGGCTCCGGAGGGCTTGTGAGTTGACTCCAGGGGGCCTAAGGGGTCTCGAGGGCCAACATACAGCCTCGGGGAAGAAGGCAGGCCAAAAGAGTAGCCCAGAACACACTAGAGGGATGCTGAGGAGACCCGATGGCCAACAAATTAAAACCTGGGGAACAAGGGTGACCTCAGGAGGGCTTCAGAGGCAACTAGACAGTTCCTGAGGGGTGCGGAGGGCTGGCAGACAGCTCTGGGCAGCAAGGAAGACACAAAGAGTGGTCCAGAGTGCCCTGGAGTGGTGCTAAGGGGCCTGAGGAGCCAAGATACAGCTTTAGGGCTGACAGAAAATTGAAAGAGTAGGCTAGAGTGCACTAGAGGCCACTTGGGCCTCCATGTCCCTGAAAAATGACTCTAGGGAACAAGGAAGACCTGAGGAGGGGTTCTGAGCAGATAAACGGGCTCCTGTAGGTGCTGGAGGGCCAGAAGACAGCTCTGGAGCACAACAAGCATCCGAGGACTGGTTCTGAGTAACAAATGCCTCTGGAAGGTTTCTGAAGGGACTAGAGGGCCAACAGAGGTCTGTGGGTCAAAATTCAAGGCCAAAGTGGAGAGTAGGGCAGCCTAGAGGGGTGCTAAGGGCTCCAGAGGGTTAACACAGAACTCTGGGGTACAACGAAATCCTACAGGGCAGTTCCAAGGGGACTACAGGGGTCCTAAGGGGTCCAAAGGGCCTGACTGTTCTGGGGCAGAAAGAAGTTTGGAAGAGTCATTCAGAGTGCACTAGAGGGATTCTCAGGGGTCTAACATTGCCAAAAAAAGACTCAGGGGTCAGGAGGGCCAAAAGACAGCTCTGTGGCATAATAAAGGCCTCTAGAGGGGTTCAGGGGTGACTGGAAAGGTTCTAGTGGGTCTAGAGGGTCAATAGAGCTCTCTGGGGCACAGGAAAGGCCAAAAGATGGGTACCGAGTTCACTAGAAGGGTCATAAGGGGGTTATATGATCAAAGGAAGCCTCTGGGAACAAAGGTCCTAAAGGATCCTGAGGGGGAAAAGAGAGGTCCTAAGGGATCTGGAGGGCTAAAAGAGGGCTCCGGGACACAATTTTGGCCAAAAGAGACACCTAGAGTAGACTAGGGAGGTTGTAAGTGGGCTAGAAAGAAAAAAAAAAAAAAAAAAAAAAGCAAGGGGGCACAATGAAGGCAAAAGGAGGGGTTCTGATGGGACTGGAGTGGTCCCCTGAGAGCTAGAAGGCTAACAGAGGGCTCCTGCACAACGCAGGCCAAAGGAGGGGTACTGAAGGAATTAGGTCCTAAGAGAGCTACTGGACCCCAAGAGGGCTCTGGGGCACTACAAAGGCCTCAGGAGGGGTTCTGAGGGTACTAGAGGGCTCCTAAGGACTCTACACACCCAAGAGAGCCTCTGGTGCACAATGGAGGGCTTCTGAGAGGATTGGAGCAGGCCTAGGGGGACTAGACATCAAAGAGAGGCCTCTAGGGCACAGTGAAGGCTTTGGGAGCAGTTTTGAGGTAACTAGATTAGAAAATGGAAGAGTCTTGAGAAGATTAGAGGGCATTCATTGGGTTCTAGGATGGCATGTCAGAAGGATGTCTCCAGTTCAAATCAAGGGCTCAGGAAGGGGTTGTTAGGGAGCCCAAGGGCCAAAGGAGGCATTCTGTGGGGATTAGATGCCGGGGTCCTGAGGGGAAGAGACAGCACACAGTGGGCACTGGGGTGCACCAAAATGGAAAAGGACTGGTTCTGATGGGACTAGGTTGCAAACGGCCCTGGAGCGCGACAGGAGAACACAGGGTTCTGGGGTGCTTTGAAGAACAAACATGGGGGTTCTGAAGGGAGTAGAAGATAATTGAGAAGGCATAAGGCAGGCTGCAAGGAAATGGAGGGCTATAGTATGCACTAAGAGGCAAAGAAGGAGAACAGAAAGGGATCTGAGAGAAACAGAACTCCCAAGGAGGAGCTCAGGTGGGATTTGGGGGCATTTAGGCAATGCTGGAACACAATGAAGGCCAGCAGTTTTGAGGCTACATGCCACATGGATTGATTTTGATCAGACTAGAGAACACAGAGAGCTCTGAGGTAAAAGAAAGGAAGATGGAGGAGTCTTGAGGGGACTGGAAGGAAAGGGGACCTGATGGGATAGAGGGCACACAGAACGGTCATAGGGATAGGGCATAGAGAGGACTCTGTGGTGCAATGAATAGAAAAGGAGGGCTTCAGGGCACACTGAAAGGGTGCCATGAGCGCCCAGGGTTCTGGAGTGCCCTCAAGGCAAACAAAGGTTCCTGAGGGGAGCGTGTGGCAATCAGAGGGCTGCTGATGGGACTAAGAGACAGTGAGGTGGGCCCTAAGGGGCTCAGAGGGCAAACAGAGGCATCCTGAGAGGACTACAGGGAAAAACAAAGGCTCTGGGATGCACTAATGGCAAATGGAGGGGTTTTGAGGGACCCAGAAGAAAGAGAGAGGGGACTTAATAGGACAAAAGAACAAACATAGGAGTCTTGATGCTACCAGAAGACCCACAGACACTAAATGGCAGAGTAATCATGCAGGAACTAGAAAGCAGCAAAGACTTCCGAGGGGACAGGAGAACAAATGGAGTGTCTTGGAGCACACCTGAAGGCAAATGGATAGGTCCTGAAGGAACTAGGGAGTAAACGGGTGAGTCCTGGGGTGATGAGGCAGAAAACTGAAGGTTCTGGGACATTAACTCACTATAATCCTTCCACTTGGACCCTGCCTCTTACCTCTGAGAAGCAGGCCTTTGCTTTCATTCCGCAGGCAGCTGTCAGCTGTTGCGTAGTCTTGGCAGACAACTTGAGGATCACTGCCCAGGCAGTCTTGACCTACAACACCATGTGCTCAGAACAGTTCTCAGGAAGTCATGTAGAGTCATAACCTGAAGGGCAAAAAGCAAATCTCTTCAGGACAGTTTTTATTTCATCATAGGAGCATTTTTCCCCCTCTCTTCTCCGCTGTACTGCCTCTAACAACACATCTTCCTCATCACCCTTTTCCCCTGCTACTTCTACTCCTGTCAGTTGCCCCTGCATCTTAGTCCTCTAAAGCACCTGTTTCTCATCCACATGTACTTTTATGTCCTGTTGCCCATTCCCCCTCCTATTTGTCCTATACCAGGCAGCTGAGACCCCCTGGCCTAGCTCTTAGCCGCACACCCCTTTTGATCCGGCCAACAGCTCTAACAGAGCAGAGGGCAGCACAGAGGGTGGATGCGAACATAGCACACCTAGGCACTGAGCAACACAGAAGCAGCAGCAAGGCATCCAAGAGATCCCATGTTTGTAAAGAAAATATGTAGAGGCAACTGGGGATCCTCTGCAGCTGTGCCCAGGGCTCCTGGAGGCTCTTTCCACCCAGTTAAAGGTAGCTGAACACAGTGACCTTGGGAGGCAGTGACACAGTCCCTGGGGCTGCTGTGGGGTGCCTGCGGCTGCTCCAGGGTCTCTCCGGCTCTTTTAGGGTCCTTGGACAGCCACAGTGCTGGTTGCGTTTCCTTGTGCTGCAAAACAGGATAGCTTTGCACCATTCCCTCCCAGCGCCACCACTCCTCATAGTTGTTGCTGCCTACCTGGCCCCAAGCCTGAACAAAGCTATGACTATCAGGAGCCCCCACGGCCCCTCACACTCTCCCTGCCCTCCCCAGGGACAATAGGGACATCCCCAGGCCCTGGGGAGAACCCTGTCTGGGCACACCAGAGATGGAAAATACTTCCTGCCCTGTACCAGGGAAAGACAGGGAAATTCCACTGCCTCGGTGACCCATGGACGCTCTCCTGGGAGCAGCAAATGTCCAGTGAGGAACAGAGACACTGGGCCAATGCTGCAGGGCTGAGAAGGCACAGACACCTGGAACTACAGCTCCTGGTATGCCACAGAACACAACGTGGCCAGCGGGTGGGAAACCCGCTGACAGCTGCACCTCCTGCCACCTCGAGAGACACAAGATGGTCTCCCAAAAGCCCAGCAGGGGAAGGTAACACCTGCCAGCATGCCCTGCAGATTAAAATGGCCGCCGGGAAAGCTACTGCTGGAAGACTACTCCTCCCGGCATGCAGAGCGAAGCAACATGGCCGCCCGGAAGCTCAGTGCCGGAAGTTTACTACTCCCAGCATCCAGAGTGAAACAACATGGCCGCCCGGAAGCCCCTTGCCGGAAGACGACTGCTCCCGGCAGGCAGAGCGAAACAAAATGGCCTCCCGGAAGCTCAGTGCCGGAAGTTTACCACTCCCGGCAGGCAGAGCGAAACAACATGGCCTCCCGGAAGCCCCGTGCCGGAAGACTACTCCTCCCAGTATGCAGAGCGAAATAACATGGCCGCCCGGAAGCCCCGTGCCGGAAGACTACTCCTCCCGGCATGCACGGCGAACCAACATGGCCGCCCGGAAGCCCCGTACCGGAAGACTACTCCTCCCGGCACGCCGCGCGAAACAACATGGCCGCCCGGAAGCCCCGTGCCGGAAGACTACTCCTCCCGGCATGCACGGCGAACCAACATGGCCGCCCGGAAGCCCCGTGCCGGAAGACTACTGCTCCCGGCATGGCCCGCAAAACAACATGGCCGCCCGGAAGCCCCGTGCCGGAAGACTACTGCTCCCGGCATGGCCCGGAAAAAAACATGGCCGCCCGGAAGCCCCGTGCCGGAAGACTACTGCTCCCGGCATGCCGCGGTCCTCAGCGCTCTGTGAAGCTTGACCCTCGGGCCATTCCGTTCCGTTCCGTCCCACCCACCCCCCCCGGCCCCCTGAGACCCGGACGCCGCCGAGCCCGGAGCGCGGCCCCGCGATCCCCAACCCCGGCCCGAGATTCCCCCGACGCCGCCGGACCGGCCCCGGGTCAGCTCCGACACTGCCCCTGCCCCCACTGCGACTCTCCCAGGCCTTCCTCTGGGATCTCTCCTTCCCCCGCCCCCCCCGACACGGTCCCGGTCTGACCCAGGACCCCCCGCGCCACTCCCACCGCGCAA
This sequence comes from Struthio camelus, assembly GCF_040807025.1. Taxonomy (NCBI): domain Eukaryota; kingdom Metazoa; phylum Chordata; class Aves; order Struthioniformes; family Struthionidae; genus Struthio; species Struthio camelus. The sequence continues at coordinate 48,739 of NC_090942.1, forward strand.
TAAACCAACCCCGCCAGCCCCGACGCCCCCCGTCCTCCCTCCCCCCGCACCACTGCAGCCCCGACGCCCCTTTTCCTTCCTCCTCCAGCCCCGGTGCAACCCCTTTCTCGTTCCACCCTCGCCCTGGCGCCCCCCTTTTTTCTCCGCTCCTCGCCCCATCACAGCCCTGGCCCCCCTCCTACCTCCCCCCCAGCCCCAGCGCACCCCCTTCCTGACCACTCCCCGTGGCCCCGGTGCTCCGCTCTTCCCCACCGCCCCGGTGCACCGCCATCCCCGGCGCAGTTTCCGCTGGCCCGAGATGCTCCCGTCTGCCGGGACGCGCGCACCCCCCGGCCCCGCTCACCTCCTCCGTGGTGCGGCCGCAGCGCCGGTCCCGGCGGGCGGTGCTCAGAGGCAGCTCCGTTGTCCCAGACTGGCCCCTGCACGAGCTTCCTCCCGACTGCGGCCCCAGCCCCGGCGCATGCCTGCCGTGGCCATCAGTGCCCCCAGCCCCACCTGGGGCTTGTTCCAGCCCCAGGGCCCACAGCTGCAGCCCTCAGGAACCAGGGGAAGGGAATTACCCTCAGCCCCATCAGGGACAGCTGGGGCTGCCAGGGCAGCAGAGGCACCCCAGCGCCTGAGAGGTGCTTGCTAGAAGCTGAAGGGAGAGCCCTGGGGGGTACAGAGAGGAAGAGGGAGTATTCAGGGGACAAGAGAACAAATCAAGAGGTCTGGGTGCAACAAAAGTTTAAAAAAAGTTACCAGGTGATGATAGAGCAAACAGAGTGACTCTGGGGGCACCAAAAGGCAAAGGCAGGACCCTGGGGCACACCAAAAATCACCCAGAAAACTCTGGGACAGGGGAGAAAGATAAACAGAGAACTTTGCGGTGTGCTGCAAAACAAACATCGGGCCCCAGGGCACGCGGAAAAGCACACAGAGGGCTTGCCAGCAACCCAAAACGTGAATTGAGCTGTCCTGAGGACCACCAAAGGGCAAATGCAGGGCTCTTGGGCAAACCAAAATTCAAGTGAAAGGCCTTTGTGCACACTAAAGGGGCCACAAGGCATGTCACAGGGCTCAATGCAGCTGACGGCAAGGTGCCTGCAGGCTCCCCCTTTCCCCAGGAAAACTCTGTCTCCCAGCACCAGGCACACAGGCCCCCGCCACCGACACATGAGAGACGTTGCGGAGTGCTGAAAGCAAATCTGAGGGCAGTCTGGGGACTTCACACAGCCCTGGAGGGGCCCTGGCTGCCCCCAGGATAATGGGAATCTCCACCAAGAGCCCCAAGGGTCAAGGCAATGCAAGGGAAGTTACCCCGAGCCCTGTGAACAGCACTGGGGTCCCTGGGAACCGCAGGGACCCCCAAGTACAAAGGATGTGGGGACCAGCTCCCCACCAAGAGCCCCAAGGGTCGAGGCAATGCAAGGGAAGTTACCCCGAGCCCTGTGAACAGCACTGGGGTCCCTGGGAACCGCAGGGACCCCCAAGTACAAAGGATGTGGGGACCAGCTCCCCACCAAGAGCCCCAAGGGTCGAGGCAATGCAAGGGAAGTTACCCCGAGCCCTGTGAACAGCACTGGGGTCCCTGGGAACCGCAGGGACCCCCAAGTACAAAGGATGTGGGGACCAGCTCCCAATCCCAGACACAATGTGTAACCTCCTCCCCTGGGCATCATCTTCAGGCAAAGCGACGGCAGGAACCACAGACACAAGTGCAAAGAATAAAGCAACTGTTTATTGTTTTACTGCACAGAAGCAACACCTGGGAGGGAGTTTGCCATGGAGCTCGGTGCCAGCATGCTTCCCCTTACCCTGTGACACCTGAAGAGTCATCTCTGCACCAGCGTTCGTCGGTCCTTTGGGGAAGGGTCAGCTCCTGCTGCTGCCCTTGACGTGGCAGGCGTCTGAGTAGCTGACAGCCTATCCCCTCTACTTTTTCCTTCAGGGATAGGATTCAGCTCTGACAGGTGAGAAGATCTTTGATCTCTGATCCTGCCTGTCTGCACTACTGCCCTACCCCAGACTAGAGCCCTGCAAGACACTTTCACAGCTCTCACCTCACCTGTCACATCACCACTCTCAGTGCGATGGGCCTGCGCCTTATCAAATCCAGACCTCAGGTCAGTGCACAAAGCTGAACGCTGGGAACAGGGGAAGGTTAGGAACCCCAGAGAAGGGTTTGCAGCCTGCTGCTTAGGCTTCGGGGCTTACAGTTTATTATCTAAGGATTCAGCCCTTGTCATTTATCAGTAAGGCGTAAGCCCTGAACCCTAAGTGACAAACTGCAAATCTTGGAACCCAAGTGGTTGCTTTAAAATTTACGGATGAGGTTGGATTTTAAATCCTGCGCCCTGATCGCTAAGTCAGCAAACTGTAAACCCTGACTGATAAAGACAGCCCCACTAAATAAAGTAATAAACCATAGCCCCTGAGTGACAGACCCTCAACAACAAACTAAACAATAAACCTCAAGTGAAAAACTCCAAACCCTCAGCTTTAAGCAAGAAACACCAAAGTACACATGAGCTTGCAAGTTTTGCCCACAGCTTAAGAAGTTTCCCCTTCATTTAGAAGTACAGCAGAACAGGAAGATATGCATCAGAATCATGTTACAGTTGCTGTTTATAAGCTTGGTCTTAGCCACCATTCAAATGTGAGCACATGCAAGAATCGCTCCACAGGACTGCAGTAAGCTGCACTTCCACTGAACCTACCTGAAACATTGCAAGCGCTTATTCAACTCCATTACAGACAATTAATATTTTTGGTCCCCTCAGCTCCATGGGCAAACATCCACAGCCAGTGACTCCAGCAACCACCTAGGGGACAACCACCTTCCACCTCCCAGCCCTGCACACACACAGTGCAGCCCCAAGACTTAGCTGCGTCCACGCTGCAAGTCAGAGCTCGACCTTCATGGCCAGCCACAGATCTCCGCAGAGCTCCCAGCTGTGACACCGCTCCTTCGACTGCCAGACTATGCTTCAGCACCTGCAAAGAAGCCAGAACAGTTACTGAGAGGCCAGGCAACTGCACAGCCCTCCTAGAACTACTCCCTTGTCCAAGGCCCGTAACTGTTCCCACAATTATGACTGACCCTCTACACTGCTCCAGTCACTCTCTCAGGCTCCGTTTTATCGCAAGGATGTCACGGCAGCCCTCACATACAGTCAGGCTCGCTCAGGCACTCGGTCACCTCCAGCCTTCGGTAGATGGTCCTCCTCAGGGAAACTGTGCCGCTGACGGACACTCTCAGAAAGCACTGTCCAGCCAAGGCAGGATAAAAACTAAGGCCTCCAAAAGCTCCAAACCCTGGAGAGACTGAGCTGATGGGAAACTGACTCTGGCCTGGACAATGACAGAAGAAGGATTTTGCTTCACTTGCTCACGCTGCCTAGCACGTGGCCCAAGTCAGACAGACCGTGCTGGAAATCCCTGTGACGTGACAGCGTGTTGGAAAGCAGAGCTGAGCACAGGCTCCTGGAAGAGGAGCAGAGTAAGGCTGATGTAGGGAAGACAACAGTTTGCATAAAGTCAGAAAACAGGGCTCAATGCCAGCGACACAATCACGACTCCAACTGCACCGCGCAGCAGCCCTGTCTGCGCACAGGCAGACAAGACACAGTAACTGCAGACTGCGCTGACGTGTAAGACGGACAACAGCAGCTCCAGACTGCCCTAGCACACCCTGCCCTACCTGCACCTGTCCTAACACCCGAGTACTCGGAGCCTCTGCTAATCTCTACCACATGCTAATGTCTACCACATCCCCCACAGCATCTTTGGCCCATTAGTGCTCCCCCACTGCACATCCGCAGCCCCATGCCTCTGCACAGAGTCGCTGCAGGGGTATCTGACATGACCTGAACCAGGCAGATTGATGGGACCCTCTGGTTGCTACTGATTGTCTCTGCTGAGCACCAATTGCCTCTTGACACCTTCCACACCAGACAAAACACAAAGGAATGATGAACCTTCAGCTGGACAGAGGGACAGGGAGCAGAACAGAAGAAAAGAGGGATAGAGAGCTTGGCTGACGGATGGAAAAAGAAAGAGAAGGATAGAGACCTGGCCCCAGGGTCAGGGCCCTGAACAAAGGAAGAGAAAGAGAGGACAGAGGGCCAGACAGGTGGAGGGCTGGACAGAGGACCAGGGAGCAGAAGAGAGAAAAAGAAGGATGTAGAAGTGGACAGAAGAATAAAGAGAGGAAAGGAGGGAAGGGGAAGCAGACAGAGGGACGGGAAGCAAAAGAGAAGGGTGGAGAACCAGACAGAGGAACGGGGACTGGAAGAGAGGGAAAGGGAGCCAGTCAGAGCAATGGGAAGAGAGTGAGAATGATGAAGAGCCAACCAGAAAGGTGGAGAGAAAAAAAGAGAGAGGGGAAGTCAGACAGAGAGATGAGATAGAACAGGGGAAAAGAGGCATAGGGAGGCAAATAGATGGATGGGGAGCTGAACAGAGGGACAGAAATAGAAAGAGAAGGCTGGAGAGGGGGACAGAAGGCTGTAAAGGTACAAAGAGACAGACAAGAGCAGAAGAGGGATGGGGAGCTGGACAGAGGAACAGCGGGCAGGTAGTGGGACAGAGAGGGGAAAAGGATGATGGAGTGCTGGATAGAGCGATAGGGAGCCAGTCGGAGGGAGGAAGATATCGACAGAGGGATGCAAAGAGTACAAGAGGGATGGGGAACTGGGCAGGGCACTGAGTAGCTAAACAAAGGGACGGGGTATCGGACAGAGCTACGGGGAAAGAAAGAAAAAGATGGAGCGCTGGACAGAGGGACAGCGAGTGGAACCAGATGGATCCAGACAGCCCGGAACAGCCCTCAATACGCTCCAGTTCCACTCACCTACTGAGCTGCAGAGCTCTCCGCGCACTGCTGTGCGGAGGACCCGCAGCCACACCGAAAGGCACGTGGAGGCCACTTGTGGGCCTGCTTGCCTGTATCCCTACACCTCCAGAGTGTCTGTGTCTGCAAGACCGAGGGTGCACCCACAGACCCAGACTGGGAAGGAACCTTGTGTTCAGTCACGGTATTTTACTATTCCTCATGCATTAGCCCCTTTCAGACCTTCATATGCATGTGCTTAACCCCAAATTCTCTCAGCCCTTAACAACTTCAGTACTCATAGCACCTAGTTTTTCCACACTCTCAAATCTTCCTTGCTCTTTCCTGTCTTGTTTGAAAACTCTCCCAGACCTCTCCTGTACTTACATGCTTCCTTAAGACAGCATCACCAAAATCAACAAAATGGGTTGAGCTGCTCCTCTTCAAGTTGCCGGCCCTCGGAACGTTATCCTGCAAATAAATCAAACCACAAGGTCACTGGGAGATTCTTGTTTTAGAGCTTTTTTTTTCCCCAAAGCTTTAATTATGGCTCCCTAACCTGGGCAAATCAGATCCTCCCTTAAGCACTGTAACAGTTTTTATTCTGGGGTCCCAAGTTACTGTTATTACATTAAGCAGCAAAGCAAGGCAAAGACAGGTGGGGTCACAGGTTACTCATCTAGCGACAAAAATTCTTATTTTAGGCCTCACTGTTTATTCCAGGTAAACAGACAAAAATAAAGCTCCAAACAGGCAGGTGAGGCTTCACACAGACCTTGTGACTATTCCCCTTCTCCTTTCCTGGTCCATGAATTGTGGCTTATTACTCACAAGTCCAGTGAGGATGCAGCCAACCTTCCTACAGCCGAAGTTCTTCAGCAGGACCACGCAGAGAATCTTTCCACTGGCATTTGGATTCTCCTGGCCGCTCTTGACTCGCTGTAACTTACAAAGGTCTGAGAGCCGTAGCCTGTAGTTCTTCATGGCAGCATGTAGTCGATCCCCGATGTTCTGAATACCTAAGATTAACACAATTTATAAACACAAAAATACTGCCGCTATAGGGTGTACAGTCAAGCTAAAATTTCTGCAACCAAAGAAAAACCCTCCGTGTCTGCCAGAATGAGCCATATGCATCAGCGCCTATAGCTCAAGGCTAGCAACCCCTCCCAGGTGACGTTCTTCTGGCAGGCTGCGTGTCTGAACTCCTCCGTCTTGCCTAAGAGTCTCCGCTGGGACATTATAACTTTGTCAGCCAGCGCTTGTTGATGGAGGCACGGTAAAATCCATCATCCTCTGAAAGTATAAAGCAAAGCAAAAAAAAAAAAAAAAATCAGAGCTCTGCAGAAAATCATAAGACAAACCCGTTTATATGCACAAAAGCAGATCTAATATACACACAAGCAAAGCAAACGAGCACAGGCAAGCCACAAATACCGCTTCCCCCAACTCCCCTTTTGGAAGCCATGAGGACACTTGGGTTGCTGTGAAAGGGAAGTTAGACTAAGTAGCCCCTAGAGCTTAATCTTTCAGAAGCCTTCTGTGTCCACATTTTTGGCACAACCGCGCTCTACCCCTCATTCAATTCAGATGCACAGAAGATGATCCGCTTCTTGGTACACTTGCACTGTAACTCCCCCCTTGTTAAGATCAGTGCCCACTGTGCCACCTGGACAGAGGATACTCTGCTGCCTATTCATTTCCCTGACGTTAGCTAGTTTAGAGGGAATTGAGCAGACTGGACTGTATCTACGCCATCAAAGGTAAAAGTCTCAAAGATAGTTACAGCCCGGATTGCTGCTAAACAGTCTTTCTCACAGCCAGAGAATTTTTGCTCTGGCCCCAGAGGGGATGTAGGGATGCTGCTACTGGCACCCACTTTCCCTTACCACTGTTTTCTAATGGTGCTCCTCCCACGGAATCAGTAGATGTGGGAATCCTTACTGAAAAAGGCTTGCCTTGTCCTGGGAATTTGAGGACATGGAGATTTCACAGCTGCTTCTTTCAGTTTAGTGAAAGCAGCATCCTGTTCCTTGTTCCAGCTCCATTCCTGACTCCTTTCCCGTAATTCCCACCATGGTCTGCTGATACCGGTAAAGCTACATTAACACTGCTACAAGAATTTAAATCCTGCAATTGCCCTAAGTTGGAACTGATGAGAAGGAAACTTAATTCCACAAAGCTTTAACATTTCCTCTACCTACCTGTCTTCCTGTTTTCCCAAACACAATTCCCATGTCATTAACCTGGGGTTGCACCAATTGAGCCTTCCTGAAATTCACCTCTTAATTTTATAATTCAGACACTGCTGTTTCTCACTTCCTCTTCGGGAACTTTGGTCACTTGACTATCATTCCCCTAAGATAATAAGTTGCTGTCTTGTAGCTCATAAAATATGAGCTTTCAGAGATACATAAAGTCACACACAGAAAAATATATGTATGCAGCATACTTTTCGTAACACATACAGATGCATACATATAATCTTCTGTTACACGTTGGTGATCTGATATCCTGATGACTATTCCTAGGGATCTTTCCTCAACAGGAGGAATGGGATTTCTCTTCTTGGGAGATGGAGACAGCTTTCAGTTGGTTCCATTTGATTTTATTACTTCAGCTTGCTTACGTTTTCCTGGTCTGTTCAATTTCAGCCATAGCAATTAATCTAACAAGTATTATATCTTTTCCTTTTTGTATACGGATATCAGATAACAACACCAAACAGAAACAACCAAAGCAAAACTGAGGCAGACACAGTTAACAATATCCAAAGGGTAAGAATGGGTTACTTGGTCCCCAGTGCTGCCCCCGGAAGACAGAAATAACAGGGATTTGTTATTTGTTATAATAGTTACCTTAGTTACCCATGGTGGAACGCCTCCTTCTGTAGCAGTTTCTGGTGATATTAAGGGTCCATTTTTGCTTCCTTGTTTCATCCAGTCCATTAGGTATTAATCACAAAAAACTGCTTGTCCATCTTTTCTCTTTGTCAGCATTTGCTATCGTTGCTTCCATCTCTGTAACAAACAGATAAACTTGCATTTTACCTTCAATGAAACGCTTACATTTGTGCATGTTCTTTTTCTCTTTACCATGTTCTTTTTCTCTTTTTTCTTTTCCTTAAAGGAAAGGTGCTATAACAGCACTTGGCATCATACGTTACAGGGTAAACAGTTTGGTAACAAAACATACAGCAACTAGGGCTAGGTTATTAGACAGGCAGGCACATCACCTAGTACACACCTATGCCATCTTCCATGAAACCTTAGTCTGGTTCAGTATTATTGTACCGTTCAATATCCTTTCTCAAACCCTTGTATACATGTGCTTAACCAACAATTCTCTCAGTCTTTAACTACATGGAAGAATGACAGCACTTAATTTGCCTGCCTCTGTTTCAAACCTGTTACCTTTTTGATACATCTCCTAGATTATTCCTCCTGTACTTGGATGCTTACCTCAGAGGCGATGACCAAAATGAACAACTGCATCATGACGTCTAGCTGCTTCTCTTCAAGGTGTCCCCCTTCAGTGGGCCACCCTGCCAAACAAACCCAAAAGACTGATGAGGCCATGAGGGTACCAGATTTTTGACCACTTCTCCAAGGTTTTCAGGGTAACTGACTTAACCACTTCTCTTCACGTTACTCAAAGCTACATTCATCTATTACTTAGGACTAACGTTTTTCTATTTTAAGAGAAGATTGTTGTTTCAACTTTACATATAGTCCATAATCTGCTATGCATCATCTCTAGCCCTTTCTGCTTTCACAACGCTTTTGGTAATTAAAGGTGGTAATTAATAGCACCCCTTATTGTCCCATGGATTGGAGTAACACATCTCTCCTTCTCTGAGGACGTGCCTAAGACCCACACTTTTTTCCTACAGTATGGTTGGGGGCTTCCCATAGCCCTTCAGCGTTCTCTTAGGCTTTTCCTGAGCCTTTTATTTTTTTAGGTTATTCCTTAGCCTGCAATTGTATGTTAATGTTCTCCTTAAGCATTGCACAGAGCACAATTATCCTAGACCAGCCGCATTTAGAAAGTCCTCTTGCAGGCACAGAGGGTTCTGAGAGGTGGCTCAGAAAAAGAGAGAGAAAAATCGGTTTGTCATCTGTGCACCCACCTGCCAACATTCTTCACCAAGAAGTGCTGCAAATTCTCTTTTCTCCAAAGCAGGACTGAGTCAAGGGGGACACAGATCACACCCTCTAATTAGGACACCTTGCTGCTGTGGGGACAGGGTCTAGGAGTGGTTTTAGGACTGTATGGGGCTTGGAGGGGGAAAGTCTGGAGTCAGTGACAATGTTGTGGCAGGGTTTGGAGGCATTTTGGGGTCTGTAGGGGTGTTAGAACAGGATCTGTGGGTGGTTTCTTGGCTTTTGGGGGAGCTGGATGCAGGAAGGGTGGGAATCTGCAGGGCCCTCAGGGCAGGGGTGCCACCCCAGATGCATACTGAGTGCACAGCAGTGCTGCATGTGGCTGTCAGCTTTGCAGGAGAAGCCACTGGAGGAGGAGGAAGGATCTACGAGCTTGTACAGAATGCCAGAAGAGGCAGCAGGGAACTCACCAAGAGCCCAGAAGAGCTGTGAAGGACCCCACCTTCCAGACAAGAGGCATCAGGCTGCTGTGCCACTGCTGGAGACACCCACACCCCCGTGCAGCATACGCGTGCCTGGGGAGATGTAAGAGGCAATGGAGGACCCATCGACACACACTGGACTGGGGAACCCCACAGCTATGGGGCAGCTGTGCAGGAGGGCGCGGGGCTCAGCGAGGCTCAGCGGGGGTTACAGTCAGTTGGTGCCCGGGTTGGCTGGGGCCCACAGTCTGGGCCTGCGACTGGGGGAGGCCTCAGGGTGCCTGGGCGTATTTTTCCCCTGTCCACCTTCTCGTTTTCCTAGCTACAACTCTCAAGTAAACGTTCTCGGCGCTGCGCTAACTGCACCTGGCTCAAAGTGACCTGAAATCGGTTTGGTCCGGTAGCTTTAAGCTTCCTGGCGACTTACCAGCACCCTCGGGCAGGCCAGCCGCGACGGGAGCCGTCCGCCCAGCGCCGCTCCGGGGCCCGCCTGCCTCGCCGCTCCTCCCGGCCGCCTCCGCAGGGGCGAGCGCCCGCCCCGGCCGCGCCAGGGAGGAACCGGGGCCCTGAGGGCGACACACGGCAAACGGACGGTCAAACCCGCGCTCCCGGCAGACCCTGGGCCGCGCTGCCGGCGCCAGGCCCGAGCCCCCTCCCCAAACCTCGCCCCGCACCTCCGCCTCCACGCAGCGACGGCCCCCGCGGGCAGGAACCGCCCGACGCCCGCGGCCGCCCGAGGGGACGCGCTCACCTCACCGGGGCCCCCAGATCCCCGACTCCGGGCGGCCTCGGCCCTCACCCGCCGCCGCCCCAGCGAAAACTCCGCCCCCGCGCGCCGCCATGCTGCTCCCCGCCGCCGCGCATGCGCCGCCCGCCGCACATGCGCCGATCGCGAACGGGGCGCGGCAGCGCCGGGGGCCCGGCTCTCGAGCACCGCGCATGCGCCGGCTCCGCCCCGAGCGGGAGGGGAGGGGAGGGGAGGGGAGGGGCGAGGAGGGGAGTGGGAGGGACGGAGGGAAGGGGAGGGGGCGAGGGGGGAGCGGGAGGGAGGCCAGGCGGGGAACGGCGCCCCCGCGTGTTCCCGGCGCGGGGCTGCAGCCCGCCGCCCCCGCCGCGGCACCGCGGGGCTCGCGCTCGGCGGCGGCGGGCGCCCCGGGGCTGCTCGGTCCGTGCCCGAGAGCCCGGCGGGGATCAGCGAGCGGGCTCCGGTGCTGCACCGGTGTGAGGGCACCGCGGAGCAGCGCCGAGGCGGCACTGCCCGTCCCCGCGACAACAGGAAGGAAGCACCAGTACGGAAAAGCACTCTGCGCTGCGGGTCTGTGAGCACGGGGAAGGGGCGAGGAGCAAGGCCCCTTCGCTTACCCGTTACCCAAACACGGCGGAGTAGGGGCGAACACGGCGACCGGCACTGCGCGGGTGCGCGCCGGCTGGCTGCAGTATTCTCCGTACGCCGGCGAGGGCAGCGGCGGCTGCAGAACTGGCGTGTCGACACCGGAGGGCAGCAGGGAGCACAGGGAAACCAGTGCGCAGGCGGGCGCCTTACCGGTGCAGTACTGGTTCGTCGACACGCGAGGGCAGCAGGGAGCACGGCGGGATCACCGCGCATGCGCTCGCTCCCTGGGTGCAGTACTGCACTGTCGACACCCGGGGGCAGCAGGGAGCACGGCGGGATCACCGCGCATGCACTCGCTCCCTGGGTGCAGTACTGCGTTGTCGACACGCGAGGGCAGCAGGGAGCACGGCGGGATCACCGCGCATGCGCTCGCTCCCTCAGTGCAGTACTGCGCTGTCGACACGCGAGGGCAGCAGGGAGCACGGCGGGATCACCGCGCATGCGCTCGCTCCCTGGCTGCAGTACTGCGCTGTCGACACGCGAGGGCAGCAGGGAGCACGGCGGGATCACCGCGCATGCACTCGCTCCCTGGCTGCAGTACTGCGTTGTCGACACCCGAGGGCAGCAGGGAGCACGGCGGGATCACCGCGCATGCGCTCGCTCCCTCGGTGCAGTACTGCGTTGTCGACACCCGAGGGCAGCAGGGAGCACGGCGGGATCACCGCGCATGCGCTCGCTCCCTCGCTGCAGTACTGCACTGTCGACACCCGGGGGCAGCAGGGAGCACGGCGGGATCACCGCGCATGCGCTCTCTCCCTCGCTGCAGTACTGGCTTGTCGACACCCGAGGGCAGCAGGGAGCACGGCGGGATCACTGCGCATGCGCTCGCTCCCTGGCTGCAGTACTGCGTTGTCAACACGCGAGGGCAGCAGGGAGCACGGCGGGATCACCGCGCATGCGCTCGCTCCCTCGCTGCAGTACTGCACTGTCGACACGCGAGGGCAGCAGGGAGCACGGCGGGATCACCGCGCATGCGCTCGCTCCCTCGCTGCAGTACTGCGCTGTCGACACCCGAGGGCAGCAGGGAGCACAGGGAAGCCCAGTTCGCCCTCGCTGGCTGCAGTACTGCGTTGTCATCGCCCGAGGACTTCATGGGGCGAGTCGGGGGCAGTGCTCCTGCGTTTTCCGCCTGGGTGCAGTTCTGATCTGTAATCAGGTTATGGCAGCCGTGAGCAGTGCGGCGGCGCTGCGCAGGGCTGAGCCGTCCTGCTGCAGCGGTGGAATTCCATCGCCCGAGGACAGCTCTGCGCAGATCCGCACCAGTTCGCAGTCGTTCCTCGGCTGGCTGCAGTACTGGGGTTTAACCACCCGAGGGCAGCACTGTGCCTGCGTTAATCACCGGGCTGCAGTACTGTTTGTCGTCACTTGGGGGCAGCAGGCAGCAGAGCGGTGCTGCTGCGCCCGCCTGAGCTGAGCGGCTGCAGTACTGGGGTATCACCACCCGAGGGCAGCCGGGAGCAGCTCGGCCGCAATGCGCGTGCGCGGCCCCGCTGGCTGCAGCCGGGAGCAGCTCGGCCGCAACGCGCGTGCGCGGCCCCGCTGGCTGCAGCCGGGAGCAGCTCGGCCGCAACGCGCGTGCGCGGCCCCGGCCCCGCTGGGGCATCGCCCTCCGCCGACGGCAGCTCCCCGCGCCCCCCGCCCATCCGGTTGGGCCCCTCGACCCTTTCGTACCCTCCCGCTGGGCACCTCTGTCCTGCCGGAGGAGACGGTGGTGGGGACCTCCCGAGCACCCCGTGTCCCAGCGGCGGCGCAGCACTGAGGGGTGTCGGCAGTGCCCGGGGCCCAGCGCCCCGGCGGGCAGGCGGAGCAGGCCTTGGGTGGCGGGGCGCGCCAAGTGCCCGCAGTCGGGGCCCTGGGAAGGGCCCCAGCCCGGCGGGCCTCGTCCTCGTCGGTTTAGGGCAAGCGCGCTTACAGCCGCTTCCGTCCGGTTAGGGAAAAGAGCCTCGTGCCAGCTCTGCTCCTGCCTCCTATCCAGAACCTCCCACTGTGGTGCTCTGCTGCTACCGCAAAAGTGATGGATACGCCGCTCTAAGAAATGCGACCCTCTTACTCAGGATTGATGGGAAGGACCCTTTATTTCACCCAAAGATTTAACCTTTCTTCTTCTGTCAGCATGCTGTTTCCCCAGTTACAGTACCCGTACAATGATCCTGGGGTCGCACTACTTGTGCACTGTACACAAACTGACCTTAAATCCTGTCCCGTCCAGTCCGTTTTAAGGCTCTGATACTCTCGCACCTCTTTTTCCGTAGTTCTGCCCACCACAGCATTAAGGTAACACCTTTTCTATATTCTCTGCAGGCAACTTGGCTAACACTTCTCTGACAACAGCCACGTGTTATTGCAGGGGCATTGTGAAACCCCAGCTACCCCTGAGGAAAGGTACATTGTCTGTCTCTACATGTGAAAGCCAATCCGTAAATTGATTGTTCTTTAGTACGGGGAATGGCAAAGAAGTAGCTCTGTAACTGACAGCCACTTGTTATCATCTTGTCGCTTACTGACACCCTTGGGCACACGAGGTACATCGCAGCTCTCCTCCCTGGGACACCGCACAAAACTCCTGCTCGCGGGACAGCCTGCCCCCCCACGCCTCCAGGCCATCTGCCTCTACATGAGCGAAGGCACGCGTACAAGCCTGCTTTGGAGAGAAACCTCAGCCCTAAAGCCAAGGTTTAAAAAAAAACAAAAAACAAAAAACAAAAAAAAAACAACCAGGGAAAGTCAAATATGCATTCCAGGCAGATCCTACTCTGCGCACTCATGGTGCAGAGTGCTGCAAGGCCCCTGAACCTCCCCACCCTTTTTCCCCCAAACCCATGCCTTGAGGTGGGCAGGAGAAATCCAGGCACCTGCAGCCACCCCTGGGACACCCTCACTTCTCTGGTACTGCTGAGCCCTCAGCACAAGGTGGTCCTGGCTGTTGTAGAAACAGTTCAACTGGCCCTTACCTGCTAGGGGCGACGAGTGTTTCGGCCTACCCAGAGAAATGCATCCCAAGGTAAAGCCTCCAGAATAGTTAGAGAGCACACAACCTCCCATTGGGAATCTTTCTCTCCGCTCTCGAGGGAAGCTCAATAACTAGTCCACTTCTTCCTGCCTTGGCACGTCTAGAACACTGGGTTATTGACTGCTCTCAGCTGCCTCCTGTGACACTACAGTAGTGTTAGAAGCACATCCACCGAGTTGTTCAGTATTGGCTCAGAAAGGCGTTGTTTTTGTTTGTTTAATAAAGTAAAGGAAAAGGCAAGATTACTTGTGGGAAGAACATTGTATATGAATGTAAGCACCATGTGAAGGAGGTTGTACACAATGGCAACACAATCTTTGCTTTACACTCAGTTATGACAGCAAGGCAGTAAGTTAAACGGATACTAGTTTCAAACTTTTAAAGTAACGAACTTATAGAAACAACACAAAAAGATCCAAGCTGTCATGAGGATTTCCCCATAGTTAGCCCAGAAATATTACAAACCACAATAAGGTATTTGCTTCCCAGCTAAAGGGTTGCAGCTGCATAAAGAGATACCAAGTTTGCCTTTAATCACTGCTTTATTCAACAGGGGGCGCCCGGGGGGGGGGGAGGGGGGGCAGGCAGCAGAAAGAGCCAAAAGAAGGCCTCTAGGAGACACAAAAACCCATGTTGGGGGGTGGGGACACACAGAGCCAGAAGCATGTAAGTGGCACAAAAAAAGCTTTACAGAGAGATTTGGGGGGAGGGGATGGGAGCAAAAAGCCCAAAAGATGGACGTAGGGTACACAAAAAGCTTAAGAGTGAACTGGTGGTGCAAAATTGCAAAAGGAAGGATCTAGGAGTAGCAAAAAACAGGAAAGCTGAAGGGATTTGGTGGGCTAGGCATGGGAGAAGAAACAATTCAGGGATCTGTGGGGACAAGATGGTGAAAGCAAGGACCTCGGGGGCAAAAAGAACCTCAACGGGGCAATCTAAAAGTCGCAAAAAGCCAAACTGAGGCATCCACAGAGCACAAATACTTAAAAGGAGGGATCGGGGAGGGGGAAACGAAATGCCAGAAGATGAGCTCCAGGGTGCACAAAATCCAAAGAGAGTCACCTCTCTCAGCACTCACCACAACAGCACTCCTGCCTCTCCCTGTGCTGAAGATGAGCTGTGCCAGGACTCATGGTGTCCCCGCGATGCTATCCAGGACCCATTTACCCACAGCTGGCTCCTTCCCCTTTGGTCTACACCAAACTCTGACCTGCTTTGGGACAAGAAAGAGCAAAATAAGCACCAAAACACTGCAAAAGGGGTAAATTTGGGGGTAACGTAGAGGGGAGAAGAACATGGGGTACCCTAGGAACCCATCCAGAAGGCATAAGTATAGCTAATAATATTAAAATTTATATTCCTTTTATTTTATTTCCCAGGTATTTCTTGCAAGCATGTTATAGATGAGATTTAAAAGGAAGAAATTCCATAAAATTTGCAACCCTTAAACAAGCAATGACCTTATTTAGGTAAACCTTTTTAAGAGGGTGTTGTTTGTTTGTTTGTTTAAACTTTACATATGCGCCGTAATCTGCTATGCATCATCTCTTACTCCTTCTTAATGTTATCCTTAAGCACTGTGCACAGCAATATTATCCTAGATTGGTCACATTTAGAGAGTCATCATGCACATATAGAGGGTTCTGAAAGGTTACTCAGAAGAAAAAAAAAATCTGTTTGTCAGCTATCATCCACCTGTCAACATTCTTCACCGAGAAGTGCTGTGAATTCCTTTTTCTCTGCAGTGGGACTGAGTGAAGGGGGAGACACAGATCATAAAAGATATTTATTAGAACACCTTTTATAAATTAATTTGTTATTATTAATAAAACCAAGCTGCTATTATATACTGTGGATAACTACTCACACCATGTCAGGTCGGAGGGAGCTTTAGGACAAAGTTTGGGGGTGTTTTGGGTTTCCGGAACCGCTGCAGTCCCATTGCAGGTGCCAAGGAGGATGCCAGTGTGGCATGAGACTGGAAAGAGTCACGTCAGCATCCAGAGATGCTGGTGCCATGCGGGCTGTGGGGCTGCCCAGCTGGGCCTTACTGTTTCCGTTAATTGATTCTAATGACATCTGTGTTAACTGAGAATAAAATATGTTCAGAGACTAGCCTGCTGCTGTTAGGATAGAGTTTGGGAGTGGTTTGGGGGTTGTTTGGGGCTTTGTGACACGGTTTGGGGGAAGGTCTGTTTTTCTGGTGAAAATGTTGGAGCAGGGCTTGGAGGCATTTGAGGATCTGTGGGAATGTTGGGGCAAGGTGTGGGGGCCATTTGGGCAAGATTTTTGTGTGGTTTAGTGGCTTTAGGGGGGCAAGGGTCAGCTCCTGCTGCTGCCCTTGATGTGGCAAGTCTCCGAGAGCTGTCAGCTTCTCCCCTTCCTCCCAACCCTTTTTAATCTTTAGGGATAGGATTCAGCTCTGAGATTCGAGAGGAAAAAGCCTGATTTTACCAGTCTGCACTTCTGCCCTGCCCCTAGACTAGAGCACTGCAAGACACTGTCACAGCTCTCAGCTCACCTGTCACCTCAGCCATCTGACTCAGTGTGACATGACTGCACCATGTCAAACCCAGACCTCAGGTCAGAGCACAGAGCTGAATGCTGGTTGGGACAGGGGAAGGTTATAAACCCAAAGAAGGGTTCACAGCCTACTGTTCAGGATTCAGGGCTCAGAGTTTGTTATCTAAAGATTTAGACCTTTTCATTTATCAGTTGGCTATAAACCTAAGTAATAAACTGCAAGTCTTAGAACTAACCAAGTGGATGTTGGAGCTTTAAAGTTATGGATGATGTTAGATTTTAAACTGTGAGTCCTAATCAATAAATGAGTAAACTGTAAACCCTGATTGATAAATACTGAGCCCCACCAAAATAAAATAATAAACTACAATCCTTCCATGAAAAACCCTCAACAATAAACTCTGAACAATAAACTGTGAGTGAAGAACTCTGAATCCTGCAGGCAGGTGAGCAATGGGGAAGCCAATATGTCCACCCAAAGCAAATCATAGGCCTGCATTACCTCAAGTGGGCCTATGGCAGGGCTTAGGCAAGTGCTTGCTAGTGTGGCTGTGCTGCTGGCTGGGATATGGGGGCTGAGCTGTGGGAAGGGAGTGACAGGGCACTGTTGCCTTCAGGCAAGCAGAGATAGGTCCTGGAGGAGGGAGACCCAAGAGACATCTCTGAGCTCTGAGAGACAGCTTGGGTTAAACCTTGAGCAAGGAGGTCCCTGCAGAGGAGACACCTCCTTGTTCAGGGACGAAGGCTTTGTGGAGAGACCTGGGCTATGGAGTAGGCAGTGTCAACACCCAGTTGGTTGGGGAGAGTGGCTGTGATGGGCTCCTTTTGTGAGCAGCTAAAGGGGATGTAAAGAAGAGGTCCAGTGCTGTCAGCTGTTGAGGTCCTGATCTCGTTGTTGGGTTTCTGTGTGGGACTGGGGGGACATTTGGGATGTCAGGAAGCAGGCAGAGATCTCTGCCAGAGGCAGGAACCTGAACATGATGGCAGCTGCTGAGCAAACCCATCCCTCCATCGCTGCTCATCAGTAGGGCAGAAACGGCCCGGAGGAGTGAGAACTGCTCCAGCCAGTGAGTAGGGACTCCCACGAACGCTTTGTCTCCTGTCCTCACCTGCCTCAGCCCTGGCAGGGAGCTCCGCCCTGGGCTGTGCTCTGAGTTTCTGGTCTCTCAGGGTTATGGGGCTCCACTTCTGTCTGTCCCACTGCCCAGCCTTGATTCGGGCATCAGCACAACAATGAGAGAGTGAACGGCCATTGGGGCGACCTGTGACCTTTCTGTCTTTTCTTGTTCCCACAGGACGCTTCTGAGAGTTTGGCTCCCTGGTGGGACTGCAGGGCCCTCTGGACTGCAACTCACCGGCCACATCCTGCCAGCGGGCAGGAGCCTGCCTCAGCCACCTTCTCTGAATATAAGATAAGGCGAGCAGGCGCTTCCCAGCCTTAGTCAGTCTGATAGTCCCTCCCTTCCCTACCCAGTGACACCAGGACATGCAGGGCCTGGGCTCCATCCCCAGAAGAGAGAGAGGTGGACAGCAAGCTCAGCTGGTGTCTTACACAAATCTTTTTAATCTTCTCCCTTCTCTTCCATGTCTTAAGGGATCTCTGGGAGAAGGTTATTGGCAGAGGTCCCAGGGCTGCATTTCCACACCCAGTGCTGCACCTCCTGAAACAGGATGCATGTTGTGGAAACAGTTCGACCCCAGGTTTCTGAGGACCAGAGTCTCACGCATGTACAACAGCTAAATTAACTGTTTATTTAAATGACGGTACGACAAAGTAACAGCTCAAGCTGGGTGCCTCAGGGGAGGGACCCAGAACAAAAGAATTCTTAAGGAATTATACTTTTTACAGTCTTATTTCCCTGCCTGCCAGTGAAAGTCTCTTCCAATCTTCTTTACGGAGTCGGTGGTGTCTTTCCCTCTGATTGATTCACGTCTATATGTCCCGGGCCAGTTGCTAGACGGCTGCTATGTCCCTGCGCCACAGTACCTTATCTTATCCGAAGGTCAGCCATTACCTCTGTTCATTCTGGTCACTCTGTTCTGTATCCTTGAGGCTGGTTCTAGCTGATTTTGCAGTTGGGTCGTCAGCAATGTTCTTCAGGTTATAGTTCAGTCCCACGGCCTGCAGGTTTCACCTACTTTAGGCACTTATGCTAAGCAAGAGTCAGATTTATGCTAAACTGAAGCTAGGTCAGCTACAATTCCCTTCTTTAACAATGCTCAGGAACTGCTCCAGCACCATCAACACTTTGATGTGGCTCTCGGGCTCCAACCAGTACTGGCACAGCTCCTACAGACAGCTGTCACTTCTTAAGCCCCCCTCTGCCTCCTAGTACCTGAACCCCTAACCTAATCCCTAGCCTTTAACCCTAACTTCAAATCTTAATCCTAACTCTATAAATCCTAATCCTAACTCTAACCCCTACCCTCAACCCAAATTCCTAAACTCTAGTCTGAACTTTCATTCCTAACCCCTAACTACCTACCCTAACCCAAATCCCAAACCTGAACGCAACCCCAAACCCAAGCCCCTGATCCTAACCCCAGCCTGAACTCTAACCCTTGACCCAATCCCAAATGCTGACCTCAACCCCCGCCATCCTAGCCCTGTTCCTTAATTTTAAGCCCCTAACTCCAAACCTTTACCCTAATCCTCATCCAAATCCAAGTCCTAGCCCTAGGCTATATCCTCCTCCTCCTCCTAATTCTCCTAACAAAGAGAACAGTCCCAAGATAGGTTTATTTAACATGTTTTATTCTTAGCTGTACAAAGAAAGCCAAATAGTTCAGAAAAAAAATTATCCTCCCCTTTTACAGGGATTTCCTACCCACCCACTCCCCACAGTCTCCCTTCCCGTAGCTCGTAGTAAAGGCACATACACTATCAGCTTGGTCTCTCAAAGAATGCTCTGGCTGTAGAACCAGAAAGCAGTGAAAGCATCCAATAGTAGAAGAACAGAAATATTAAGAACAAAACAGCAGTTCACGGTAGTGACAGAATAATGCATTTTTCGCCCATTACAAATGTTCATGACTGCATTTTAGCTGGAAAATGTTCCAGTGTCATCAGCAATGATGGCTAAGGAAGTAGCAGTTTGCTATAGCGTGTATTAAAAAAAAAAACAAACCCCAAATCCTACTTACACATACTCGAGATTACTGTTGAGAATGTCAACATGCCCTTCTGCTTTGATTTACATCAAGAAGGTTCCATACAGCATGTAAAGCAGCTTATCACAACACTGTAGGCAGCTACAACTACTTGGTGACTTCCCTAGTAGCTCAGCTGCACTTACAAAAATTCTTTACTTTCCTAAGAGCTAAAATTAGATTTTTCTCTGTATGTTGGATGATACCACAAATGCTGTCTTACATTTAGCTGATTCACAATGTTGCAAGAGAGTCACGACTTGTAACAGGCACAGGACAGGTTCAGCAGAGTCTAAAAGAGAAAAGCTCTGCCTTCCCCAGTCCCAAGGGACAGCAGGATCCATCAGCATACACTAGTAATAATCCTCTGGAGAACTGAGCAATGTTTGCCAATATCCATGTTATGACTCCTCTTAGCAGCTTTACGATTGTAGAAGTGTACTTGGTGTCCAGGGTCCCATCACAGTTCATGGACATCTAGCCAGCACAGTCAGTGGGATCTAGAATGTGATTCCTCTGGCACCTACTCTAAACAAGATCAGCCACTCTCTCAAGCTCTCCAGTGACAATGCTGACTAGATCTCCCTCGACTTTAATGAAAGCCTAGACACTTTGCTCAAAATACACGCGTACGTTACTGAAGCCTAAATATAAACAATTAATCCCACTCCTAATGTCTAAAGTCATCTTTTTTAGATTCCCAAGTTCTTCCTCCCGCACAGGAAAAACATGCCCAACTATTGTATATGCACTCTGCTGAGCTTTTCCTGCGTTCTTCTTACTCTCTGGCACTCTCTTTCCAGATTCATAGGAGCCTCTGATTCTTGGGATTTTACCTACAGTTAGTGAACAAGACACAGTTTTCTTAGTTTCTATCCATGCTATGCCACTCTTCCCATCAAGTACAAAAGCACATAGCTCTTTGTGGCAGGACCAATCCAGGGTACCAGCTTCACTTCGGAAATCATATGATCAGCAGAATTTGCAAATTACCTTGCTGAGTTGTTTCTTTTGCTTCTTAGCTTTTCTTCTGAAGAATAAAAAAGAGGGACCAATAGATAATGTGTGAAGCAGCAATACTTAAGGTCATCTCCACATACTTCATTCATTCAATTGTATGAGAGCAGAGCAGTAGGACAAGGAGCGTTAAAAAGACTTGATGTTTCAGATAATTATTCTGCCTTGGGAAACAGTAGCATTATTTTTTTGTAGCCACTGAAGCTACTCCTAAACTGCTTATTTGGTAAAGAGTTCTTTGATCACAGAAAGCTGAGACAGCAACATTAGTGACCAGCGTAGCAGGGAACAGAAAAGTCACTGTCAGCCTTAAGGACTGATGTTTCTTTCAGCTCTTTGAGATCTTATGAATAAAGCTGCTCCTGCGCAGACTGCCAAATCTGAGCACATCAAGTGTTTCAAACAAGCCCACTGGTGTTTATGATCTAATACTATAGCAAAAACAGTGAAAGTTACATTCTGTTGTCAGCTCTCTACACTGATAACAGATTGAAGCTCTTCTTTTTTACATGTCAGAGATTTTTCACACTCTATCATCCAAGTCTCCTAGCACTCTTCATAAAGTTATCTTCGGTCCATTGCAAACTGATTATCTGGGGCACAGAATAAGCAAGAAATTGTGCCCTGAAACTTGGCCATTGCATTTTAGGAAGTTAAATCAAATAGTGCCACACAGATCCATTTTTTTCTGAACCACTTCTGCATGTATGTGTCTGAGTGTCAGCATTTGTACTGGAACGCAGATTCAGATACACATATGCACTAATATCTTTCTGTTCCTACTTTCATATATGAGTTTTTGGAAAATTTATTTGTTTTTAAGAACACTGTCCTTTCTTTTTTGTGTGTGCACATTCTTCTGTCTATTGGCACACCGTTTTCTCCTGACTTGATTTATACACTGTGCCGGCGGTTGTTGATCATGGCCACAATGTGGGACAGGTCCAAACTTTTCATCATAACCTCCATGAACTCCTCATCTTTCCTAGCTCCTTCCACAAATTCATCCAGAGAAAGTTCACCTGTGTCAGATACAAACAGAAGATATCAGAACAGGAAAAGGAGTACCATAATCCAATTTTAAAGATAGTTCGCTAAAGATTCACTGCCAAGAGGCCTCAGATAGTCTTTTTTACACTTATCTGAAATTTTCCTGATATCCCTGCAACTCTGGCTTCCATATTTTTCCCAGGCAAGGGTTAAATCATAGGAATGTAACTATTCTGAAGACAGGGGTTTCTCACAACTCCATTACCAAGGGTATATCACAAAGAATAGAGGAAATATGTGGCTAAGGAGTGGGATCATAGCTTTCTTCGTAATAAGATTGGATTAACCTACTTCTTTTTGTCCTAGCCTATCCTACTGGTAGGCCTCCTCCATACCTGCTGGTTTTCCTGTTAAAAGAAGTAACAGAAAGAAACTGTGCCAGGCAGAATAAGGTTTTCTGTCCTGGGCCAAAAAGGCTTCATGAGAACAAAAGCAGAAAACATAGGCATAGAGTGCAGAAAAATATGGTTGCGGCTAGCCCTTGCGCAGGAAAGCAGCTCAGCAGAGTGTTACTGGAATAACAAAAGAGCACAAGAGAGAGTAATGAGAACGTGAAGTAACCAGGGAAGATGTCTCAGGGACATACAGTAACTACAGTGGCATATAGCACTTTTTGGCTGACTGGTCCACAGCACCTAATGTGGCTACCATACGCCCTGGAGCAGACCCGGTGGAATAACTTACAACTTCAACATTAAATTTGAGTTCCTCTTTTCCTAGTTACTGAAGGATTTAGGAGCAGCTGAGGCCACCTGAGAAACTGTTTGCCATTCCCACTTCTAACCCTGACATAAACTACACAGAAACATCCAAAAATGGAAAAAAAAAATCCTTCAAAACTCATATAGACAAAACATAACTAAGAGTTAGTGCCAGGGAACAAATCCTATCAGATTGGTTATGTACTATGCAAGCAGAAAACTCTCTCAGCAAAATTCCTGGAGAGTGGATTGCTGGGAGGGACTTCATGTCACCAGCAAATAAAAAATGAAGTGGCGTAAAGTTCAAGCAAGAAAGGAAAACATGGATATTCGTGGATCACTCACTAGCACTGAGTGATCAACTGAGTTGGATGACATAGGAGTCTTACCATCTCCATTCACATCAATTTTGTTAAAGACTCGATTGGTGAACTCTTCTGCACTGGTTTCATGGTCACCACCATTGATAGCTCGAATAGCCTAAAAAAAAAAGAACAAGTATAGGAAGCTGCCCCTGGAACAACAGACTGATTCCACTGCAGCCTGTCAGAGTAGATTCAGAACATGAGAGTCATGCCTGACACCTTCTTCATGCAAAAGCACCAGCATCGTGGGCAAACACAGCAGAATTTCTGAGGCCGTGCAGTTAGCACTGAAGGGTACAAAGGGAGCATGATTCTGAAGCGTGGAATGAGCAATAAAACCTAGGAGACTGCTCTAAATCTGCTCAGGTGGTGCTTGTGCACTATAGAAATAGCAGTATCCAGGCCACTTTCCCAGATCAAACTCATCTAACTTTGGCCATCTGCAGGTTAGATCACAGGTCTAAGCTGACCGTCTGTACTTCCTTTAAACTGAATGAGTAGACACATTTCCCGAGGGCAATTTGCTTCATCCTGAGAACTGTCAGACAGGTATCATGAACGTCTCTCTACAGGTGCCCATCTTTATCCATTCCTCTGGAGCTAAACATGATACAGAGACATGATTTAACTTCCTTACTTGCCTTACTCTTTTGATGGCTTCTTCTAGTACCCTATGGTCCACCAAGCCTCGTAATCCCATCAAACACTCTCTCCATTTGATATCCTGGTAATCCCTTCATTATATGGTGGTAGTCATTTATTTCTCATATTTCTGCTTGCTTTTCCTGTTTTCAACTTACATACTGCTTGCTGTGTGTCCTGCTTCTCCGCAAAGCTCATTGGAGATTCATTTTCAACGTAAGAACATTTGAGTGTTATTCACTACTGTTGCTTACTATTTGTCCTATTCACTGCCATATAGGCAGGGTTCTCTTTTCTTTTCCATGTCTAACTCTTTCCTTTGTTTAAGGATGTCCATGAAATATGTGATTCCAGAGCCATCATATTGATTCTAAGACTATTAATTTTTTAGCTTTTATCTTCAGATATGTAATAAGTTTGTTCATTCTTTCTCAAATGCCCTTCTACTAAAACTCAGTGTCAGCTCCTAAGGCCCCCCCAAAAGAGACTGAACCGTATCTACAGAATTTGAAGGGCAGTAAATTGACCACCACCAATTACCACCCACAGGACTAGTTTCTCAAGAGCTCTGTGTGTTGATCAATTACTACGTGTTGCTGTACCTTGATATCTGCTATTTCTTTCACGAGTCATGAGTCAGAGGCTGCATATTTTTACAGTTACTATTGACTTTTTTTTGCCTCTGACCTCTTTCAATGCCCAGCACTAAAACTCCTATTCACATGAAGAATCCATTAGTACAGTCTTATTAGTGGTTTTACTTGTGGACAACTCAGACTTCAAATCTTTATCAAATCAATTGTCTGACCTTCCTTATTCAGAAATGCAAATTATTTAGGGTCATTGAATCTTCCCTGCATCCTTGTAGTTTCCCAGTCTCCGTGGAGTAATCTGACCTTCCAGAATAAGTCATTCTGAGATATCCATAAGGTCCTATTAATGTCCGTAATTCCAATGTCTCTCATAACAGCTATTTGCACTCAGTCTTTTCTACTGGCAGTCATACTTCTGCAACCTATTTACCAGAGTCAGAAATGTATTATTACATTAACATTTAGGAATTGATTCTAAAAAGTAAAATGGGAGCTAAATATCCAATTACTATTCACATGGGATAAAGGAAACTTCTGGAGCATACGGCAGGACCCACGAAGGACGCATTGCAGAGACTGCAACTGACAGTCATGGAGTCTGAAATCTTGCAAAGTTCAGGTTAGGTCCCAGACGAGTAAGACAATTTTACAGAATTATCTATGATATGGCATATGCTACGGTGGTGGAGAAAAGTCTGTCAAGCCTGCTGACTGAACCATGTGACTGTGGGGAGACCTGCTAAAAGAAAAAAATGCTGTTATGGCAGGTATCATCCATGATCATCCATGTGGGAAACGGTGAAAGTCTCACCTGTGAGGTGGGGATTTATCTTTGAGGAAAGAGGAAGGAACACATGCCCCTGGAGACTCACCTTAATGATGTTGAGCAATTCATGTCGATCAATGCAGCCATTGCCATCCACATCATAGAGTTTGAAATACCATCGCAATTTCTGTTCCATCTTCCCACGGAGAACGAGGCTGAGGGCAGCCACATATTCCATGAAGTCAATGTAGCCATCCTGTGGGAAAATGAAAAGCAGCTTGTGAGAGGAACAAAGTGAGGAAGTTATGACTCGAGAAGTGCTTTACTTTATTGCTCTTTAGATTCACAGCTGAAAGAGATATAACCAGTCCTTCTTCAAAATACACGGCACAGAGACTTGGCTTTAAGGAAAAGCTTGGAAAAGGCATGTTCAGCTGTTAAGCATGCACACACTATATTTTGGCTACCTTTAAGGTCTCCAGAATACCTGGATTTCTGTAGTTCCAATCTATTGCATGTCTAGAACACTCTGTGCTCGCCACTTGCAGAGATGAAACCTGTCACTCCTCATGGGCAGTGTGAATGAACCTCTCCCTCTTTGCCCACCAGAGCTACTGATTAGGGGCTGTTAAGGAAGAAAATTGATCCAGAGCTCTGGCTGCAAGAAAAGTGGAAGATAACTCCACCTCAGATTTTTTGTGCTAGCCTGTTTTGTCTTTGTGGGAAAGCACTTCTCTTTCAATAACCCGTATATCTGTTCTCCATTCTCTAAAAAAGAGTAACTGAAAATATTTTTTAAAATACACCGAAGATGATTTGACAGCTGGAGAAAGTGTTCTGTATTTGTTTTTGTTTTTTAAACCTTTACTTTATGGAATTTATGAAGAAACTCAAGAAGCTCTTGTTTCCCTTGCAAGAAAAATTGCCAGATACTAAAGAGTCATAATCTAGGGGAAAAGACTTAATATTAACTAAAATCTAAGGCAGATAAATAGAAACAACAAATAAAGTACATATGTCCATTGATGATGCTGAATAACTACTTCAGCAAATTACAAAGGAAAACAATTAAACTTTCATTTATTGAGGAATTCAAACAACACCAGATGCCTTTCTGAAACATGGAAAAGGCAAATGTAGGTGGACTAGCAGAGCACTACTATTTTACAGCAAGGATCACAGTATTTTAAAATATTTTGTCAGGATCATGGCAGTACTTCCATTATGTGAGATTTGCATAATGAGGGCGAGCAAAGTACCAGAAAATACAGACAACCAGGTTTAAACACGGGAAAGAGGGGCGTGATGGCAATTTATAAAACAGCTCTTGAAAAATTATCCTCTTTGCCCTCAGCAGGGTTCTCAGAATCTGAAGGTCCAGAGGGCAGATGATCCTATCCGTCTTAGGCACGTATATTACTGCAGGGTGACTCTTCCTCTGGGTGCTCTTTTTCCTTGCCATTGATTATAAAAAGAGCTGAGATTAAGGGCTAACCATTAACAGGTTAAAATTAACTGATGCAGGTCCACCTCTCCTGGCTGCCATACTCCTACTTCATTCCTCTTGAGATTAATCCTGCTTTATTTGATAGATCAGCTTTTTATCTTAGTCTGAACAGATCTGAATTTGAGAGTCTTCTTAAAGCAGTTTACTGTATAACCTGAAGCTCACAAGCTCTTTGAAATGCCTAACAGCCTTGAACACATTTTAAAGTCCTTAAATATCTCAAAAAATGACAGAAAGAAAGGAAAAAGCTTCTCCAAGCAATGTGTACATTTTGGTTTAACTTGTAAAACTTTGCTTCTCATGACTATCATCATCCTGGGCAAAGTTCTGGACTGAGAACTTTAGAGTGAGGAAGAAGTTTCTTTAAGATTTGCAGTCATTACGTCCACCACAAGACCTCAGCTACCTTAATGGATCCTGGGTGCTCCTCTCTTTCCTTTAAACATTCTGTAATATTCCTTCACATTCCTTAACGCCTTATACCTTCTGACATGTTGCCCAAATGACCCTGTGATTTCCTACCCATTTCAGTTGTCCTCCTCAGCTCACAGACATTTTCTCCTTCTGGTTTCAGAATCTTGGAGCAGAGATCAAAGCTGAATTTTCCTAGGCTGCCATAAGACTAAATTTATCTGCCATTCACATTACAGACCTGCAAGCACAGGCTTACATATATATATGGATAAAAACAGGCAGAAGTGAGAGCCGTGTCATCCTTAAAGATATTAAAGAGGATACTGTTGCTTGTATTAGAGACAGCAAGAGGTTGCCTGCCACAGTGAATGATACTAACTGCCTCCTAGCTGCTGCTGTATGCGATACCTCCCACTTCTGAGGAGAGCCATATAGATTGTCTGCCCGTGCAAGACTAACTTCAGCTGCTAAGTACCTGGAAATCACTTCCTCTGCAAATGTTATAAAGATTTCTATTTTATTTGTTTTTTATATTCTCTAATATCTAATACAGATACATTTTTGAAGACTAATAAAAGGCTTTAAAAAGCTCCAGATTCCAACCTCATCTTCTTTCACTAGCATTTTGCTAGTGAAGCAAGGCCAGGTTGATTAATACATAATAAAGAATTCTCAAAATTCACTGATGAACTTGCAGAAAGCATTTAGATAATGAAGTGTTATTGCCTATGGTTATGTTATCTGTGTTATTATCTATGCACATTAATTTGTCCCTGCATTTAGCTACTTTATATTGGTTTCCCTCAGCAGCTTTCCACGCCAAGGTTTGTAAGAGAAAACCAAGGACTCAAAAAGTTGCAAGAGTTGGTTTCCTCTTAAGCTATACAAGGCAGTTAATTTCCTTGCTGGAGAACTCACCTTATTCATATCAAATGTGCGGAACATCTGCTCAATGTACTCATTGGCCTCTGGATCCAGCCCTCGAAGCCCAAAGAACTGTTTAAATTCATGCTCAGTCAGCTGTCCAGAAGGACACTCCGTCATGAACTTTTTGTACCAGTGATGGATCTCAATAGTCTGCAGGTCATCCACTGTGGAGCTGCTATTGTTCCCCATGTGTACGGACGGTCAGAAGGAAGAACACTTCAGGACTGACCCTCTTCCTCCTGTTGCTTTCACAGCACTGCCCATCTGTTCCTCTCCACGTTCAACATTAGTCTCAGTTGAGTGAGGGATCTAACTTTCCAGAAGCCAATTATAAATTTTAATCTGCTTAGAGGCTGATTTACAAACCTGAAAGTTTCAATGATATAAACAGCTTCCTTAAAATGGAAAGAAGGTACAGATAATCTACCACATCACTACTATTTCAGGAGCAAAATCAGAAAGGGTGAGAAGGTTAATTAGGTGCTGGCATCAAGAACTATACTGGTTTTACACACTACTCTGTTTTTAACTATGCGTGAAGATGAGGGGAAAAGGCTACAAACTGTGGGATTTAAGGTGCAGTGAAATTACGATCTACTCCTCTAATTGTATTTGACAGTCTGTCTTCTCAGACAGAAATTTTAGATCATTTTGTGCATAGGATCAGAACATATCACGGAAATTACCCGTAGTCATAGATACTAAGTTATGCAATAAAAGGCTTGTCCCCACTCACACAAAGGACCGCAGAGGAACAATGGCAGATGGGGAAACTGAATAATACCCTGCCATGGCTACTCCCAGGCCTATCACAGAAAAGTGATCATTTCCACGTACACAAGGAGCAGAGAGGCATATGGGCTGGCAAGAGAGCCCCGGTAACCCAGGTAGAGAAAGGCGGCCCCTGCCCCAGCCTCCCAGAGACCATCAGCCCCGTGGTGACACCTCAGGTATCACCCATGGCAACGAGTCCAGGGGAGAGGGCACCTCAGACGTGGGGGCTACTGCCTAGGTGGCGTGGGACACGTTATGGGATGCAGAGGAAGAGCATTTGGGCATCAAATAAGGCTTATTATGGAATGTTTAAGGAAGGACCCGAATGCAGGAAAAGGGAGGGATCGTAGTGGTTTTGGGAGTAATAAAAGTGGGAAAACAGAGGGATAAGGGGACAAAAAAACCTGGCCATTAAACTGTCATTAAAATCAATTTCTAACTCTTTTCTGGGGTGTGTAGATCTCTATTTCTGTGTGTGTGTGTGTGTGTGTGTGTGTGCGTGTGTGTGTGCGCGCGTGCGTGCATGGAGGTCTAAGTGCCAGTGGCTGGAGTGGGACTGTGGGTGACAGGGACCCATGTGTCCAGGGTGAGAGTGGCTGGAGTGGGACGGTGGGTGACAGGGACCCGCGTGTCCAGGGTGCCAGCAGCTGGAGAGAGTGAGCGTACACATGTCAGCATGTGAGCGCTAGTAGATATCAGTCCAGAGTAGGCAGCAGGTAGGTTAAGTGTCTTGGGAGCCAGACGTGTTTGGGCGTCTCAAAGTGAGACAACTGGAAGAGCTGGCTGCTGGAGAGATGCGATATGTTACTGCTTCTCTCGTACGAGTGAAGTGCATCACTCCTCTCTCATCCACGACAAATGACCGGGGGTCGTTTTACTCAGATTCTATACCGGAAGCTGTATGAGAATAGCTGCATGAACCGTTTGGTCCCCAAGCTACACGTTTTCATGTGAGATTAAAAAAACCCGCTCTTGGTGTGCCCGGGGGCGGGGCGGTCCAGACCGGGGGGCGGGGCAGTCCTGCTGGGGCGGGGCAATCCAGATCGGGGGCGGGGCGCTCCTACCCGGGGGCGGGAGGACACGCCCCCAGCCCCCTGGTCAGACTCACGGTCCCGCCCACCGCTTATCACCCTCCCGAAACGTAGCTTGGGGAGCCTTTGCTGATTGGCTGCTTCCGTGTTATTGGGCGGGTGTCAAAGCTCTACTAGAGATTGGTGATTTCGTGCCATGTGTCAGGGTAACCGCGGCCCCGAGACAGCTCCCGCGCCGCCATTAGCGGATTGCCACGTCTGTCTCCTCGGCTCTGTAGCTGATTAGCTATCCCCCGCAAGGAGGCGGGAGCCACGCTGAAGGCGGAAGCCGCGGCGGCGGCGGCGTGTTCCGGTGCTGAGGTGGCCGGGGGCGGGGTTGGTGCTGCCGTCGCGGGGCCCTCGCTGGGGCTCGGCGGGCGCGCTGTGGCGGCAGGTCAGTGCTCCCTTTCCGTTCCTCCCGGTCTGTCCCTCGGCCGCGTGCGGCTCGCGGGGCGGCTCTGCCGCCCGGGTCTCGGCTGCGCGGGCTCCGCCCGCCCAGCAGCGCCGGGCCGTCGTCTCCCTTCCTGGTGGAGCGGGCCTGGCGGGCCGCGGCAGGCGATGGCGGCCCCACCGGCCAGCAGGCGCTGGGGAGCGGGGGGGGGGGGGGCTCCCCCTCGCCCGGGCTCGCGTCCGGCCTGGCCCTGCCCGTGCCTGCGCTGCGCAGAGCCCCGAGGCCGCCGCCGCCGCCCCCCGTTTTGTGCCAGCAGTCCGAGCCCGGTCCCGGGGTGTGACCGGCAGCGGGGTCCGTCCTGGCGAGCGGAGCGCTGCCCCGGGAGGCCGCCGGAGGCGGGTGGGGTGCGCTGGCTTCCCCCCTCGCCTGGCGGAAGGTTGCTCCTAGTGCCTTGAGGCCGGGATTGTGGGGGGACAGCAGGAGGAAAGGGCTGTCGGTCTCCTACAGTCCCTATGCCTTTCGAAGCCCCTCTGCTTGGTGTGAGAGGTTTGGCCCAGGGCTTTTTTGCAGTGACAATGCCTTCAGTACCTGTTTGCCTCCAAGAGAAAGACAATGCCAAGAGTTAAACATTGGGATGGTGGGGAAGAAATGCTATGATAGCAGGTATCTGAGAGGTAGAGCTGCTATCTAGAGATAGAAGCACCTCAGTGCATGCCCCACTCGTTGTTTGTCCTATGCACGCTGTCCTGTGACTAGCAACAGACTTAGACTTTTTGGATCGATAAAGGGAAATATACTTCAGATAAAGTAGACTCTGCTAGGAACACTACTGACAGTCCCAAGACTCAAGGTAAGGTCTCATGAACAAAAGCCTGTTAGTCATGGGAATGTCTAGCAAAACTTGATTTTTCAAGTGCAACCAAAATGCAAACTATACTGACTTAAAACACGGACGGAATGCTGTTCCTTGTGTGTTCTGCTATTAATTAAAAAAAATGCAAGTCCATACCGAAGTCATACTGACTTGAGTATGATGCTGGAAGAACAATATGCTTGTCTCTGCCAGCTGTACTGTGTATTTATTTGGGTGAGGCAGCAGAGCGCAGAATAACCCCTGTCCTTTTGTGTTTGCCTGCTTCTGTTTATAAGGAAATTGGTCAGCGTTGTAGAATGCTTTCCTGATCTAAGCTCAGAAGTAAATATGAAGTGCAAGCTTCCGGGTAACCCTGTCACAAGTGTCTGAGGCTAATGGAGAAGACAGCTACCACCTTGCGTGCTGACTGTTGGCTTTGGAACAGTATTTAAAACTATGTTATGTTTGATCCTAGGATTCACTATAAGAGTCATAAAATTGTAGTGAGATCTGTAAGTGAAATCTTTATGTTGGAAAAAGTAAGTTCTGTGGTTATATTGCTAATGGAGAAGAAATGGAGGAATAAGAATGTGCTGTGTCCCTAAATCATTGGCAGAAGTGACTTACTCCCTTTTTTTATGGAGAAAAGCATCTCCAAACTATCCAGGTGCTTCTGCCAAACAAATTGCTTGTTTCATCTGGGTTCAGTCTTGGACAAGTGACCTTGCTGCAGATCAAGCTGCGTTTGGGTTGGGGGTGAGGGGAGGTTTCAGTACTTCTTGATCTGATAAGTGGCCTAAAGTGGTGTGTCATCTATGCATTTTTGGCACAAGTTTCCGGGTGGTTTATTTTTTCCTGCTATCTCCTGTCAACCCAAAGATCTTTTGTTTGACCAATAAATAAACCAGCTGCAGTCTCAAATGAGAATATCATTTAGATGAAATAACAACTAGATGTGTTCTGTATGTGACTTTGGACAAATCACTGGATTTTTCCTCCTTCAGCTCTTTTTGTAAAATGGAATTTCAAGGGAGTATCTTCTCCTTCATTTGTCTGTCATGTGTCTCTTGGACTGTGAAATCTTACTGCAAAGCGTATCTTTTCCATTCAGTTTGTGTAGTGCTACAAAGGTCTTGATCTTAATTGAAATCTCTAAACTTATTCTTTTATTTCGTATTTAGGGAGATCAAAATATAACTATTGTGAAAATTAGACTCGCACAAGAACATGATTGTTTGACTTCCTTTAACAGTGAGTTCAAAAGACCAGAATCTATAAAAGACTTGAGTTCAGGTTATTAAAGTCCGTGTCTGTGCAAGTAAGTGCTGGCAAGCCGAAGCTCCTCTCAGCCTAGCAATGCATATTTGAGTTCAGGATTAGGTTAATGAAGCCAGCCAGCCTGGACAAAGGCCGGGGAATCTTAGGTTTCTCCACGTAATTCATATACACCTGCCTGAAATTGCAGTGCCTGTAGCATGCAGATATGTGCTGAGTCCCGTGATATTTTTTGGTTACACTGGATGTCGGCAGATAGCTAGATTCTGCTTTTTCCCATATTGCTAACATGTTTTCTTATGTCATATTACCATGTTGTCTCATGTCACCTCTAAACCTTCTGTTGTGTTTGTACCTTTGAGAAGCTGTGGCCTAATGCGTGATAGGAAGATCAGATGCATCCTGGTCAAATATTGGTGACAGGCAGAAAGAGGCATTTTTGGTTTTTGTCTAATTGGTTTCTAAAATGTGCTTTTACCACTGCCAAGGCAGCAGGGCCTGATCTTCACTAGAGCATTGTTGGAGGGTGGTTTACAAAAGTATAAACACTTTATTTTTCTTATAATGAAGCGATGATTCCAGGTCTTGAAATCAATCTTTTAGTATTACCAAAGTGATGAATAGTTAATGATGGAACAAGAAATTTCTCTAGTCATTGAAAAGCCTATATTACTTGAGTTCTGTGCCTCAGGCTGACCCAGGGTCAGCTGAAAACTAAAGATAAGTACTAGTACTTTTTCACTGTTTATTATATGATGTAGAACATGCACAGTCTGAGCTTTGTGACAATGTGCTTCTCCAGTAGCTTTATCCTGTAGAACTCTTTGTAAGAGAGACTGTCTGAGGCCTGGCTTCTTGCCTCATGTTTCCTCACTTCACTAACTGCTTCACAAGTGTTTTATTCTGTAGGCTGCAGAGACCAAGAGTTCCTGCATATATCAAGAGAAATCAGGGCATGTCCCTGCAAGAACAGGAGAAATCAGACTTCCTGAACGTGAAAGGCTTTTCACTTCGAGACGGATTGTAACCATCCCGGAGAGTGCTGTGTAGGATGGAGAATGGTTTTATTCCTCCTTTCCTGTTGCGTAAATTGTTTCCCTCTTTTTTTTTTTTTTCCCTTCCCTCCTTTCTTTTTATTTCCCCACCACGGTGTTAGTTCATACAACCTGTCTGTACTGAAGAGATGAACAAGAATGGTGTGAGGGACCTGTGTATGGCCAATAGCACTGCCTTGGAAACCTCTGTACTTCTGAGTAAGCAGACCTATAAGCCACTCGGTGCGTAGAAGAGGTTGGTATTCATACAAATTAAAGACCCTTTCTGCTGTTGATATAATGTGCATTGTGACTCTGTGACTCTTTTTCTGACTCTGTGACATCGGGTGGTTAAAAGGCATGGCATTACACAGTTAAAAATAATGCACTACTGTTCTCTCCATTGCTAATGTTTGCACACTTGAACTGGAGGTGTCAGAGGAAAGATGTGCTTACTAAGATAAAGGAGGTCAGGAATGAGTGGATTGCTGTAGCCAGCTGTAGAAGCCACCTTCCAGCTAGACCAAGGCACCTTGTCTGTATCAAAAGATTCCATTTGATGGAAGAATTCCTAGATAAATTAAGCCATTAGTTAATTATTCTAACGTAAACATGAGCTTGTATCTAGAATGAGTTTGTCTAGTTTCAGTTTGTACCGTAGAAGCTACTTTTACATTTGTACTAATTATTATGCCCTTTACAGATGTGGACTTACAGGTGGGGCAAACAGATCTATAGCTATTCTTTTAAGAGATACGTCAAGTGTAATGCTTTACCTGGCCTTCATTCAATAGTAGAATAATTTGGAGCATATAAGGGACCTGGAGAGTTTGTTTGGTCCAACCCTTTGCTCATAGCAGGGCTAACTTTGCAGTTTGATTTGGGTTACTATGGGCTTCATGCACTTCAAAACTTGTGAGTTTTGAATGTCTCCAAGGGTGAAGAATATCACAACTGCTCCGGGCAGTCTGTCCCAGTATTTTTATCCCCTTCCTTTGGCATAATCTTTTTCTCTGGTTGAAGTTTCTTATGCTGCAACTTATATCCGTTGCCTCCTGTCCTTGTGCTGTGCACCTCCAAGAAGAATCTGGCTCTGTTTTTAACTGCCTAATGAGTGGTTATAGTGAAGACACCACCGATATCACCCTCCTTACCCTTCTGTTCTCAAGAGTGAACAAACCCAGCCTTCTCAGCCTCTTCAAACATTTGTATATCCAGACCTGTATTGGGCATATCTCTGTATATGCAGCCTCTGATCATCTTGGGGGCTTTCTGCTGGACTTGCTCCAATTTGTCCCTGTCTTTCTTGTGCACCAGGGAGTCCAAAAGTGGACACTGCACTTCAAATGTGGTTTACAAGCGCTAAGCGGAAGGGAATAATCAGTTCCTTCAACCTGACAGCTACAGTCTTACTAATGAAATGCAGTATGTAGTTGGCCATCTCTGCCGTGAGCGCATACTACTGACTTGTGTTCAACTTACCCATGAGAATCCCTAGGTCATCTTCTGCGAAGCTGTTTCTCAGCCAGTTGGTCCTGCACATGTTTATTCCATCCCAGGTGCAGGACTCTGCTGAGCTTCATGAGGTTTCTGTCAGTCCGTTTTTCTAGCCTGTTGAGATGCCTCTGATTGACAGCTCTAGCCTCTGGCGTATCGGCAACTCCTCATAATTTGGTGAACTTGCTGAGGGTAAATTGCATCCCATTGTCCAGATCGTTAACGAAGAATTTAGTCTGCTGCTCTTCCCGAAGTGGCAAATTATACGTTGCTGGTGAATACTGCTGCTTTTTTTTTTTTTTTCTAGTTCTTCAGCTCCATATGCTGGATCAGTTTGGCTTCTGAGTTCCAAGAAAAGGAAAAGAAGGTCTGATAAATAGCAGTCAGGGAGTCTGCCATCTCCAGACTACACCCCAGTGTTGAAGTCCCATCTTGTCACATATGTGGCATGCAGAGGTCTCCTAATCTCGTATAATATACTTCTGTTTATTGCACAGGAGCGCTGAGTCCACCATCCCCACTGCTTATTACCAGAAAGCGTCTTTTGTGGGTATTTACAGGCCATGTTTGAGTGTATCTTCTTTTGAGTAAACTGAACGGATCGTGATTCTGCAATCTCATTGCTAAGGAGATCAAGCATAAACTATGAGTATGACTTGAAGTCTGGTATAAACATCTGCTTTGCAATCATACATACACAGTGGTACAGGTGTCTTCTTGTTTCTTACAAATGCATCCTCTGCTTATGTGTTCAAAGAGTTTGTCTAGGATGATCATTGATTTATTCCAGAGGTGGCTCTTTGTCAGCAGAGGAGGCATGTTCCCTGTAAGCCTGGTCTACTCTGTAACATTAGAGGTCAGCATGAAGGGTAACTTATTTTTCCTAGCAGTGTTGACTCTAACTGTATCGTGATTCTTTGTTTTGTTTCAGGCTCAAGATGCTGAGCCGTTTGTCGGGCTTAGCAAATACTGTTTTACAAGAGCTGTCAGGTGATGGTGGAGATGCAGTTACTGAATCCTCTACCACAGTAAGTACATTGTGGAAAGACTTTCAGATCTTATTGCGAGCTAGTTTGGGGTGTGTCAATTATTTGCCTGCAGGAAGAACTTTATCCTTATTCTTCGTGACTGAGTACCAGACTGAACTATCGTTCCACTTGCTTTTTCTGTATTCCTGACCTCTTTCTTAAGCCAGTGCTTCTGTGGGACAGGTCATAATCTACTTAGTTTCTGCATCTCAAGGTGATGCAAGAAAGGAAATTAGAATTATAGTGAGGAAAGTGTTAACGATTCCGTTCATTAGAAAGGGAAGCTGTGAGTGACTGGGCAAAATGGAGAAGCTTCATGTGCATGTTGCTGTTTGGTGCTTGGGCAGTGCATAGCCTATGAGCAGTAGCATCTCCTTTATGCCATTCATTTTAGATTTGCTGATGTTGTGTTACAGCAGAGGTACTCTCTTTCTGTATTTTTTCAAGGGTATCCTGAACTTTCCTCCTGATTTCACCTAAATGGGAGTAGTTCTATAGGCTAAATGAAATGCGAGGAACAAGAGCACAGAATTTAAGAGTGGAGCTGAAGATACCATTTGAACGCTATGCCACAGTCTGTTTAGGCTTTTTCCTCCAGAGCGCTCATTTCACTATTGCAGGTAGAAGCTTTAGAACTAGGAGGAGAAAGCATGGAGGAGACACCTGAGGATGTGCTAGAGCGCCTAGCTCAAACAGAAAAACTAGTTGTCCAGCTGAAGGATTTGGTACGAGAGAAGGATTCCCTGCTCCAGCAAAAAGAAACTGTACTCAAGGTATAATTTTTTATTTTATTTTTTTGCTCCTAGGCCCCTTGTGAAAAAGTAAAATACTCATGCAGCTTTCTGTGCAATCCAGTCTCTGGTTTATTTTGAGCCTTACAGACTAGTTCCCTCTAGACTACTCTAGTACATGTAGTACTACTCTACTCTGTTATATCCATGTTATGTAGCATTTTGTCTTGGAGCTCTTCTAGGCCCATGCAGTGTCCAGCAGCTCTAAGACATACTAGTATATCTGCTGCGGGCTCTTTCTTTCCCTGGTTCAGTGTGTCTGAGATAAGAAGTGGGGCTGTGCTGCAGCCACCCAGCAATCCAGTGGTTTTATGGCATGTAGTCTAAGATACGTATTGCATACCCTGAGGCATGACAAGAGAGGATGTGCAGTTAATTGAGGATGCAGTGCCTTCTGAGAGAGTATTGGGGGACTGCATATAGTAGAGGAAGTCAAACTTAGTTTGTATTAACTACTAGGGAAGGTCTCTTGCATGAGCTCTTCCCTGAAATACACTCAATTTCTCTTTAAAAGAAAAACAGCTGGAGCAAAACCAGCTAACTGTTTTGCTGTGTGTAGTGGTTCTGAGCAAGTTTGTTTCCCAGACGTTTTTTTATTTAGCCCTCTTAGTGGGGGACAGGCTCTTGCAAAGAGAAGCAGACTTTCACAAAGTTTTTGACTTTTCCTAATGGTGTTTTCAGGGAGATGGATAGCGCTGGAATTTTAAGTACCTCTGTTTGTCATCTTTCCCAGGAAGAGCGGGAGGCTGCAGATGCTAAGCTGATGAAGCTGAAGCTTCAGGCCAAAGCCAAACTGGCATCTCTGAACAAACGCATCGAGGAGTTGACAGAGAAAGGATTGCCATTGCCTGCACAGACCTTGCCAGAAGAGCAGATCTGTCCCAAGGTTGGGAGAACAGGGCTATGTGAAAGATGTTAGCCTATGCTGAGAGTCTGGTGCCACTGTACGTTTTTGGTCCCAGTGAGCTAGTAGGTCCTACCTGTCTTATTAGCAGGACATTTATACTTCCAGCAAGGCTGTCTATGTTCTGGTAAGCCTACCTGTCTAGCTTTTGTGCTGCACAGGCCCTTGGGGTGCACGGCTTAATCTCCTTGAGGGTATGGGCCAGTTTCACTTTGTGTATCTTCAGTTATCTGTAGTAAAGTTCTTTCTTGCAGAATTCGCATGTCTATCTGAGCTTTGTTTCAGTATGTAATCTGTGATTTGAGTACAGCAGAGGAAAGGGAAGGTTGACTGGAATATAAGAACAAGGAGGTAAGGACTTCATTAAAATTGAAAGGCAGTAACTTAAGCACTTACAAGCATGTTTTCTAGACGTGTACCTTCATGTGCCACTACATGTGATCAAAACCAAAGTTTTATCGTTAACAAGCTATGTTTGTGTACAATCAGGTAAAAATAAGGGGAAAATGTCCTGTACTGGGTCATTAAGGAACTATTAGCTACTAGGTAGAAACTTCCATGAGAGCTGGTCATTTTTGAAATTGTTCTCAGTTGTTGTTCTGCTGGGGATAAGCTCTGATGTCGTCCCCACAGTAAGGTGGTGGTGGTGGCTCTCCCTCTCCCTCTCCCTCTCCCTCTCCCTCTCCCTCTCCCTCTCCCTCTCCCTCTCCCTCTCCCTCTCCCTCTCCCTCTCCCTCTCCCTCTCCCTCTCCCTCTCCCTCTCCCTCTCCCTCTCCCTCTCCCTCTCCCTCTCCCTCTCCCTCTCCCTCTCCCTCTCCCTCTCCCTCTCCCTCTCCCTCTCCCTCTCCCTCTCCCTCTCCCTCTCCCTCTCCCTCTCCCTCTCCCTCTCCCTCTCCCTCTCCCTCTCCCTCTCCCTCTCCCTCTCCCTCTCCCTCTCCCTCTCCCTCTCCCTCTCCCTCGATATGTTAGAAACATTAAAGAAAAGATTAAAAGATTATAGGAAACACTTAACATTATTCACATTCACTCTTTTAAGGTGACGCGTCAGAATAGAAGTGCTACTAATGGAATAAAGATTGGTCTTACGACTCTTATTTTGTGATGCCAATCAAAACATTCTTGGAAATTTGTTACTGTAATTATTTAATAATACAATCCTGGAAATACTTTTCAATGCAAAGGAGAACTTGATTTTCATACAAGAATTGAGTGATCTTGAGGACTGACACAATATAAAAATGAGACAAAACTTAAGTGCAGGGTCAAGTACTTGTAGTATGTTGCCATTACATTATGCAAGGCCTTGGAAAAAAAAAATACCCAAGATGGTTTGTCTGCAGAGGACAGTGAAGGCCCTGGAGGCTGTGTAGCTGTGTCACTCAGCTTTGCTTTCCAGCTGCTGGGGCTTTGTGTTGCTCATTCAGATGTAGCGTGTGTAGGTGTGTTATATTACTTTTTGTAGGCTTACCTTTATGGACTAATGAGCATTCTTGCTGCAAAATTCCAATTTATCAATTGGAGGAAAAAAAAATTGAGAGCTTGTTATACTAGTTGATCACTCAATCAGCACAATGTAGATTAAAAAAGGCCTACTTTTTATATAAGGTAAACAGCTGTCATTCCAACTATTGTACCAAGAGTGACAAGGCCTCATGTGGATTGTTGTCATGTTCTGTTTGCCTGGAGTCAGGAAAGATGAATTCTGAACAGCAAAATGCCTTCCATCCCTCAGCTCCCTTAGTAACTGTTTTTACTAGACACTCAAAATAGCTTGGCTGTTTAGACAGAGGCTAACAGAGGCTTCTCTCTCTCTGAAGGCTGAGAAGAAATGTAATTTTTTTCTAGACTTATATGAGGAAGGTAAACATCAAGAAAGTGGAAAAACTGTGGAAGTAAAAGGGCAGTATGACAAGTCAATGAATGGGTGTAAACTATCCATTAAGAAAAATGGTTTGGAAAAAGTTTCTGATCAGAGGAATAAGCTCTTGGTACAGCATGTAGTGGAAATGGTGTGGACTAGAAACTTACTAGTTTTAGGGTAGAACAGCAGTTCAGAGAAATGATTTTAGGATGATTACTTGCAATGTTATGGGGTTGTATTTGATGTAGAAAGTATTTCTTAGATAACTTATTGTAAGGTTAGATGCTCTGAGGAGCTGTGGATTCCTTTGTTTTCATTTATTTCTCTCAAGTAGATACTGCCTTGAGTAATGGTGATATTTCCTAGACAGATATCCTATCATTTGAAGGAGGGGGGGGGGAAAAAAAAAAAAAGATTTGGGTTAGGGTTAGATGTTGTGCTGAGGTATTAGATATTACTGGCTCCTTTTGGTAATCATGAGGTATAAATATAGCAAAGGGATTTTTTTTTTCCCTCCCTGATGATGGGAAGGCTTCCGCATGGAAAGGCTGTGTTTTGAATATTTCGTTGGCACTATTACTTTCTGGGCTTAAGAGTGCCTCATTTTCAGGAGAATCCAAATATTGGCCTACATCTTGTTATTAGCTAATGCTGAACAATTAAGTTTCCTCTTAAGTGGGTAAATGCAAATTACATCTAAGATATGTTTTCCTACAGCTATAAACTATTATGACATTTGAAAGCTTGAGCTCTGGGGCTGTGCTCCTGTCCTTAATTGTGATAGTCCATGTAGTGGTTAGGGTGCCAGGACTTGATCTTGATCAGAAGCTTTTCCAAATCCCACTGTAAACATAAATCCAGAAAACTAATCCCAAGTAAACACGCTAATCCACCCTTCTTTCTCACACAGCACCTGCTTTGCCCCAGCCTTAGAAATGATTTATATGCCTAGCTTCTGAAAAGCTTCCTGGACTTCTTTTGATCCCTACCCTTCTCCCCCCACCCCGTTCTACCTCTAAATTTAAGTGCAGTTAAAACATATTCCTTGTCTATTTATTCTACCAGCTTCTAAAGCCCTTTTCTGTAGGTGACGCATCTTTGAGGAACAGTAGCTTATTACTCATCGTATTACACTGACATATAAATCCTTATAAATGCCCTCATAAATTTTCAGAATGGGTTTAAAGCACCTCAGTACTCCATAGTATTCATATGCCATTGGATCTTCATCCAATACCTGTAACAAGGAAGTAGGAAAGCGATACATTTTATATACGTTTAGTCACAAGTCCTCAGCACTAATGGCTTGAGGAAGTTAGGAGTGCTGACATAGTAAAAGTAGAAGTTTCTTTTTCCCTGCTTTTCATTGACAACGTGTCTTTGCTGGGCTTGGAATGTGACAGTGTATTAAGTAGGTGTAAAACTGTGGTATTAGAGAATTGCTTGCCATACGTATTGGCTTTATATGAGATAAAAAAGGGTGCAGGTTTAGTGTGCTGGTATGTCTGAGGAGACATAGCTTGAGCCCATGTTTTATGAGAAACGTTGTCTGAATTTAGATGTCATGGCCATACGCAGAGAATTTTAGTACCTCAGAGCGCAGAAGAACTGATGATTACTTGGCATGCTTCCTTTTTCATCAGGTTCATTGCTATAAATCCCTTTATTCTACATAGATATTTTCCATAGGCATTTTCTATAGTCTAGAATGTTTAATATCCGTTTCTTCCTACCACTTGTCTCTTGGAGGATATTCTTCTATTACTAACTAACAAATGGTTTATTTCCAGTTTTAGAGAAATTAGTGAAATTCAACAGGCGCACTAATCAAGGCAGCAGTCATATCTTAGATTATGTTATTATATGTGGTTTAGTAATATGATTTAGCTTAGGTTATATGATAAAAGGAACAATCATGGTTAATTAGC
Organism: Struthio camelus; assembly: GCF_040807025.1. NCBI lineage: Eukaryota > Metazoa > Chordata > Aves > Struthioniformes > Struthionidae > Struthio > Struthio camelus. The sequence goes on from NC_090942.1 coordinate 89,601, forward strand.
CATTCCAAAGTGATTGAATAAATACTGGTGAATCACTTCCATATTAGTGAAGTCATCTTCTACCTATCTAGGCAGAAATGGGGAAATTAGGTAGTTAAGTTCAGCTAACTTCGTTTTTTAAGAAATGAAGTTAAGAAATTAGGTGATCTAGAAATAAACATATGGTGAGGAGTCAAGAGCACAGTAGGATTCTATGATGTTGAGCCCCCCAATGGCAGGTAATGCTGGTCAGTTTATTTTCTTCTGTTACTTCCCCCCCCCCCCTTTTCTTTTGCAGTGTCGGAATAACCAAAATACAGATGAAGGACTTAAAGAGGAAGCTGAAACACTGAAACAACAGCTCAGGGAACAAGAGGAGACTGTTAAGGATCTAAAGGAACAGCTGGCTCTAGCCAAAGTGAATCTGAAAGATGTTGAAATCAAGTATGCAACACAGGTATGGAAGCAGATTTCCAGTCATCTGTCTGTGTGTGTGTCTGTATTTCCCACCCCATACCTCTACTCAGGCAATTTAAGACATTCAGTCATTCTGCAGGACGTACTGCTGTGTTATACTACGTTGGATTTATTAATGGAATGATTTCTGTTAATATTATAGAAGTCAAGTTTAAATGTTGATCTCTGGATGGAGCTATATGCTATATACAAATACAGAACCAGAGGTTTGTGAATTTGTAGTTGTATGGTAATAATATCTTTTATCGTTCTGCATATTTGTAAATGAAACTTCTACATCTTCTCCTTTCTGGTGTCTGAAATATTATCAGTTAGTATGTAGGTATTAGTAGGATAAAGATATCATTTTGACCTAGGTGACATAGAGGATTACCATGCTGAAGATGGTCTGGTGTGCTGTTGTGTATTGAAAGCAGGCTTGCGTGTAGGCTAAGCTCATAACCTTCTCAGTTCTTTTATGTTCTGGCTTATGTTTTCAGCTGAGCTCCCTGCAGGAGGTGATTCAGGAGAAAGAAGCCCTCCTAGAGAAGCAGGTTCACCACCAAGCTGAATTGTTCAAGACAGTGGCCCAGTCGGATCTGGAAGTGGAGATGCAACAGGTAGGTTTGGAGTATAATCTTATGGAGTGTGCGGAAGGAGAAAGGCAAGTTTACTTTTCTGAAGACACCCTAGGAGAGCAGTTCTCAGAAAAGTAGCTCAAAAGGGGTGAGAAGAGATATGATTTCTTTATCTTTTTTTTTGTTTTGTTTTAGGATGCTAATTTAGACTTTCAGAATCCCACCTTCAATCTACTGACCTGCTATAAATGTTTTATGTGACAGTTAAAACAGTGTTCATTTAGTGTGCTCTTGTTCCCTATTTGTGAGACAGTGGTGAATTTTTCCGAGGGCACAAGGACTCCAGAATAAATATCAACAAAAACAAAGTTATTTAGACCGTTAAAGTAAACGCAGTATGAAAAGTAGGTGTATGGATGAAAATAGGGAAACTAGGCCTCTTATGTTAGCCTCTCAGATACTGATATAGCACTGTGTGTCTCACAGAACCTGCATACACTTCAGAGGAAGCTAGAGGAACAGGAAGCAGCCTTGCTAGGAAGGACTCGGGTGGTAGAATTGCTGCAGCAGGAATTACATAATGCTGAACAACAAAACCAGGTATCTTTTCATGCTTTGCTTATCGCCCCTCTGTCATGTATCCTTACTGGTAAAGGTGACCTAGCCTAGAAGCACAGATGCTTATTTCTAGAACTAAGTTTCCAGCATGGAATCAGTTAGGGGCTCCCTCAGCTCAGAGGTGAAAACTGTTGATTCTTTAATAGAGGGTAACTTAGCCTGAATGTGGAATCTGATGATTCATGGGGTTTTGCCTCAAATGTAAGGTAATCCTCCCCTTCAAAGAAGAGAAAGTAAACTTGAAAAAACAAAACAAACCAACAAAAAAGCCTAAAAACATTAAACTTGACTATCTTTCCACTATCTTTCCGCTATTTCATATATATGGCCGTCCAGAGTCCCGCTTTCTCCAACCCCTTGCGTGTCTCCCCATAGCTGTTATGCTCATAATCTTGTTATGGACAAAAAAAATCTTGTTATGGACCCACCTCATAGGTAAAACCAAGAGCTTGTTGCTAACTTAACTGAAGTCTTAACAGTTTAGTTAAAGAATTCTTATTTGACCACATGCAGAAAAGGGTGAAAGGAGGGAGGGAGAAAAGAATGCTACTATACAGAAAAGATTTCAGTAACAAGAATATTAGCTAAAGTCATTGTACGCTTTCTAGTATCTCCCTCTTTTTCTGGTATGGCCTCTCAAAGTCAATGGCTTCAATCAGAGCGGGGAAGTGGATGCAGTGAGTTGTCAGCATCGCGGTTGTCTTTAGACAAGAGGAATTTGATGTTCGTATTGATGGCTTCTTCCTCACCCCAGGATGCGTTATGGAGTCATTTTTGTTTGCTAAGATGCTTTTATCCCTTGCTTTTACTTGGTTAGCCTGCAAGTTCACATTATCTCTTAATTTACTATATATGGTGTCTTTTATGACTTAGATACTATTTCTTTGTTCACTTTGTTAGCCCTACCTGTTCTTCTCCAGCTCCAGGACTGTATTTTTTTTAACTAACCATTGATGAATTGTTCATAGCCTTTGGGTCTCTACTGCTAGCGTGTGCTTTCTCTCTTATCCCCTGCCTCCATGTATTCCCTCATACCGTGTCCTGGGTCCCCACTTCAAAGCCTCTGCTATGATACCAGACCTGTATTTCTCTATGCTACATCAATATATTAGTCCTAAATGTTTAGGGTTGTGATCAGTGGCTCAGAGTCTAGTTGGAGGCCTGACAGAGCACTGGAACAGGTTGCCCAGAGAGGTTGTGGACTCTCCTTTCTCGGAGATATTCAAAACACGACTGGACATAGTCCTGGGCGACGTGCTCTAGGTGACCCTGCTTGAGCAGGGGAGTTGGACTAGATAATCTCCAGAGGTCCCTGCCGACCTGAACCATTCTATATGATTCTGTGATAAAAATTAATTTTATAAAGAATAATTGTTGGTTGCTGCTGTCTGTATAAAAACTGTGGTTGTACTATAGAAAGATGAGTGAAACTGAGCATAAGCACCCAATCAGAAGAAATACTGTTATAGCTAAACCAAGTAAAAACGAAGCTCTCGGAACGTCAAGGCAAGGTCCAAGTAAGTTCAGACAGAGCAGATCTGACAAGCCTCAGTTCTGAACCCTTGCAAACGCAGTATAAAGCGTCCTTGTGGCCTGTCTACTAGTAATGGCAATACTATATTACTGGGCTGCAGGACTGCATAGCTATCCCTGTGTTTACGTAGTCAGCTGTAGGTTTTCAGGTGACAGTTAGTTGTTTAGTGGGCTGTAGCCATCACATTAGCCCATGCACATTTGTCCTGGATGTGGACTTTCCTGAGGCAGATTCTAGCATTACAGCTCTGTATGCACTGCTCATAGTGGGTCCAGCCAAACAACAGGGATAAGGATGCTGCAGCAGCCCTCTCTAGTGACCCAGGTTCTGGACAGGTCGAGTGGGACAAAATCTTTATGCTCCACGCTGCTGCCTGGTGCATTCAAAGCAGTCAAATGCTGCTTTGTCCAAGCCAAACCCATGCTAATATAGTTATACTGTTTCTGGATTACAGTGTCAGAGCACAGGCAGATATGCTTTGACGTGCTTTACTGAGAACTTGCTGATATGAGGACACAGCTTTTGGAGTGGTATTAGGTCTCAAGCGTTTTGGACCGTGAACAGAATGAGATCAAGTCTGGGCATACATGACCATATATATCCCCTCAGGAGGGGATTTAGTACACGATATCTAACAGGCTTACTTGGGGCTATGTGGTGAACACAATTCAATTTTTTCTAATGTCACAGCTTCTGGGGAAAAAAAGTAGTTCTCCGTTCCTTTTTAAGAGACGCATATTCTCACAGTGTCATGGCCAGTGGTCCAACCCGGCAGCTAGGCTTTTGTTCCGTCAACCAAGCAGTTGTACTGCCAACTCACCATTATGCTCAAATCATCATTTTTCCCAGGCAAAAGGGGCCTCTACTGCGATCACTGGTTGTCCCATCCTCTGGTGTCGCTGCCTCATTCAGGTTGCAAACACCAAAATTCTTCTTCCTAGAGAAGCTCTTAATGCTACCACTTTCTTTTTTCTTTTAACGTGCTTTTCCAGAACACAACAGATCTACGTTCAGGTTTGTTTAGGCTTTGAAAGACTTCAGGGTATTTGTAGGGAGCAAATGTGACCTCATTCACACTGAAAATGAGCAGAAAGAAATTGATTTCTGGCTGAACTGCTGGAAACTACTTGCATATCTGTGACATGAACCAGTTCCACCTTGTTTAGAGCTTCAAGACAAGGAACAGAGAAGCATATCTTCATTTTTGGGGACTCTTGCTGACAACATGCAAGTATTTTATTATTGTCATTGTTATCATAAAACTTTCATAAGATGTTGTTTAGTGGACAGTGTTTAATTTTGAGGAAGCAAAAGCTGCTTTTTGTTCATTTAATATATATTGTTTGAAGAGCTCTGAATTTTTTTTTTTAATAGCTTTTGTAATTAAAACTTGGAGCTTTTTCATGATAGCTATCCCCCTGCCCCTAATTATAGAGTAAGGCTAGGTTACAGTGCGGGTTACAAGCAAGCAAAATTCTAGAGGCCTCTTCTTGTAACAAGGGTCTATGCTAGGTGAGGTCAGAGTTTCATCCTACTCATTACTTCTTCCAGGAATGGCCATGAGGTCCTGTCTTGCCTCAGGCAAGTGCTGGGAGAAAATATCTCCTTTCTGAACTCGCAGAACTCCCCCTTTGGCATCTCTCCCACAAGCCTCCCCAGTTTCTCCACGTGCGGCGTGATAGTAGGCTGAGCAATATCCAGCCAGTCCAGTGCTGAACCTCACTTTGGAAACTCTCTTGCACACTTACACGCTTATTTCTGTGTCCCAGTCAAACACAGTGGTGGGATCTCTCACCGTCAGGAGGAGGTGAGGAACCTCAGTAAGCCAACTTGTACTCAGTGCTGATTATATTGCCCACAAGGGTGTTTCATGGAACGGGGCATAAGTATGCTCCCGACTCCCTTGACTCCTCTGTGCTGCTGATTCCCCTCATGCCTATTCTGTGGTCAGAGGGAGACCCTAGTACACATAGACACTGAGGCCATGGGCTTGAAACTTCTCTTCCAGCTCCAAATTCTCTCATGGAGATTCTGGGCTGCACTTTTCCACTCGTTCTTCTTATTTACACCCTCCCCGCAGGGTAATGGGATCTCCTCGTCAACCTTCTCCTGACCCTAGGCTGGCTATCCGCAGCTGCAGGAGGAGGAGGCTTGACAAGGGGAATTCTGGCAACTGTAGAGCCTGTTTCTGTTCCCTGGTTATCTTGAGTCTCTGGTCAGTGTCCCCCAGCTTTTAGGGTTTCTCCTGGAGCAGTGGGCGTTGTGTGGGGCACTCTTTGTCCCCTTTAGTCCCTCTTTCTGCATTTTTGACCCCCTTCTCTTGTGCACACTTCTTTATCGTTTGCTTGTTAATTGTCCCCTGTAATTGTTTGAGTTCTCCCTGTTCTCTCTTGTTGCAGTGGTTCCTCCCCTTTTGGGGAAGAAAACGTTCTCTTTCCTCCAAAAGAGAACTCATGGTCACTGTTCTATTGTTTCCTTCCCTTCTGTTCCCTGCTCTAAACTAAGATTTCTCTTTTCCTTACCCAAATTGAGAGTTCTTATTTCTTTTAGCACTGTTCCATGCAAGTTGCAAATAATAGAGCAATTTCTAATTAATTAGGATTTCTGCCACATTTATTTCCTCCTTTCTGCTACTCAGATATTTGAAAAGGCAATTTTAAGATATGATTCAGATATTTTGCTTGGTGCTGTGTTGCTCTAGATTAGATTTAAACTCATTTGTATATCCTTCTACAGACACTCCTAGAACAGCACCGGAAAATGGAAGTGGCTCTAAGCTCCCTGAAGGATGTGCTAGATGCAGAGAGACAAGAATCTCTGAACCTCAGGGAGAAGATGGAGCTGGAACTAGCTGAGAGGAAGCTGTCCTCCCATAGCTTGCAGGAGGAGGTGCAGAGTCTCTCAGCAGAGCTGGAACAGGCAAGAAGAGTGCAAGCTGAATTAGAGATGAAGTATAGAGACCTACAGCAGAAACAGAGGCTGGAAGTAGAAGAGAAAAACATGCAGATCAGTTGTCTTCAGGTGGCTGAGCAAGAGCTGCAGTCTAGTCATGCTGCCCTTGCAGCTGAAAATTATCAGCTGAAACAGGATGTTGACCGGTTGCTGGTGCTGTCTGCTGAAAACTGTACTACAATACAGAAACTGCAAGGTGAGTTCAGTGCAGATGTTTGGTGTAGCAGATCCTCAGGAGCCTAAAGGGTCGCTGGGTTACTTTCTGTTTGGCTTTGTTTTTATAGTAGCTCATAAGAAAGTTTTGTTATAGCACTTCCTAGTTACATAGCAACATTAAGAGTAGTGGCTGTACTGTATCAAACTAAAGGCCCCTCTGGTGTGATTGTACCTTTCTGTCTTTGGCAGTGGCCAAAGCCGGGAAAAAGAGCCTGAGCCTACAGATACGGCAGCACACATGCTGCTTTTCTTGTGTACCAACCCAATTTATAATCTTATGGGGCTTGCGGACTTCCTGACATCTGTACTTTTTAGTGAATTTTAATAACTTACTGGATTTTTTTCTCCTCTGTAAACTTACGTAAGCTTTTTTTAGATGCACCATATTGCATGGCAAGGAGATCTGCAGCTTAACTGCTTGTTAGATGAAGAACCACCTTTTGTTTTGAGCCTTTCTCCTGCAGGTCTCTTTGTACTCGTTCTTTTACGGGAAGAGACAATGTATAGTAATTGTAGTTAATATCAAATTTTAGCATTGCTCTCTTCTACAACAATAATAAGATTAAAAGGAATATTTAATCTACCAACCTCTCTTCTTCTAATGGCTTCTTTTTCTTTTCACTGTGCCAAAAATTGCTATAGCTGTGTTAATTTCTCTTTTTTCCAATGTTCTTGTGTAATCTGGTTCACGTTTTTCAAGTTTCCTTTGTTGGAAAAATGGGATGTTAAGACTGCAAAACCTGAGAGGCATTAACCTATCTACAGACCCTAAGATGAAGCTTTTGCTTATTTATTTATTTATTTATTTTAATGACTCTTCTACCAAAATTTCAAATAAAAGAATTAAAACTAATAATAGCTTTAGGCAAGGTCCATGCAGGGTCAACTTTCTTCTAGCTCCTTAAAGGGCCCAAAGTTGAAGAGGAGACTAAGAGATAAAGGATTTCATATACTAATGTGCATACACGTAAACTGCATGTATCTCAGCAGAAAAGTTAAGAACACGTTTTAACTCCCTTTCTTTCTGCTCCTCTAGATGAACTGATACAAAAATCTGAGGAATTTGTCTGCTGTCAGAATGAGCTTAAATCCCAGCCAGCAGTGCAGGTCTCTGAGTTGAAGAAACAGGTATGGTCTTTGTGTACAAGTCTCCTGAAACTTTTTGATATGTTGAGAACCTGAAACAGGATGAAACGTTTTGAAATCCTTTCTCTTACTGAATTGGTTGAGAAAGGCTGTTTCAGTTTCTCTCAGTTTATGTTAAGAATGAGCAGGCATGTTATGACACTGGGAGCCTGGGAAGAAGTAGGAATCAACTTCAGTAATTTGCAAGCTGCCAACTGATTTGTTAAAAAGGTTAATGGAAAGATCAAAGCTAATGCTTATGTAAAAAATGTATGTAAACTTATCTTTCTAACTGCCATCCTATTTTAAAATAGGATGAAACAACCTCACAGGAAAAAATGATAGAGCAGAAAGATGAGTTTGGGACTTTGCTTCTACCCACAGAAAACTTACAAAGACAGAAATCTGAAGGTAATATAATTATCCTCCTTCTTACCTATTTTTAGCTAGTAAATATGTCCACAGTTACTGGATCATTATGCTTTCCTTGTCAAGAACTTCAAAAATATCTCTAATTTTTTCCAGTAGTTAAAAGGAGAGTTTAAAGGGAATATAAGAAAAGCAATCCCCCTGGAATTATTCAAAAGACTGGGTTGTGCATCATAGGTCTGCCTGCGTAGTGTTATCTTGTGACGTTAAGCGATGGTCGATGTTTTGACCGTGGGAATCGGTGGGTAGTATTTGTCATTGACTGAACAGTGTATGTGTTCTGTATTCCTGCTCTTATAATCTGTGGCAATAAGGGCAGAGAACATGGTGGAGACATGACAAAACTAGGACAAAGGCAAGGATGGTAATATTATGTGACTGCAGACTTTTTAATGTATATAAGTTGATGTTGCTGGGGAAGAAAAAAGTCTTGCCTAAGTTGTTTTACTGGCTCTTGCACTAAAATGTTGAGGTAGCATCTCTAATAAAACTAGCTAGAACTGAAATGAATCATAGAATCACAGAATAATTTAGGTTGGAAGGGATCTCAGGAGGTCTCTAGTTCAACCTCCCGCTCACAGGAGGATCAACTGTGAGATCAGACCAGGTTTATCCAGTCTGGTCTTGAAAAACTCCAAGACTGGTGACTGTAAAACCTCCCTGGGTAGCCTGTTTTAGTGCTTGACTGTCTGCATAGCAAAAAAAATGTTTCCTTATGTCAAACTTGAACCTCTTCAGTATAGGCCTATTGTCTTTTGTCTTCTCACCATACACCGCTGTACAGAGCCTGGCTCTGTCTTCTTGATAACTTCCTTGTAAGTATTAGAAGGCAATTTTTAGGTTTCCCCAAAGCCTTCTCTTCTCCCGGCTGAACAAGTGGTGTTCCCTCAAGTCTTTCCTTATAGGGCAAATACTCCTGCCCCGTGACCATCTTGGTGGCCTTCTACCGACCTTGCTTCAGTTTCTCAATGTCTTTCCTGTACTGATGGTCCAAAACTGAATGCATTAGTGCAGATGTAGTCTTAAGTGCCAAGTACAGGTGGATGATCACTTTTTTGATCTGCTATCCACATTGTTCATTCAACCCAGGATGTTGTTGGCCACCTTTGCTGCCAGGCACGCTGCTGGCTCATGTTTAGCCTGTTGTCCACCAGGACCTCCTGGATCCTTCCTCTGGAACTGCCCTGGGAACACAGGCTGGGGACTAGGACTTCGCATTTGTCCTTGTTGGATGTCATGATGTTCCCACTAACCCATTCTTCCAGCCTGTCTAGGTCACTCTGAATGGGAGCCCTGCCCATATCAATTGTTCCCCCTCCCCTCCAAGTTTGGTATCATCTGCAAATTTGATGAGTGTGCCCTCTGCCACTTCCAGGTCATTGATAAAGACGTTAAACAGGAGAGGTGACAAGACAGGCTCCTGTGATGCTCTGCTGGTTAACATCCTCCAGATAGAGTACAACCCATTAACTATTACTCTTTGAGCCTGATCATTCAATCAGTTTTTTTACCCATTGAGTTGTCCTCCAATGCAGACTATAGCTTCCTGTCTTGAATACAAGAATATTATGGGAGATACTGTCAAAAGCCTCACTAAAGTCAAGGTAAGTGACACCCACTGCTCTCCCCTCACCCACAAATCCAGTCATCTTTATCATGGAAGGCAGCTGGGTAGGTCAGAAATGATTTACCCTTGATAAATCCATGCAGACTGTTTCTCAGTCACATCCTCTTCTTGCAGGTACCTAGGAATATGTTCCAAGAGGACTCCCCATGATTCTACCAGGGACTGAAGGGGAGGGAGGCAGACCCTCCAGCAGTGTCTTGGATTGTCCTTTTAGCCTTTTTCTGAAGATGAATACAATGTTTGTCCTTCTCCAGTCATCGTAGACTTCCTCCCATCCATAACCTTTCAAGTATGATAGCAGCCTTGCAAGGACACTGGCCAGCTCTCTCAGGACCTTTGAATGCAGGGGAACCCGTCTGTTCCCATGAATCTTTATTGGTCAGGTTCTCACAAGTAATCCCTGACTCAGTCCTCATCTACTGTTGGTGGTAGATCTCCTTGGACCCTGTCTCTAAACACAGGCTTGGAAGACCTTGTTAGTGAATATTGAGTCAAATAAGGTGTTGAACATCAGCCTTATCTGCATCTGCTGTCAATGAGTCACACACCCCATTCAGCAACAGTCCCACATTTTCCTTGTTCAGCCTTCTGTTCCTAATGTAGTGGTAGAAACTATTCTTACTGCCCTTTATATCCTTTGCAAGCCTCAACTCTAGTTGAGTTCTGGCTTTTCTAATGCTGCCCCTAAATATTGCTTAAACTCTTTCGTTGTAGGCTGTCCTTGTTTCCGTCTCCTGCGTAGTGCTTTCTTGCATCAGAGCTCTGTCATGAGTTCCCTGCTTAGCCAAGCCAATCTCCTGATATGTCTGCTTGTTTTCCTCAATATTGCGATGAATTATTTTTATGCGTAGAGGGTGCTATCTTTACAGACCTGCCAGCTTTCCTGATATTCTTTGCCCTTCATAGCTGTCCCACACCCCATTCAGTTCCCTGAATAAGGTGAAGTTTTTTCTCCTGATGTCCAGAATCTGTACCTTGCTTCCCATAGGATCTTGAACTCTATTTCATGATCACTGCAGCCAAAGCTGCCGTTATCACATACCCAGCCAGTTCTTCCTTGCTCATAAATAGCAGATCCAGCTGTGTGTCAGCTTTTGGTTGGTGCATCTAGTACCTGTATCAAGAGTTTATCCCTGACACTCTCCAGAAATCTGAATTTCTTGCGTTCTGCTGTGCTGCCCTTCCAGGGAGATTAAAGTCTCCCATAAGATTATAAGATCCAGGCTCTGTGACAGAGCGACTTCCTGAAGTTGTTTAAAGAAAGCTGTTTACCGGCAAGTAGCCAGTGTGATAATGAACAAGTTCAGTGTCTGTTTTCTCAGGTAGTTAGTAGCCCGGATAGAATGTAACGCTAAAGGAACACACTTAAAAATAGATCATGATTGAGATGGTATCTGTTGGTATCAACTCTAAATGAAATTATATTTCTTGTAGTAATCGGGAAGCTAACTAACTGAAATTATTATTTTCAAACATGAAAGTCTAGATGTGGTACAGGGCACTTTTTTGCCTGTTTGCTGCTTTTTCCTGTCTACAGTAACATACCTACCATAAATGATATTGATATGCTAGTTTACAGAAATACAAGTGTAAAAAAATATTCTGAGCCAAACAGCAGTTGAATTCTTTTAGCGTTCTTGATTTAGATTGTGGCCCTTGGTTTTTTATTTGTACACAGTTTTAACATTTTCTCATTTCATTTTTATCCAAATGAAACTTGAAGCATTTTGCCACAATGATTATTTTCCCCCTCCTTCATAAGAGTCTTTCTTAAAAATTGAAGCTTTGTCAGCTATCCTTTAATTTCAGCCTGAGTAACAGTAATTGTTCTGTTCTGAAAGGTGCTTAAACTAGTATTTTATTTTGGTGGTTTGACTCTTGCAGGAAAAAAAGATTGAATGAACGCATAATCCAAAGGCGATGTTCTGTATCTTCACTACATAAGTGTTACTAACAGCCAGCTGCGCCGTTCCCTAAAGTGCCTAGAAGAGAATCCCGTTACTCTCTAAATCAGAGTTTTAATTTTTGAAGAAATCATTTCACGTTTATGTGGTTTTGAATGTTTCAGAGATGCTACACGCGCAACTTGTTCTCCTGGAACCTCAGCAGGAAGCTGTGATTGTTGCAGAAAACTCAAAACAGGTAATGAATAATTAAGCAGCTGAAATAAGCCAAAACTAAAACAGGTCAAGGACTAGCCTTAAAACTGCTAAGCTGTTGGGGCCTTTTTTAACAATCCTCTTTGGAAGGTTATTATTAACTGGATTAATGGTGAAAGACAGAAATAGCTTGCAAATACTGCTTGTAGTGTGTTCTTATCAGACTGTATTTCCCTTTGTTGTGTAGAGTTCTTGTCCCTCATCCACCCAATCCATGTTTTGCTATTTTTTTTCTCTTGTGAGTTGGTTCTTCAGCAAAGCCCCAAACTACTCTGAGGCAAGCCTCAGGAAATATGACTCCAAAGGCTGGGTAGTCATTATAGGATGCCTTTCAAACCTACTCATCCCCACTGCCCTGATGGGGAGTCTTGCAGACTGACTGAAGGAAGCTGAATTCTTTGTCAAGCAGGAGACTAGTAGACTATTTTTTTTATGCTCTTCCACTATGAACAGCTGCAGGTACAACTTCCGTGCAATCTATAGATGTTGAGAATGCTGGATTAGACTCCTGTTGCTTTGCTTTATGCTCACTTGGCAAGGAGATGGAGAACCACTGCCTCTGTGCCTCTGCCTCTGTATCTAAACTAAGAATTCGTTGTAGTATTGTTCGTTAGCTTAGGGCAAGGTCTGGCCTCTTTCCCGACTTCTCTACTCTATTCCAACTTGCCAGCAGGGGAAAGAGGAGGATGCAGTGTTTTACTCTTCACATGTATTGCTTTTTTTAATTGGCTCTTAATTTTAAAATGGTGGTGGGGAATGATACATAATAATGTGCCAAAGCCAGTTTTCTTAAGTTTTTATTACTGTTAAGTCATCAGAGCAAAAACTGAAGTCTGGGACTCATGATGGAGATGGAGAAGGCATTTTGAATGAGTTCATCCTGTTTGACTTGACCCTTACACTCCAAACTGCCTACAGCTGAGGTGTAAGCTGGTGGATCAACAGGTAGACACACACATGCACGCACAGAATCTTTTCAAGGACAGGTATAAGCCTCTGAGCCATTGTCTAGAGCCCCTGTATAGACACTGGAGAAGAACAGGTGCTCTAGCATTTGATTCACCTTGACCAAGGTAGATGTTTAAAATGGATCAGTGAATCCAGCCCTAGAAGCATCCATTTCTATTGCTTAATTATAAAAGGAGTCCAGATAAATAACCTGTACGTAAGCGCTTACATTTGGACAAGTGAACGTTGCTGCTCATGCATCTGACCCCTTACTTTAGGTCAAGATATGTATGAATCCCAACCCAATACAGGGGTTTGGATCATGTGCAGGGATTGTTTGGAGGCATCCTATCCACTTCATGTGAGTGCTTGGAGCTTGTTAAAGCAAAAGAGGGCTAGAACTTGGGGCTGGAGATTGTTTCTGTGGGGCTGGGTGACCTGTTGGTGGTCTGTGCTTCCATCCTAGGTAGTGACAGCACACACTTATTCTACTCAAAAAATGTTTTTTTTTCATTCTCTCCACTGTTAGGTGGATTGATTGTATTTATTTGGCAGTGGGGGTAGCTTTCTTTAAAGGTGTTTTACGCTGTCTTAGTTCTGACTCATTGTTCCTGTATTCTCCAGTTCAAACCTTTTCCTGCAGAAGTAGCACTATCAGTACTAGTGTTTTGTTGTGGTGACAAACAATGTGTTTCGGGAACCAGCCTGGGATATTGCAAATTGTTATGGGTGCACGTTAACTTGTATGTGGACTTTTTGGAATGAAAAATCTAGGAGTTTAAGGCCTAATTCTTGTATGGATGTCAACAGCAAACTAACAAACTTTCTGGGTTTTATTCAGTATCTTTTGGGGGAAAAGAGTTTGTGTCTGTGAAAGAGCAAAATCTACTTTTGCTTTCCGTAGTGTGCTCCTTTTTCTTCAGCAGTCAGGTTTTTCCCTGCCTGACAGAGCAGCAGGAGACGTATAACAGTAGAGTGTGTGTGGTTTCTTTGTTCTGTTTTATGGAGCCTAGTGTTACTTTCCTAGGGAGAGTACAGGTTCTTTAGCTGCTGGAGCAGGGGAGCCCATGATGATGCGCGTACAACTTCTTGTCTTCTCTGCTTGGGTGATTCAGTGAGAAGTTATGAGGCTCTAGTTAGTCCCTGAAACAGTGAAGATGGGAAAATAAACATATTGTGGTGGGGAGAAGTTACTAGAATAGTTGCATTCCTTGATATCCTACAACTAATTTGATCTGAGATCTGTCTTAATCTCTTTGTTAATATCATAACCAACCTTTTTTATATTTTCATTATTCATCCATCAGAGTTGGGCCTAAAGTAGGGAGTGACAGTTTTTACTCGGAGTTTGGCAGGGGAGCACATAGCTAAGATAGCTGTCTTCTAATGCCAAGATCATGGCTCAAAGCTAAGTATGTTTTCTTCAACCAACAGATTCAGAATGCTGGATCTGAGGTGAAATTGCAAGACTTCCATACTCTGGAAGATTCAGCCTCTTCTGTAGACTGCGCTCCTAGATCTAGAGGTAAGGACTTAAAATGATGCACATTAACCACAAAATTGGGAGTTTGAGAACCTTCAAAGAAAAATCTGAAGTGCCTTTGGAGATTTGAAAAGAGGAGCTTTGAGGTTAGACCTACAGGAGGTAGAAGAGAAGATTCTGCTGCGTGATAGCACGGGGGGTACATCAGAAGGGAAAAGAGAAGAAGCAGTTCCCGAGATGATAAGGGGAGAAGAGTTCGAAGGGGAGAGTGTTTGTAGGTGCAGAGGCTGAGCTAATACACCGAAGAGAATGACAATAAGATGAAGAGTTGTGTTTTGTTGCCCTTCACAAACTAGTAAGATTTTGTGCCTCTGGAATTTAAAAAAAAAAAAAAAAAAGGGGGGGGGGAGGAGGCAGGGAGACTTCAGTCTTCTAGATGTGTAACAGAGCTAGCTGTTTGTTCTCAGAAAAAGGTTATTTTCTTACAGAAGAGGTAGAACTGAAAGGTACCTATGTCCAATCCTGCTTGTCTGAAAGGGGGTAAGCATCCTAGTTCTCTTGTTCTGTCGCTCTTCTGTGGAGGTTAGATATAGCATAGACTTAGATGAGGCCAGCACGCAGTAGATGGAGAAAGTTTCTGCATCTGCAGGGCTAGTGGGGATGTTTGGGCCCAATGCATAAGTTGTTTAAACTTTGATCTTGTGCCTTTCCCACTTGGGAAACTGGAGAAGCCCCAGTCCCGTGTGTTTTCTCTCCTGTTGCTTACTGACTTTCTGTGTAACTGGTTATGCTGATAGTGACAAGTGTGCATTTTATCACTAGGTGTGTCAGGAGAGCCAGTGAATTCTGAAGCACCAAAGCCTTTTGATGACACTTTGCTCCCTGAGGTACAAATTTGGTCCAGTATTTGTTTCCTTACAATATTGCTTACATCTGTGGATATAATAACTTTAATTTAGTTTAAAAGTCCCAAAGAATGGATCTTTTAACATCCTATAACTTAAAGTGGCTGTTTCAACACTGAGATAAGCTCTTTAGTGGTTCATCCTAAATTTGTTCTGGCCGCCAACCTGATGAACGTACAGCCTTTGCGATACAGAAAAGCTGACTTATTATTGAGCTGGTCACCTATGGTCTCTGGAAAGGACTTGTGATTTTTGCCTCTTCTCTTTTCACCTGTATTTGGGAGTGGGAGGAAACCTTAGGATTGACACTTGGAAAAAGCCAAGCACTTTGGTCCACGTGTTTTGTCTGATCTTCTCCCTTTGGAGTCAGACTGGAATGTGAGATTATATGCTATCTCTTTGCCAGGTTAAATTGGACAGATAAAATCAGAATCATAGAATAGTTGGGGTTGGAAGGGACCTCTGGGAATCATCTAGTTCACCCCCGCCCCTGCTCAAGCAGAGTCACCTGGAGCACATTAATAAGGGACAAAACTTCCTCATTCAGAGACTATGGACAGGAGGTCAGGAAAATGTGGCTGGAAAAGTCTAATAGAAGGCTTATGAGAATCACAGTTCGAGAAAGAAGACGCTTCAGAATCATAACTATTCTGTAATCAAAAGGGAATAGGAAATAAGAGACCAAGCAGTCACATTTGTGGTGTAATTCTAAAGCCAGAGTCCTTTATGCTGCAACTTGAGAAACTGGAACGAACTGAAATAACCTGGGGAGTCCCTCCACTGTTAGTGAAGTTACCATCTATTGCAATAGGTGGCACAAGTAAAGGGTAACTTTAGACTATGAAATGTGGAAAGCAGGTACTTCAGGGACAGTGAAAAATGACCCTTTGACAGGATCCAAAGGAAAATTGTAACCTCTTATTTTGTTTTAGGCAATGGACGGATTTGGAAGCAAGCACTTTGCTGAGGAAAATGGTCCATCTGGAATGCTGGGATATTTTGCTGCGCAGAAACATAAAGAGCTGTCAGTTTTGCTGTTGGAACTGAGTGAAGCTCAGGAAGAAATAGCATTTCTGAAGGGGCAGCTCAAGGGCCCAGAAAGCCAAACTCCTGCAATTCTCCAAACAAAAGAAGAAACTAACCAGCTGGAAGACGTATCCCAGACACAATCCCTTGAGAGGGAAGAGCAAAAGGCTTCAGATACACAAAGTGAATTGGGCGATAGCTCATTATTGACAGAAATAGAAGTGATGCAAATTGGTGTACCTCAGGAAAATGAGACCAGTCTTCAAGAAGCTCCTCAGGGGAACACTCTCCCCTGCAGAGGGGAGATGGAGGCCGTGCAAGAAGTCTCTGCAGCAGATCCAGAGCCTGGCAGCTCTCAAACTCAAGAGCTGATAAGGTTGCAAAACCAAATTATGGAACTGCAAATAATTCTGCAGAAATTGGAAGAATCCTATAAGAAAGATCTGGGAGAAAAAGTTGCAAAAATAAATAGGCTAAACCACTTGGCAGAGGAATACAGAAAAAAGATAGAGGACTCTGACAGTGCATTTTGTGTTTTAGCTGAAGAGAGAGATCAGCTCCTGTGTCAGATGAAGGAGCTTTCTACCATAACAGAACTGAAGGATCAAGTAAAGCAACTGGAGGAAAATCTAGCTCTTTCGGAAAAGCAGAGGCTATCAGACAATCAGAGCAGTCTTCTGAGAGAACAAATCCACAGCCTTAAAAATGAATTTAAATCTAAAGAGATAAAAATTGAAGCTTTGCAAAAAGACTTGGATGAAGCACAACTTCAGCTTTCTGAGCAGGACAGTCAACTAAAAGGGCTGAGAAGCCAGATCCATAAGAAGGAATGTGAAGTACTTGATCTGGAACAACTTCTGAGGAAGAACACCTCTGAGATAAAAGAGCTTTCCCAAAGCTTAGCCTCAAAGGGACTCGAAGCAGCAAGCCTAGAGCAGCTTGTTGCTGAACACAAGAGGTGTATTGAGAGCCTACAACAAACCTTGCTGGAGAAAGACCAACAGATGACGGAGATCAGTGTCAGTATGTCTGAGAAAATGGTCCTGCTGAATGAAGAGAAATTTTCTCTAGGAAATGAGCTCAAGAGTCTTAAAGAGCAAATGAGTCTCTTAAAAGCCAAGGAGGAAAAAGACCAAAATGTAGGAGAAGCAAAAGATGCATATCTGAAGTGTGGGGAATCTGAGCAGCAGCATGAGACACAGGTCGCATGTAAGGAGAGAGAGGTGTCAGGAAGTGAACTTGAACTTCTGAAAAAAGAAAATGAGCATGTCAAGCGGAAGCTACAGGCAGCACTTACCAACAGGAAGGAGCTTCTGAAGAAGGTTAGCAAATTGGAGAATGAATTAGTACAGTTGAGAAGGGAGCCTGAATCAGAGACCTCAGTGGCTCAAGAACCTGAAGAGGAAGAAGATATAACAAGCAGGGTAAGTGGAGAAGTGAATCTTGAAAGCCAGCCCAGGGAGGAGTATCTGATCCAACTGCTTTCTGAAAAGGAATCTGAATTGCAGAGCATCCGGAGGGACTTGCTGGATAAAGAAGCAAATGAAGCACAGTTGCAGGCAGTGATTGAGGAAATGAGGCAAAGCTTGCAAGATAAGACAAACATTACTGATTCAATGAAAGCTGAAATCATGGAAAGTCAGACGGTTACTAACAAACTAACTAAAACCAATAAGTGCCTAAAGGTTTATGAAGAAAACGAAAAAACTAGTTCAGCAGCTACAGATCGTGAGGAAAAACAAAAGACTGCTCTGAAAGAGAGAATTTTAACTCTGGAACAAGAAAAAGAACAACTTCAAAAAAAACTTCAGGAAGCCTTGGTATCTCGCAAAGATACTATAAAAAAGGCTCAAGAAAAAGATAGGCATCACAGAGAACAGCTTAAACAGCAGAAAGATGATTACAACATCCTACAAGAACAGTTTGATAAGCAAAGCAAAGAGAAGGAGAGCATCCAAGCTCAGCTCAGACAACTCCAAGAACAGAGAGGGTCAACAGAGAGCATCCCTGCTGGGAGTCAAGGTTGGTTGGATTCTTCATGCTTGGAAGCAGAAAATACTAAAAACAGCAAGCTTGTACAAGTTGCAGATGTTTCTGGAGAAGAATCTAAGACAAAACTTGAGAAATTGCAGACAAAGAAAGAAGAAATGGAATGTAAGGTCAGCCATATGGAAAGTGAACTTGCTTGCAAATCAGAATTAGTCTTTCATTTAGAAGCGCACGTGGCACAGTTGCTTCTGGAGATAGAAGGGCTGAAGAGAACCTGCGACCAAGCTGAAGCTAAGGCAGCAAGCCTTCAGATAGAATTGGAAGAAAGTCAAGCAGAGGTTTCTAGGAAGGGCTGTCTGGAAGACCTTATGCACCAAAAAAATGAAGAAGCTGCCTTCCTTAAGTTGCAGCTAAGGGAGAAAAGTGAAGCTCTCATTACTGTGCAGGCGCAGTTGCTGGAAAAAGAAGATTCTGTCAAGACATTGTGTAGTCAGTTGGAAGCTCAAGCTCGGGTACATGAGGAACAAAGCAAGCGACTGCAAACTGAACTGCTTGATATTCAGCAGAAGCAAGATGATGGTGCAGAGGAAACTAAACAGAAGAATCAAATGCAGAGAAAGTTGCAGGCTGCACTCATCTCTAGAAAAGAGGCACTGAAGGAGAGCAAATCCCTGAAAGAGGAGCTGGCTAATGCTAGAACAACTATTGAAAATCTTTCGGCCAAGTTGACAAACGTGGAAAGCCAAATATGTGGCCATGTTAAAGAAACAGGTACTTTAACGGAAAAGTTAGCAGGTCTCACAGAAGAGCGAGAAAAACTTATTTCAGAAGTTGATAAGGCACTTACAGAAAATCAGAATCTTGATGGATGTTGTAAAAACCTGAAGCTGACTCTAGAAGGAGTTGCTCAAGAGAAGGAGCAGCTGGAGAAGGAGATAGAATCGTTGAAATGTTCTCAGGCTGCCGAGAGTTCTGAGTGGCATGAGAAATATAGGGAACTTCAGAAAGAATATGAAACTCTTCTGCAGTCCTATGAGAATGTAAGTAATGAGACTGAGCGGATTCAACGTGTTTTGGAAACGGTTAGGCAGGAAAAGCAGGAAATTTTCATTGAGCTGAAAAGTGTTGAAGCAAAAAAAGAAGAAGCAGATAAGCAGCTGCGTGAGGCTGGGCAGGAGATAGATGGAATGAAGGAGAAAATGAGGAAATTTGCAAAATCAAAACAACAAAAGATCCTAGAACTAGAGGAGGAGAATGAGAAGCTCAGAGCAGAGATGCATTTTACAGATGGAGACCTACACAGGACTGGAGATGTAGCTTTCTTGACAAATACTAGCCTGAAAGATGATTTGGAGAGTTCTAGGAGGGATTACCAGTCTCTTTCTACTCAACTTGAGACAGTAATGGCTGAAAAGGAGTCTCTTACTCAAGAGATCAAAGACTTAAAGTATCACTTGCAGTTCACAGAATCTAAGTTAAAGGAAAGCAGAGAAATGGTAGACAGGTATGTTGCCCAAAAGACAGCAGGGGAAGAAATAAATCAGGCAATTGCCACAGCATCACCAGTGGAAGGGACTGAAAATCAAGCGGACTTCAGTGTTAGTCTGGAGTCCCCTACTCCAGAGCTGGAACAAAAAGTATTTGAAGGTAGCAGCCCATATGAGGATCTTGATACCTACATACAACAGATAGCTCAGCTCACGGAACGAATTATGGAACTGGAAGAGAACAGGAGGGCTTCAGAGCAGCAGCTCAGCAACATTCACGTGTGTGTTGAGACTTTAGCAGACGAGAAAAGGGCTTTAGAGAGCCAAATGGAAGTGAAAGTCCATGAACTGAATGCTCTCCAGGACACAGTAGCGAAGATGGAACAAACACTCCAAAAAACCAAAGAAGAGCTCATCAGAATGACAGAACAGAAGAATACCTTAGAAGCAGAGAAGGATGACTTGGAAGAAAGGCTCATGAATCAGCTAGCAGAACTTAATGGAAGCATTGGAAACTATCAACAAGATGCAACAGACTTCCAGATCAAAAATGAGCAATTGAAACATGAGCTCCAGAGTATGCAGAGAATGATGCGTGAACTGGAGGAGGAGAAACGTCAGATGGCAAAGGAGAAAAGTAAAGCTAGTTCAGAAAAGGAACTTAGAGAAAAGCTAAAATGCACTTGGAAGGGAGACACTAGCACACATGTAAAGGAGCTTCAGGAACTGCTGAAACAGAAACAGCAGGAGATCAAGCAGCTGCAAAAGGACTGTATTAAAAGCCAGGAAAAGATCAGTAGTCTAGCAAGAACTGTTAAAGCTCTAGAATTTGTCCAAAGTGAGTCTCAGAAAGAGCTGGAAGCAGCCAAAGAGAATTTAGCTAAAGCAGTTGAAGACACCAAGAAAGTCCAAGCAGAGCTTGCTTTCTGCAGAGTAGTCCTGGATGACACTCAGAGCGAGGCAGCAAGGGTTCTAGCAGAGAATGTCAAAATGAAAGAGGAGTTGCAGGTGAACAAAGAGAATATTAAAATTCAAATGAAGAAAAAGGATGAGGACTTTGAGAGAAGACTGGAACAGGAAAAAGACAAGCACTCAAAGGAAATTAAAAACATGGAAGAAAAGCTGTCAGCTTTGCAGCGGGAGAAAGACTATCTGGAAACAGCCGTTCGTGATGTTCAAGGCTCCTTGCAGACAAAGGATCAAGAAGCCAAACAACTGGAAGGCAGCCTAACCAAAACACTAGCCCAGCTTGCAGCATTCACTAGGAGTATGTCTTCTCTTCAGGATGACAGGGATAGAGTGATAGATGAATCCAAAACATGGGAGAAGAAATTCACTGAGACTATTCAAAAGAAAGAAGAAGAAATACATTCCAAAGAGGAGACTTGTGTTGTTCTAAAGGACCAGATGAAGCAGATGACCATACATGTGGAGGAACTTAAGATTCATATATCCAGGTAAAGAAGGTGATGATGATTAAGCTGGTATGATTGTATGTCCTTTGGACAAGGCAGCAGCCAGTGCTGAGACAGGACAGAGTAGCTGAAGCTAGAAGAGACCTCTGGAGATAATCTAGCCCAACCCCCCTGCTCAGGTAGGGTCCCTGAGAGCACATTGCCCAGCACTGTGTCCAGTCATGTTTTGAACATCTCCAAGGATAGGGAGTCCACAGCCTTTCTGGGCAGCCTGTTCCAGTGCTCTGTCACCCTCACAGTCCAAAAAAAAAAAAAAAAAAAGTGTTTTCTTATGTTCAGATGGGATTGCCTGTGTTTTAGTGTGTGCCCATTGCCTCTCATCCTGTCACTGGGCACCGCTGAAAAGAGTCTAACTTCGTTGTCTCTACGCCATCCTTTCAGATATTAATACACATTGATAAGATCCCTTCCTGAGCTTTCTCTTCTCTGGGCTAAACAGGCCCAGCTCTCTCAGCCTTTCCTCACATGACGGATGCTCCAGTCCCTTAATCATAGAGAGAATTATGAGTATGTGAATAACCAAATGTGACCTGTGATTGGTAAAGCTAATGTTTGGCTAAGATGGAATCAGTCCTCCTCATAATGCCATAAACATAAGCCTAATCTCCTGCATCGCTTATATTTGGGTCAAAGAGCTCTGCAGTTATGTTGTAGGGAATTACTGCAGAGTGCATGAGAATACAGAGATTTTTCTCCTTCTCCTTGCTGTAGGATATTTCTCCTTCTCATCATTAGCAGACACCTGTTAAATCTGTTCTCTGTAACGGGCAGTAGCCAGCTGAGTGCTATCTAGAGTCTTCATTAGTCTGCGGTTTAAAATTGTTTTGTTGGTATAGAGGTGTTACATGTGGAGATTAAACCTGGCAGGTCAAGAGAGTACTGAGATACAAAATTCCAATTTAATCTCAGATTGGACTTTGAGGGAAAGATGGAATTATGGAAGTTTACCAAAATGTGCATCTTAAAATTTCAGAAATTAAAAACCAAACTGTTCTCCCATGAGCAAAATTGTTCTGTAAAACTTATGATCAAAATGCTGCATCTTTGCAAACTGGAAAGTAAAATGAACATCAAACACATGAGAACAACGACTTCACACTTTTTTTTTTGGTTTTGTTTTCTATTAGCTAAGATGGGTGAGAGAAAATAAGTATTTTAATGAAAAGGAGGTAATAACTTTCAACTTCCAACCTTTGCCAGTTTTTCAATACTGACATTTAACACTTATAGAAAGATTTATCTTGCTAAACACCTTTTTTTTTTTTTTTTTTTTAAATATTGTTCTTCCCTGCCCTCCCTCTTTTACAGTTCTGGCTGTGCTTTTGTCTCAAGATGCTTGAATTTTAAATTGAGGGGAGCTAATCATGTAGCTATTTCTAGATTTTAAGTAAAACTAATTCCGTGGGTGTTTTTTCTAAATTAGTATCATCAGTGAAAACTATCAGTGTGGATTTGGATACTGATTTTTTTGGACTTCACCGATTTGTGTCTGACCTTTTCTATTTTCAGGTTGGAACGCAACAAGCAAGACTGCGAGTCTGAATACAAGAGGGAGATTCAGCATTATCAGAAGACATGTGAGATATTGCAGGAGGAAAAAAAGGAGCTTTTGACTCAGCTAGAAGGGTCTCAGAAACTGCACAAAGAGTCACAGAATGAACAGCAGAAACTGGAGTCAGAAATCAGGAACCTGAGAGACCAGCTTGCTGACTTACAGAATTCCTTCACCAAATGTGAATTAGCCAGAGAAGAGCTGGAGAGTATGGTCAAGCAACAAGAGACTAATATCCAGAATTTTAAATTCAGCTGTGAACAGCTTAAGGCTGATCTGCAGGCTTCCAAGGACCTAACAAACAAGCTGCATGAAGAAATTGGTGCCAAGGATCAAAAGATCATTAGTTTGCTGTCTGCCAAGGAAGAAGCAGTTATGGCTGCCCTGTCTGAATTACAGCAGCAACATTCTGAGGAGGTAAAGGAATTGGAGCAGAGGCTAAGTAAGGAAGATGATGATAAAAAAGCCTTGGAAAATGAAAAGAAAGAAGTCCTGGACAAGCTTGATCATCTCACTGAAAAGATGAAAATGAGCAGAGAGGAATGTAAGCAGCAGAAGGCACAACTGGACTCCTTCACCAAGTCCATGTCATCTTTGCAAGATGACAGAGACCGCGTACTGAGAGATTACAAGCAACTTGAGGAACGTCATCTTGTTATAATCTTGGAGAAAGATCAGCTGATTCAAGAGGCTGCTTCTGAAAACAATAAGCTCAGGGAAGAAATTAGAAGTTTCCATAGTCGGATGGACGACCTCCACTCTGAGAATGCCAAGCTGGATGCAGAGTTGGTGCGATATAGAGAAGACCTGAACCAAGTGATTTCAATAAAGGACTCTCAGCAGAAACAGCTGCTTAAAACACAGCTTCAGCGGATCCAAACCCTGGAAAAGGAGAAGGCAATTGTAGAAGCACAGCTGAAAGAGTCTGAGCATGCTCAGGACAATCTCAGGAAGTGCATGGAAGTCTTGAAAGAGGATAAAGCCAGTATGTCTCAAAAGGTTGAGACTCTTACATCCTCTCTATCTCAGCTACAGAGTGAGATGACAGCATTATGTGAGAGGGGTCCTGTCATGGAGTGTCAAGCGCAGCTGAAGGACCGAAAGGAAGAGGCACAAGAACTGAGTAATAAACTTGCCCTCTCACAGAAAAGGATAACAGAACTTGAGGGGGAACTAGCATGTGTTCAGAGGGATGCAGCCAGAAGGGTGGAAGAGGCTGAGGACAAGCTTAGAAAGGAACTGAAACATCTACATCATGATGCAGGAATAATGAGGAATGAAACAGAAACAGCAGAAGAAAGGGTAGCAGAGCTGGCACGGGACCTGATGGAAATGGAACAGAAATTTCTTGCAGTCACAGAGGAAAACAAAGATCTCAGAGCCCAAATTCAGTCTTTTGGGAAGTCCATGAGCTCTCTTCAGGATAGCTGGGACCAGGCCAATGAAGAGCTTCAAGTTTTGAAACAGAAATACTCTGCAGACTTAGAGGAACACCAGAATCTAGTGCAGAATCTTCAGAAACAGGTGGTTCAGCTACAGGAGGAGCAAAACTCCACTGCCAGGGACCGAGATGCAGCGAGGTCTGAGCTGACAGAGCTGCAGAAAACTGCTGATGAAAGAGGTCTCTTGACCCAGATTGAGAAACTTAATCAGAAGCTCAAAGCCAAAGATGATGAGCTTCTCCATTTGTCTTCAGAACTGGAAAGCTCTTCCAACCAAGTCAAATCTTTCTCTAAGGCTATGGTGAGCCTGCAGGATGAGAGAGACCGTCTGCTGAATGAACTTGGCAAAACACACAAAACTGAAGAAGTGAAGCAGCAAGCAGCAGGGAGCACTTTCACCACTCCTTCAGAAGTGCAGAGCCTTAAGAAGGCACTGTCCTCCTTGCAGAATGACAGAGACAGATTAGTAAGTCCTCGTTCTCTCTCTCTGCTCTTATTTAAAGCCCCAGCGGAAATTTGAGGTGAATTCCTTGAGGCCTCTATTGAAGCTTCAGTTTTCTGTCAAATTTGGTAGATCTAGATCTGATATTTACAAACTCATAAATCATTGTCTTTTCTGACACACGGAAGCTTTAACTGTGATTCCGTTGTTAACTTTGCAAGGGCAAGGTTATTTCTGTTGTAAGCTTAATTTTAAAATACAGAATCATGGGAATAAGATGTGGCTTCTTGGTTAACCTGCTTAGTCCCCATCTGTGGAAGCTCATATGCATTTGGTTTGTGTTTGCTCTAGTCTTGTCGAAAAACTTGAGACTCTTTCCCCTCCCCACCCCTGCTCTCTTGGCAGCTGATTGGCAGGGGAGGTACAAGGCATTGCAGCTTTGTTTTGACGCCCTTGCTTGCATACTCAGTGTATCTGTGTTTGTATACTCTCTGGAACAACGTGGCTAAGCAAATTTCGGAGCTGTAGTTGCTGGTCTGATGCCAGTGACTTTTACTATGACTTTTCATGGTTACTTGGTCTTAGTTTTCCCTTTGTTCTGTTAATCCACAACAGACTTCATGTACCATCTTAAACACTTCTTCCTTGTTGTCGGTTTAATGTCTTTCAGCTATTTGTAGATTTGTCTCCTCTGTTGCTATGCTAAGACAGATCCTCAGTAGAGGGCCCTTGTGGCTCATTAAGTACTTCCCTGTCTCCAGAGTCAGTTACATCATCCAGTCATCAGTAACTGATAGCAGTGATGGATGTGCAGTGGCAACTTCTTTCTAATTCCAGTCTGTGTAGACAATCAAAAGGATGTGTAGTTCCTCAGTTCCCTGGTTTTACTTTTGATTCCTAGAAGGCTAAGTACCAACTTCAGGAGTTGTTCTTATTCAGCTCCGTCTCTCTCACTTTATCACCCTATCTGAGTATGGGAACTAATGTTCTAGTCCAGGGTCTTTCTGTTAATGTACATCAAATCTTAATGGAATGTTTCAAACACCCCTATTCTCTCATTCACAATAGCATTTTCAGAGGGGTTTTTTAGCGGCTTCTAATAGACTGCTGTAATCACTTATGTCAATTTCTAGATTCTTTGTCATCTGAATGTGACCTTTTTCCCTCCAGATACCGTAGTGAGAAATGCTTCTAAATGTTTATAAATAATAAACCTAGCTGCTTGCTCAGTGGTTGTCACGCACTCTGATATTTCCCTTTAATTAAAGGTGAGAGAGCTTAAGAATCTACAGCAGCAATACATACAAGTTGGTGTGGAAACAGCTGAAAATTCTCGTTTAAAAGCTCAACTGCAAGAATATCAGCAAGAGGCAGATAAACAGCACCATCTCCAAGAACAGCTGAAGCAAGAAAGTATTTTCTACCAGCAGGAGCTCCAACAGCTTAGGTTAGAATTGCCTTTCTTCCTACTGCCTCAGAGATGCAAATGTGTCTTTATTTTATTTTTTAAATGCAAAGTGCCATTGTGGGTAGGTGACGAAGAAAGCATTGAATGCCCTTACTTGTGTCTGTTGTCGCTGAATCGCTTGCCCTGTTCAGAAATGGGCATGCATTTTCCTTGTTTGTCCTTCTGCCTCAGGCTTTGGGTAAAGGTTTACAAACTGACATATTGGAGGAAAATGGCTATGTGAAACAGGTCAATGGCCTTTTAATTTTTGTTTCCTTCCAGTGGTGGCCATTGTCCTCTCCTTCAGAGGAACATTAGGCGGTTTCTTATAGTGGAGCTTATTTATGTAATTATGGAACTTTCCACTCCAAGCTGATGATTGAGAGAACACCCTGGACTAGCTGACTGATACCATTGTACGGAAAATACTCACTTCATATGAATCTCTGATATTTTGTTTCATTTGCTTTGTCTTCTATAAAAACAGTCTGTAATGTTAGTCTAGTAAATTGTCATGCTCTGCAGCACTAAAATTAGCCAAAATGCTATGCTCTGTACTAAAAGTGGGGGGAAAAAAAATTCCTCTGAGATTGCTTCAGAGATCCACCTGAGAATGACTGAACCTGGAGTGAGAGGGGTGTTTCTTTTGTGGAAATGATATGTGGTTTATCTTTGGACAAAGAGATATAAACGTTTGTAATGCTCCATTTCTGCCCCCCTCCCCCCCCCCCCCCAAATCTGACTCCGAAATTAAATAGAACTTGTAGAGTTTTAAGCAGCTTGCAAGCTTTATTTGTCTCTTTTTCTTTATCGGGAGATTTATTCCTTGGTCATCTACTGTGCAAGTGAAGTTAAGGGCTCAAATTTGCATATTGGGATCAGTGCTATGGCTTTGGTGTACGTAACTGAGATGGTGCTAACCTTATGGTGAAAAGTTGCATCGTCAACAATGATCTAGCCAAAGCTCTATGTACAGCAAGAACATAAAATGGTTCAGGACTACCAGTCTGCAATGTTGAGCCGAGTAAATAAATAATTCCTTAAACTTGCTCTTAAACTACTTGTACTTAAGAAGTTGTATTATCATAAAGCACACTTACCTGGCGCAGGGTAATGATGGGAAATAGTGAGCATCTTCCTCGGCTCGTTCTGAGCTGGACGCCTGGGTATCATAAGTGTTACTTGTAAGTTCCTGGTGATTTCCTTTGCAGACAAGAGAAGACTACCTGGGAAAAGCAGAACAGCAGCATAAAGGAGCAGTACCTGATGGTCATAGCAGACAAAGACCAGCAGCTGAGCCATTTACAAAGGATCATGCAAGAAACGAGGCTGCCCCTCAGCAAGTCTCAAATCGTAGAGGAGCAGTACCAGAAGAAGGTGAGTGGAAATAGAGCAGCTTCTGTATAGCATGGAAATCTGAGGCTTGAAATTCAGCTGAAGTAGTGTGTACTGCCAAAGTAGTCTTCACATTTAGCAGGTCAAACATCTTACAGACTGCAGTATCAGATTTTGTTGTGTGGCTTTCCAGGGGCATACCAACAAAGCAACTTGGATTACTGAAAACCTGTAGAGAGCTCTGGCATCCCTTAATGCCCTTTTCCCTTAGTTCATAGTTCCCAGCATTCCAAGAGAGAGTAAGAGACTGGGCTTGCCAGGCATTTTAGTTCCATCCCACCAGTGTGGACCTTCTCAGGTCTTTCAATCCAGCTGTTTTAGAATTGTCTCTTGCACTGTTTTTGAATCTAAAATTTTCTCTTCTGTTTTAGTCCTCCTTTTAATGCCACATTCTAATTTTTAAGTCTCTTGTTGAGTTTTTATTGCTCTTTGTACTGTGACAGGGATCCATAATCCTGACTCAAGCCCAGACAGAGAATTGAATGCTACACTTTCTCCCTTTATTTCCCCCCATATGGCAGCACTAAAGGCGTGGAGTAGAATATGCTGAGTATTTAGTTCCTTCTAGAGAAGGACGCTTGCCTGCTGCATGTGTAGCACTCTTACATTATGAGCAAGGAAAGAACTCTCCTGTCAATATCTGTAATGTTCCAGTGAGGAGCTCTTATATCAGTGGTGGGGGGAGGAAACCTTCTGCCCTGCCCCCTTGATACATATGTGCATACACGAAAAGAAAAAGATAGAACAATATGCATTTCTTCCAAGAAATTGCTTCAGCACTAACCTTTTAGTCTGTGCTAAGAGGCAGTGAGGACATTGCTTTGTGTGCGTGTGTGTGTGTTTTTTTTGTTTTTGTTCTTGTTCTCATTCATGCATTCTTTTTTTTTTCTTTTTTCATCATGTATTATAGAGCTCTAAGACAGCATTGGTCCTTCTCAAAACCTATGTGCAAGTTGAGTGATCTTTCCTAATTGTTTGGTTTTTCAGCTGACTCCGTGTTCAGCTTTACTCCATGTTTGATGTTTTGTTTGGGCAGGTCAAGTTCCAGGCCTAGGAATAACGTAGGGCTTTGATCTTGGAACACTAAATAGAGAAGGACTAATGTTGAAGTGGATTGTCACGTGTGATATATTTTTGATTGTTCTTGCCCTGGTAGATTTCGCCAGAAGTTTTGAGAGGGGACTTTTCGAGCCTAGAAGCAGAGACAAAACTTCTTCAGGCCCAACTAAGTGACACTCTGAAAGAACTACACCAAAAAGAGCTGAGGATTCAGCAGTTAAACAGCAAGGTAAAGTTTATATCTTCTACTTTCTTGTGGAGTCTGGGCTAAGCAACATGGGCTTGAATAGGGCTCGGGGAGCAGGACCAGATCTTTCTGTTCTTGTGGGCATTTAGTGAAATATCCCAGAATCAGAAATATGAGTTAGAAGAGACCTCTGAAGATCACCTAGTACAACCCGCTCGAAGCAGCGCTGTCACCAGTGCTAGATCAGGTCAGCCACAACTTTCTCTAGCTGAGTGGTGAAAGGCTCCAATAACAAAGACTCCAAGACCTCTCTGGGCCCTTGGGCAATGCTGCTCTGCCTTCCTAATGGAAAAGCTTTCTATAATGTCCAGCCTGACTATCCCAAGCCACAGTCAGTGATTGTTGCCCCTTGTTATATTGTCTACGACTACCAGAAAGAGTTTGACTTTGTTTGCTTTGTAACTCCCTTTCAGGTAATTGTAGGCTGCTGTAAGATCACCCTTTAGCTTCCTCTTTACCAGACTAAACAAGCTCAGCTCTCATAGCCATGTGCTCCAATCCCTTGACCATCTTGGTAGCCCTTTCCTGGACTCTTCCCTATTTCGGTTTATCTCTTTTGAGCTGGGGAGCCCAAAACTGGTCACAGTATTCCAGCTATAGTCTTACTGGTACCAGGTGGAGGGGATAATAACTTTTCTCAATCTACTGGTCTTGCTCCTCCTAGTGTAGCCCAGGGTACAATTTACCTTATTCACTCTTGGCTTGTATTCAGCTGGGCTGCCTCTGTAATTTCCGGGTTCTTTTCAGCAGAGTTGCTACTTGGGCAGTTTCTTCCCATCTTGTACTGATGTGTGTACTTGTTCTGCCTCAGGTGCAGCACTTTACGCTTCCCCTCATTGAATTTAAGGTTTCTATTGGCCCAATCCTCAAGTTTCTCATGTCCCTCTAAATTGAAGACCCTAGGGGTGCTGTACTCATTACTGGCTGTCAAGCTACCTTTTAGTCCAGTGGTCCAGCCAATGTTAAGCTTACGTAACAGTCCATTTGTCCAGTTCCTAGTTCCTCAGTTTCCTAATGTGAATGCCTTGGGTGATGGTGTTAAAAGCCCTACTATAGCAAAATATATTACATTCACTTCTCTCTTTTCTTTTTTTTTTTTTTTTTTTTTTAATATAGTCTGCCATCTGACATTGTAGGACACAATAAGCTTGGTCTGCCCGTGATAGATCAGTGTTGACTATTCTCAATTATCTTTTGAGGTGCATTCATTGAAATGAATCTTGTTAACCTTGGTATAGTAATTAGCATTCTAAAGATATTTTATTCAAGTGCTATTTAGGAAATTCCAGTATTGTTGTTGTCTTCTAGGCTTGCAATCCTATCCCTTGTTTGTGTAGATCATGATTTGATGTAATGAAACAAGGGATTGTATCTCCCAGCTTCTGTGGCAAATTTCAGATAACCCCTTTCATGGCGTGGTTGTGCCTTGTTCAACCTATTCCTTAGCTGTGAAAGAAGTGTGTGGTTGTGTTTTTTTTTTTTTTTTTTTTTCCCAGGCTTGGTAAAATTTGAAACATGAAAATATTTCTGGCCTTTTGATTTCTCTTGAAAACTTTACTTGACAATATTTTGCTAATTGTGGAGTAGGGAATTGTTTTCTGTTTTCTTAACACCACCCAATCCCTGGCTGGATTACATAGATCACAGTCAGCAGGATCCGTGCCAGTAGTGTGTGAAACAACAGCTTTTTGCCACTGTATTCTAGTTCCATTTCTTTAAAATAACCATCCTGACTGATGGTAGTTGAGTTCTGGTGATGTTTGTCCAACTTCTTGTGTCATGGAAAAATCTGGTTTTTAGCTCTCCTAATGCTTTGCTCTGATCCTGCTATCAAGTTTCATTTCTCCCTTGCTGAATACCGTTGTCCAGACAAATTCCCTCCTTCTGCTGGCATTTTCATTGGCAGCAGAGAGACCAGAGAGAGGAAGATTATGTGAAGATGATTGTCTCAAGGTTCTGCTAGTTGACAGGTGTCTCAAGGTTCTGTACTCTTGCCTTCTAGACTCCTGAAGGAAGTCCCTCCTTCAGAAGGCACGCTTGTGATCTTTAGTGCTCTCGGCTGTCTTTAAAAAGCTGCTGTATTTTAGTGCAGAATTATAAGCGGTTTGCTTTCCACATAGAAACAGAAGGCTGAAAATTTAGCAAGCTTCTCAGAGATCTGCAGTCAAGGGGACAACAAGAATGTAAAATCGTAATTTATTAATGACTTTTTTGGAAGGCTCAGGTCAGTCTCAACACTTGAAACCTCGTTTTGGAAGCATGTTATTGCATAAGTCATGTTGGTGTTTCAGGGCCCCTATGCTGAAATAGTAGTTGTAAGCCACTGTTGGAAGCGATCACTGATGTTTGGACCTTAGAAACGTACAGTGTGGCAGTTTCTATGTTCTCAGTACAATTCTCACCCTCAGTTACACAGAAAACAGCTTTGCTTTCAGAAGAATGTCTGAGAAGTTCTTTACTCAGCAGTTTTGTTCTCTTCTCAGCTGTCTCAGGTCTTTGAGGAGAAAAATGCCCTCTCCCTCCAGCTGCGAGGTAGTAGTCGAAACATCAATGAGAGCCATCAGCACTACAACGAGGTTCTGAACCGCTGCTTGGTGCTTGAGAGGCAGCTTCAGGAGCTGCAGCCTTCAGACAAGGGCATGGTAAGGGTCTTCCTCTGGGTGCAAGGGAGAGAAAAGCTTACTGCAGATGGCCCCACTAACTGTGCAGCGTTGTAGCTAGTTTCTGCCCTGTTCATTCAGTACCCTTCCGCCACACGTTCATGCTTTGTTTCAGGAGCTGTTTGCAAGAGATGCTGCTCCAGGAGCACCCCAAGAAAAGAATGAGCCTCAGAGAGAGGGTTACACACCAGAACTACAGGAGTTGCAGCTGAGGTAAAGAAAATGTGAGAATAGGGGTGCGAGGTATTAGTCCTGATGGAGGGCCTCAGGTTGAGATGCTGGGGAAGAGCCTGGTTCTGCAACTCTTTTGGAGCATTGAGGAACTCAGTTCCGCAGTAGGATCTTGTGGAAGTCAAGGAACTGTCAGATGTGCTTGACTGCTGTACTTAGTTAACCTCTTTGCCTAGAGCTTCAAACAGTAAAGAAACATCATGCAGGAGCAGTTATGGTTGACTGTCACCAGCCAGTCTAGTATCTTTAGTTTAGTGGGCTGGATCTCCAGGAACTAATGAAGTATATCGATGGTCCTGATCTCAAGGCTCTCAATGCCCTAAGCCTAGTGTATATCTGGAACTGAAGCCTAGACACTTCCTTGTCCCCCTTGGAAATAGTTGTCTGAAAGGGGGTATGGATAACAGACTAGGAACTCCTTCCTCATGTTACACAGAAGCTTCAAGAGACTCCTCTCCTCACTCTGGTTTTCTGAATAATTTCAATATTTAAAGAAAATTTAAATTTTTCCTTATAAATAAAATTTTCTTTATAAATAGCTATGTCTTCTGTGTGAGGTAGAAGGAAATTAGATTCTGTTCACCTGTTACATCAGTGAATACAACGCTAGTTCAGGAATGAGCCCTTTTTAGCATACACTTGTTTACTTTTTGGTAGGTTGTCTGAATCTGAACACTTGCATAGCAGCACAAAGCAGGATCTGAGATATTTAGAGGAGCAGCTGGAAGAAGAACGGGACCGGCGTCTTGCTGTGGAGGAGGCGCTCTCAGCAGCGCAGGATCAGATAAGGAGGTGAGAGAACTTGAGCAAACAGGCAGCATTTCAAGAAAAGCGTGATGATCCTAGCTGTTTGTTCATCTCTGCACTTCATGCATCCTTATGCCCAATGCCACTGTGGGTGTAGAAACAACTATGCCATGTCTATCTTTACTCTTCCAAACAACTGTAGAATGAGATAATTGAACAAAAGCTTAAGTGAGACAAATTCTAATTAGAAATAAGTTGCCGGCTTTTTCAGTGAGGAAAATTAACTACTGGAAAGTATGGTTTGGAGATTGGGAATTGGATGAAAGGAATGGGATGAGGTGAGTCACATGTTAGAAATACCCGTTTCTCCTCATTGACCACATAAAAGTGGTTTTTGCCACTTAACTTGATTGTAGGCACTTCTGTGTGCGTCTCTTGGTAGTTAAGATAAATACCACTACTGTAGTCTTTTACATCAGAGCAGCGGTTTTCTTCCTGACGCCCATGCTTATTGAGCAAAAAAATAGGGGTCAGATGCAAGAATTCTGGATGAAGTTCCCTGGTAGTTGCTACGCAACTCAGCATTATCCCCTTCTAGCATTAAAATCTGCAGAGGCCTCCTACAACTGAGCCACTTAACTAATGTTAGCCCAAAGATCTGACAGTGCTGCCTATGCATCTTACGCTATAATAGTAACTTACCAATCTTAAAGATCTGGTACTGGGAAATAGTTTGCAAGAACCACTACCATTGGGGCCAGAGCTGGCTTTCCAGAATAATTTCATAGAATTTAAAGTAGACAGTTAAATCAGCTTTCCTGGCTTCTTTCAAGTCACAAGCTGTGAGATTTCACATGAAAGTCCCTGTGTAGAACACACAGACTTTAGTTAAATTGAAGCCTTTGAAATTCCTGAAAGACAGAGGGAAGAACAGTACAAAAAAATCAAGAGTTTTGAAGGGACAGGATATAAATTAGGTACGAGAAGACTCCACTGCCAACAGCGGAATTGTCCCCACTAATGGAAAAGAGTGGAAATCCCTGTATCATGCAATATGGAAACTTTTTGTTTTCTCTCTGACTAGCAGGCACAGGAAGTGGCTAGCACTGCAACTATATCTTTTAGAGAGCGTGATATGCCTACTCTGTTATGGTTTCAGCAGCTTCCAGATAATTTGGGAATAATTTAATTTTGAAACAGTATTTGAAGAAAGGAAAGAAGACTATTGCTGCTTGGATCACTGAGTCATTCTGCTCAGCCTGGGCTCAGAAGACATTACAGTTGCAGAAATAAAACTAGTTCTTGTCAAGTGAGGCCACTGCTGGCTTGCAGTGGTTGACTACTTTTTGAAGAAGTACCTCTTTTTGTAAGCTTGTCTGCAGCATTGGTTTGGGGCATCGTAACAGACTGAAACTGATTTAATTTTTTTGGCTGCAGGCTGGAATCAAGTGAGTGGACTTCTTCCTTAAGTGCTAGCATTGATATGACTCCAGTTCACGAGCGTTCCTTGCTGATTGACTCAATGGATAATACTTCAAGCAAAGTAAGAATTTTCATTCACAGCTGCCAGTGATGTGAGCCCTGACTGTTGCAGGAAAATGTGAACTGCAAACTGTGTACCTGTAGCAGACTAAATCCTGCTTTAGGCATATCTAGGTCCATATGGGTTTCTGTGGTTTTCTGCCCTTGGCTTGCTCTGCTTCCCATGTCAGGAGTTGCATATTGTTCTGAGTGTGGCTTTGCTACAGTCCACATGAGTGGAGTGCATTTCAGAGGCCACTAAAACCTAGATCAGCATTGTCTGCACTTGAGGTGTGGTCCCAGGTCCCTTGTGGGACTAAGGCTTCAGTGGTGAGCAGGTAAGCAAAAGCCTGTGCAGATGATAGGTAATCTCTTGCTTAAGAAGCATACATGTTAATGGCCCTAATATCTATGGTGTCTGGAGAGCCTGCCCTTTGTTTGGCAACCCTGTCAGTCTTTCCTCACTCATCTTCTTTCAAGCCTGTGTTGTTCAGGCTGTTGGTCAGCTCCTTTTTCACTGTACTGGGTGACTGCCTGGCAGACACCTGTCCTGTTTTGATAAGAATGATGCCCTGCTGAAATTTGCCCTCTGCCCCCTCCAGAAGAAAGGGGGCAGTGCTCCCAAGAACAGCATAAGCAGAACCAGGGCAGCAGACATAACTGGATGCTACCCTGTGCTCATGTGTGGGGAATGTTAGTAGAACAGACTGTTTTCTCTTTCTCCCGGAACTTTTCCAGTTGATGTTACGTTGTTTGAAGACACCTTGACCGGGGGGTGGGGCTGAAGTGTAAGTTCACCATACCTAGGCTTGTTGAGCAGGATCTGAAATCTCTGCAGCTGACAGGGTGAAGGAACAAATAAGCGTTTTCATCTTCCAACCCAGAGGGATGAATCGGGGTTCCTGATAGCTTGAGTTTCTAGCAGAAAAATACCACTGATCCATTTGCTTATGTCACTTGGAGGGGCTAGAAATTTGTAGGGAGCAAATGTTAGGGGGAGATGTTTTGCGTCTTTTGGTCTTTCTCAAGCAGAACTGAAGAGAGCTGATTCATGGGTAACCTTCAAAGAGCAGGTTCTGTCTGATGGGGGTGGGGAAAGTTTTCATGAGGATTGGCTCAAGAGGTAAGACTTTGACAGTGAAAGGGGTTTTGGAAGGTTGATGCTCATGAGCTTAAACAAAATTCTTTGTGGCCTGGAGAGCTCCGGGTGAAGGCAAATGGATCTTGGTCATTCCTGGCACTAACTGGTGTTTCTCTTTAACTCTTCCAGACTCGGCATGTTCCTGGACTGTGGCGCCTGTTACGATCTCTCTTCTGTTCCCGGACCCACTTGCCTCTGTTAGCGGCCATGTATCTGCTTGCTCTTCATGTCTTGCTCTTTTTATGCTTTACAGGCCACCTGTGAGCAAGAACAGCCTTTCCTTGAGCCCCAGCCCTTTGTAAATGCTGGGCCTGCAATGCCTAACTGCAGGGTAGCTGTAACCACCACGTCACCCAGCTGCCTTCTTGTACTGAATCAAATCAGCACTTAAGATGCAGCTGAACCCAGCAACTTGCACCTAGGTTGCTTATTCTCATTTAAGTATGCAGCAGCCAGTGCTGATGTCTGTTTCCAGGACATCTGCCACCCCATTTAGTGTTTTCTAAGTCATTGAGTGGTACGTTTTATGAGCCGGAGTCGTCATGCTACAAGCTCCCAAGGACTGCATCTGTTGCTGCAGCTTCTACCTGGAGCTGGCACCACTCATTTTAGAGTGTTATGCTGTGGTAGGAATAAGTAAAATATTTTTGAGTTGCTGCAGTACTTCCACACTTCCAGGAACTTCAAGATCCTCCCCCTCTTAGACTCGATCAATGAGTTGGGTTGGGGAAACCCTGTAGCTAGTTATAAGAAAGGGAAATTTCTTTCTTTCCTCTGGCCCTTAGATATGCTCTGTGCCTCAATGGTGTTTAAAATGTGTATCTTAAGGATGTTGTGGAATCTTTAAGGAACAGGAATCAAATTTGAAAATCATGTTTCCTGGCCAGTTGTGCCTCCTGTCAAAGAAGGGCCAAAATCACTGTGTCTGGACCTGCTGAGCATTCCATTTAAAAAGTCATATGTCTGCTCTGGTGAGCCTGTAAAATAATGTCAGTAATTTAATTATTGAAAAGGAATAGGAAACAAGAAACTTTTTATCTCCAAGTTAATTACCTTGCTGTTTATAACATTTGTGCACCTCTCCCTGAAGAGAGAAGGTGCTTGCACGCCTCTTGAAATGAGGAGCTGTGCTCCTGCGTTCTGGTCCCTTGTCATGAGATTAAACCTATACAGATTATGTTGAAGAGTTCCATTATATGGCACGGAAGCCCAAGTCAAAGGCAGAAGTCCCCAAAATAAACTGTTCCTCCTAGGCGAGGGCAGGGGACAGAGTTCTGAGGCCTGTTTTGGCATCTCTGCTTTAGGAAAAGCCTGGTGTGGAAAGCTAGTGCTGGGCATTGGACTTGTGTGAGTATAAGCAAACTGATGCAAATGGACCTGTTCCGATATGATACATGGAAAGCTATGTTTTCTAAAGAATTTCTGAAAATGTCCTGGAGGCGAGGTAGTGCCTCCTGCCAACTGGAGGACACTGAATGCAAAGAAGCTTGTTCCAGTCAAGTTCCCTGTCAGTGACTTGAGTTGTCCTGCCATCTGTTCTGAGCACTTACCAAAAGGCTTGTATCTGCCTCTGGCTTGAGTAGCCACACAGACGTTTTTCAACGGAGAAAGAGAGAGTTCTTTTGATATTGCTGGTAAACAAAGATTCTTCAGTCACTGAACAAACTTTGTTTGAGGATGGATTAATTTAATTACTGTACCTAAATAATTGGTTCTCTGGCAGGTCCAGAACACTGGCACTACGTATCGATTTGCGCACCGCCCTTGAGTATCTGTCCTGTATTCTTCAACTACATAAAATTCAGTGACCAAATACTTTGCTTATAGTTTCTTGGGGTACATGCTCCTGTATATAATAAAGATTATTTTTCAGATGGAATTTGTTTAATGTCATTGTGTAAATGTCAGAGGTCCCTTGAGGGATTAGTGCTGTTGTATCTTACTTTTTATGGGTACGCTGTAAGACTTAACTCATTTCAGTGTAGCCTTCCTCGTGTGCTGGTTGGAGAAGATCCCTTCTCTTCATACTATTTGAAGGGCCGTGGTGCTGGCCTCTTTTCCCATCTCACCTCTCAGCCCATTTCAGCTTCTGCTGCAATGTCAAAAGAAGGAAATAGTACTTTACTTTTTAAAGCAATTCTAATAAAACTGAAGACTATTAGAATAAAAGCTAAATAAATTGATATAGTTAGACTGTGGATGATGTTCCCACTGCTTTTAAAAGCCAAGTATGTTTCCTTAAAGTTCATGGTAGCAGTGTGCTGCACAGGACCCAAAGTTAGCACCCGCCTTGCTCGTAAGACAAGCTTCTGCTGATGCAGAGATGTTTGAATATCTTATGCCTTTGGAAAAAGCAGCTAGAGCTTTGATTAAAAGGCAGGGGGTGGGGGACCAAAACCCCGAGGGCACTTCTGATCACATAATCATAATCTGACTTAACAGTTTTGTGGTTTGATCTAATGAAATAATGAAAGGTGTGGAATTTTACCTGGCAGTCTTCAAACATTTCGACATCTTGTTACTTCTATGTTTGGATGAATCTCTGCTGGCTGCTTTTTTGATCAGTCTCTCAAAAAGCCCTCTATGTCTTGCCCTCCTGTCAAATAGAAATGGTTACTCTAGAAGCTTTTTATGTTTCACTTGACTCATTCAGAATAGAAATTATTTTGGTTTGAGATGTTTGTTTAATACCAAACTAGTGTAATTCATGCTACTCATTCCAAAACTGTACACTTTCCACCAGTAAGCAATGTACCAAAGAGTTTGGTCAGTAAGTGCCTAGGATTCTTTGACTGCATCCTTTCCATCTTCCAGTTCAGGCTATTTACTTTTTTTTTTTTTTTGCCAGAAGATCTTTTATTTTTATACACACACACACACACACACACACATATATTGTGTGCATATGTATTTATACATGTATTTTAATTGTGCTGTAAGGTATCGAGACAAATTTCTTAACTTCTGTAAACAGCAGCTTTCCTGCTCAGGACCTCATTGTAATTGTCAAATTCAGAGGCTTTAGCCATTTAATTCTTCTGTATTAGTATGCCACAATGCTTTCTGGAGCAGATGAAGATGTGGAGGTCATGAACTGGTTTTGTACATTAAGAAATGTAATTGTGCCCTATCAAGTCCTACTGAAGGACTCAGAGCAATTTGTATCTGGGGCTCGCTCTCTGTCGGTTTTCTGGAGCGCACTGGGTAAAACGTAGTGCGCTGGCGCAGGTTTTGGTGCTCATAACTTGAGCAGAGAGTGTTGGGGGCTGGGACGCCGGAAGTGAAGTTAGCTATAGTTTAAAACAGGAACTGGGAGGGCAAAGCAAGTCAAAAGCTAGGGCTAGCAACAGATGCTTGGGCAAAACGTGGCAAGTTTGCCAGCTGGAGCAGTGGTGGGCCTTTTAAGGTAAGAAAGCTGAGTAGGTTTTGAGAGTGGAAAGTGGGCAACAGCAACAAAGAAATGGTTGCTTGATGGGTAGGCAAAGGGAGTTCCTTCCTGACCTAGCATGTGCTACCTGATGGTGCTTGGTATTTACTTTTCGGTCCGTACTCGGGTTGTTGTTGCTGCTTTTGTGTTTGAGGCTCTAAAGAACCAAGTTTTTTAATTGACGAGCACAATTGTGCTAAGCAGTAGCCTACGCTTGTGCTGTAGTGGAGTGATATGTAGTGGATCTGTCAGGAGGAAGAAAGGGACAAATCAAAGGACTGAGGTGCTACTGTGTCAGATATTTCTCATTATAGCAGGTACTTGGAGTCTTGTCGTGTGATAAGAGGCTGTGGTTTGTCATGGTGCCCAAGATGCATAGTGTCCTGGCTGGCTTTGGGAAGTAGTTGATCAAGAGCCGTTTACAGCAGAATTTAAAACCCTAAGCCTGCTTGTATTTCAGGTCACTGGAGGGGAAAGGGAGATCAAGGGAAAGGTATTTTTGGATAGTGCTATTTTGTCTGTATTAGCCTTCCTGCTTCCCCTGTTTCTATTTGCGACTAGCTGTATTTGGTTTGTTACAGGATTACTGTTGGTGTGTGCAAGCACAGTGCATTACATCACAGGCATGCTGTGTTCTAGAGTAGGACACCATTTTTTTCTGGTGCAGCCTGGAGAAAGCCTAAAGCCGCATCTTTACTGTAAATCTGCCTTTGTCCTACATCCTCTCCTTCAGCTTGCTAACTTGCTTTTGTTTAACAGAAAAAAGACTTGTCCCTGCTGCGCTCTTTCAGTTCCTGTTGTCTTTGCTCCCTGGTTATGTGGTGCTGATTCTCATGACGATTGTTAATGGCAGCTTGAAGCTCAGTGCAGTGAACTGGCTGGAGGTTTATTGCTTCAGATGGCAGTGGTTATACAATTCCCTGTTCAGTGCAAACATTTTGCTTGCACAACAAGCAACTGTCCTGGGTGCTTGGGGTCGGTCTGGAGGCTAGTGTATGGTTTGTGCTGCTGTGGGATTGAGGGATTGGTGCCGTGAGAGGCACACAAATAGAGCATGCCGCTACATAAGGTTCTGTCACAGCCCTCTTCCCTCCTCTTGGGTTGTTCATGGATTTAGGTGATGTTTGCAGTGATAATGGAACTGGGTTCAGTGGTCAGTGGCAAAAACTTTGCTCTTTGCTGCACGCACTGTTCAGTCTTTCCCTCTGCCCTCGTGAAAAGCTCCTTCAGGCTACAGCGATGAAGGTTTTGGGGCTTCTCAGTGGCACAGGCAATAATAGGAGATGGGAAATGAGAGCTTTGCTGAGAATGATTAATCCATTTTGTTTGGGGAGGCAGGGCGCGTAAGGTAACTTTATTCTGTTTCTGTTTTTCTGTAGAAATTGTGTTGTTTGGGAGGGGCTTTTTCATCACCTTTTTTCTGAGTCACCTTGAACGTGAAATGCAGGAGCTTTAGATTTCACATTAGTTTCATTTAACTTCCTCTTCCTGAGCCTATCACTTCCTGCAGGCCTCTTTGGACAGCTTATGCAAGCTGTACAGTGGCAGCTTAAGCCCTTTCCACCCTGCACACTTAATGATTTTAGCCCTATTTCCTGTTTTTACTGTATGACAGACATAAGCACCATGGAGCATACTGTACCAATATTGTGAGACGAACATAATACAGCTTTTCTCTGAATCTTCTCTAGTGTGCCAGGCGGTGATTAGAAGTTTGAAAAACAGATAAGAGAATTTAGGAGTTCAACCTGGGGTAAATCAGCATTGTCTCTTGGTGTCAGAGCAAGCCACGGTCTCTGGCAGCATGCTGTGATTGTGCTTAACAGAAGGCAAGGTAAAGCTTTGAAGAGTCTCCTAGAGCACAGAAAAGCAGTAACACGTTGGAAAGCCACAGAGTCTGATGGTTGGATACTAGCACTAATTTACATTAAAATAAGGTGTACGTTTTAACCATGCGGTCAGTGTGCGTCAGGGCTGGGGTTTACCCTTTAAAAAATGCTGTGTTCTTTTCTGAAAGAGGTGTGGGTACTCGGGAGTAATTATTTTGGGATGCCTGGTGCTGTGAGAGACAGAGATCAGTGAGGGCTGGTGGCCTCCAAAGGTTCCTTCTGGCCTGAGTTATGCCATGACTGCTGCAGTCTGACGTGCCTGTGGCACCTTTGTGCCTACGGGCAGGGAGCCAGTGGTGCCTGTGTGCTGGGCCCTGGGTAATGCTGTGTCCTCCCTGTGCAGATGTGGAAAGCAGTCGTGGGACACAATGTGTCAGTGAAGGTTGAGTCTCAGGGAGACGACTGGGACACCGACCCTGATTTTGTGGTGAGTGCCTGGTGTGATAATTGATGGTTAACTGAGATGAGGGAGGTGGTGTGAAGGGCTCACTGGCCCAGGGCGTTTGCTGGTCAGGGTGAAGGCTTGGGGGACGCGTGGCCCACAGTGCTGCTGGCTGTGCAGGGTTGGCCACATCCCACCGACCCCTCGCGTGGCCTCTGCAGAGCTCAGGGAAACCTGTAAGATTGCCAGGCGCTGGCAATTCCGTGACTGCCTGAATATCCGCTCCATCGCGCTTATTAGGCACCAATGGGCTTACCGTTGGGTAATCTGTCTAAGCTATTTTTGACTCTTACTTATATTTCGTCTTTAGAACTTCCAACCGCAGTGTATCCTGCATCTGACTACGAGTAATGTCACTAAAGGAGTAGAGACTTTTTAAACCTGCTGCCTGATAACTTCACGACGTCCTACCCACAGCTGGTGTTACAAGACACTGCATTTTGTTTTTCCTGCACTGTGCATTATTTTACAGGATCCTCCAATGGTCCTCATTTGTCTCTTTCAAATGGAAGAATCCCACTTTATTTAAGGTCACTCTGTAGAGATGCAGCTCTGTGCCTCTGGACTGCCTTGTTTTCTGTTTATATCTTTTATTTTCTAGGAGAGATGGTGAGAACGTAAAAGTGCTCAGCCTGTGGGAACTCCCTGGATTAAGACAATGTCATGATTTCTGTCTTCTATTTAGTTTTCTATTCTTTTCCTGATAATTCACTTATAGTTCAGCTTTTTGGCCAATTATATAATTCCTACTCTTTCTTGAACGATGATAACTATTTTGTCATTGTGTAGGTATAATTAGGGTTTTTTTTCCCCCCCATATGCCTTGCTTTTGCACTTACTAACCTTCATTTACGATTTTATCACCCATTCACTGAGTATCACAACATTTTTCTATACTGCTTTGTCATGTTGTATTTGGTTAACCTAAATGATTTTTCACTATCTCAAGATGCTGGTAATTCATTCTACTCATTAAGAGTTTATTGATGGTTCAATTTCCCGAACACATTTTCAGACCTTAAAAAAAAAAAAAAAAAAAAAAAAAAGCGTGGTCATAGCAAATTTGAAGCAGAACAGTCGGCCTTGACTAAAATGTTCATTTCAGTGTTTTTCTAGTATTTTCTTAAGCAATTAATTTTTACAACATCTTCAGAGAGAGCGAGCTTCCCACAGCCCCCGTGGTGGCCCAGGCCGTGGCCCCTGGGTCCCCAGTGCTGCGGGGCTGGTAGCAGCAGCCGCCCTGTGCAGCTGCCCTGCCCCGCCACAGCTGGCCCTCGGTGGCAGGATGCAGCTGCCTCGGAGCCCCGGCCGTCCCCGCTGTGCTTGCACGGTGCCACTGCCCTGTCCCCTTTGTGCCAGGGAGGCCCGGGCTGGGCTGTCCGCCCCAGTGGGGCTGGGTTTGGCCTGGTGGTGCTGCAGTGAGAGCCGCGGTCCTGGGGTGGTAGAGGAGGCCTGGGCGCGGGGCGTGGTGAGGAGCAGGGGGCCGGGTCCCTCCCCAGGGGGCAGCAGCGGCAGTGGCTTCCCAGGGGCCAGGGTGCTGTGAGCGGGTTACTGCAACCCCCAAACCCTGGTGGCTGCCGCTTGCGCGGGTGCCCGTGGGTCCAGCGGACCGCTCATGGCTGTGGGTTTGCTTTGCAGAACGACATCTCGGAGAAAGAGCAGCGATGGGGAGCCAAAACCATTGAGGGCTCTGGCCGCGCCGAGCACATTGAGTGAGTGCAGCCACTGGGCAGTGGGCTGTGGGGGAGAGTGAGGCGCGTGCGAGCTGCGCTCCTGGGACTGGGCCCAGATTGCAGACGCCTGCTGCTCTGACGGGGCCTGTAGCTCGGGGAGCGCGGACATGCGGGTGGGCTGTTGCC
This sequence comes from Struthio camelus, assembly GCF_040807025.1. Classification (NCBI taxonomy): domain Eukaryota; kingdom Metazoa; phylum Chordata; class Aves; order Struthioniformes; family Struthionidae; genus Struthio; species Struthio camelus. The sequence continues at coordinate 132,088 of NC_090942.1, forward strand.
GTGATGACGTCTGATAGCAGGAAGTGGAAGTGGTGGTTTCACTTGCAAACTGAAATCAGCCAAATAAGGGCTTTTGCAAAGCGGAGCCAGGGCAGGGGAGGAGCGGTGCCGGAGGGGCTCCTCGCCCTGCCTGCCTGCTCCCACCAGCCATCTCCCCCAGGGTTCCTGGTGAGTCCTTTGGGTGCATTGAGGCCCCCGGTGCTGTCCTATTGCATTAGTGCGGACCATATGGGGCTGCCTGTGGCTCCTCTCTTGGGGTGCGTCTCTGGCCCAGGAAGGTGGAGGCTTCACCCCATGGCGGGGAGCCCACTGGGGCTGTGCTGCAGCTCTGCGCCTGGCTGCCCTTATCCACTGCCCACCTGCCTGCCCTGGCTTGGATGGCTGCTGCCATGTTGACTCTGTTTGAGATGATGGTTTTGCACTAAAAGGCAAAATTTACAAACCGCCTGTGATGCTGCAAGGGATTAACTTTGAAGGACATCCAGAGAGTGGCTAGCAGGAGGGGATATGCCTGTTCTGCCATGGCAAAGACTTTCTGCTCCTTCCCTGTCCAAAGTTACTGCTATCCAGCAGCTCCCTGGGGACATCCCAGCGCTACCCTGTGCAGTGCTTCTGTAGCATGCAGAAAAAGGAAAACATTGGCCCCTGTGAAAGAGAGGGTGTAGCTGTGAGTGCAGGCTGTAGGGTGGAGACAGGATGCCCCCGCTGAGCAGACCTCTCCAGGTCCTTCCCTGGGCCCTGGGGTAGCATCATCCTCCACCATGGTGCAGCAACTGCAGGTATGGGGCTGCCCCAGAGAGGGGCCCAGCTGTGGGTAAGTGGTGACTGCTGGCGGCGAGTTTACATCCTGCTTTGCACAGGACTCTGGCCCGCATTGCAGCTCAGAGGTGCTCTAGCCAGCTGCACAGGTCTGCAGAACCCCACAGTGACTTGCCCTGCTCCTCTCTGTCTTGCCAGCATCCACCAGCTGAGGAACAAGGTGTCAGAGGAACACGAGGTCATCAAGAAGAAGGAGCTGGAAACTGGCCCCAAGGCCTCGTATGGTTATGGGGGCAAATTTGGAACAGAGCAGGATCGGATGGACAAGGTAACAGTTGTAGAGGGCTTTCCTGGAGTCAGTGGAAAAGTCTTTGTTTCATAACGGAGATAGCATCCCGTCTTCTGGCCTGATCCTGACAGGAGGGAATGGACAGCTGGCATGACTCCACAGATTCACGTGTCCAGCTAGCCCATAGTATATCTCCACGATCTCTTTGAACCCCTTTGTGCAATTTGCCCCTACAGCTTCCTTGCCACGCTCCTCTCAGCTGAATTAAGCACTCTGTGAAGAAGGACTTTCTGCTGCTTATTTAAAATACGCTGCATAACAATTAAATTTCGTGTCCCTCCCTACTTGTGCTTGGAGAAATAATGAATAATAATCCCATACTCATATTCTTCATTACAGTTCTCTGTCATATTTCGCAAGATGAAGCCGTAGTCCACATATTCTGTTCTGATATGGAATCTGTTTTATATTTATATATGATAATCTTTGTCACACTTCTATCTGTACCTTTCTGCTTTTAATACATCTTTTCAAGGGTGCGGTTATAAGACTGCAGTAGTATTCAATGCAGAGGGGGCACTGTGATATAAATGATACCGGGTTGGCAGGATGAGAAACAGAGACTTCTGAGGAGGTCGCAGTGGAGCAGCCATCATCAGGCCCTTCTGCAGGAGCAGAGCAAGGATGCTTTTGCTGAGCAGCTTCTAGGCCTTTGTCCAGTCTTACCGCAGATGTTGCAATCATTTGGTCTCTGGTCTTTCTCCTGAGGAGCATGGGTGAATTCCTGGCCATGTTTTCTCCTGCCAGGGAGTGGTGGAACCTCAGCCTGTCCCCGGCAGGGTAAAGGGTGATCCCAGGTCCCAGGCAGGTCTGTTTTCTGTGTTTGAGAGCGAGGGTCCATGAACTGTCCCTGGGCAGCATGCGCCACACCAGGAGCCTGTGGGTTTTTGGCTATGTGTCTATCTGCACTTTTCTCCTCAAAGAAAAATTATCCTTAGCTCTAATTCACTGGCATTTGGGAGCAGCAGATGTTCAGCAGCCTAATGTCTGTTTGATGAGCTGGCAGTGGGGCCATACGGACGCTTGTGTGGGATGACTGTCCTCGAAGCTACCTCAGAGGTGTTGGACCAGAGCTGGTGCTGGCTGAAGCAGTGTGGCTGGTTTGGACCTGTCTCCTGGTGGCTGCAAGTGTCTGGAAGCAGGGCAATTGCCTGTGTGGTGCTCACGTCTCTGTCCACCCTGCTGGCACAAGTGTGGGGGGCTCACATCATGCTTTCTCTCTGCTCAGTGTGCAGTGGGCCACGAGTACGTTGCTGATGTTGGGAAGCATTCCTCGCAGACGGATGCAGCCCAGGGATTTGGGGGGAAGTATGGAGTCCAGCGGGACCGAGCTGACAAGGTGGGTTAGAGAGGGTAGTGGAAGCGTGTCTTTGCGGCTTGTGCTCAGCGCTGTCCCTGAAACACTATGCTGTGTTTAGGTTTGTGGCTGCAGTTTTCCAAGTACTGATGAGTGCAGGTCTAGGCAGGTCACACACTGTGATCTCCACTGAAACACACAGCTCACCCTTTGTGTGCAAGATGATGACTGATGAATTGTGGAGCACTCATGTAGATTAGCTCTCTGGTTTGCAGATGCTGCCATGCACAGTGCAGCCCAACTGTGCTTGCACTGTCCTATGCAGACAGGATAATAGTGCTGCATTTCTGTCCTGGACACCACTGTTCTTGAGGTTGTGGTGTTTCTCATCTCCAAAACTGCATGTCACACCATGCGCAGTGACTGCCTGTGGTAGGACCGGATGGAGACTGCAGGACTCCATTCTCCCATGCACCACCTGGTTCCTGATGCTGCCCAGCTGCCTTGCCTGCAGCTAGGGCTGCTGGACTGACAGGCAGGGTTTAGGGTGAGGATTGTGGACCCCTTACAGGGATGCATGGTCTTGCAGAGGGCCTCTTCCTGGGCATGCTGCTATGTGGACAGCAAGGGATGGTGTGAGAGGGTGATGGGGCCTGCCAGCCAAGGAGTGGCCATGCACCTGCATATTGCACCACAGGACATGAAGCAGGGCCCTAGCCAGACCCCAGGGCGCTGGAGGATGGGCGAGCCCCTGCTTGACCCTCAGGATGGCTAATGTTCCTCCCCTTCTTGTTCCAGTCAGCACTGGGATTTGAATACAAGGGTGAGGTGGAGAAACACTCATCCCAAAAAGGCAAGTCCATGGGCAGATGTGGTCCCTCACACTTTGCCCTTGTCTTCTGCTCCCTATGTCCTGTGCTGTCTGCTGTAGCACAGCCTCCTGCGTTATCCCCCTCCCGCTGATCACTTATTTTGAATTTGTGTCCCTGGTCAGTTACCCTCATGGCCCCGTTTCCTGCTGTTCTGTCACCACATTTCTGCTCTGCATCCCTGTTGCCTCTGTGTTTTGCCTTGCTGGGAACTGGGTCGTGGCTGAGTGGAGAGAGCTGCCCTTCCTTGACAGATAGATAGCAGACCAAAGAGGAAATAGTTTTGGATATGGTGAGCCCTTTCCTCTATAAGTCCTGCTGAGAAACTGCTTCATAGTAAACCCAAGCACAGTATGATGTTATAAGGGTTTTCTGAAAAAACAGCAAGTAAGAAAAGGCTGAACAATGGATATGGAAACAAAAGCCTCTGCAGCACCAGAACTTTTGCAGACTACTGGAGAAGATTCAGCCAAACTTACCTATACATACAAGCAGCTATATTCAGCAAGAAAAGAGATTCACAAATACTATTTTCTGGAATATTGCAAGCACTGAAACTAAAGTTATTTTAAATATTCTGCAGCCAAGACAGGATGAGAGGGTAAGATGTTTTAGATGAATGTGAGGCACGCTGCATTCCTAAGGAAAAAAAAACTCAATCATTGTGTTCATTTCAGAGGAAACCATAAAAGAAGGGAGAGTTTTTTTGAGACATTCTAGGTTGATCTTGACTTAATGAGTCATGTGCAATTGTGATATGTTAACACATTCCTGTACAAGAAATCAGATAGTGGATTAGAGACATGGAAATAGAAATTTATCAGGCTGTGTAAAACCTCAGAAATCACTCAGGACAAAATGAAAATTTTAGAAGTAAGGCAAGGTACAGTTACATTGAACAGCTGCATCTTCACTTTGAGTTATTTTTCACAAAAATGTTACCATACTGAAAGCTTTAGCATCAGGGTAATGGTCATGAAATCTGTATTTGCTGAAGACAGGATCTCAAAAAGTCTATTCCATAATGGCTTAATGAGTAAACAATGGTTTAATGGATAGAAATTGAAGCAATTTCTAGAAATTAGAGATTTTAACAATTATGGCCTTATTCATCCTCAGCTGACTGAGCTGGAGTGAATGGAGTGAATGTTATTCTGCAAGCCATTCTTCAGTCCAAAATGTTTTTGTGCTGATTTCTCAAGAGCAAAATCTTCATGGAGCGATAAGGCTTAATTTACTGGAGAAACCACAGCTCATTCCTATGAAAGGCAGACCTATAAGAACAGGGCTGGGGAACAAAAGGAAGTAACTGTGATTTACTCTTGCTGAAGAGCAGGATTTCAAAATGTAGCTGGAGGAGTAAGTCTCTGAAAGGAAAGAGGCCCTGTAGAGCCAGCAGCTAGGACAGAAGCTGAAATTTCTTAGGACATCAGCCAAAAATAACACGGTAGTCCTTAGAGGATAACTGAATACAGTTGAAATAGTTAATATAGGATGTGAAAGGGGGAGGTGTCAGGAACACGTGCTGTGCTTCCATCACATGAGAGTCGAGCAGGTCAGAGACGGACTGCGGGAAACTGGAGAATGTCTCCAGAAATGTGGGTTTGAGTCTTTGCTTCAACATCCAGAGTTAGCATTTGCCTTGAAGATGTTGAGATTCCATTGTAGCAGATGTAGGCCATACAGCAAAAGCTTGCCATTTCTTCTGTACTTTCGAGGGCTCAATACACTTATTCACAGACCTTTTCAGAGACTGCCAGATCACAGGTTGAAATCCTTGCTCTGGAGTTGCGCGGATGGGCAGATACCCAGACTGTCAGTGCCCGAGTCTTGCCTTGGCTGTATCTGTTTGGACAGCCGAGCTCCGATTGCCTCCCTAGCCACCTTTGGCATGTTGCCCAGCTTCCTTGCCCTCTCTGGCTGTGTGTCTCCTGCTGCCTGTGGCCCTTGGGCCCTCCTGCTGCCACAGCCCATGCTTGCCCTGTCTGCCTCTTCCCACAGACCCTCATCCTCAAAGGCTCTTGTGGTACTCCCTGTTCTCCATGCCATCCCCTCCAAACTCCTATTTATTCTGGTGTCATCCATCATCCCTACTCTTCCTCCCTGGTGTTCCTTCCTGGTGCTGCTCTCCTTCTCTGTCTCTGTCTCTCACCAGCCCCATGCCTGGGGTAGCACCTCATTCCATGCACCTCCTCAGATTACTCTAAGGGCTTCGGTGGCCGTTACGGTGTGGAGAGGGACAAGGTGGACAAAGCAGCGGTGGGGTTTGACTACAAGAGCCAGGCGGAGAAGCATGACTCTCAGAAAGGTGAGCTGGGTGAGCCTATTGCAGTGAGCGTTGTTGGGACTGGGGTCCAGGACTGTGCCCCACTGGGGCTGTGGGGTGCCACTGGGGCACCCTTGCAGCCTGCTGCACGGGTGGCAGAAATGCTGCGGGAGGTGTTGGGGGCTCGCTGCTCACAGCCAGGGGATTGGGGAAAGGCATGGAAAGCATGGAGCAGCCGTGGGCAGCAGGCTGATGCCCCTGCAAGATTGCTGGAAAACTTCAGGCCAAATGAAGAGGAGCAACAGGTTTCTGTGGGTACAGGGATCTCCTGGGCAGCGTGTCTCTAAAAGAAGAGTGCATGGGAAGCTGCTGCAGGTGCTGATAGCAGATGATATGGTCCAAGGAGGCGGGAGGGCTGTTGCTGCAGCCCCTGTTGAGGAAGTTTATTGTGTGTCCATTCCTCATCTCTCCCTGAGTCCTGGGCAGGAATAACCATCTCCTCTGTGAAAATGGCCTGACTTCACCGTGCTGCCACTTTTCTGTTTCTCTTCCTTGCCTGTCCTTCATGTGTGATCTGGATCCCCATGGCTGCAGACTATTCTGTGGGCTTTGGCGGGAAGTTTGGGGTCCAGCGGGATCGTCAGGACAAGAGTGCCCTTGGCTGGGAGCACCAGGAAGACGTGCAGCCCCATGCATCCCAGACAGGTAAGGAAACGCTGCAGGAGGAGGTGGCACAATCTCCTTGGAGCAGGCACAGCCCGACATAAACTCATGCAAAAGGCAAGCACATGGGAAGGAGGCAAATCAGATTCCGGGAATGGTTTGAATACTGTTAGCACTATTTGTCCAGCTTTAGTGAAAAAGGCCATTTTGCATTCAAATGGCATGACTGGCTCCTTACCCCAGCGCCTTGGAAGCAGATGTGCCAGGGTGCAGCACCGCACATTGTACTTCACTCAAAGGTTTGGAGGATTATTCTTAACAGCTACCTTCCAGTGCATCTTGCCTCCATTAACTCTACTTTACTTAGTTTGATGTGTGACACCCCACTCCTGATGGAGTGATAAAATGTAGCTAGCCCGCAGATGTGCCTTTCAATTCAAGGCAAAGCTAATTTATGTCACTAGTCCCTGTACACTGAAGTCAGGTGCATACAGAATGTAAAATACTATACAGTAGTGTCACTTTTTCCATACAGACTATGCCAAAGGGTTTGGAGGCCGTTATGGGGTCCAGAAGGACAGAGTGGATAAGGTAAGTCTCTGCATGCAACAGCCTGCAGTTGCCTCCTGATGGCCACTGGTCTTTGCACTGCTGCAAAAGAAAAGACTTCCCAGAGAGAAAGACGAGGTCCCGCTGCTCAGTGCACAGCTATTGTGAGGTGAGGAACTGGTCCAGTGTAAACACCAGAGGGTGCAGAGGGGTGCAGCCTGGGGAGACTGGGATGCAAGGAAGAAAGAGATTTTTTTTTTTTCCCATTCTCAGCTGCTTTTGCTCAAACTGAACAGTCATAGACCTGCTTTGCCCTGGGGCGTTATTTAATAGTTTGATTAGGAGCAGAGCCGGATTAGTGAAGCGCTTTCTAAGGGATGCAGACTGTACTCAGACAAGTGAACTGATCAACAGTTTACATATGCATGACTGACCCTTTTTATCCCCACTCTGCCATCTCTCAGTTTTTCTGTGTTTATATTTCTCCCTCGTCTGCCTTAGCTCCTCCCTTTCTTTACCCATATGTCCTCTTGAATAAGCCACCCCCAGTTGCTTTTTCCCCATTGCTCCCAGTTTTGCTCTATCTGTACACAAATTTGGTATTGGTATCATCTTGGACTTCCGTGTTATTACTGGTGTAGTGCTGGCCTTGCCAGATTCTACTCTGCAAAAGGACCCCCAGCAATCCCTTCAGGTATTTGTGAAGCTTAGCCCTCTCTCATCAGTCCCCCTTAAACACCTGTGAAATTTGGCCATTCCTCATGGCACTGTCTGTAACTCTTGTCAGCTTCCCACTCTTATTTTATATTCAGCATGTCCAGGAGTTTCTCATGGTCTGTTGTGTTTAGCTAGATCTCAAGTCAGGGCCTAGTCACCTGCCTGTATACCTTAACAAAACCCATCACAGTTGGGGTTGGTGGGGGCAAACCTTGCATGAGAGGCACTCATCCAGTTTGCTACTTTAAGTTTCCTATTTGGGCTGAATCCAGGCAAAGGCTTATCTACAGTCTAAATGCAGACTGGCTCAGGCACTTTAGTTAACTTTGTGCTTTGGCAAGCTACCCTGCAAGTTTGCTTAGGAAAGGCAGGGGCAGGTCTTGCCCGTGGATGATCTGCAAGGATGGGCATAGCCTAGATGAGAATCTTGCATGGTGGGGGAGCTTTGGGACATTTGAAGGAGGAAGAAATGGTTCCTTCCCTGAATCATACTTTGTCTGTTGTTGGGCAGTGTTGTGCCTGGTGCAGTACAAATATCCCCGACCCACACAATTTATAGTTAGAAGCTGGAAGAAGTGAGTGAGGACCTTTCTTCAGCGCCCTGAGCCAAGGAAGGAGATAAACACATGCCTGTAGCAATCCAGCGTGTTCCCTTCAGTGCTGCATGTGTGGGCTGTGCCAGTAGCAGAGTAGGAACAGCATCCTGCCCATGGACAGGCACCTGTTAAGGGGGAGATTAGCATGGTCTGTGAATTTAACAACATGGAGGTGCAATGTCAAAAGCCAAGGCACTGCGTATGTGACAGAAAAGGCATATAAAATTAGATGAGCACTTGTGGGAAGGTCAGGAGCTGTGAGTCGTTTTGAGGAGCAGGCTCCACTTGGATGCAGAGGCAGGGTGAGGAATTCCTGATCAACTCAGACTGGAACTTGAGTTTGTTTTGAGAGTACTGAAGCAAAATCAAAGATGGCAAAATTAAGACTGGTCAGGCAGATACCTAAATTCTTGATTGCCTGGTCTTCAGGCACTGGAGTAGTGCTGAATTCATTACTCCAGATTAGGACATAATATGTGGCTAGGCAATTTTAACTCGTCTTTGTCAAAGCTTTGAACACTAAGCGTGAGATTCAGCTCGCACACTACAACATCTAATTTTAAATGCCATCATGTAAACATGTCTCTGCTGTGGTCTGTGGAGACCTGATCCAAGTGTTCAGCAGAGCTTGATGTGCCATTTACCTGTGGGTTTACTTTAAGGTGAGCTTCTGGCTCCACTGACTGTAGCAGGAGCTCAGACACCCAGTCCATGTGGTGACACCGGCATGTGCAAACATAAATGTAGCTATATTTGTCTGAAAGTTGCATCCCACCTGCTCTTTCCTTTTTATGTGAAATAGCTTTGTCATAGAAGTAGATAAGCAAGCGTTAGCGTTTGTCAGCTAGGTTGTGCCTGAGGCAGTGCAGTGGTAGGTAAAGAATATTCTTGGAGTTTCCATCTTTCTTCCCCTCTCTGCATGGCTGGAACAGGATTTATGAGTGTACATTGAAAAACGTGTGCTAGTAGAGCCTAAGGGGAAAATCACAGATATAATTTATGGTGGGGAGGATGGGAAGGAAGAAAAACCTCAAACAACTAGTCTTGGGTTTTAATGTCTAGTAGTAACTGCAAATATACATGGAAAAAAGCCTCCCTCAGTCTCACCCTCTTGTTGCTACAGCCACCCCCATCGATGCTATTACTAGTTCAGCCATGTCTTCACACCCCATAAAGCCAGCGATACCCCAGATATTCACGCGCACAATTTCTTCTTGATGTATTCCAGCCTCTGCTACTGTGTACACGTACTGCAGGCAATGGTCTGCTGAAGGGCCACATGGTTTTTTGTGGTTTTGTAGCTGAAAGCTTTTCACCTGAAGGGGCTGTGCTTCCACCCCTCATACCTCTGGGAGTGCAGGGGATGGTCTGGCACAGCTAGTGCACCAGATCCCCAGACCTCAGGAAAAGATGGACTGGCAGGCACATCTCCAGCCCCTCACTGCATTCCCTGTGAATGCTCTCACCCCTAGCCTTCCTACCCACGCAGCAATCCTGTTGCCACTGACCAGCCTCCTCTGCTCAGCTCCATATGGCCTTTTTGGCTCTTGGAATAGCTCCTCTTTACAGGAGCAGCCTTTGTCTTCAGCTGGAAGTCTAGAAGGGAGAGCAGGACTGCAGCCAGCAGCCTCCCTTCCCACAGGACTGTGGCAGTTTTACGAATGAGGACACACCTGGGAACAAAGCTGTGACTTGCTTGCAGACACCAGCAGCCAAAACGAGCTGAGGCCTCAGTGCTTGCCTTGCCTAACTTGCTGAACACTTTGTGTGCTTCCTCTTGCAGAGTGCTGCTGGGTTTAATGAAATGGCAGCTCCAGCCTCCTCATATGAGAAGACAAGACCAGTGGAGGCAGGTGAGATGCTTGGGTACCAGCCTCGGGCTGGGTAGGAAATTATACCTCCCACGTCCCCAGCTATAGGGAGGATGGAGAAGGTGACTGGAGGCTGGAGAAGGTGGTTGTACTGCAGGTTTGACTGGGAGAGGCACAGGTCTGGGTTTGCCCTGGACATGTTGGGGGGATGGATGTGAGACATTGGGGAGGCTTGGTCAGCTCTCTTCTCCACAGCATCTTCCAGTGGCACCAGCAGCCTGCGGTCACGGTTTGAAAACATGGCTAAGTTGGCAGATGAGGAGAGCAGGAGGCTGGTGGAAGAGGAGCAGATGAGGCGGCAGGCTCGAGAGCGTCAGGTGGTTCGGCGGCAGGTGAGCCAAAGGCATCTTCCCATGCACCCCCAAGACTTGCGAAGCAGACCTTTTCTGAGGGCCACACATGTCCGTCTTCTTCTATCCAGTCCGTTTCTGGTGACCTCTTGCCTAAATTGCCTCCCCGTACCTGCCAGTGACCAGCCTTGAACTCTCCAGTTGTCACTAGATTTTTGCCTCTTTGGGCATGCAGACCAGGACCTGTCCGTATCTAACCACGACCCTCTGTGGTTTAGCCTAGACTCCTCCTCGTCTTTAGTGCTTGGTAAACACATGGCAAACACAATATCCCTAGTATCCCTATTCCAGCAGTCTGCATTCAGGGTTTTCCAAACTGGAGGTAGTATCCAAACCCTCAGGTTTACAAGACCTCCTTCTACTTTGTGATGTTGCTGCGTTTGACGTGCGGATAGGGTTTCTCCAGTAAAGTACTCCCCATACGTTCCCTTCTTGAGGCTACTTCCTGCAGACCACATAGCAGTTACAGTCTTGTTAGTGTCCAGTCCCTAGGGCAGGTCTGTGGGAGCTAGAATAGGTTTCAGCAGGAAGAGATGTCAACCTGTCTCAGAATCGCCCTATCCGGAATGGGAATGGACATTGCTTTGGGTGTTGTTCAATGGAATTGAAGGGCTCTTGATGACTTTTCTCCAGCAGGAAATCCAACAGAGAGAAGACAAGGACCACACAGAGGCAGCCCCTGCCACCGTTCCAGCAAGGGTCCCCGGGAGAGCTGACAGAGATAGGCCTGTGTCACAGGGAGAGCAGGTGCCGAGGCAGGCTGGGTTGACCGGGAAGGGGAGCAGGCAGAAGGGATTGGATTGCCCTGGGGAGGGGGGCCGTGCTTCACAGGGCAGCTGCATGGTCAGGAACAGGGCACAGCCACAGCGTGGGAGGAGGTTGGGAAGGAATGGGGTGGAGATGGGACCCAGCTGCCCAGCACCTTATGTTATGCAGATGGGCTCTTGGAGGGGGTCGGTACAGTGGTGGTACAGTGAACTGTAGCTAAGTATGTGTACTTTAGCTGTAGCTAGACATGAGTGATGAGTAGCAGCCATGGTGCACATACGCTGTACTAGTAGAGACATCAAGAGTGTAGAGGTTTTGTCATCTATTGAATTTGGCAGGAGTTTTAAATGTCACCACTGTTTACATATTAGTTGCATAGAAACCCCTCTGGGCTTCTAGTTTTCTAGTTTCAGGAACTCCTAGCTTTTGAGCTAGTCTGGTTTTGTTTGTTAGGAGAGAGCAGTGGAAGTACCAGTGAGCTGAGAAGGTGGAGACATGAGGGATGAGGGTCGTCTTTCCCCCTATGGTTGCACGGCACTCCTAGGTGCCAGTTCAGCCCAGAACTTGTGGCTGACCTGTTCCTCCATCATGCAGAGAATGATGCTCCATTTGTTTCATGGTAGCACTAAAGACATCTGCAGGGAAGCAGATTGCCCCTTGCATTGGGCCTTGGGAGAGCTGCCTGCAGTGGATGCGTTGTGGGTGATTTTCCTGTCACTTTCTCACTTCACAGAAGGAGACGGAAGCAGAGGATGAGGAAATGCCACCCACGTTGCCACCAAGGCCAGCAGATCTGGGTGAGGAGCCGTGCAAGTCCCCCAGCCAGGATCAGCCCATCTACAGTGTGAGTTTGGATGGTGGGGACTATGAGGAGCTGCCAGAGTCCTCTGACTACTGTGACAGTACCAGCGTGGCTGCTGACTACGAGGAGCTGCCAGAGCCCTTGGGAAAGCCAGCTGCCATCTATGACCACGGAGAGGATGGAGGCGAGGACTATGAGGAGATCCTCCCTGAGGAGCCCAGCCAGAGCCAGCCCTGCTTGGGTGAGTACTGAGGGAAGAGCTTGTGTCTTGGGGAGCTTGTTATCTGTGTGCTCTGCACCAGCTGTATGGGACAGGCTGCAGAGGGATTTTGTATCCTGAAGTCTGCCACTGTCAAGGCAGCAGGCCATGCTGATGGGGTCTCGTTCCTCTACTACCCCCTTGCCCTGCTCTGGTGCGACGCCAGATGCCAGCTATCTCTACTGGAGTGGGACTCGGGCAGTCAGACAGGAGGGCTGTCACGCACTCTGAGAAGCCGCACTTGGACTGCTGCTGTTTTCCTTGGTGCAATGTTTCCTGAGAAGGAACTGCCAGGCCTGTGCTGGGGTCTGGACGTGCCCCGTTGATTCAGCCTGTTGCTCAAAGCACTGGTGTGAGACCTGGTCTGGCAGTGTCCCCTGGGATGAGAGAGGTGCAGGAATTGGGGCAGGCGTCCTCCAGGCTGTGAACAAACTGCACAGGCTGCTGTTGAGGTTTCCATCACATCCTCACTGGTACTGGGGGTGACAAAGGAGGAGGCTGGCGTTAAGTCCAGCCTTTTTCTTGTGAGAAGGAACACGAAGTATCAGGGCAGCCTGTCCCACCCTCCCTCCCTGAAGAAGTGGAGACAAGTCACACCTTGCTTTGGGCCGTGATACACATGTCCCTGCTGACAGGATTTAGATGCAGTCCACCCTGAGACTGACAACTGGCAGGAGGGTAGCAAGGACTAGATATGTGTGATTGCTGCCGGCCTCTTTCTCACCTGCCTGTCCCGTCTTCTGCAGGGAAAATGGACAACGTTTATGAGGTGGAGAGTCCTGGGACCTGTGCAGTGGCCCTCTACGATTACCAAGGAGGTGAGTCTGTCATGCAGGGTGTCGGAAAGGCAGTCAGCCTGCCGAGAGGGGCACTGAGAGCTGGCCTGGGGAGCAGGAGAGACAGTGACACTATCAGTGATGGATTTCAACTTGGTTGTTTAAACCAAGGTTGTTATTCTTGGAAGGCAGAATGAGACATAGCTTGGGAACACAGAAGTTTCATCTTTCATCTGTGAAGTCTTAATCCTTCCTCTGCTGTATCTGTGCTGGTGTCAGGGAGAGGGGTTGGATGAGATGAACTTTGAGTCCTGTCAGCCTGCCTGTTCCTATCAGCCTGTATTCCCCTCCTGTGGAGGGCGGGGGTGTGTGTGGGTGGGTGTGTGTGTGTGTGTGTGCAAAACCAGCTCTCTCAGGGGTTATTCTTGCCCTTTCTCTTGCTTATGTATCTTTGGATTGTGACTATTTTTCTGATCAATTTTGCAGATGGAGATGATGAGATTTCTTTTGATCCCGATGACACAATCACACACATTGAAATGGTAGATGAAGGCTGGTGGCGGGGACAGTGCCGGGGCAAAATAGGCCTCTTTCCAGCAAATTATGTGAAGCTTCTGCAATGAGACCAGCATTGCCTGAGTGGCCTTCTTTCAAACTTCTGCTTCTCTCTGCTTCAGCCTTTTACATGTTATTAGCTTAATTTGGCTCAACCTGGTATGTCTACATGGGAGAAGTACAATGAGCAAACTGGCAGTGTTTGAGGGAACGTTTTGGCTTGTGCCCCAGATGGGTTCTGGTTCCCATCCAGTCCCAGATGGGGAAGATGGGATGGTTTGAAGAGCCATGGGTGAGCCATGGGTATCTTCATGGGTGAGATATATGACATTTTTCCTCTCTAGACTATTCCAGTTTTTCTATTTCCACATGCCAACCAGCAGAATTGCAGGGGAAGCATGTTCATTCCTGTTTGCAACAGGGCAATTCACAGACTAGAAACACCAGCTCTAATCTAGTCGAAGCAAAAGGGACATGAATATGGGACCTTTTCCTTTAAAGCTGTCATTTGTCACCTGCATCTGAGAACTCCTCTTTGCTTTTGGGGCTCAGTCCAGAAGTTACAGCTATAGAATAAGAGATGCTGTCCCAGACCTTGGCCCTGGGTCCTCTTACCCAGGGGCCAAGGGAAAAGAGCAATGTGAAGGCTGAACTCACTTTTGATTCTAAGAAGGATTTCCACATGCAGGATAAACCATGGTTGTAGTGTGGGGTAGAGAAACATGAGCCTTGCCTATCTGGGCAGATTTCAGGGCTGGGACCTGGTAACATTTCACCCTCACAGTAAACTTTGCTAAGTTTTCCTGCATGCAGACACAAGCTTGGCTATATTGAGCTGTCCCGTAAAAAGGAGAGGTGTGTACTGGCTCCCTGAAAATAAAGGACGATCTTGCTACGGTAGCAGATGACTTGTTTGGTTTTCCTCTGTATGCTGAGAACATTGTTGGGGGGGAAGTGTCATTTCTGGGGTGAACTTCAAAAAAGGGAGGGCAGGGTGCAAATTTATTTTCTGAGAGAAACGGTCCTGGAAGATAAAAATGTCAAAAGGCTTTACTTAACAAAGAGTATGTTAAAAGCCATCCAAGTCCCGTCCAGGGATCCCATCATAGAGGAATATTGTGCTAGTGAAATCCTTTCAATCTAGCAAATGAACCTGAGCAACTACCACTGGATACAGGCAATAGAATATTTTCAAGAGAGCTCCATTATTGCTATTAACTGCTCTGACAAATAGTACAAATAAGCATACATGGGCAGATGGGGCAGGAAGAGCAGTCCCAAAGCTTGTCTTTAGCCAAAGGGCTCCAGTATGCCCTCCAGGCAGCGCTAAAGGCAGGCTCCTCCACTCAGTATGTGATGCATGCGCCTTTTTACTTCTAATGTTTAAAGCCTTCAGTGGAAATCCCATGCAAACTGAAGCACTCCCCTAAACCAGTAGATCCCAGGCCACATGCCCGACCTCCCACTGCAGGAGTTAGTTGTTTTTATTCAGGGATAACGATACCATCACAAGAGGAATAAACGAATTACATGCTGAGTTAGCAATAATGAGTAGCAGCGCAGCATGTGAGACGCTGCAGGAGCACATCCCAGCACAATGCCAGTTGCCAATGGCAGGGCTGCAGAGGGCCCCGCTCTAGTGCCTTTTCCTTTCACTGGTCAGTGCTGTGACAGGGTTGTTCTGGACCATCGTGCACCTGGCAAAGCAAAGCTCACATGCGCTCCTGGAGGATAGCACGCCATCAGTTCTCAGTGTTGGAGACCGAGAAAAATCTCTCCATGTTCTATGGCTGTAAGATCATGGTAAAGCTGCATTCTGGTTCAAGTAAGAACTTACCATTTTTAACATGAATTTTCTGGAGGATTTTTTTCTTGCAATAACTTTCCCAGTATCTTCTCATGCAGTTCACCCTTTATTTTCTGGCTTTCATCCCCTGGAGGCTCTCCAGAATGGGCCTTATTGGAGTGGGGGGGGGGAGGGGGAGGAGGGCCTCTGCTTTGTGTCCTAATGAGATTCTGAAGAAAAGGCATTTCCATCAATTTTTACAATCAAAAAAGGGTATGTGAAAAGTAGAGCTGGGTGAGGGGTCTACAACCTGTTTGAGTAGATGTAACAGGCCAGCCCAACACAGGGATTACAGAAATGTTTTGGTTTTTTTCCCCCCCCTCCTCCTGAGGAATAAAATTGCTCTGTGCTGTGCATTAAGGCGAGCTGGTAAGCTACTCCCAACAAGCAGTACACCTCATAGCCCCATCGTTCGCCTCTGCTCGAGGTCTCTTTGGGAACAGGCTGGCTTTCACTGGGTACCCCTTGGGAAGTGAGCTGTGTTTGAGCACGTGTGGGCCCCTTCCGGCCAGCCTGCCCCTCTGCAGCCTAGCCATGGTTTCTACTGCAGAAATGTATGCATGGCCTGTGCCAGCTTTCCTCCCCATGTGGACCCTTGTGCTGATGGCTGGCACGAACCTGGCTTCCATCATGATGTTGTCTGTTGGCCTTTGTGTGCCTACTGCCTGCAGGCTCAGCCAGCCGTGGTATTGCCACACCACCCATGCAGAAATTTGAACAGCGACCCTGTTGCAAAGCCCTTGCATGTGGCTTCCCCCTCCCGCCCCCCCCAAAGGAAGAGGTTGAGCCAAGATAGTGGCATTGGTAGAGGGGTAGCTGCTCCACATGACCAGCCAGCCCTCTGTGCCGCTAGCATCCACAGCCACACTGCTCAGAGCGACTGCATTTCCAATTTATGTAGCTATATAGCAAAGCAAGCATTTCTGATGAGAAGCTAAGCAATGCCAGCTCACAGCTGGCATTATGCTTATAACTTGCTGTTTGACTGAAGTGCTGAGAATAACATGGTGGGTGGTCTGCTTACATTGCCAGCTGTCATGCTAATGTACAAAATACTACAGAGCTTTTGTGGCAGTCTGGAGAAGCCTAGCAGAATCAGTACCAAAGGCTCTGTGGAAAGAGCCTGGACCAACAGCACCTGTGCTAAAGCCGGATTTTTGCACTCTGAGCCATTGCCTCTTACCCCATGCAGGGCCTAGCTCAGTGCTATAGGCAGCATCAAAGCAGAGCTCATAGTCTTGCTTGAGGTTAAAACATATCTGCTGCCATGTGAAATTTCTTTTTGCAGTATGCCTGATGTCATGTTGTAGCGCTCCATGTCCAAATAGCTCTTCCAGACATACCACAAACATCAGTGTGCAAGTTACAGAGATGGTGAACTTTTTAAATATTGAAAGTGTTCAAAATGTGTCTGAATACCCATTCTGGAAAGGGGGCAGAGGCCAAGGCAGATGGTGCTGCTGCCAGCTGTTGTCTTTCTCTGGCAAGGAGTTCCCTCCGTCTCTCCACGCTGTAGCAACTCTAGGGGTTCAGCTACTCAGCCCCTGGTAGTGGTGTGGCAGCAGCAAGACCTGTGCTGAGCTCAGCATGTGATATGCACAAAATAAAGACATAATCCTAGGACTGTAAGCTTATTCTCAGCTTGATTTTGCCACCAGTGCTGTGGCGCAGGCTGGATAAGTGTTAGCATTCGCTCCCTGAACAGAGGGCTCTGAATCCTTTTCTTCTTTCCCAGATTTATGACAGCCGTGTGATGTTACGCTGTTTCCACACCACTGGAGCCAACACCTTGTCCCAGCCCTCATGTTGCTTAATCGTCACCGCCCAGGAAGCCCTGTGTACTGTCCTTGCAGCACCTTCCTCAGGGTGCCCCGCACTTCCTGGTTGCGGAGGCTGTAGATAAGGGGGTTCAACATGGGGGTTATGATGCAGTACAGCACAGAGACCAGTGTGTTTGCCTCCGGTGAGTAGCCAGAGCTGGGGCGGTTGTAGTTCAGGTTGGCCATTCCGAAATACAGGGCAACCACAAGTAGGTGTGCGGTGCATGTGGACAAGGCCTTGCGCCGGCTGACAGCCATCGGCATCCTAAGGACAGTGGCCAGGATGCGGAGGTAGGAGATGACAACAAACAGGAAAGGGCTGAGGCCCACAAAGATGCTGGCAGCATGGAGCACCACTTCGCTGGGGTGAGTGTTGCTGCATGCAATCCTCAGCAGGGGAGGGACATCGCAGAAGATGTGCTGGAGCTGGGTAGCCCCACAGAAGGACAGCTTGGAGGCCAGGAAGGTGTGCACAGCAGAGTCCAGCAGCCCCCAGAGCCAGCAGCCCGTGGCCGCCACCATGCGGACACCCCATCTCATGACATGGGCATAGTGCAGAGGGTGGCAGATGGCAGCATAGCGGTCATAGGCCATGACAGCCAGGAGCGCACACTCAGCCCCCGCACACCCCATCAGGAAGAACATCTGTGCCAGGCACCCGTGGTAGGAGATGGTTGCCTGCGGACGCAGGACATTCACCAGGATCTTGGGCATTGTCACTGATGAATAGCAAATGTCCAAGCAGGACAGGTGGTTGAGGAAGAAGTACATGGGGCTGTGGAGACGGGGATTCAGGGAGCTGAGGGCAAGTATTGCAGAGTTCCCCAGCAGCGTGGCCAGGTAAATGGCCAGGAAGACAAGGAAGAGGAAGGGCTTTCCCCAGGAAAAGCCTAGGAGCATGAACTCTATCACCTGAGTCTGGTTCCCCTCTGCCATGGAGCCTGTTGGGTTTGTCTGCAGTGAGAAACGAGTACTGCAAGGAGGTGGTGAATGTGAGCCAGCGGACTAGGGAATAACTGCCAGGGTTTCAGCGACAGGATGGCTTGGGTCCCATCTCCATAGTGGTTGAAAGCCCCCCTTCGTGGGGTCTCACAGACACTGGGATAGCTGCCATTCAGCATTGGAGACCTGACTGCAAGAGAATCACACAGCAGAAACAAAGACCGGCATGCACCTAGACTTATGCACACCTCCTGGCCTTGAAGGTGTTTTCTCTAGTCAGTCCACCCGTCTAGCCTGATGAGTACCCAGTATGGCTCGCTCTTCTCCTCCTGTTAGCTGTGCTTATGGTGGCTACCCGCTTCACTGCCCCTCAGTCACAGTGGCATCATTCCCCAGATGCCACAGACCCTCAGCCTGCTAGTCCCTGGCCACCTGGATGGGGATGTGGCATCTCCTGCATCAGTTACACGAGATCTTTTTTTTTTTTAACCTCCCTATTGCCCTCTCTTGTTATTTCGGGTGCTTTGCTCTGAGATAACCAGCCCCTAAGAAACCATGTGTTTCAGCTGAGGGTGGCTCACCCCATTGCGGTCATAGAGCCACAGGTAGGTTAAGCTGGCAGAGATTTCTGCTGGCCTGGTCCTCCTAGCCTGCTTTCCATCACTCTATTGCTTTCCTAGCTCAATGGTTTTGCTGACTGGCATGCAAAGCCATGCTGACTATTCCCCAGGATGAAAGGGCCATGCGGGAAGCGGTTATTCCCCCATAAACCTCAGCCGAGGGCTGGCAGAGGTGGGGCTTGCTGTGTTCTTGCAGCTAGGGCTGCTCTTACCCACCATGCCAGTTCCATGCAACCCTGCGGACATCCGCTGCAGCTCTGTTGGTCAACTGATTTGGTTTCTCTGTGTGCTAGTCCAGCCTGGTGTGGCAGCCCTCTGCGAGGCTGCTGAAGAAACAGGACTATGAGAGAGGTTAAAACTGCCTGCAGTTGCCTTGTCCTGGGGTGCAGACCTGCTCCAGCCAGTGCCCAGCCCAGGAGCAACCCCATGCTTGGCCTGTCCGAAACCAGGCTCTTGCCCTGCAACCTGTTCGGGTAGATGGGTCCTTGAAGAAAAGGATCCAGAGAGTCTTAAGCCCATGGACACAAATATATTGGAGACAAACAGCGCTAGAAAGCACCAATGCACATTGTGGCTGCATGACAGCACAGAGCACCTTGAGGAACCACAAGTGATCTTGGAGCTGTGCATGAAGAAATCCAGTTCTCCCTAGCTTTATAGAGTTTTTCCTTTGGCTCCACTCAACTGCCTCAGTAGATGTTAGTACTTTAAAAAAAAAAAAAAAAAAAATCTCTCTGACATTCACATCAAAGAACAAGGTAACTGGCTAACGTGAAAAAGGTGCCATCACTGAGCAGGGTGTTTGCAAGGAGCTGCAATGGGGCCACTGCTGGGCTCTGACCTGGTTTTCTCATGGCGCTGAGGTGCAACTTGGGTGCAAGGAAGGGTTTCATACCACTGAACTCACGAAAGTAGTTCCCTGCTAGTCTGACCTGGAACCATACACTTGAAAACAGGAGGGCATTGCGTCTGCTTGCCTTCCTTGGTACAGGGCAGCTGCGAGCAACATTTCCTCACAGGTAGCTGTCCAGCCTTTCCTTACAAACCCCTAGTGATCAGGCTTCAACAATGTACTCAGGCAAGTTATTAATACATTTCACTCTCCTTATGTTAGAGCTGTTTGCTGATGTCTATGTGGGGGGGGGGTCCATTACCTTTATTTAAGGCTAAAGTGAATAAGTCAAAAAAGCTGAGGCCAATTGCCGTGTCTCAGCAGTTTCTTCACTAGATTAAACAACATGATTAAATTTCAGGTTAGTACCCTTGCTTTGCACCCATTAATCTACTTTTAATTTCTGTATCCAACACATGTTTCCACATATTTAAAGCATTGTGCAATGGAGAATTCACTCCTTCTGTTGGGAGTTTTTTCTTATGGCTATTTATCAAAGTAAAAGCACTATTTAAAACAGTGTGCCTTATTTCCTGTTGGAATTGCTTGAATGTCAACTCTGTCTCATTCATCCTCATTAAGTCACTCTCTTTCAGGTTAAGGAGCCCCTATTCTAATAGTACTTTCTCCCTGACGAAGTGCTCGCACACTGTGATCAGTCTCAGTCTTTGTTTCAATGTGCTAAGTAGATTAAAACTTTAATCCTTTCACTGTGAAGCATATCACTATTAGTTCTGATTCGTTTCTCTTTTCCTCTCCAAATTTTCAACTTTTTTTTAAATATTGAACTGATTAATATTTTAATATTGAACTTAGTCAAAATATTCATTCATCTTTGTCTAGCACAATGACATCCAAACTTGTTACTTCATCTTGGATGTGGCTGCTACCAGGTTTAGAGACCACTGCCTGGCTAAGCTCTCCAGCAGCCTCCCAGATCAACATATCCCTTAACAAGGGGTTTTTATTTATTTTTCCCATATTTGACAGTTGCCTAAGGATTATATCATCCAATTTTTGGGGGGAATTTGAGACGCCCTCTCTTCCTCCAGCCACAAAGCAATATGTATCTTGGTTCAAGAACAGCCCAGCTTGTTTGGAGCTGTATTGGTTTGGCCTGAGAGAGGCTGGGACAGGCAGCTGGAGTGGGACAAGAGGCAGGAGTTTGCTAACGAATTATGGTAGAATCAGCACCAGCACAGGCAGGGACCTGCCTTTTACACAGGAGGGACTGGGTAACCTCAAGAAAGAGAGTGATAAAAGTAAGAAGAAATTTAATAGTAGGAGGTTAGGTGCGTAAGGGCTAGTCACATGTTTATGCTCTGAAATTGGGCTTAGCATTTGGAGATAATAGCAGGTGAGGAAAAAGTGATCGAAATAGCCCATCACATGCTACTAAACCCTTGGTTTGAAGTAGGTGTATAAAGATGACAAGAAAGTCATGGTATTTGCAGCAGCAGAAAATTGATAATTCCACTGCAGGAGGGCTGGTGAGGTCTGGAGAACCGCAGATGATGAACTCAGGCTGGATTGGGTGCAGAGGCACAGGGCTACAGTGCAGCCATAACGGGCATGCAGAGGAATGACCTTATTTTTTTAGCCATAGTCTGGGGCAATGCAGCAGTCAGTGGCACAGCCACATGATGAGAAATGCCAGATTTAAACCCTTTGCCTCAGACATCCTGCACACAATGAGACATGGTGATGTGGCAGCAAAACCTCTCTTCCTCCTTCCCACTGCATGTGGATGATCCCTGAAACAGTCTCCACCTTGCCTCGGCTTCTTTCGCTCTCTTACATGGACTGAAGGTGATTTCTCATGGTAACTAACGGCTTGTCAAGTGTTCCCCTGTGCAGCCGCACCTTCGCCCACCATTGACCAGCCCAAAAGGGCTGGATGGGGGAGCAGAGGTGCTGGCTGGCTGATACTGTTGGTGCTGGGGAGGTAGAGGGTTCCTGTGGCTCCTGTTGGGAGGAGAAAGGTGCTCCTGACTGATGTGATGGTGATGCATTGGTCTGAGACCCAGCTGCCCTCCAGTGCTGTCTCTGAAGCAGGCTACTGAGTCAAGTTGAGTTGCCCTTCCTCTTACAGGAAGTCACACCTGCTCTGCACCCATCCAAGGAAGCCAGCTGCTTCTGCAGGAGGATGTGGTGCTCATCTCTAAAATACCACTTCTCAGGTGACCAGAGCAGAGCAGATAGCCTGGAGCATGTAGCCACGGGAGGTAAGACCCTGAGCCTTGGTCTGGTCCAGACCCACCGTGAGGTGATGGCTGAGCTAGGGAAGCTGGCAATAATGCAAGATGAATTTCCTCTGCAAGAGACTTTTTTGCTTGGGGCATCACCAAGCTGCAACCTGCTTGCCTGCCTGGATCAGCCAGCAGCCCTGGGTGCCTCTACAGATATTGCCCCAGGTAGCACGCCGATAGGGATCCCTGCAAGGATCTTGCCATGAGGAGGCTCTGCCCCACCATGGGTGGCAGTCTTGCCCTCCCTGCCCTCACTTACCTCCATGTCCTAGAGCCCGCAGGCAGCAACCTGTGCCAGATATCCTGTGCTCGGTAAGGTGGAAAGACCAGCAGTGCCTCCAGGTACTGTCCAGTTTGTCTCACCTGCTTGAAGAAGAGCCTGTTTTTTTCTAGGCTCAGGACCAGAGAAGCAGCTTTTAACCCTGCGAGGGTCTTGGGGGAGAGGCTTGCAAAGGTATCTCCTCTTCAGTGGCAGGAAACAAGGAAAGATGGGGGAAGGGAAGGCTTATAGAGACCACACAATCAACAAAACCAGGCTTAAGTAGGGGAGAACTCAAGCATTTGCCTGCAGGTAAGGAAGTGCCTACAAGGCAAGACTATGGGGAAACCTCTAGCAGCCCTTCTGGGAAATCAGCACATTCGAATGCCTCTCTGAAGTGCCTATGCACAAATGCATGCAGCATTGGGAATAAACAGGAGGAATTAGAGCTCTGTGTGCAGTTGCAGGGGTATGATCTCATCGTGATTATGGAGATGTGGTGGGATAGCTGCATGACTGGAAGACTGCAATGGACGGATGTAGAGTCTTTAGGAAGGACAGGCCAGGAAGACAAGGAGGGCGACTTGCCCTTTATGTGAGAGAGCAGCTGGAAGGAGAGCTCTGCCTAGGGGTTGACCATTTGGCTGCCTGAGAACTTATGGGTAAGGATGACAGGGCAGACCAACATGGGTGAGACTATGGATGTTTGCTACAGGCCAGCCTGATCAGGAAGAAGTAGATGAGGCTTTCTACAGGCAACTGGAAGTAGCCTTATGATGACAGGCCCTCGTTCTCATGAGGGACTTTAGCCACCCTGATATCTGCTGGAGGAATAACACAGCAAGGCACAAGCAATCCAGGAGGTTCCTGGAGAGCATCAATGACAACTTCCTGATAAAGGTGATAGAGGAGCCAATGAAGAGAGAGAGGTGCTCTGCTGGACCTCGTACTTACAAACAAGGAGGGGCTTCTTGGAGACGTAAAGGTTGGGATGACCATAAGATGATGGAGTTCAGGATCCTGAGAGGAGGGAGCAGGGAAAAGAGTTAGATCCTCAACCCTGGATTTCAGGAGATCAGATTTTGGCTTCTTTAGGGACTTGCTTGGGAGAACCCTGTGGGATAGGGTCCTAGAAGAAATAGGGGTCCAAGAGAGCTGGTTAATATTCAAGCATCACTTCCTCCAAGCGCAAGAACAGTGCATCTCAATGAGCATGAAGTCAAGCAAAGGGAGAAGGAGACCTGCATGGATGAACAAGGAGCTCCTGACAAAACTCAAACAGAAGAAGGAAGTATAGAGAAGATGAAAGCAGGGGCAGGTAACCTGGGAGGAACACAGAGAAGCTGTCTGAGTATGCAGGGATGGGGTTAGGAAGGCCAATGCCCATCTGGAGTTTAATCTTGCAAGGGATGTCAAGAACAGCAAGAAGGACTTCCATAAACGTATCAGTAACAAAAAGAAGGCTAGGGGAAAAGTGGGCACGCTACTGAATGGGGCGGGGACCCTGGTGACAGAAAAGGCAGAGCTACTGAACGCCTTCTTTGTCTTTACCGGTAAGACTGGACCTCAGGAATTCCAGGCCCTGGAAACCAGGGAGAAAGTCTGGAGAAAGGAAGACTTTCTCTTGGTGGAAGAGGATCAGGTTAGGGATCACTTAAGCAAACTAGACATACATAAGTCCATGGCACTGTTGGGATGCACCCACAGGTGCTGAGGGAGCTGGACAATGTCATCAATCATCTTTGAAAGGTCATGGAGAATGGGAGAGGTGTCTGAGGAGTCCAGTCTTCAAAAAGGGCAAGAAGGCAAGAAGGAGGACCCAGGGAACTACAGGCCTTTCAGCCGCACTTCCATCCCTGGAAAGGTAGTGGAGCAGCTCATCCAGGACACCACTTCCAAGCACACAAAGGACAAGAAAGTGATCAGGAGTAGTCAGTACAGATTCACAAAGGGGAAATGATGCTTAAGCAATCTGATAGTCTTCTATGATGGAATGACTGGCTGGGTAGATGAGGGGAGAGCAGTGGATGCTGTCTCCCTTCACTTCAGGAAGACTTTTGACACTGTCTCACATAATATCCTCATAGGCAAGCTCAGGAATTGCGGGCTGGATGAGCAGATAGTGAGGTGGACTGAAAACTGGCTGAATGGCAGAGCTCAGAAGGTTGTGATCAGTGGCTTAGAGTCTAGTTGGAGGCCTATAGCTAGCAGTGTCCCCCGGGGGTCAGTACTGGGTCCAATATTATTCACCTTCTTCATCAATGACCTGGGTGGAGGGACAGAGTGCTTTCTCAGCAACTTTGCTGATGATACAAAATGGAGAGGAGTGGCTGACACACCAGAAGGCTGTGCTGCCATTCAGGGGGACCTCGACAGCCTGGAGAGATGGGCAGAGGGGCACCTCCTGAAGTTTGATACAGGGAAGTGCAAAGTCGTGCAGCCCCATGCATCAGTACAGGCTGGGGGCCAATGGGCTGGAGAGCAGCTCTGCAGAGAAGCACTTAGGAGTCCTGGTGGACACCAAGTTGACCATGAGCCAGCAATGTGCCCTCATGGCAAAGGTGGCCAGTGGCATCCTGGGCTGCATCAGGCAGAGCATCACCAGAAGGTCGAGGGAGGTGATCCTCCCGCTCTGTTCAGCCTTGGTGAGGCCACATCAGGAGTACTGTGCCTCGCGCTGGGCTCTGCAGTGCAAGAGAGAGATGGAGCTACTGCAGTGAGTCCAACAAAGAGCCGCAACGATGATTAAAGGACTGGAGCATCCGTCATATGAGGAAAGGCTGAGAGAGCTGGGCCTGTTTAGCCTAGAAAAGAGAAGGCTCAGGAGGGGATTGTATCCATGTGTATAACTATCTGAAGGGAGGGCGCAAGGAAGAAAGAACTAGGCTCTTTTCAGCAGTGCCCGGTTTCAGGATGGGAGGCAATGGGCACAAACTGACACACAGCAAGTTCTGTCTGAAGATAAGGAAAAACTTTTTGACTGTGAGGGTGACAGAGCACTAGAACAGATTGCCCAGAGAGGTTGTAGACTCTCCTTCCTTGACTGGACACAGTCCTGGGCAACGTGCTGTAGGTGACCCTGCTTGAGCAGGGGAGTTGGACCAGATGATCTCCAGAAGTCCCTGCCAACCTCAACCGTTCTGTGATTCTATGAGGAGCAACAAGCAAAGAAGCACCCTCCCCAGGCAGTCCGCACAAGCAGGATCCAAGCCCACGGGATGAAATCTGCCTGGTACAGGACCCACCTTGGTCTCCCTGTCTGCTTCAGGCTGTTCCATGTCAAGCCTGGCCTGAGCTCTCTGACCCTGGCCTCCTGCTCCAGCCTTGCAGCAGCTCTTGAGGTGCTATGGCACAGATGACCACACCAGGTGCCCTGGCCGGGAAGTCTGTGAGCTGCAGTCCCTGCACCCTTCATCCTTCTCTGCACCCCCTATTTATCCATTGCAGGGCTGTGTGAGAGGCACTGATGCCAGCAGAGAGGCAGCAATGAGGAGGGCTGGCCATCAGCCATACTTGCAATAACAACCCCATGATCAACACAGCCCTCAGGTGATTGCACTGCATCCATGCTTCCACTGCCTGCAATACGCATGTCCATCTATCCCAGGCTGTATGGGACTCTCTGGGGTGGACAGCGTGGTTCAGGAGACTGAGAAAGAACGTGGTCATAGTGAGACTGTGATCTGGCAGCAGCTCTGGTTAGAGTTGGTTTAATGTATGGAGCAGAGTTCTGTGGGCTCTTGAAGAGCTGGACGGAAGGGCTTTGGCTGCATGGACAGGGCGCTTGCTGCCAGCTCTGAGCCCGGGGCTAATCCTGACAGAAACAGCAGCTTATGCTGAACATTCACCACATGGTATCACGGAAATGCAAAGTGGAAACCCAGAAAATGTGAAGCCCACAGCAGGGAGTGAATCTGGAAATCAGGACTGAGACATGAACGTCTTTGCAGCACGAATGCAGCATCACCTTATTATAATCTTTACAACTTCTGTTTTCTGATGACCAGGCAGTAAGAGCTGACTCTATAGTAACCCCTGTAAATGAAGCTTCAAGAGTTGGAGACCTGTATCATCAGCTGGAAAATAAGAAAAGCATAGGAAACAGCCCTGAAAGGGAAGGAACACGCTGTGTGAAGATCCAACATAAACTCTACAGAGAGCTATTACCTGAGTGGAGGAATATGCATGCCAGAGAGGATGTCTGATGTTGTAGGAGAAAGATCAGTACTGTTAATTATGATCTGTATCTATCTGAAAGTGTATTTTCAGAGGGGCTGGGCTGACAGGATGGCAGTACCACAATAAAAGGATTTTGTGACACAGTCGTTTGCTTTGAGTTTACAAAATTATACATTTCCGTCTGTGGCAAAGACGACCATTTCTTTGTTTCATACAGAAACTCAGAGGCATGGCATTCCTATATAAGCCAGCTATTCTCAGATTTCTAGATGAAGACACATTCTGGAAGCACTTGGAGAAACTCTTCCACATTGGTGTTTGTAATGGGTCTTCACTGAGACCATCAACACTTGGCAGAAATATTTAAAAATACTGAAAACTTGCTAGATGCCAGAAACCTGGTATTCAGCTTTGGTAATCTGTGTCCATTTTCTGTGGTAATTTATTCAGGACAGCCTTTGCGGGAAGAAATTTTGTTGTTTGTGGCTTTCTCTGGTCTATTGAGACATGTCAAACCTAGCCTTGGGGGCCCAGTGAGAAATCCAGTCTCTATGAATTTGAGGAGTGTTAAGGGAGTTGTTTTTTTTAAACTGGGTGCCTAACTTGGGCATGTAACTGCAGGGATTGGACCAGCTTCCATGAGAACTCAGCACTTCTAGAAATCAAAATATTACCTGGATGTCGGGCCCTTAACTTCTCCAAGAGCAAGTGTTGGGCTTTCCCAAAACCAGATGTACCAATTACCAAATGTTGTGAAACTAGGACCTTCTCCAAGTCATATCTCGCTGCTTGTTTTGAGAGATGGGTCTTTTCCAGTTCAAGAATTCCTTGAGCAAAAAATCCACCATCACTTATATCACATCTCACTACGGTGATAGTGCCAGCCTCACTGTTAACAGTCCAGACCTAGTTACAAATGCTTTCTTTGGACGTAGGCCAAGGAAAATAGCGCAATTCATTGTGGTGTTAGCACGGCAGGAATCTCCCTGCAGGGTCCAACTTCCTACCCAAAGCAGAGCCAGCTCCATGGTCAGACCAGACTGCTCTGGGCTGGATCCAGTTGGGTCTAGAAAACCTTCAGGGATAGAGATTCCACAGGCTCTCTGGGACCCTCCTCCACTACTTATGATCCTCAGAGCAATGTTTTTTCCTTGTATCCAGTCGGAAAAAAATCTCTTGAACTTGAATCCTCTTGTTTGAATTTTGGCCATTGCCTCTCATCCTCCCTCCATGCACCACTGTGAAAAGACTGGCTCTGGTTTTCTTGATAGCCTCCCTGTATGTACAGGTAGCCTGCTATTAGGTCTCCCCAAAGCCATTCCTTCTGCTGGCTGAACAAGACCAGCTCCCTCAGCCTTTCCACTCCACACAGGGCAAGTGCTCCAGGCCTGACCACCTTGGTGGCCCTCCACTGAACTCGCTTCAGTTGTTGATGTCCTTCTTGCTTTGGGTGTCTCAACACTGGACACAGTATCTAGATAAGGTCTCACCAGTCCTGAATAGAGGAGGATAATCACTTCCCTCAATCTGCTGTCTTTGGTCCTGTTCATACAGTGCAAGATGCTGTTGGCCTTTATTGCTGCCAGGGCACACGGCTGGCTTATGGCCAGCTTGCTGCCCACCAGGGCCCCTAGAGCCTTTTCTGCGGAGCTGTTTGCCAGCCTGGCAGTCTCCAGTCTGTGTCATTGCCAGAGGTTCCTCCTTCCCAGGGACAGGACTTGGCATTTGCCCCTGTTGGATTTCATGGGGTTCCTACTGGCCTGTTCTTCCAGCCTATCTAGGTGCCTCTGGTTAGCAGCCCTGCCCTTGACCACATCGACTGGTCCTCCAGACTGCACGCTGGCATCTCCTCCATATCACTAATGAAGATGTCAAACAAGAGAGGTCCCAGAACAGATCCTTGTGATGCTCCACTTGTCACTGGCCTCCAAGTAGAGAATGACCTTCTAACCACCACTCTCTGAGACTGATGATTCAGACAGTTTTCAACCACTGCTTTCACTGATGTCGTTCTTACTTTGACATACACAAGCTGACATACACTTCTTCACATATTCTCTGCACCTGCTTCTACTGGCTGGGCAACATCATTCACCTTGGCCTCTCTGTGGCTACAGCTGACTCAGGAGCCAAGAGCTTCGTTAAAGGCAATGGTTCTCTTTGCTGGCTGCAATGGGCTTGTGCTCTGTTTTTTCTCAGTACTTTTGACCATCACTGATGCAGCTGATATTACTAAAACCATACTGCCTGCTGGAAGCATTAGTCAAACAGTAGTTCAAATAGATTTATAATAAATTGTAGTCTAGACTCATTTATTCTCTCTTTCTCCTGAACGTCCCTTTTTAAAAATCCCCATGGGCAAAGTTCTGTATGAATATCGCAGTTGTAATGCTCAGACTTATTTGAAAAAGGTTATAGTAGAACATCCTTGTGTTCAGCTGGCATTGATACAGCTGATTGATTGTTTGTACATCTAACCCTGAAGTTCCAGCTCCTCAGTCCCAGACAGACGTTGCCATACAGGAGTGGGATCCACGGAGGTGGTCAAGGCGCACAGATGTACGAGGAGAGGCTGAGAGAGCGGGGTTAGTTCAGCTGGGAGAAAAGGAGGAGAAGGGGAGACCTTATTGTTCTCTGCAACTGCCTAGCGGGAGCAGGGAGAGATAATGGAGCCAGACTTCTTGGAGTTGCACAGCGATGAGACAAGAGGCAACAGGTACAAGGTACAGTAAGGGACATTCTCGCTTGACGGAAAGAAAAAAATCCTTCAGGCACTGGACCAGGGCCCAGAGATCTCCATCCTTGGAGATACTCAGCACTTGCCTGGCCACAGCCCTGAGCAACTTGTGCTAATAGGCCCTACCCCGAACATGGCTTGAACCAGGGGCCCCTTCCCACCAGCATGAGTCTATTATCTCTGGAAGGAAATCCTCATCTGTTTTTGTAAGAACATTGCAGACTTTTCCCATTGTTTTCCTCAAGGAAAAAGTTTTCTCTCTCTTTTTTTTTTTTTTTTTTTTTTTGGCAGATGAGCTGCCCTGGAGTTCCCTGCTATCTGGACCAGCCAAGACACAAGAATAAGCAATATTTGATATTTCCAGTTTGGGCACCGCATCATGTGACAGTGGTAATGGATCACAGACTACCATTTTTTCTAACACTTGTCAAAGAGAATTTTTAGCTGAAGAAAACAGCAGTATCTCAAGCCACCCCGTAGCAGGGAATAGATGTGACTAGTTGCATGTTCAGTCAGCTTAATGGACCGCCGGGATTCTTATTTTAGGGGGAAAAAAAAAAGGAAAAGCAATAAACAATATTTGCACCTATGTGACCCAGCTATAAAATGGGGCAAGGCTGACCTGATTTACTTATGCTTGTCATGGGCTAAGAGCATGTGCAAATCCAAACATCATAAATGAGGCAATGTATAGTGACTTGTTACTGTGTGGTAATGTCCTAGGATTGCAGTGGGTTGAAGCAGCTATAACAACTTGCACAGACCCCAAGAAAGAAAGTGGAGTCCTGGCACCAGTCTTGGGGATGGTTTTCTTCCTGTCCAGCTTGTGCTCAGGAAAGGAAAAGGAAAGCCTCTCCCGCTGCTGCTGAGCAGCACGCTTGCCTAGAGATTACAGCCTGGCGCAGGTACTTCCCAGATAGCCACAGCACCCATCGCCCTGTCTCTGTCCTCCTCTTTTCCGATGGCCAGCTCTGTTCTCCTGCTGCGGCAAGGAAGACTCAGCTCGAGGCTGCTCATCCCCAGGCCTTGCTCAGGGTCCCCCAGCTTGATACTAAGCCTGCCAATTAGTGCACTTTTAATAGGCTGCTTTAAATAGAAAGCTGAAGTTTGCGAGAGAGAAGTTTTCTTGCGTCCATTTTGTCCACTTGGGACATGTCGCCCACAGGCTTTTTTCCATAGCACTAGGGATTTAGTGCTAATTACTAGAAGTGCAGTGCTCTGGGCTTTGTCACCTATCAAGGATCTGTGTGACTTGTAAACAAGGCGCACAAAGGGAGCTGTTAAAAGTTTGTTTGAGGCATTCACTTATGCAACAGCTTTGAATCTTTTTACATCTGCTCTCATCAATTGCATTACAATGTAGAAGATGCAGAATGAGAAATGGAGAAAGTATATGCCTTTTTTCTACTTAGCCTTCCCATCTTTGACACATTCACGCGCTAGACAAAAAGTACGCACTAAGTTGTTAAAGTATTAAAGGAGAACAAGTTAAATAATTTAATAGCACTTCAGCAATCAATATGAAATAGCTGAGGCACAATAAACTTTGCAGAAAATATAAATTATTGCAATGGGAAATGATGAATTTCCACAGTCATCTGTATACAGATTTGGCCTCCCTGCCCAAATTCCTTCTGTACTCTGAGGCAGTACATCTATGTTATTTATGCATACTACAGCTGTGTCAGATATGCCAGTTGTTACAGGTATGAAGGGCAGGTTGATATTCCTGCCCTCTACTGGGAGCTAGAGGTTTCCGAACCATCTGTGGAATGGGTGCATGAGGAGGTACAGGTCTGTATCTAGCATGGCTCACTACAGGACTGATGCAAGCCAGATTGTAGCTGCGCATCTGCAGGGAGGTGCTGCAGCAAAGGTGCATTGGCTAGGGCTACAGCGTCTGGCCTAAGCACCTGGACAGAGCTCTCACAATGTGACATTGGGCCAGAGCTTTTCATAGAAATGTATGATTTACAGCTTTAGATAAGAACGTGTTTCATTATTAGAGGAGTTTAGCAAGGGTGTTGTGGCAAAGCTGGAGGCCAGCATGTAGCATACCCTGAGCAAACGGACAGAGGAAGATTTCAAAGTGAAAGGCAGCGCTTCTGGTTTGATAACCAGGATTCAACAGAGACCAGCACTGATTTATTGACCTGTTTAGAGTAATAACATGATGCAGCACAAAGATGATACAAATTCACCTGCACTAGTCATTTTGTGCTCTCTATTGATCAATGGCAAGAAGCTGCTGTTTTCAGGGCAGTTTACCCAACTTCTCTGTCTGAGCTGGGACAGCTCAGACCCACTTTCCCTCTGGACACCAGGGCTATGGCAGAACAGCTTGAGCATCTCGAGTGTCTTCTTCCAACACCCATCGCTTCTCACCTTTGGTGTTTTCAAGGCTATCTTGCAGCTGCAGGCCACTTTTGATGCCCAGCAGGGCACAAAATATCCAGGAGGTTTCTGGAATGCATTGATGATAGCTTCCTGACACAGAAGATCAAGGAGCTGATGAGGGAAGATGCTCTGCTGGACCTAATACTCACAAGCAATGAAGAACCAGCTGGGAATACAAAGGTCAGGGCAGCCTTGGCTGTAGTGACCATGAAAAGGTGTATCTTGAGATGAGGGAGGAAGACGGTAAGTGTCAGGGCCTTGAGGGCACTAACAGGCCTTAATGACCCTGACCAGCCTCACCTGGGGCCTCCACACACCCCCTAGCCGTAGGCCAGGATCCCATATAAGCTGGGCCTTAATCTGTGCCTGAGCTGTGTTGAAGGAGCAGTAGTTGCCAGCTAAGCTATAGCCATGCCTGTGCCTTGCCATGGACCCTGATGCACAGGCTGACTTCCTGGCTTGGCCTCAGACCTGCCTTGTCATGATGGGCTTGATTCTGACCCTGACCTGTGGATTGACTTTCTGACTTGACCCTGGACCTTTCTCATCACCATGAATTTGCTTGGCAACCTTGACTCTTGGCTGAACCTGGCCATGATCTCTGGGTCTGCCCTGTTTGCCTCACTTGGGTATTATGGGACTGGGTCCTGGATGGTGAGGGTCCTGCTGTGCCAGACGTGTTACTGTACTTGGCTCCCCATATCTTAGGGATCAGCCAGCCCTTGCTGCTCCCTGATAAAGAGCAGGATCATAACTGTGGACTTCAGGAGAGCAGACTTTAGCCTGTTCAGGGATCTGCTTGGAACAATCCCATGGGCTGTGGTCCTGGAGAGAACAGGAGTTCAGGAGACCTGACTGATTTTTTTCAAAGATAACCTTCTTCAAACTCAAGAATGGTCTACCCAATCAAGCAAAGACAGCAAGAGGCCTGTGTAGGTGAACAAGGAGCTCCTAACTTAACTTAGATGTGAAAAGGAAGAATACAAGAGGTGGAAGCAGGGAAAGATGAGCCAGGAGGAATATAGAGACATTGTCTGAGCGTGCAGCTATGGGGTTAGGAAAGCCAAAG
The DNA here is from genome assembly GCF_040807025.1 of Struthio camelus. NCBI lineage: Eukaryota > Metazoa > Chordata > Aves > Struthioniformes > Struthionidae > Struthio > Struthio camelus. The sequence goes on from NC_090942.1 coordinate 164,544, forward strand.
CCCACCTGAAATTGAATCTAGTGAGGGATGTAAAGGGCAACAAGAAAAGCTGCTAGGGGTATATAAGCAGCAAAAGAAAGACTAAGGAAATGTGGGCCTGCTGCTGAATGAGGCAGGGGCCCTGGTGACAAAGGAGATGTAAAGGCCAAGGTACTTGCTGCCTTCTTCACCCTGGTCTTTACTGGTAAGAATTGCTTTCAGCAACCTCATGTCCCTGAGGCCAGTGGGAAAGTCTGGAGCAAGGATGACACCCTCAGTGGAGAAGGATCAGGGTAGGGAACATTTAAACAAACTGAACATATGCAAGTCCATGGGCCCTGATAGGATGCAACCATGAGTGCTAAGGGAGCTGGCCAATGCCAATGCCATTGCCATTGCAATTTATCTTTGAAAGATCATAGTGATCAGGAGAGGTGCCTAAGGACTGGAAGAAAGCAAATATCACTCCTATCTTCAAGAAGGGCAAAAAGGAAGATCGAGGAAACCAGAAGCTAGTCAGCCTCACCCTGATCCCTAGGAAGGTGATGGAACGAATCTTCCTGGCAGCCATTTCCAAACACATTAAGGGCAAGAAAGTGATTAGGAGTAGTCAGCATGGCTTTATAAAGAGGAAATCATGCCCAGCCAACCTGACAGCCTTCTACAATGAAATGACTGGCTTGGTGGATGAGGAGAGAGCAGTGGATGTTGTTTATCTTGACTTTAGCAAGGCTTTCAACACTGTCTCCCATAACATCCTCACTGACAAACTGGTGAAGTATGGACTAGATAAGTGAATGGTGAGGTGGAGTGAAACCTGGCTGAACTGGGCTCAAAGGGCTGTGATCAGTAACATGAACTCCACCTGGGGGCCAGTCACTTGTGGTGTGGTGGGACAGAGTGTCCGCTCAGCAAGTCTGCTGACGATACAAAACTGGGAGGAGTGGCTGATACACCAGAGGGTTGTGCTGCCATTCAGAGGGATCTGGACAGGCTGGAGAAAAGGGCCAGTGGGGACTTTGTGGAGCTCAAAGGGAAATGTCAAGTCGTGCAGCTGGGGAGGAATAGTCCCATGCATCAGTACAGGCTGGGGGGCCAATGGGCTGGAGAGTAGCTTTGCAGGAAGGACCTGGGAGTCCTGGTGGACACCAAGTTGAGCATGAGCCACTAATGCACCCTTGTGGCAAAGAAGGCCAACAGCATCCTGAGCTGCATTATGAAGAGTGGTGCCAGCAGGTTGAGGGATGTGATCCTTCCTCTCTGCTCAGCACTGGTGAGGCCACATCCTGGAGTGCTATGTCCAGTTCTGGGCTCCCCAATACAAGAGAGACATCAGCATACACGAGTGAGTCCACCAAAGAGCCAGGGACATGATTAAGGGATTGGGCAGCAAAGTAACATGAGCTGCAGGTCAGTCCTATACCCTCCTCCAAGTGTGGCAGCAATTTGGATGATGCCCACCTCCGGGCCTCTGTTGCTATTTAGTGTTTCCCTTTATGTATTTGACCTATCCTTATTCAGTAACTAGCATCCAGCTCTCGCCAAGACTGTGGAACAATAAAATGCTGATTACAGTAGAAACAAGATTTGTCTCATTAAATCTAACTCCACCACTTGCCTTTCTCATAAAGACACGTTTACTTTGCAGTGCTGAATAGAAAAGTCATAAGATGCCAAAGAATTCATTAGCTTTGGTCTTACCTCAGATTTATTGTAACTCAAGCTTTGGTCTTACCTCAGATTTATTGTAACTAAGAACCAGTAAAGACAGAGTTTTCTGAGAAAGAAGCCATAGAATAAAGTCATAGGTAAAACAGCAGTAACACTTTTCATGGAGGACAGCATGCCTAAGAGATTCAATGCAAATCAGTACTGAAAGCACCAAGGTGCTAATGAAAGTGCAGTCTTAGATTTTAGAGGGTAACAAATGTGCTTTCAGTGAGCCTTCCTACAATGCCAGCTGCATTAGCTGAAATGCCAGAATTAACCTAAACTATGGATTGCCCATATCCACATATCTTCTGTGAAGGAAATGGCATCTCACCAGTCTAATGTTCTTCAAATTTGTCAGCAAAATAACAGAAAATGGATGAAATCCAGAGCAAGAAGCTAAGAAGCCAGGTTATGATGTGGTTAGAATTAGATGATGCCAGGTATCAGAAGGCTGGTGAGAATACATGTGCAGCTGCTGCCACAGTGAGGGAGTCAAGGGGTGCAGGGATGTGTGCAAGTGTCTGCAGTTTGTTCTCAGTCTCTTTCCTCATATCCTAATGATTTCCTTTTGAATGCTGCCAGTTGTTTTACTCAAAACATGTCACATACTAGATGTGCATCTTGTGGGGGGATAGCAGCCCGAAATGCCATCTGAAAACTGTCAGCAGAACACAATAAAAAGTTGACCAAATCCAATTGTTCTTCCATAAGCAGACCTACAAACATCCTTGTGCTGCTCAGAGAATCAAGACAAGAATACACCAGCTTAATTAAATTTGAACTGAAGAGGGGGCAGATTGGGCTTTTCTGTCTGTAGAAAAGGAAGACGGAGCCCATTGCCTAAAACAGAATAATCCCAAGAGATTAGGAAGTTGTTTTTTTTTAACAGAAAAGGCTTCCCATAGGAAAGGGAAAATAAGCATGGTGGAAGCTGGCAGCTACTAGATATTTTTCCACAGTGAACACTTCATTTATATTCTGACAGGTGCCTCGGGGCAGGGAAAGGGTGAGGGGGAAGGTTCTTATTTATACAGTTTTAACAGGCTCCCTGAAAATAAATGCACTGGCAAGCACCCACCAGACCTGAGCTCCCCACCTGCAACATTTCATGTAAAAAGACAACAAATACTTGGTGATACTTCACCATAATTTATACAGGAGGCATTCTGACATGAACAATGCAAGAGGATATTTGCAGGCTCAGAAAGACGTGGTATATGTTCTGCAGACAAAAATGGATGGGAGCATGGTCTGCACGCAGTTCTGCGCTCACTGCAATTGCTCCACTCTCCGTCCTGCTGTATACATCAGCCAGGGGTGACTCCAGCGCCTTTCAGCAGGCAGGGATCCCTGCAGTGGGCATGCCTGCTGCCAGGGGCTGGGGCCAGGCTTGAAGCCAGCCCAGGTGCTGTCCCTTCATAGCGCAGGAGGGAAGTCAGCAGTCAGAATGTTTACTGTTATAAAGCTCTGTTGTGAATGGACCCACTATCCCCAAGATGAAAGCTGCTCCTGCTATCACATATCTGAGGAAAAGCCAAGGGCTGCAGCCTGGTCCACAGGGGAAGATCCTGGTGATTGATATTCCATCATTACTTGTGAACATGTAAGAAGAGAGATTTCAGGGGCTGCAGACAAGAGTTCAATGTCTTTCTGTCAGCTTTCCCCAACTCTCTGCCTTTTTCCTTACCTGGGGAGAAGAGAAGGGGGAGAAGTGGAGCTTGGGGAGGTTTGAAAATGGGATCACTGAGTGAGCTCAAATCACATGGTGGAGAGGCGGCAGCTTTTTGTCTGAGTCTGATCTAAACTTGTATTATCGTTTAACTATGTTTTTGGAGCACAAGATCATGAGAATTACTGTTTGAAGGTGGAGGGGGAGTTTAACCAAAGTCTACAAGTCACCAGGACAGTGGGTATAACAAATGCAAAACTGCTATTCACCAAATCCCGTAGCACTAGAAGGAGGGGGCACTCCATGAAAAGAGTGGTAGATAAGATTAAAATAGACAAAAGCAAGTACTTCTTTATGCAGCAGGCAGTGAAATTCTGGAACTCACTGCCATGGGAGGCTGCAGAGGCAGACACTAGCAAGAGATTCAAAATGAGAGGTAGATGCATTCCGTGACTGCAGGTTCACACACAGACACCAACAGGCCTGGGCAGGACCGTTCCTGCTAACGTCCCCAACATGACAACTCTGGATGCTGGGGGGCATGAGAAGAATGGAGCACCCAAAGTGGCCAAGTATAGGTGCTCTCCCTAACTAGCACCTCCTAATGCTGCTGTCTTTATTGGCAAGGCTTTTGACACTGTCTCCCATCACATCCTCCTAGGTAAGCTCAGGAAGTGTGGGCTAGACGAGTGGACGGTGAGGTGGCTTGAGAACTGGCTGGATGGCAGAGCTCAGAGGGTTGTGGTCGGTGGTGCAGAGTCTGCTTGGAGGCCTGTAGCTAGCGGTGTCCCCCAGGGCTCAGTCCTGGGCCCAGTCTTGTTCAATATATTCATCAATGACCTGGAGGAAGGGACAGAGTGCACCCTCAGCAAGTTTGCTGATGATACTAAACTGGGGGGAGAGGCTAACACACCAGAAGACTGTGCTGCCGTTCAGGGGGACCTGGACAGGCTGGAGAGCTGGGCCGAGAGGAACCTCCTGAAGTTCAACAAAGGCAAGTGCAAGGTCCTGCACCTAGGCAGGAATAATCCCATGCACCAGTACAGGCTGGGGGTTGACCTGCTGGAAAGTAGCTCTGCCAAGAAGGACCTGGGAGCGCTGGTGGACAACAAGTTCACCACGAGGCAGCAGTGTGCCCTTGTGGCCAAGAAGGCCAATGGTCTCCTGGGCTGCATTAGGCAGGGTGTTGCCAGCAGGCGGAGGGAGGTGATCCTGCCCCTCTCCTCAGCCCTGGGGAGGCCTCACCTGGAGTACTGTGTCCAGTTCTGGGCTCCCCAGTACAAGACAGACATGGCACTCCTGGACAGAGTCCAGTGGAGGGCTACCAAGATGATGAGGGGACTGGAGCACCTCTCCTCTGAAGAAAGACTGCGAGAGCTGGGCCTGTTCAGCCTGGAGAAGAGAAGACTGAGAGGCGATCTCATCAACGTGTACAAGTATCTGAAGGGGGAGTGTCAAGAGGATGAGGCCAGCCTCTTCTCCGTGGTGCCCAGCAACAGGACAAGAGGCAACGGGCAGAAACTGAACCACAGGAAGTTCCACCTAAACCTGAGAAAAAACTTCTTGACTGTGAGGGTGACTGAGCATTGGAACAGGTTGCCCAGAGAGGTGGTGGAGTCTCCTTCGCTGGAGATATTCAAAAGCCGTCTGGATGTGATCCTGGGCAATATGCTCTAGAGGACCCTGCTTGAGCAGGGAGGTTGGACGAGATGATCTCCAGAGGTCCCTTCCAACCTCAACAATTCTGTGATTCTGTGATTCACAGATAATTAAGAACCTCCCAATTTGTGCTGCAGACAGGTCAACATGGGCTAGATCTGGGCTTATTAACCAGACTTAATCCTGGGCTCAAGCAGCTGGAAGCACAACCAAGAGAGATACAAGACAGACTGTACTCATTCCCTCAGAATGATCCCATCTGCTTCAAGGGCTAGCTTGGATCCAAAAGTACAATAACCATATCTGCATGGTACACAGGTTTTGACCTTGGAGCCTTGGCAGACTCCAAACAGAAAAAGCTTTTATCACCCTGCCTCAGACACTGGAATCAAAGGTCCAGGGCAGACAACTCAGTTAGTCCATAAAGTAGTAGTTTGCTTGGCAGATTTATTCACTCAAAATGTTGGCCCAGCCAGACTAGACTCAGGGCCATGCTTTACCCTGTTGATGGAGGCCTGGCTAAGTTAAACCCATATAGGCAAGTGGTATTATGCACAAGGAAATAACCCTCCTAGAATTTGCAGTGATAGCAGGAACACAAATCAGCCCTGTTAGTAACATCTCCAGGGTATGAGCTGGCCCTTGCATTGAAACATCTCTGCATTCTGTTCTCCAGCACCTATGTAGTACTTTCATTACCAGGTTTTTTTCTTCATTTGCTCTTCTTCCTTTCAAAATATCCCAGTAATCAAATCCCATCTTCCACGTTTTCATGCAACACCTAGAAAATGCAAAGTTATGCAAACTGTGGTTGAAGCTGAGAACTTAAATTTAAAATGGGACTTGCTTATTATTCCCAGAGAAAAGAAAGTTCCAGTAAAATTTCTCAGAAGTCTGTCCAATTCTCAAAATACAAAGAGAGGCACTGGAGCTAAGCAACTGATTGGATAAATTATGTTAACAGGATTGTGGTGTTTCTGAAAAAATATTGGAGCATCTCCTCTGGAGAGCAGAAAGTGTATGGTTCAACATCCTTGAGTCTAATATTTGTGTACCATCTTTCCGTGTGAGGTAACATCAGCACAAGGCATTTAAGCCTTAGCAGCAAGGGGACAGTAATCAAAATACAAATGCCAAATATGCATGTGAACCTTGCACCACCAGACATAGTAAGTTCAAGCTCAACTGGCAACTAGATAACTTTTATTATTTACATCGTGATGTTTGGAACCTAAATGGTAAGCAAGTGATATTGAAATATCCTTATGAAGAAGAAGAAATAGCGTATGCCAGACATTAATTACTGAGACCTCTTAAGAGGGTTTGACCCAAGTGTTAAAAGCCAACACTCCCCCCCCCCCCAAAAAACACCAATGGTTTCAACTTGTTCCGTAAGAACAGACTGGGAACAAGCAAGCAGGGAGCAAGAAGAGAAAAGAGAAAAAGGGTGCAAGAAGTTGCCTTAAATGAAAATGACTGAAATTTATAAAATCAAAGGTGATTCATCATCACAGGACTGAGAGGCATGTGTGCAAAAAAGATGCCGAGTGTCACTACAGAAGGTTTAAAAAACAAACAAACAAAAATATTTTCCTTGTAAGAGCTCAAGAAAAAGACTACTTTCAGGAGAGTCCTCAAAATAGAGAGCATCTGCTGTCATCTCATAAAACCAAAGACTTCCTTTAGATATTAAAAAGTAATTTTTGACACAGTGACTCCTGCATCTAACACCAAATATTTCAATACTAGATTTCATTATGAAGCTCACAGAACATCTTTTGTCTTGTGAAACAAACACCTTGTCTGGCGAAATGGGAATGCATGGTTCTGACAACCTCTGCTAAGGTACAGTGTTGGCGGACCAAAGAATATGAATAACTGACAGCCATGTAAGTAATGGTGACTGTGATCTGATAACAAGTATTCTGTGAAAACACTGTGCCACCAGTAAATGTTATTTATATTTGGAAGTTTAAAAGGGTCAGCTTGCCTAAATGTAATAATTGTAAATGACTAGGAAGATAAGCATTTAAAATGAGAAATGTAAATTAGGAATTATCATTTAAGGACATCCCAAATTAATACCCAAAAAAGAAAAAACAAATAAAATACAAAGAAAGGTAGAAGAAATAGTAAGGATTACTAGTTAGAAGAAAAACACACATAACAAGAGAAACTCAGGAAGCAATAAAATATCAATCACTAGTAGCATTAAGGATAGCAAGATTTCAGATCCACATTAATGCACACTAGGTCATGCACAGATCCACCATTAGATGCTGCTGGTGGGAGGGGAAAAAAAAGCAATGCAAAACTGCAGAAATCACTAGATCCTTTTGATCTGTATCTGGAACAAAATAAGGGCTGCATTTAATCACATATAATGGTAAGGAAGGTACAGAAATGTTAATACATTTACTTAAGGAAGATGTATGGCAGCACTTCCTACAACTAAACATTTTTTCAATCGAGATGCCTAACCTTCCACATAGTTGTCTTAAAGGAACTAGTTGAAAACTAACTTGCCTTTGGTCTGCGATAAAATAATGCATTGGTTAATTTGGGACTCAATCAACACAGCTTTAGTAACTAGCATCATTGATGTCAGTCAAGCACAACTTCAGAGAAGGCAGTCAGACAAACTTGCTGTCCTAAGTATGTTACAAATACTGATTTGTTACTGAATACAGCTACCTCACTGATAAGGTGTATTTGAAATTATCCAAAGAACTTCACTCAGTACAAAATGAAACCTTGTTTAAAAACTAGCATTGTAAGAAACTAATAGGGCAGTTTAAATGGATTAAAAGCCTCACACATGAACACATCTCAAAATGCAGCAAACAAAGACAATAACAAGCATGGGAGAACTTTGTGGTGTCCCTTAAAACCAAGTTCTCATACAGCATGTAATAATTTTATCAATGATCTGGATGATTAAAACACAGTCAGTATGTTTTGTCAGTATGTTTTGCAAAGGATACAAAAATCAGTGCTGCAATGCCCAGTCACTCCATAGGCAATGAAGTTTTGAGTTGCCATTAGGCATTTTGCTGCAATGCTTAACGCAAAGAGCTCCTGTTGCAGCTTCTACAGCCTCTGTGCAACAAGGCTCAACACATCTTTTGTGGCCTTTTAATATGAATTTACAACACCCACAGCTCTAATAACCAGTGTCAACTTTCACAGGAACTACTGGATCTCACGCCCCAGGCAATCTAAAAGCACACAATATAAAACCCTTCACAGAGTGGATTACTGCTACCACTAGGACTTCTGCAACTTCTGTCAGCCCAAATTAAACCAAAGATAGGATATGCTGCTTTTCCTTTGAGAATTGCTTCTAACTATGCCTTCCACCAGAAGCTTAAAATTTGAATCATGATACGAGATAGAAGATAACCTTGTTTCTCAGCTTGGATCCAGGCAGGCAAGGACAGAAGAGTTAATATTGCCCTGCTCACTGCTGCACTTTTTCATTTTCTTTTTTTCCCCTCTTTTCTCCTTACAGGATTGTGGAAACAGAGCAGGATTAAAACGTGAGGCCTATTCTTACCAACAAAGCCAATCACACCTTGACTGCCTATAACAGAACTAGCAGCCCCTTTCCCACAGTTCTTTGAGGAAGTCATCTATATCGCTCATAGATGAATAAGCACACTAGCGACTAGTGAACTCCATGCCTAGGTGTCTGTCAAATTGTAGTACTGCTAATAGATAAGGTTCTTCTAAAGTGCCCCAGCATCTGTATGCTGCATGAATAAAATAATCCCAGAGAGCACAGTGTAATGTGCATTAGGTCTTTTCCCCATGCACTCCTGACAACATGTCATGGCTCTATGTCTTGTCACGGGGCTGACCCAAACCACGCGGATAGGCTACATGCTGGTTAGCAAACCATACTGCCAGGTAACTCAGGCCAACTCTGTTTCTTCGTTCCTGAACGCACAGTGGACGCGTTCCTTTGCGTTGTAATACACCTGCCCACAGCGCAGACGTGGCTCATCCTGCTGGTACCAGAGCTGTTCGTTGAACTCTGGGAAGAAGAAGGCAATTTCTCTGCTGGCTGATGCTGGTGAATCTGTTAGAATACAGAGGAAAAGGAAACAGATACCAATGAGGTACCTCATATATACCATGTCCCAGAGGGAAGGGCAGAAGTTGAAGATGTACAGGAAAGTGCTAGGCTTTGTGTCACAAGACAGGTGTAAATGGATTCTGCAGAAGTGAGCAAATAATTAACTTTGACTGCCAAAACAAAAAGTGAGCAAAGACAGAAAATACCATCATTCACCCCTTACTGAACGCCAGTCCTTACCCAACACTCGGCCAAGAAAGACAGGCCTACCTGAGCCATGCGTGGTATTCCTGGTGTCAGTAAGGCCATAAGCTCCTCGGATGGAGTCTGGCATACTGTTTCGGGCTCGGAATACTTTGGTGGGTCCCATAAGGGATCTCCAGAGGGGGATAGCATTTTCATGAGCCAAGATATAAGCCCACATGGGGCCGCTGAGAAAAGGACCAGGGAAAATCAGAAGTAAATAAGGTTACAGCACGGCATAGCTTCTTTGTTGTTATAAACACAGCAAAATCAAAGACGCAAGGAAGTGCAACTGCCATACAGCACTCTGTAGGAGAGCCAGTCATGACACCAGACAGTGAGACCACAATTTGGAATCAAAGCCTTTGCTTTAAGCACTTCCTCCTAGATGATGGCACCCTCAGCCTATAGGAACACTACTCCACTGAATACTTTGCTGTCACAGCAGAGCTGGTCCCTGAGGTTTCCATGCCCTTGAGCCCAGAGCCTTCACTCTCAATTTGCCACTCAGCACTGACACCCAGAGAGACATGTCCCACACTGAAGACCCTGCTGGCAGACCCCTCAGGATACAGGGGTTTTCCTTGAGCAAGACAACAGTCCACCTGCAAAATGAAGTGAGCTCCCTCCTCACACCCAGCACAGCTACAGCTTTGGCAGGTACCTGGCCATGAACTCCACCAGCCGCTGGTAGAAGAATCGCCCTGCAGGAGAAACACAGCCTGAATAACAGCCTGGCAGACCCTGCTGTCTGGTGGAGTGGCGGCCCACCCGTGCGCTCCCGGTACAAGCAGTGGCCCACCCCCCCCCCCCAGCCCACCCGTGTGCTCCCGGTACAAGCGGCGGCCCGGCCCCCCCTGGCCCACCCACGCGCTCCCGGTAGAAGTGGTGGCCCGTCTCCCCCCCCCCCAGCTCACCCACGTGCTCCCGGTACAAGCGGCGGCCCGGTCCCCCCCCCTCCCCGGCCCACCCACGTGCTCCCGGTACAAGCGGCGGCCCGGTCTCCCCCCCCCCCCCAGCTCACCCGCGTGCTCCCGGTACAAGCGGCGGACCGCCCCCCCTCCCCGGCCCCCCCCGTGCTCCCGGTACAAGCGACGGCCCGGCCCCCCCCGCCCTCCCGGTACAAGCGGCGGCCCGGCCCACCCGCGTGCTCCCGGTACAAGCGGCGGCCCGCCCCCCCTCCCCGGCCCCCCCCGTGCTCCCGGTACAAGCGACAGCCCGGCCCCCCCCGCCCTCCCGGTACAAGCGGCGGCCCGGCCCACCCGCGTGCTCCCGGTAGAAGCGGCGGCTGTCCTCCCGGCCGCAGCGCAACTCCTTGGCGCGCACGATGAGGAACCGGTTGCTGAGGATGGTCTCGTGCACGGCCTGCGGGCAGAGGCGCAGCGGCTGGGCGGGCGGCGGGGACCACCGGGGAGCCCCACGCCACGCCACGCCGCGCCGCGCCGGCGGGATGGGCGTTCCGGGCCGCGCCGGGCTCACCTCCAGCACCAGCGGGTGCGCCACGGCGTCCGGCTTCAGGAGCGCCAGCGTCAGCTGCAGGCGCCGCGCCGCACCCCCCACCGCCGCCATACCCCCCGCCCCGCCGGGCGCCGTCGCGCGGGTGACGCTTTTGGGGCGGGGCGTCGCGCGCATGACGTTTTGGGGCGGGGCGTCAGGCGGAGGGAGGGGCGGGGCCTGGCGGAGGGGCGGGGCAGGGCCGGGCCGGGGGGCGGGGAAGGGTGCAGCTGTGTCCGGCTGCGGGGCGGAGCCGGGGCGGGGCCGAAGGGCGGGCGGGGCCGGGCGGGCGGCGGGGCCTCGCCCGTTGCGTAGCAGCGCGGCCGCGGCGGCGTTGGCGCCATGGCGTGTCCGGCGGCGGCGGAGGAGGAGCAGGCCCGGGACGAGGCCGCGGCGGCGGCCAGCGCTGAGGAGACCGTGAAGATCATCTGCCTGGGCGACAGCGCCGTGGGCAAGTCCAAGTGAGTGGCCGCGGCCCGGCCGGGGCGCCGCGGGGGGCGCGCCGCGGCCTAACCGGTGCGTGGTGCTCTGTCCGCAGGCTGCTGGAGAGGTTCCTGCTCGACGGCTTGTATCCTTGGGAGCGCCGCCGCGCCGCGCCGCGCCGGGCCGGGCCGGGCCGGGCCGCCCCCGGCCCCCGAGCAGCCCCGCGCTGCTGCGCAGGTGCGGCCGGCCGGCGGCGGCGAGCGGGGGCGCGGCGGGCGGCGGCGGCAGTGATGCGGGGTGAGGGACGTCATGCTCCTCCGTCGGCTCCTTAACGCGGGCGCAGCCGACCCCAGCAGCTCTCCACCTTCGCCCTGACGCTCTACCAGCACCGCGCCCGGGTAGACGGGAAGCCGGTCCTCGTGGGTAAGCGCGGGCCTGTCGGTCGGCCGCGGGCGGGGGAGGCCGGGTGCTTGCAGAGCGGATGGTGCTGGGAGGAGGGGATGGTGCTGGGAGGAGGGGATGGTGCTGGGAGGAGGGGATGGAGCTGGGAGGAGGGGATGGAGCTGGGAGGAAGGGATGGAGCTGGGAGGAAGGGATGGAGCTGGGAGGAGGGGATGGAGCTGGGAGGAAGGGATGGAGCTGGGAGGAAGGGATGGAGCTGGGAGGAGGGGATGGAGCTGGGAGGAGGGGATGGTGCTGGGAGGAAGGGATGGTGCTGGGAGGAAGGGATGGAGCTGGGAGGAGGGGATGGTGCTGGGAGGAAGGGATGGAGCTGGGAGGAGGGGATGGTGCTGGGAGGAAGGGATGGTGCTGGGAGGAGGGGATGGAGCTGGGAGGAGGGGATGGAGCTGGGAGGAAGGGATGGTGCTGGGAGGAAGGGATGGTGCTGGGAGGAAGGGATGGAGCTGGGAGGAGGGGATGGTGCTGGGAGGAAGGGATGGTGCTGGGAGGAAGGGATGGTGCTGGGAGGAGGGGATGGAGCTGGGAGGAAGGGATGGAGCTGGGAGGAAGGGATGGAGCTGGGAGGAGGGGATGGTGCTGGGAGGAGGGGATGGTGCTGGGAGGAGGGGATGGAGCTGGCAGGAGGGGATGGAGCTGGCAGGAGGGGATGGAGCTGGGAGGAAGGGATGGAGCTGGGAGGAGGGGATGGAGCTGGCAGGAGGGGATGGAGCTGGCAGGAGGGGATGGAGCTGGCAGGAGGGGATGGAGCTATCCACGGAGGCAGCAGTGCAGGGACCCAGCTCGAGGCAGGGGGGTTCCCTGCAGTGGGCAAGAAGAAGCCAAGCAGCAGCTTGGATGGGGAACAAGGGGATTGCTGTTCAGTTGTTAGGTAGTAATCTTTTACCTCGGACTTCTAGGCAATGCTAGACCGAAGTCGAAAATGATCTTTGGTGTGCTTGTTTTTTTGTGAGAAATTAAATGCATGTAAAAGTAATGGCTGCAAGAATCCTGATTTGGTTGTGTTAGCCACTGATTCAATCAGTGCTTATTGCTCAGGATGCAGTCTCATAATGAAGCTAAGCTAAATAAGATCTACCTGTGAAAGTAGATCTTCTCCATCTACCACCAGGGCACACTTCCAGGACTAGTCCTGCCCATCATTAAACCAGTTCAAGAAGCTAGCTATGCATATTAACCATTTATGAAATAAATGAATGTCTTTTTCTGCTCATTTGGCCTTCTGAAATGTTTCACTAACCAGTGCTAGTGCTGTCGACAGGGGGAGGTGGGAATGCAGAGGCAAAGGAAAGAAGAGTAGGGATTGGACCTGCTCTTTTCTGAGAGGTAGGTATTATATTGTTTTAGCTGAAGTGTGAAACCATGCCTTCAGACTCCTTTACTCTGTCAATATAGTAAGTGAGAAGAACAATGCCATATACTCATTCTGAATTAGTCTACAGTGGGATTTAGCTACCTACTAGCATGAAAGCCAAAAATCCATGTCACAGATCTACTTTAGGTGTTTTTATTTTTTTTCAGAACATTATATTACAAGTTTCCTATTATTAGTCATCCTTTTATCAGGTATTTCTAATTGGTTAATTATTTCAGGTGTAATGTACCAATACTATATTTCAAGTTTCTAAAGTTTTGTAAGCATCTTCTCTGAATATGTCTGGATGTCTGGCCCGTATATTCTTATCAGAAAATACTATATGTCTTATGTCAGCCTCTGTTAGTTTTTTGATGGACTACGAGCATCCCACCTGTTAGTCTGTTATCTGTTTATCAGTCATATTCTCAAAAATTTCATAACTTCAGTTTTACAGCTACAGGGGCTAACTTCCTAGTTTTTCGTGCCAATGGAACATTGCTTTAACCTGTGTGAAGTGCCCTGTGATGGTACAGTATTATTCTCTGTGTGTTGCAGATAGAAGTTCAAGAAAACCATAATCTTATTCTGTGATTGATACTCTATATCACTGCTTGTATTGCAACTATTTCTGCATTTTCAGACATCACAGCTATGAAAGGGACTGAGAGAGGCCATCTAGTACATCACTCTGCACAGGAAAATTCTTTCCTCGTGTAACTCCGGACAGATATTTATCTGTTTTGTCTTTTTAAAGACTTCCAATGATAAATATTGCTTAGGCCATCTATTCCAATGCATCGTTGTCCTTACTGCTAGAAAGTCTTTCTTGATAGTTAATGTGAATCTTCTCTATTCAAGGTAAACCTGTTATTTCCTATCTTTCCTGGATAGTGAAAAAGTTTTTTCCCTTCCTGTTTGCACCAGCCTTCTACATGTTTGAGCACTGAACATCTCTCCTTTGTATCACCTCTTTCAGGGGAAACAACTCAACTTTTTACCCTACCTTTTCTCATAGGGCATGTGTTCTAGATCTTCTGTCAGTCTTGATTCTTCCTCTGAATTCTGTTTAGTTGGTTTGTGTTTGAAATGCCGTTTGTAACAGCGATAGTTCTTTAACAGTGTTACCAGTGCACGTTATCACTTTGAGTCAGGAAATCCTGCAATTTTTAAACAACTAATGTCTTTAATATAGCAAAGCAGCCTCCATCTATTTTGCCAGTTTTATTGTTGCTAACCTGGTTAGAACCAACGGTTTCAATAATAAACTGGTGCAGATAACGGATATGGTTTCTAATGCAGCTCCGTGTAAGTTCATAGGTAGAATTAGAGACTATCCTGGCAGACAAGAAGGATCACAGAATTGTTTAGGTTGGAAGGGACCTCTGGAGATCATCTAGTCCAACCTCCCTGCTCAAGCAGGGTCCTCTAGAGCATATTGCCCAGGATCACATCCAGACGGGTTTTGAATATCTCCAGGGAAGGAGACTCCACTACCTCTCTGGGCAACCTGTTCCAATGCTCTGTCACCCTCACAGTGAAGAAGTTTTTTCTCAGGTTTAGGTGGAACTTCCTGTGGTTCAGTTTCTGCCCATTGACTGAAGCAAGGAAGGCATTCAGTAAATCTGCCTTCTCCGTATCCTTCGTTACCAGGGCCCCCGCCCCATTCAGCAGCGGGCCCACATTTTCCCTAGTCTTCCTTTTGCTATTGATGTATTTGAAGAAGGCCTTCTTGTTGTCCTTGACATCCCTTGCCAGATTTAATTCCAACTGGGCCTTAGCCTTCCTTGTCGCATCCCTGCACGCTCTGACAATGTCCCTGTATTCCTCCCAAGTGGCCTGTCCCCTTTTCCACATTCTGTAGACTTTCTTCTTCTGTTGGAGTTTTGCCAGCAGTTCCTTGCTCATCCATGCAGATGATGAACAGGGCTTAGCTGAATATGTTATTCAGTTATTGAATAGAGTTATTGAATGCTGCCTTTGCTTCAGTCTTCGCTGCTAAGGCCAGTCCTCAGGAATTCCAGACCCTGGGGAAAAGAGAGGAAGGCTGGAGGAAGGAAGACTCTCCCTTGGTTGAAGAGGATCGGGTTAGAGATCTTTTGTCCAAACTTGACATCCATAAATCCATGGGCCCCGATGGGATGCACCCACGAGTGCTGAGGGAGCTGGCGGCTGTTATCGCTAGGCCACTCTCCATCATCTTTGAAAGGTCCTGGAGATCAGGAGAGGTGCCTGAGGACTGGAAGAAAGCCAATGTCACGCCAGTCTTCAAAAAGGGCAAGAAGGAGGAGCCAGGAAACTACCGGCCTGTCAGCCTCACCTCCATCCCTGGAAAGGTGATGGAACAGCTCCTCCTGGAGGTCATCACTAAGCATCTGGAGGACAAGAAGGTGGTCAGGAGGAGTCAGCATGGATTCACCCAAGGGAAATCATGCTTGACCAATCTGATAGCCTTCTATGACGGAATGACTGGTTGGGTAGATGGAGGGAGAGCAGTGGATGTTGTCTTTCTGGACTTCAGCAAGGCTTTGGACACTGTCTCCCATCACATCCTCCTAGGTAAGCTCAGGAAGTGTGGGCTAGACGAGTGGACGGTGAGGTGGCTTGAGAACTGGCTGGATGGCCGAGCTCAGAGGGTTGTGGTCGGTGGTGCAGAGTCTGCTTGGAGGCCTGTGGCTAGCGGTGTCCCCCAGGGCTCAGTCCTGGGCCCAGTCTTGTTCAATATATTCATCAATGACCTGGAGGAAGGGACAGAGTGCACCCTCAGCAAGTTTGCTGATGATACTAAACTGGGGGGAGAGGCTAACACACCAGAAGACTGTGCTGCCGTTCAGGGGGACCTGGACAGGCTGGAGAGCTGGGCCGAGAGGAACCTCCTGAAGTTCAACAAAGGCAAGTGCAAGGTCCTGCACCTAGGCAGGAATAATCCCATGCACCAGTACAGGCTGGGGGTTGACCTGCTGGAAAGTAGCTCTGCCAAGAAGGACCTGGGAGCGCTGGTGGACAACAAGTTCACCACGAGGCAGCAGTGTGCCCTTGTGGCCAAGAAGGCCAATGGTCTCCTGGGCTGCATTAGGCAGGGTGTTGCCAGCAGGCGGAGGGAGGTGATCCTGCCCCTCTCCTCAGCCCTGGGGAGGCCTCACCTGGAGTACTGTGTCCAGTTCTGGGCTCCCCAGTACAAGACAGACATGGCACTCCTGGACAGAGTCCAGTGGAGGGCTACCAAGATGATGAGGGGACTGGAGCACCTCTCCTCCGAAGAAAGACTGCGAGAGCTGGGCCTGTTCAGCCTGGAGAAGAGAAGACTGAGAGGCGATCTCATCAACAGTGTACAAGAAGGGGGAGTGTCAAGAGGATGAGGCCAGCCTCTTCTCCGTGGTGCCCAGCAACAGGACAAGAGGCAACGGGCAGAAACTGAACCACAGGAAGTTCCACCTAAACCTGAGAAAAAACTTCTTGACTGTGAGGGTGACTGAGCATTGGAACAGGTTGCCCAGAGAGGTGGTGGAGTCTCTTTCGCTGGAGATATTCAAAAGCCGTCTGGATGTGATCCTGGGCAATATGCTCTAGAGGACCCTGCTTGAGCAGGGAGGTTGGACTAGATGATCTCCAGAGGTCCCATCCAACCTAAACAATTCTGTGAACAGGAATTTGATACAAAAGGATGCTTAGTGTAGCAAGCAATGTTTAACCAGCTCTAGTTGACATTTGGAAGACTCAGGTAAAAAATAAGGTGCTTTTTATTAACCAGTCAGTGGAATTAACCATTGAGGCAACTTGCCAAAGTATGAATTAATGTATCATGGCCTTCTTTTTAATGTGGGATTAATGCTTTATTAAGTAACCAGCTCTAGTTTAAGTACTTCATTTGGCCTATGTTATGCATAGAGTTCACATGTCTTCTGGCTTCACCTTTTATGAACATAAGTGCTGATCACCCAAACTACCTTGCAGAGAAGACCTGTCATAAAGCAGGATTAAGAAAGGCAGATAGTTTGACTTGAAAACCCCAAATTGTGCAGAGTTATCACTTCCTTTGTTAGTTTAATTTTTCCTCTACTGAGCTATTCCTAGTGGCCATTGTCAAATTCAGTATGGTAGAGTCGGGATTGCATTCAAATGTGATATATTTCTTTACTCTGTGAATCTTACTTTTTCAGGATTTTTAAGTCTGCTAAAGTCTCATGTTCTGCAGTGACATGGGGTATCACAGGCCAGATCGGGAGCGTTCACTAATGAAAAGAGCAATGCTTTTCAGTAAGCCATGGCAAGTGGTCTCATGACAGCTGTTACAATGGGATGTTAACTTATGTACATTCAGTAGGTCATGGCCCCTGGCCCCTGTTTGTTCCCTGTCAGAAGATTCTGAAATGGCATGTTAAAAGGATCAGGCAATTTTAGAAGCTAAGCAAAACTACCCAGAATGAATGCAGGTGTGGTCTGATGAGCGCTTGCTTATATTTTGGGCAGTTTAAGAAGTCATTATCCTGCAAGTCTGATACAGTATCCAGTCACAAACTAATTCATTTCAGCACAAAGTAGACCCTAAGGAAAGTGGCATAACTGGCTTTAGGTTGAGTGGTGTGCTTCAGTCTAGCTGACAGAAGTATGACTACTTCTGATGGTTCTTTGTTGAAGCTGTGTAAATTTATACAATAAATAAGACACAAACTTTACCCCAGAGATCCAGTAAGAGGAAGGGGGAGGATCTCTACTTGAGGCACACAAGCAGAAATAGAATTAAAATGTTGATGACTGTTTAGGTATGCTTTATGATATAGGCATAGTCTACGCGATATTTAATGGATTAGGACCTGTCTATCTCAGGCTAACTTACTTTCCCTTCCTAATTTTAGAACCAGTTGTGTCCCTGGAAAGGGCAGAATTAGACTGTCTAGGGAAAGGAGATGGAGCATTTCTCATGGCAGGCACCTGGCTATTTACCACTGTGTTAGAAATCAGGCTATCTCAAACTGTTTAGATGTTGTGTCCTATTGTCATGTCTGGTGACTAAGTACCGTACATGGTTATCACTCTTTGCACCTTTGTCCTATTGTCCTTTATAAGTCATATCTACTGATAATTTTTCTTTTGATAGTATGTTTATAGGAGTGCTGAGTGTCTGTGTAACCAGTCAGCACAACTCATAGCTAAGAAGAGGTTCTAGTTTTGCATGATCTCTTGCTTGTGGAATATCTCAAATTAGTGAGGTGTAACCTAATTTGCGAGTAGATGGGCTGGGCTTTGCATCTTGGGTGTAGGTTGTGAGGAGAACAGACCTTGGAAAGTCGTGTCATTCTGAACTTGTTTTTTTTGTGTCTTACAGACTTCTGGGACACAGCTGGACAAGAGAGGTTCCAGAGCATGCATGCATCCTATTACCATAAGGCTCATGCTTGTATCATGGTAAGGGTGGTCTCTCAGCTGAGATCTGGTGGAAGTTGGACTGATAACAGTCCCAGTTGATACTGGCTTGTATGTTATTTTCACATTTTTACTGTCTTATATTTTTTGTCCCTTCTAGTTGCTTAAAAAACTTTCCTGTATTGTTCCTTTTTCTCTCACTAGATAAAACCAGTATAGCTGGGAATGTTTAGCTCTTTTTATCTTCCTGATGGCACCCTTACTACATTCCCTGAGTTTGTTTTCTTCTATGTTTCCTTACGCTGGTCACTGTTTCCAGTAAGGAGGTACCTAAAGCTGAATGTACAACTTTAGATGTAGTCCTGTCAGAGGTGACGTGAGAGAAAGGACATCCCTTTCCTATCCTGTGATGTGACTTTTGGAATATGCAGTACAAAACTGTTCTGATGTGTTCTGCAGAGGCATCACATAAGACATGCTTCTCTGATCTTCTGCACTTTCTGTTTTCATACACTTTGCTGTTTCCCATATTTACAGCTCAAATGAATCTTGTTTCTTTCCCCCAACCTACTTAGGTCTCTTGATCTGTACTGTTGCTCTAACTTTTCCCTATTTGCCATTATTTGTGAACATCAGTCAACTTCACTGATATTTTGATGTAATGGTTAAATTAGAGGAGCCTTACATCTTGCCCTACTTAGGGTAACAATTTTTTCCCAGTGCTTGTTCATTGTCATGGGTGATAGAGTGCTTGTCATTGTACAAAATAAAAATGTAAAGGAAACTGAGGGACTGTTGCCAGCATAGCGCAAAGAAAGGGGTGGCTGCATGTTTAAAGGCTTGCTAGCTATTCTCCCTTTTATTTTTCGTCCTTTGTAACAAAGGCCATTTTCTGTTGTTGATGTCCTACTTGAACAATTGTAACTGACTCTGTGCCAGGAGGCTCCAAGCAATGCTACCTCAAATCTTTTAATCTAGTTGGAATACCCTCCTCCAGATGTTCCTTTCATTTGCTATATTTGCAGTGTTATGTGCTTAAAGAAGGACTAGATGAATATAGGACTGGAGCAAATTCTGGATTCCGTACAAGTGTTTGATGCAGTGGGTTGATGAGGAGCTGTCCTGCTGTAGGCCCCATGATAGCTGGTTCTTTTTCGGAAGGTATTTGATGTGCAGCGGAAAGTCACCTACAAGAACTTGAGCAACTGGTACAAGGAGCTGAGAGAGTTCCGCCCGGAGATTCCTTGCATTGTGGTGGCCAACAAAATTGATGGTGAGTATACCTATCTTATATTTTCAGCTTCTCAGGGTTGTGATGTGATTATCTTCTGACCTAGCTGGGGAAAGAATGTCATTTGTCTATTTGGTCCAAATGAGTTCTTGAATATTAGGCCCTTAGGGCTGTATTTTATTAAATGGATAGCTGGATCCTCTGTTAATCTTTCTTGGTGTCTTATAGGCCCTTGTTCTTATTTTACTAGCAATTAATGATTCAAATTCCATCCATTTACAGTTTATTCAAGTGATGTGCTTCCAAATATGTCCTTACCGTGCTGCCCATTACATCCAGGAACCCAAAAGCTGGTTGGAGCAGTGCTTAGCCGAAATTACAGAATGTGTTGCTGGAAAAGGAGTGTAACCTATTCTGTGGCTTCCCCTGATACAGACAGTAGCTGCCTTTGTATTGCTAATTCAGCCAGCAGGTTTCCAAGGGACTCCACAGTAGAGTGTCTGAATATACCTGCTGGCAAACTTGTTCAGCTCCCTCTGCAGATGACTGGATGATTGCCTCCTCTTCTTAGGGATACCAGCTAGGCATTCATTAATGCTATCATTTGGGTTGTGATCTACATCCACAATCTCCTGCTGTTCCCTATCAAGTACAGGGACAAGAAATGAGTTTCCCTCCTGACATTTGTGGTAGGAGTCATCACAACTATAAGTAGGTGTCTCTGTCTGAACAACTTGTCTGGGCTTCTGCTGTAGCCTGTGGAAGTTGATGTGGTTCAGTGGTGGGGTTCAGGGCATGGTCGATCTTACCTAGTGGAAGACTTTTCCTCTAGGATGAGTCGATACAGCCTTGCATCCACGGACCGGACAGGGAGCACGAGGCAAATTGACCTGCTGTTGGAACCCCTATTGTAGACACTGCGTCTACGCAGGTGAATCCTGCTCTTAGTTTTCTGTGTGAGAGTGGAGAGTGCTCCAGGGGACTCCTCTCCCCTGCTTTGTTTGCTGTTTTCCACCAGCACAAGGAAATGATCAGCCTACAGCTCTTAGCACAGGTCCAGCCTGCAGAATTGCTTGTCCAGCTTCCTGCTTTCTCTGAGGAGGCGCGGAACAGCTGCCCGGGCAGCGCTCGCTGGCACGCATCTGGAATCTGAACTACTTTAGCTGTTGCTTCCAGGAGAAAAGACGGCTGGTCTGGAGTCCTCCTCCTCCTGTGCTGGCATACAGGCTGTCTTTCTTTGACCAAAACTTTGAGCTGATACTGCTGTGCCAGCATGGCCTGCAGATATGCTGTAGATTTGCTTCAAAATTGAAACAAGGCCCCTTGCCTACTGCGTTTAGAGTAGCCAGACCTGTCTGTTGAATACACCCATAGAACAACGTGGTCACTTGTATGCTGTGAGCCTATCCTTGACTCACAGGAATGTGGGTAACGTGGCATAAAGACAGTGGCCAGGTATGGTTAGAAAGTGCAAAACGGAGGGAGAGGCACGATTAGTGTTGGCAGTGGTGTCCAGGTCATGAGGACACATAGCAAAAGTCACAGGGATGCACCTGGAAAACATTCACAGTTGCAGCACAGCAAGTGAACTGGGATGTTTTCTGCTGCAAAGCGTTATTCATTTATAGCGCATAAGGCTCCGTCTGCGTTTTAGTCAAGCACCACGGACAAGCAACAAAAACTCTTTCCTTTGTGTGTCTTCTTGCCAACCGTTTGCTGATGCTGTCACTTTTAAACCCCTCTGGCTCCCGGGGAGGACTGTCCTGGCCTTGCACTGCAGCGAGGAGGCCTTGACAACTAGATCGGGCTCTGGTCTCCGTATGCTCCGCCAACCCGTGCCTATGCTGGCATTCTGCCTACAGTGGTGTCTCAGTGACCGCTTCTTCTTTTTTCCCCCAGCGGATATGAAGGTGACGCAGAAAAGCTTCAACTTTGCCCGGAAGTTCAATTTGCCCTTTTACTTTGTGTCTGCTGCAGATGGCACCAACGTAGTGAAGGTAAGACATAGCTATTTGGCTCAGTGTCCATGAGAGCCCTATGCAGTCCAAGGACACAGAGATTGCTGTAGGCACAGAGAGCAGAAAAGGGGCTAGTGCTTCTGGTTGGTTCCTTGTGATGGTTCTGGTAGCTGTAGGTTGTTGCAGAGTTTTTTTCTTGGGGGGTGGAAATAGACAGTTTCCCTATCTTGGAAGAAACCCAGCGCCCTTTACGTTGAGTGACAAGCATTTTCCTTCTCATCAGCTCTTCAACGATGCTATCAAACTGGCAGTTGCTTACAAACAGAATTCCGGCGATTTCATGGATGAGGTCATGCGAGAGCTGGAGGTAAGAAAAACTCTACTTACTGCACTCCTCCCTCTCCTAAGTGATTAGCAGCTCTGCCCTTTTTCCCCTCGGGGAAAGCTGAGAGCATGCAGCAAAGGGAGAAACTTTGCATGCTTGGAGAGAGTTGCTTTACAGTGGGTGACACTATGGGGTTTGTGTGCTGCCCATGTCTAGTTTGGAATGGATGAGGTGGCGGCACTCTGGAGAGCTCATGCTGCCCTAGGCAGGGTTTGAGAGTATCACAGCAAAGCAGGGTGTGGCTGTTGCTCTCCTGCTTCTCAGAGTTTCTTGTCCTGCTCCTTTTCAGAGCTTTGACCTGCAGAAGAAGAGTGAGGACTTGTCGGAAGAAGAGGAGAGCTGCCCTGAGGAGAAGCCCCCATCTGCCTAAAGCCTTGGATCCCGAGTTTGTTGTTTCCCATTTCCCTGGATTTCTGGGGTTAGTTAGAGCTGGCCTTCACAGAGGAAAGTGATTTTCTCATGCACTCAGTACTCTGGTGGTGGACAGCTGGGCCTTTCCCCTTCCTGTGAGTGACTGTCTGGGCATGGCCTTCCTTGACTGGGCCCTAACCCCCTGCCACACCGTGGTCGAGGAGAAGGCAAGAATATCCACGTGGTTGCTGGCTGCTGCATGTTCCTTAGAGGCTGAGCTTGCTGGGAGAGCTGAGCCACTCTTGGATCTGCAGGGAAGGGTCCTGCCCAGATGCTTTAATAGTACTTACTGGAGAAAACAAACACTAAAGAGGTTTTTATAGAGCTTTGCGCTTGGGTCCTGCACTTTTGTTATAGGGCTGTCCAGTTACTGCAAAGCACAGGTCAAACTGCCAGCCCTCCCCATTGCTTTGTAGCTTATCCAGTGCTGCCTCTCTCTGCACCCATTTGGTCTCTGCTGCGCTGTTTCTCTGGGTTTCTCTTCCCCTTCTATTATGGAGCAGCCAAATCCAGTGGACTTCTGGACTCAGGGAATTTCTCTTTTCAGGCCTACTAGAGCTGAATGGGGTGGACTCTCACACCCAGAAGGTTTCTCCCATCCCAGTTTGATGGATGTGGCTGCACGTTCCAGTGTACGGATCCAAAGACTTAGCGTGTATTCCAAAGAGCCAGATACATACTCAAACATGCACGCACGCACACACGCGCGCGCGCGTGTGCACACACACACCCCCCCCCTCATGTGACTCGCAAAACAGATTAACACAGATAGTGGGTGCTGGTAAAGGCACCACTCTTAAAACAAACAGCACTCACATGAACATAGCCCAGTCCTTTTCTTCTCCTGCAGCTGATCATGACTGATGTTCACTAGTGAAGCATAAACACACCCTTACTTCTTAGATGCACAAGCAGCTCACATCCATGGATCCCTTGAATATTAGCAGGGCATTAAGCCCATCTAATATCCATGCCCAGATGCCAGGCTACTTACTCAGGCATCGGCTCAGACCTTGGGCCTTTCCAGATGTGGGTCTCATCTTGTTTGTGTGCTAGTCCAGCTTGACGAGTGCTTGTGAATTACACACGCACACAGGGATCCCACCAGTAGCTGGCCCTAGACACCTGATGTTTCCAACTACTGGCTCCCAGGCCTATGGGCCCCTAGGACCTGTGTTCCCTTCTCCCATTGCTAGCACCCAAGCCTCTCGACACACACTCACACAAGGAAGAGAGCAGGGTTACACAGAAAATGGTTTGGAATAGCTTTTATAAAGAAGGTAACATAGACTGTGCTGCAAGGCACAGTTAGATGAGCAGTTTGTTTATGTGTGACTGGCCCCTTTATCCCCCCCTACTCTCCATTTTCCCATGCTATATTTCCCCCTCATCTACCTTGACCCCTCCCATTCTCCACCCTAGTCTCCTTCCAAATAAACAACCCACCCCCCCACCACGCCCCGGTTACTTTTTGCCCACTGCTCCCAGTTTTGCTACATCAATACCCATATTTGGTATTTCAGATGCTGTTACCTAGTTCATCTTGGACTTCCATGTTATTACTGCTGCAATTTTCTAGTAGTGCTGGCCTTGCCAGATTCCACTCCCCAAAAAGGACCCCAGCAATCTCTTCGATTATCTGTGAAGCTTAAATATGCACTGTCTCTCATACTACTTCCTCTTAACCACTTGTGAAATCTGGCCATTCCTCATGGCACTGTCTGTAACTCTTGTCAGCTTCTCACTCTTATTTCTTATGTCAAGTGGCTCTTGGTCTGCTCAGTTAGCAAATCCTGAAGCCAGGGCCTGCCAAGTCATCCGCTTGCCTGCCTTCACACGTTCCCCAAAAGTCTTCTGCATGCCACATCATTTTTCCCTAGCCTCAGTATGCCAGCCTTCTCCATCCCGTTGCTGCCTGTGTGGCTGTGAGCACCCTCCTCTCTGAGCGGGCAGAGTTTCAGCCCGTTGGGTGACTCTTTGCCTTTGTGGCCACCTGGCTGCACGCAGCCTCGTGTTTCAGGTGCCATCTATGGAAGTCCCTGCCTTGCCCCCGAGACTGAATTGGACTGAGGCATAGTCAGCTCTGAGAATAGGCAGTTTTATTTCTAGAATTGAGTAAGCTTTCAGGGTGTGTGGGCAGTCAGAGGAGGACAGGCTGAGCAGAGCAGGCCTTTGGCCCTGGGGTTGCCTCTGGATCAGTGGGCATTGCCCCAGAAGGAAACGGTCACCATACATTGCAGCCTGCCCTGGATCCTGTTTGTCTTGCTGCTCAAGTCTTGCTTCCCTTTAGGACCTTCAACAGCTCCTGCACCCGAGTAAAGAATTCCATGAGCTTGTGGCGTGGATATGGGCAGGGCACAGGCCTGGCCGATTGTGTTGGTATTGGCCTTGGCCTATGGAATGGGCCTGAGGCAGAGAATGAATGACTCCATCTCCATGGCGCGTCTGTCTGCGTGCTCATCTGGATGAGGATCCAGTTGTAAAAGTGCTGAGTGGAGGTGTAGATTCCAGGCTGTTGTACTCTCCCGCAGCCTGTCCCCCAGCTAGTGACACCAACAAGCCAGTAGTAGTCGGCATTTTTATCTTTGCATACGAGGGGGCCACCGCTGTCGCCCTGCAGTGCAGGAGAGAGGTTTAAGGTGTTGCCAGAGTCTGCACTACAGCGGGGGCTGCTTCTCTCTAACAGCACCTGCCAGAGCTGTCTGCCCTGCACAGAGTGGCACGTCTCAGCAGCTGGAGCATACAGAAGCTTGTTGGGGCGGGGATCATGGGCCTGTAAGGTAGTGTTATCCCTCATGTCTGCACGGTGATCCCCGGATGTGTGGAACAGGGATGTTCCAGGGCAGGGATCTGGACCTGTGGGGCACCAAGCGCACTGGATGGGCTCTCTGGGGAGGGTCCCAGGCACCTGGGGCGAGGGGAGCGCTCAGCAAGGACCTGCAGACGGGAAGGGGAGGTGAGTTCTATCACTGGTGGGGACCCAGAGATGGGTGGGTGGGTGGGTGGCTGTGCAGGCAGAGCACAGGCAGCATACGTATGGGAAGTCATGACGAGGCTGCACCCACTGCTGTGGGCTGACTTGTTGCACTCTCCTACCTGGCAAGTGTCGATGGTACCTTGCTGATAGCCAGCACACAAGTTGCTGTTCTTGACAAGCCCACCATACCATTGGCTGCTGTTACAGATGCGGGTGTCAATGAGGTGGACCATGGCCTCCTGCAGAACATCAGGTCGTCTCCTAGCTGTGGGCATATAAAGGAATTGGCACCTGGCAGCTTGTTGCCAGTTCTCCCTCCCTGTCTGGGTGAATGGTTTCCCAAAGAGCTGGCTTTGGATCTTGAGGGGCATATTTACTGAGGCTTCCCTTCTGCCTTGCTTTGGGTTGTGGGACGAAGGCCATCCTTCTTCAAGCATATGTCCCTTTGGCTTGACCCTGGGGTTTGCCTTTGCTATCAGGGTAGCCCGGCCCCTAGCTCGACAGTGCACCGAGCATGCTCTCAGGGAACACCAGCCACCGCTTGTTGGGAACTCACATCCTTCCTGTGTGGCACCCCAACCACTGATGTAGCAGGGTGACAGCTCTGACACTCTCAGCGAGGCATCGGGCACACACGCAAGCTGTATATAGTAGCTGCACTGCACAGGTTGGTCCAATTCCAGCAATGCAATGTCATTTCTCTGTGAGCGGTTATTATAGTATTCGTGCACCACTAGCCGCTTAATGCTGCGCACTTGTGTCTCAGGGCCCAGCTGAGACAAGCGGGTTGCACCAATCACTACACGCCACAGCTCGATATCGCTGGAAGGGAGATAGAGAGAGGAGTGAGAGAGAGTAGAGCCATGCACTGTAGGAGCATGGCAGATCCTACTGTCAGCT
This sequence comes from Struthio camelus, assembly GCF_040807025.1. Classification (NCBI taxonomy): domain Eukaryota; kingdom Metazoa; phylum Chordata; class Aves; order Struthioniformes; family Struthionidae; genus Struthio; species Struthio camelus. The sequence continues at coordinate 190,841 of NC_090942.1, forward strand.
TTACAGGGAGGAGAGGGATGCAGGGGCAGCCCTGTGTGGAGGCATAGTGCCCCAGCATGCCTTGGCACAGGGAAGGTAGAACGGAGGCTGCTAGAAGCAGTGGCGCAAGCCCAGCCTCCTCACAAGCAGCCTCTCAGCTGGGGTACTTTAATTGCCCAGGCACTAGGTGTGCTGCAAAGCAGGTGGCTGGGAAGAGGCTGAGGTGCTGCAGCCAGGGCACGTGCCTGTGTTGTGGGGACATCCCCATTCCCTGAGCCTCCTTACCCGGAGTCTTTGAAGCAGTGAGCTGCTGTGAGGACCCACTGTGGGCTGATGAGGGACCCTCCACATAAGTGCTTGGTGCCTATTAGCCAGGGGACCTGGATGCTGACAATCCAGGGCCAGGACCCTGGCTGCGCATTCATGCCACCGACGACGCGCATCATGCTATAGTAAGATTCCATGGGCCGGATCCCGCAGGTTCCTCTGTAATCAGAAACTTGTTAGTTGCTGCTCGACTGCTCCCCGCTCCACTCAGGCTGAAAGTCATGCGGTGTCCATCCTGATCCCCTCCCCATGAGGCAGTGTGTGGACAGCAGGGCCAAGGCACCCTGTGTGGTGTGCAGCTGTAGCCCTGCAGCGAGATGTGCTGGGAGCTGGGTGCTGGAGAGGAGCTGAGCCTCCTGCACGGGGCCTGGGAGCCTCCCGTGTGGCCGTGGGGGCAAGCAGGCTCCCTGCGAGGCTCCCCCAAGCACGCTCTCCCAAAGCCTCCGGCCACTTACCCACAACTGTCATATGTGTGGTGTGCGGGCCAGCACACGGCCAGCAACAAGAGGAGGGGGAACAAATTCATCTTTCCCAGCAGCACGAGGCAGCTGTGGGCACCCAGGCCTTGTTGCACCATCGCGGCAGCCGAGCACGGTGCCTGCAGTGTCCGTGTTGGCCCGGTGCCGTGGCGCTGAGGCCGATGTCACAGAGGTGCCGGTTCCGGAGCGCTGGGTCGTCACGGTGTGGTCCGTGCCAGCAGCAGGGCCAGCGCAGGGGGTTGTGAGCGGGAGCGGAGGCAGCAGCTGTGGGTGCTGGGATGGGACGTCCAGAGCGAGCCCCTGCAGAACACGGCTCGCGGGATGAGGGTGTGCAGCTCTGGGCAGGCAGCAGTGCCCAGCTCCCAGCATGGTCTCTGCTAAAGCTGTTTGCAGCTGTGGCAGACAAGCAGTGACGTGTAAGTGGAATAGGTCCAGCACACCCAGGTGATATGAGCTTTCCTACACAAAACAGTTAAATGCATGTGCAGCACAGTCCACCCTGGCCATGTTAGACCTATCAACACCATGTTGCAGCATTAATGTACTCACTTTCAACAAGCCACAGAGCGATTCTAATTCAACATAGCCTGGGGTTGCAGGGCAGCTGTGGCCCTTAGTACATGTGGCCAACTGCATGTGGTGTTAGGCATTGGACAAAGAAGGAGGCAATTTCCATGCTGTTCCCCCTCTCAGGCCCACATGCCCCTCTCCACAGCTATCCAGTTTGCACTGAAGCAGATCCCTTGCCATGCCCCCCTGGCTGTCACTTGCTGTGGCCCTGACTGCAGCTCCCAGCCAGCCCCCTCTGGGAATCCCAGGCCAGGCTACTCCCAGGCAACTCCTGACATTTGACAGCCCTTTCCCTCTGCCAAAGGGGCTGTTCATCTGCCAGGAAAGCCAGGATGGCTTTGTGAGCATCATCCTCTGAACTCAAAGGTGCCTCCAGCAGGTGATCCTCTTGGCCTGGTGCAGATTTAGCACTCTATCATTCATCCCTTGCACTGTTTGTAATTTTCACCCACCTAGACTGCCAAATCTGATACGCTGCAACTACCTCAGTCTGTACGCCCTAACAACTGGGCACCAACACAGATGGGCAGGAGCTTGGGGTGGCACTGTGACCGTCCACTAAATCCCTACAATGGAAGAAGGGTCAGAGGAGATGGGCAAGGGTGAGGTGCCCATGAAGCTCAGGAATAATGTAGGATGTGACTCATTAACAGCTGTTGCACAGAAAGCTAACTTTTTCTCAACACAAAGGAGACCTGAAGGTAGACTTTTTTGTACATAAACAGCTATGTTAGTTGAATGGATTAACAGGTGTAAATGCTTTCCTTGATTTCATCAAAAGTGTGAAAGTCTCCCTGAGTTAGCTCGATCAGCATGAGCGGAAGCGTACATATGGCTCAGCCCAATATAGAGTATAAAAGCTGAACAAATAACAAAAGAATTTTGAAGAGAGCTGGTTTCTACCCACATATTCCTTTCTGGCAATTGGGGATGCCCAGCATCGTGATGGTGAGCATATTATAGAGACCTGTAATGGGGATCACATGTGTATTGTGATTGAACTGTATATTACAGTAGCTATATTTTTCTAAGTGTAACTTACACTCGTAATGTGATTTCAGTATATTGCTGTATCACTCTGCTAAATCAAAATCCCATGTAACATCAAATATCTTCAAATAAGTAAATTGTGATCTTAAATATTACACCCTTCATGTGTAGAATAACTAAAAGAACCTGGTCAGAGAGTATTGGACTCTGACAGGCATACAGACACAAGGGACATGGCATGTCTCCACAGAAACTCTGCCCGCTCAGCTACAGACAGTGCCATGAGGAATGGCCAGATTTCACAAGTGGTTAAGAGGAAGTAGTATGAGAGACAGTGCATATTTAAGCTTCACAGATAATCGAAGAGATTGCTGGGGTCCTTTTTGGGGAGTGGAATCTGGCAAGGCCAGCACTACTAGAAAATTGCATCAGTAATAACATGGAAGTCCAAGATGAACTAGGTAACAGCATCTGAAATACCAAATATGGGTATTGATGTAGCAAAACTGGGAGCAGTGGGCAAAAAGTAACTGGGGCGTGGTGGGGGGGGTGGGTTGTTTATTTGGAAGGAGACTAGGGTGGAGAATGGGAGGGGTCAAGGTAGATGAGGGGGAAATATAGCATGGGAAAATGGAGAGTAGGGGGGGATAAAGGGGCCAGTCACACATAAACAAACTGCTCATCTAACTGAGCCTTGCAGCACAGTCTATGTTACCTTCTTTATAAAAGCTATTCCAAACCATTTTCTGTGTAACCCTGCTCTCTTCCTTGTGTGAGTGTGTGTCGAGAGGCTTGGGTGCTAGCAATGGGAGAAGGGAACACAGGTCCTAGGGGCCCATAGGCCTGGGAGCCAGTAGTTGGAAACATCAGGTGTCTAGGGCCAGCTACTGGTGGGATCCCTGTGTGCGTGTGTAATTCACAAGCACTCGTCAAGCTGGACTAGCACACAAACAAGATGAGACCCACATCTGGAAAGGCCCAAGGTCTGAGCCGATGCCTGAGTAAGTAGCCTGGCATCTGGGCATGGATATTAGATGGGCTTAATGCCCTGCTAATATTCAAGGGATCCATGGATGTGAGCTGCTTGTGCATCTAAGAAGTAAGGGTGTGTTTATGCTTCACTAGTGAACATCAGTCATGATCAGCTGCAGGAGAAGAAAAGGACTGGGCTATGTTCATGTGAGTGCTGTTTGTTTTAAGAGTGGTGCCTTTACCAGCACCCACTATCTGTGTTAATCTGTTTTGCGAGTCACATGAGGGGGGGGGTGTGTGTGTGCACACGCGCGCGCGCGTGTGTGCGTGCGTGCATGTTTGAGTATGTATCTGGCTCTTTGGAATACACGCTAAGTCTTTGGATCCGTACACTGGAACGTGCAGCCACATCCATCAAACTGGGATGGGAGAAACCTTCTGGGTGTGAGAGTCCACCCCATTCAGCTCTAGTAGGCCTGAAAAGAGAAATTCCCTGAGTCCAGAAGTCCACTGGATTTGGCTGCTCCATAATAGAAGGGGAAGAGAAACCCAGAGAAACAGCGCAGCAGAGACCAAATGGGTGCAGAGAGAGGCAGCACTGGATAAGCTACAAAGCAATGGGGAGGGCTGGCAGTTTGACCTGTGCTTTGCAGTAACTGGACAGCCCTATAACAAAAGTGCAGGACCCAAGCTCAAAGCTCTATAAAAACCTCTTTAGTGTTTGTTTTCTCCAGTAAGTACTATTAAAGCATCTGGGCAGGACCCTTCCCTGCAGATCCAAGAGTGGCTCAGCTCTCCCAGCAAGCTCAGCCTCTAAGGAACATGCAGCAGCCAGCAACCACGTGGATATTCTTGCCTTCTCCTCGACCACGGTGTGGCAGGGGGTTAGGGCCCAGTCAAGGAAGGCCATGCCCAGACAGTCACTCACAGGAAGGGGAAAGGCCCAGCTGTCCACCACCAGAGTACTGAGTGCATGAGAAAATCACTTTCCTCTGTGAAGGCCAGCTCTAACTAACCCCAGAAATCCAGGGAAATGGGAAACAACAAACTCGGGATCCAAGGCTTTAGGCAGATGGGGGCTTCTCCTCAGGGCAGCTCTCCTCTTCTTCCGACAAGTCCTCACTCTTCTTCTGCAGGTCAAAGCTCTGAAAAGGAGCAGGACAAGAAACTCTGAGAAGCAGGAGAGCAACAGCCACACCCTGCTTTGCTGTGATACTCTCAAACCCTGCCTAGGGCAGCATGAGCTCTCCAGAGTGCCGCCACCTCATCCATTCCAAACTAGACATGGGCAGCACACAAACCCCATAGTGTCACCCACTGTAAAGCAACTCTCTCCAAGCATGCAAAGTTTCACCCTTTGCTGCATGCTCTCAGCTTTCCCCGAGGGGAAAAAGGGCAGAGCTGCTAATCACTTAGGAGAGGGAGGAGTGCAGTAAGTAGAGTTTTTCTTACCTCCAGCTCTCGCATGACCTCATCCATGAAATCGCCGGAATTCTGTTTGTAAGCAACTGCCAGTTTGATAGCATCGTTGAAGAGCTGATGAGAAGGAAAATGCTTGTCACTCAACGTAAAGGGCGCTGGGTTTCTTCCAAGATAGGGAAACTGTCTATTTCCACCCCCCAAGAAAAAAACTCTGCAACAACCTACAGCTACCAGAACCATCACAAGGAACCAACCAGAAGCACTAGCCCCTTTTCTGCTCTCTGTGCCTACAGCAATCTCTGTGTCCTTGGACTGCATAGGGCTCTCATGGACACTGAGCCAAATAGCTATGTCTTACCTTCACTACGTTGGTGCCATCTGCAGCAGACACAAAGTAAAAGGGCAAATTGAACTTCCGGGCAAAGTTGAAGCTTTTCTGCGTCACCTTCATATCCGCTGGGGGAAAAAAGAAGAAGCGGTCACTGAGACACCACTGTAGGCAGAATGCCAGCATAGGCACGGGTTGGCGGAGCATACGGAGACCAGAGCCCGATCTAGTTGTCAAGGCCTCCTCGCTGCAGTGCAAGGCCAGGACAGTCCTCCCCGGGAGCCAGAGGGGTTTAAAAGTGACAGCATCAGCAAACGGTTGGCAAGAAGACACACAAAGGAAAGAGTTTTTGTTGCTTGTCCGTGGTGCTTGACTAAAACGCAGACGGAGCCTTATGCGCTATAAATGAATAACGCTTTGCAGCAGAAAACATCCCAGTTCACTTGCTGTGCTGCAACTGTGAATGTTTTCCAGGTGCATCCCTGTGACTTTTGCTATGTGTCCTCATGACCTGGACACCACTGCCAACACTAATCGTGCCTCTCCCTCCGTTTTGCACTTTCTAACCATACCTGGCCACTGTCTTTATGCCACGTTACCCACATTCCTGTGAGTCAAGGATAGGCTCACAGCATACAAGTGACCACGTTGTTCTATGGGTGTATTCAACAGACAGGTCTGGCTACTCTAAACGCAGTAGGCAAGGGGCCTTGTTTCAATTTTGAAGCAAATCTACAGCATATCTGCAGGCCATGCTGGCACAGCAGTATCAGCTCAAAGTTTTGGTAGAAAGACAGCCTGTATGCCAGCACAGGAGGAGGAGGACTCCAGACCAGCCGTCTTTTCTCCTGGAAGCAACAGCTAAAGTAGTTCAGATTCCAGATGCGTGCCAGCGAGCGCTGCCCGGGCAGCTGTTCCGCGCCTCCTCAGAGAAAGCAGGAAGCTGGACAAGCAATTCTGCAGGCTGGACCTGTGCTAAGAGCTGTAGGCTGATCATTTCCTTGTGCTGGTGGAAAACAGCAAACAAAGCAGGGGAGAGGAGTCCCCTGGAGCACTCTCCACTCTCACACAGAAAACTAAGAGCAGGATTCACCTGCGTAGACGCAGTGTCTACAATAGGGGTTCCAACAGCAGGTCAATTTGCCTCGTGTCCGGTCCGTGGATGCAAGGCTGTATCGACTCATCCTAGAGGAAAAGTCTTCCACTAGGTAAGATCGACCATGCCCTGAACCCCACCACCGCAGCGCGGGAGGCCCCGGCCGGCCCCTCAGGCGCTGCCCGCGGCGGACTACAGCTCCCGGCATGCCCCGCGGCCGCGCCGGTGACGCGACAGCCCGCGCCGGTCAGGTGACGGCTGGGGCCGCCGCGGCAGCCGGCTGGGCCGTTCCTGCCGGTTCCGGTTCCGGTGCGGGTGTGGGTGCGGGTGTGGGTGCGGGTGTGGGTGCGGGTGTGGGTGCGGGTGCCGGTGTCGGTGTGGGTGTTGGTGCGGGTGCCGGTGTCGGTGCCGGTGTGGGTGCGGGTGCCGGTGCGAGTGTTGGTGCGGGTGTGGGTGCGGGTGTCGGTGCGGGTGCCGGTGTCGGTGCGAGTGTTGGTGCGGGTGTGGGTGCGGGTGTGGGTGCGGGTGTGGGTGCGGGTGTCGGTGCGGGTGCGGGTGCGGGTGCCGGTGCGGGTGCCGGTGTCGGTTCTGCCTCCGCGGGCCGCGGCGGGGTGGGACGGGGCGGGTCGGTTCGCCCCCGGCTCAGCACCGTCTCAGCGAGCGGCGCGGCCATGGGGCCCCGGCGGCGGGGCCTGCTGGCGGCCCTAGCGCTGCTGGCCCTGCGCGGGGCGGCCGGCGCCCCCCCCAGCTTCGTGCTGCTGCTGGCCGACGACCTGGGCTTCGGGGACTTGGGGAGCTACGGGCACCCCTCCTCCGGCACGCCCAACCTGGACCGCATGGCCTCCCGCGGGCTGCGCTTCACCGACTTCTACAGCAGCTCGCCGGTGTGCAGCCCCTCGCGGTACGTGCCGGCCGTGGCCCGGCCCGGGGCGGGCAGCAGAGGCGCCGAGGCGCCGCTCACACCCGGATGCAGGGCTGCGGCGCTGGGCGCAGCGGGCCCCGGTCAGCCCGCCGCGGCCCAGGAGGCCCGAGGATCCAGCTGCTGCCCGAGGGGGCTGCGGGTCGCAGCAGGCGGGGGCGGCAGCAGTGGCGGCTGTGAGAGCAGGCAGCCGAACTGCCGGGTGCTTAGGCGCGGGGGACCCTCAGTGGAGACGAGATGTGGGCTGTTGGGTGGCGTGAGGTACCTTCCGCACTGCGTCTGAGGGGTGATACCTGTCTCTTGTCTCACTCCCCTCATCTCTAGGGCAGCCCTGCTGACAGGCCGGTTCCAGATGCGCTCTGGGGTTTACCCTGGTGTGTTCAACCCTGACTCCCGGGGAGGCCTGCCGCTGTCCGAGATCACCATTGCGGAGGTGCTGAAGACTAAGGGCTATGCCACAGCCATGGTTGGCAAGTGGCACCTGGGGCTGGGGATTAACGGGTCCTTCCTGCCTACCAGCCAGGGCTTTGACCACTTCTTGGGGGTGCCCTACTCCCATGACCAGGTGAGAGCTGGATCAAGTGCATGAGGTTGTCACGGAGTTGTGGGGGAGTGCCCTGAATATGAGATGGGAAGAGCGTATAGGCTAGGTTAGTGCTTACAAAGGCAGGCGTGTGGTTGCAGCCAAGGAGATGGATGCTGGTGGGGAAAGGCTGTCTCTGAGGTGCTGTCATGATAGCACCATGTCTCAGCCTGTTGGTGGCGGTTGTGTGCTGTCATGATAGCACCATGTCTCAGCCTGTTGGTGGCGGTTGTGTGGGAGTATGTCAGCCTTCTGTTCAGGGAGAGCAGTTGTGTGCTGTGGACTGCGTGAAGGAGGGTCAGCTTCTGGTGTACAAAGAAACATCTGAATTGCTGTCAGGAGAAAATGATTTTGTGGCAGCATGGTCCTTGGCCAGTTTTGGGGTTGGTCTAGTTCCTGGGCTTCTGGAAGGGGGTGCCCAAAGGCTGCCTGTGGGGCCTGGTGGTGGGCTGTGAGACTCTTTGCACCCTTTCCCTCACTATCCTGCAGAACAGATAAAGGACAAAATGTTATTTTCTCTCTCCAGGGCCCCTGCCAGAATCTCACCTGCTTCCCGCCTGACATCAAGTGTTTTGGGACTTGTGACCAGGGCTTAGTGCCTGTCCCGCTGCTCTGGAATCAGAGCATTGTACAGCAGCCAGTTTCCTTCCCCGATCTGGTGCCACTCTACAACAAATTCTCCCGGGACTTCATCACTGACTGTGCCCAGCGAGGCCTCCCCTTCCTACTCTACTATGCCTCCCACGTAGGAGAGGGGGAGGGCTGCTCTGGGTGCAAGGGTTGGGGAGGAAGCCTTTGTCCTGTGGGAAGAGCAGGGAAGCGCTTTGGCTCCTGCAGCCCCAGGCATGTACTGAGATGTCAGTACCCAGAGGAAATCCTTACCCTGGCTGACTTGGGGTTGGTGTTCCCATGCTCAAGTCTCGTGATAGCACCATCCTGGTAATGTTCTTGGGCTGTTTCCATCTGGAGCTTTGCCTGCTCCCCTGGGCTAGGAGTCCATCTGGGACAGCCTCCCACCCTCTTTGAAACTCCACATCCTCTATTGGCACTGAGCTCCTTTTGTGCTATTTCTGAGAGGTGACTCTGAAGCCTGGGGGCAAGCCCCTTGTCATTTCATGTGTCTTGTCACGTATCTCCATATCCTAACTGGGGTGTTCACTGTCCCTGGGTGAGTACAGGAACCAGGTGCAGCTCTGAGAGTTTATGTAGCAGTCCTCTCTCCCCTCTCTCCAGCATACACACTATCCCCAGTTTGCAAGTCAGGAGTACACAGGACAGTCACAGCGGGGGCCCTTTGGCGATGCTCTCTTGGAATTTGATGGCTCAGTGGGACAGTTGCTGCAGGCGTTGCAGGACAATGGTCTTACTAACAGGACCCTGGTGTTTTTCACCTCTGACAATGGGTGAGTGGGCTCAGTGGGGGGCAAGATTCCTTTTTGGCAAGATTCTGCTGCCTTGGTGTGGGGGAGCTGGAACAAGGCATTGGGTGGCTGGGGCACAAGTGACGTGGTGTGGCATCACCAGGTGAGACCCCAGTGGCCTGGAGTGAGGCAGGGGGTGATGCTGTTCTGGATAGCACCTGCTGCATGAGCCCTTCCTTGCCCCTGGGAATTGGCTGTTCTTTCCTCATGGGCAGAAACTCCACAGGCTTGGGGCCAAGGGTGTGCAGCTGGAATACCTCCCAATTCCCCTCCTGAGTGGATGACCTTGGTCTCTAGTGCCTTGCTCAGCTGTCTTGTACACCTCAGCCTCCTCACCCCATGCCACCTGCCTTACAAGGCTGAGGAGGGTGGCAGGGTCACTCTTTGGTGCCTTGTGCCATGGCCCCACTGACAGCATTAGGGAAGGGGTAGCGTGGACCTGTGAGACTAACAGGAGGTGATTCCTGTCTCTTCCCTCACAGCCCTTCCACCATGCGAATGGCACGTGGGGGCAGCTCTGGCCTTCTGAGGTGTGGGAAAGGAACAACATATGAAGGTGGCATGCGGGAACCAGCAGTGGCTTATTGGCCAGGCCGCATCACTCCAGGTGAGACCTGGTGTCACTTGTCTTTCGTGTGCTGGTGCTAGCTGAGGCAGGGGAGTTGTCACAGCTCAACTTTCCTGGGACAGGCAGAAGAGGGGAGAGAAGTGGTGAGGATGGCAGGGGCGGGAATGGGATCAGGTGCTTGAACCTTTCTTTGTGCCTTGCTGTGGTGGCAGGAGTGACCCACGAGCTGGCAAGCACCCTGGACATCCTGCCAACACTGACTGCCCTGGCTGGAGCAGCTCTCCCCAGTGTTGCCCTGGATGGCTATGACTTGAGTCCAGTGCTGTTTGGATTGGGGAAGGTGAGTTCTGCAGGCCAGTTCTGACTAGTGCAGCACATGGAGGCTGGGTGTGGGGCAGTGGCTGTCTGCCTGCTGAGTAGCCCCAGCTGGGGGTCTGGGTAGAGCCATGAGCTGGGAGATTTTCTGGTGCAGGCCCAGGCCATGCCATGGAGTTCCTCGGCTTCTCTGGTCTGCTCTGAAACATGCTCTAACAACTGCAACATGTTGGCAAGCCAAACACCCAGGGCTGCAGTGCCTGGACAGAGCCTCAATTCCTTTGTTTTGGGAGCGAGTAGGATGCTGTTGCTCATTGCTGTTCCCACTCCATCCTGATTGCAGTATCAGGGCTCCTATGTGACTCCCTAGAGACTCTGCTTGGTCCTGTCCCAGCCTCTCCTCCAGCCTCACACCTGTACAGGTGACCTCAGCTCTGTTGCTTCCCACAGAGTCCCCGTCAGATGATGTTCTACTATCCGCCGAGCCCCGATCAACTGCATGGCCCCTTTGCTGTCAGGCTTGGGAAGTACAAGGCCCACTACTTCACACAAGGTCAGCATTGCCTCCTCTCCTCTGCACAGGTGGCTTGGTGAAGTTCCATCTGGTTTTGCTGTCCAAAGCTCAATGAGAGGAAACTGAGCTATACTTGGGGACTTCTTTTGCAGGTTCCTTTCACAGTGATACCACCCCTGACCAGGCCTGCCATGGGCTGACCCCGCTGACTCCCCATGTGCCCCCACTGCTCTTTGATCTGGAGTCAGACCCTGCTGAACATTACGATTTGGTGCAGAGTGGTGCAAGGCCAGAGGTTATGCAAGTGCTGAAGGAGATCAAACTGCAGAAGGTGCTTTTTGAGCAACACTTGGAGTTTGGAGAAAGCCAGATCAGGAAGGGCAGAGATCCTGCCCTGCAGCCCTGCTGCATCCCAGACTGCACCCCCAAGCCCTCCTGTTGCCACTGCTCCTAGCCTTCTGCTGCCCCAGTCCCTTCAGTTGCTTCACACTTGCACTCTATCCCAAACCCACCTATCAGAGCCCTCTGCTAACCGAGCTCAGCCACAGAGCTGCCTGGAGCTCTGTGACACCCCTGACTTCAGGGGTGCTGGCGTGGTGAGCTGTGAGTTGGGGAGGGTATCAGCCCTCCTGGAGGGAGGTCAGTGGACCCTGTGCTCCACACTGGACTGCCAGGCTGAGGTCTCTTTCCAGAAACGTTGAATTGTTCAGGGAGGGACCATATTACAGCATCATCTTCAGAGTCAGGACAGCTCCATTCAAATCATGATGAGGGTGAAGCAAAGGGCATGCCGTGGTATCTTCAGATCCCAATTTGCTGGAGGTATGCTATGTAACCCTGAATGGGAACAGACAAATGAGCTGCAGCACCCCAACCTGCCAGGGGCTATGAACACTCAGTTTTACTACATCAATACCCAAATTTGGTATTTCAGATGCTGTTACCTGATTCAGCTCAGGCTGCTGTTATTACTGATGTGACTTCCTAGATAACACTGGCCTTGCCAGATTCCACTCCCTAGCAATCCCTTCAACTACCTGTGAAGCTTGGCCATCTCTCACATGACTCCCCCTTAACCCCTTGTGAAATCTGGCCATTCCTTGTAATGCTGTCTGTAACATGTCAGTTTCTAACTCTGTTATTTATTATGTTCAACAATTTCTCATATCATGTCCAGGAGTTTCTCTTGGTCTGCTCAGTTAGCAAATCCTGAAGCCAGGGCCTGCCAAGTCATCCGCTTGCCTGCCTTCACACGTTCCCCAAAAGTCTTCTGCATGCCACATCATTTTTCCCTAGCCTCAGTATGCCAGCCTTCTCCATCCCGTTGCTGCCTGTGTGGCTGTGAGCACCCTCCTCTCTGAGCGGGCAGAGTTTCAGCCCGTTGGGTGACTCTTTGCCTTTGTGGCCACCTGGCTGCACGCAGCCTCGTGTTTCAGGTGCCATCTATGGAAGTCCCTGCCTTGCCCCCGAGACTGAATTGGACTGAGGCATAGTCAGCTCTGAGAATAGGCAGTTTTATTTCTAGAATTGAGTAAGCTTTCAGGGTTTGTGGGCAGTCAGAGGAGGACAGGCTGAGCAGAGCAGGCCTTTGGCCCTGGGGTTGCCTCTGGATCAGTGGGCATTGCCCCAGAAGGAAACGGTCACCATACATTGCAGCCTGCCCTGGATCCTGTTTGTCTTGCTGCTTAAGCCTCACTTTCTGTTATGACTTGCAGGAGTTCCTGAAGCAGAGAAAAGAAGTCCGCCAACTTCTTGCGTGGAAATGGGCAGGAGCCAGGTCTGCCTGCATGTGTTGGTATTGGGCTATGGAATGGGCCTGAGGCAGACATTGGTGCCGAAGTAGGCTCTCCTGCTGGGTGCAGTCCAATCTGGACGAGGATCCAGTTGTAAAAGTGCTGAGTGGAGGTGTAGATTCCAGGCTGTTGTACTCTCCCGCAGCCTGTCCCCCAGCTAGTGACACCAACAAGCCAGTAGTAGTCGGCATTTTTATCTTTGCATACGAGGGGGCCACCGCTGTCGCCCTGCAGTGCAGGAGAGAGGTTTAAGGTGTTGCCAGAGTCTGCACTACAGCGGGGGCTGCTTCTCTAACAGCACCTGCCAGAGCTGTCTGCCCTGCACAGAGTGGCACGTCTCAGCAGCTGGAGCATACAGAAGCTTGTTGGGGCGGGGATCATGGGCCTGTAAGGTAGTGTTATCCCTCATGTCTGCACGGTGATCCCCGGATGTGTGGAACAGGGATGTTCCAGGGCAGGGATCTGGACCTGTGGGGCACCAAGCGCACTGGATGGGCTCTCTGGGGAGGGTCCCAGGCACCTGGGGCGAGGGGAGCGCTCAGCAAGGACCTGCAGACGGGAAGGGGAGGTGAGTTCTATCACTGGTGGGGACCCAGAGATGGGTGGGTGGGTGGGTGACTGTGCAGGCAGAGCACAGGCAGCATACGTATGGGAAGTCATGACGAGGCTGCACCCACTGCTGTGGGCTGACTTGTTGCACTCTCCTACCTGGCAAGAGTCGATGGTACCTTGCTGATAGCCAGCACACAAGTTGCTGTTCTTGACAAGCCCGCCATACCATTGGCTGCTGTTACAGATGCGGGTGTCAATGAGGTGGACCATGGCCTCCTGCAGAACATCAGGTCGTCTCTTAGCTGTGGGCATATAAAGGAATTGGCACCTGGCAGCTTGTTGCCAGTTCTCCCTCCCTGTCTGGGTGAATGGTTTCCCAAAGAGCTGGCTTTGGATCTTGAGGGGCATATTTACTGAGGCTTCCCTTCTGCCTTGCTTTGGGTTGTGGGACGAAGGCCATCCTTCTTCAAGCATATGTCCCTTTGGCTTGACCCTGGGGTTTGCCTTTGCTATCAGGGTAGCCCGGCCCCTAGCTCAACAGTGCACCGAGCATGCTCTCAGGGAACACCAGCCACCGCTTGTTGGGAACTCACATCCTTCCTGTGTGGCACCCCAACCACTGATGTAGCAGGGTGACAGCTCTGACACTCTCAGCGAGGCATCGGGCACACACGCAAGCTGTATATAGTAGCTGCACTGCACAGGTTGGTCCAATTCCAGCAATGCAATGTCATTTCTCTGTGAGCGGTTATTATAGTATTCGTGCACCACTAGCTGCTTAATGCTGCGCACTTGTGTCTCAGGGCCCAGCTGAGACAAGCGGGTTGCACCAATCACTACACGCCACAGCTCGATATCGCTGGAAGGGAGATAGAGAGAGGAGTGAGAGAGAGTAGAGCCATGCACTGTAGGAGCATGGCAGATCCTACTGTCAGCTTTACAGGGAGGAGAGGGATGCAGGGGCAGCCCTGTGTGGAGGCATAGTGCCCCAGCATGCCTTGGCACAGGGAAGGTAGAACGGAGGCTGCTAGAAGCAGTGGCGCAAGCCCAGCCTCCTCACAAGCAGCCTCTCAGCTGGGGTACTTTAATTGCCCAGGCACTAGGTGTGCTGCAAAGCAGGTGGCTGGGAAGAGGCTGAGGTGCTGCAGCCAGGGCACGTGCCTGTGTTGTGGGGACATCCCCATTCCCTGAGCCTCCTTACCCGGAGTCTTTGAAGCAGTGAGCTGCTGTGAGGACCCACTGTGGGCTGATGAGGGACCCTCCACATAAGTGCTTGGTGCCTATTAGCCAGGGGACCTGGATGCTGACAATCCAGGGCCAGGACCCTGGCTGCGCATTCGTGCCACCCACGATGCGCGTTGTGCTGTACTGAGAAGTCACCGATCGGATCCCGCAGGTTCCTCTGTAATCAGAAACTTGTTAGTTGCTGCTCGACTGCTCCCCGCTCCACTCAGGCTGAAAGTCATGCGGTGTCCATCCTGATCCCCTCCCCACGAGGCAGCGTGTGGACAGCAGGGCCAAGGCACCCTGTGTGGTGTGCAGCTGTAGCCCTGCAGCGAGATGTGCTGGGAGCTGGGTGCTGGAGAGGAGCTGAGCCTCCTGCACGGGGCCTGGGAGCCTCCCGTGTGGCCGTGGGGGCAAGCAGGCTCCCTGCGAGGCTCCCCCAAGCACGCTCTCCCAAAGCCTCCGGCCACTTACCCACAACTGTCATATGTGTGGTGTGCGGGCCAGCACACGGCCAGCAACAAGAGGAGGGGGAACAAATTCATCTTTCCCAGCAGCACGAGGCAGCTGTGGGCACCCAGGCCTTGTTGCACCATCGCGGCAGCCGAGCACGGTGCCTGCAGTGTCCGTGTTGGCCCGGTGCCGTGGCGCTGAGGCCGATGTCACAGAGGTGCCGGTTCCGGAGCGCTGGGTCGTCACGGTGTGGTCCGTGCCAGCAGCAGGGCCAGCGCAGGGGGTTGTGAGCGGGAGCGGAGGCAGCAGCTGTGGGTGCTGGGATGGGACGTCCAGAGCGAGCCCCTGCAGAACACGGCTCGCGGGATGAGGGTGTGCAGCTCTGGGCAGGCAGCAGTGCCCAGCTCCCAGCACGGCCTCTGTTTATGGCTAGCAGGAGAAAACATAGTGTGACTTTGTTACCCACTTGGGAAGTGGAATGCCACTCTGCTCCCTGCAGCTGCTGGCCCCCTGGTCTTTTCCAAAACACATTCCCCAAGGAACACAGCTACTACAGAGAGCGTGCACATTTGATAGGTGTGGAAGAGCCAGACTGGTTTACAGCAGTGGCGGACAAGCAGTGATCTGAAAGCAGGATGAGTCCAGCACAGCTGGGTGGTGCACACCATATGGCTGTGTTTGTGGGTGCACACACTGTGTGTGTGTGTGTGTATGCGTGTGTACTGTATGCAGGCTCGCAAGTGGGGGGGGGGTTCTCTCTGCATGTGCACATGATGTTTATGCAGTCACAGTGTGTGGGTGTGCTCTGTGCACAAGTGCACTCTATGTATATGCACTGTTTCAGTGCACATTGCTTGTATGCATCCCGTGTTCAGGTGGGCGGGCAAGTTTGTGAGTGTGGACGTTATGTCTGTATTCACTCTGTGAGTGCGTGAAGTGTGCGTGTTCATTCTGTGCATATGCAGACAGGCTGCATGTGTGTGCACGCGTGTGTGCAGACTATGTGTTTGCAAGGACTCTGTGCATGCTGTCTGCTGCGTGTGTGCGTATGGACCGTGTGTGAAGACTCTGGGCACGCCGACTGCGTGGGGTGTGTGCCGTGTCCCCCCGCCGCCGCCAGGGGGCGCCGCCGCCCCACCGCCTCCCAGTGGAATCGGGCACCGGCATCGCGCGTGGGCACCGCACGCTGCCATTGCACACCGGCACCGGCACCGGTGTCGGTATCACCCACCGGCATCGTGCATCAGCACCACTGACCTGCACCATGCACCGGCGTCACTCACTGGCATCACACATTGGCACTGGCATCAGCATCACTCACCGGCTTTGTACACTGGCACCAGCATCGTGCACTGGCATCAACATTGCTCACCAGCATTGTGCACTGGCACCATGCGCGAGCACTGGCACTGCTCACCAGCATTGCGCTCTGGCACTGCTCACTGGCACTGCACACCAGTACTGGCACTGTGCACCCGGACTGTGTACTGTGGCTGCCCCCACTGTGGGCACCAGCCTGAGGGCTTTCTGTCTTCCTGGGTGCCACAGGGAGGACAGGGCACCCAAGGGGCCGGGCTGGGAGCCCTCCTGCACTTGGGGTCATGGCAGGGCAGTGGGTGACCTGGTGGTCCCCGAGCATCTGGATGGATCCTGTATGTGATCCTGGCCCCCTCGCCCTATTTGTTCTGGGATACTCATTTCCTTCTGCTGATTCTGGCTCCACACATGACGCCTCCCGCTGCGTGTACACAAAGCGTCTCCTGTTGCAAGGAGCAGTCCAGGGCTGGTAGATGGGAGCTAATCAAATGCATGCAAATCGTGATAGCTAGAGCTGCTGCAACCCTGAGTTTTGCAGAGAAACCAAAACACTAGGAAATTTGAGTTCAAAACTTTGATCTCAGATAATCATGCTACTTCACCATTTTTAATGAGCACTGTTCTCTTCTGGAACATGGAGACCAGTAAAACCCTCAAACCAGTTTCCTTTCGTGTTGGTCCGTTTATCAGAACTATGCAGGGCAAGGCCTGCGTGGGCAGCCCAAGGCTAGGCTAGCAGGGGCACCAGGGCTGCAAGGTGGGAGCCAGGGCTGAGCACAGAGCAGAGGGTGAAAACTGCACGAGGCTGCCTGCAGGATCTGTCTCATTCAGCGCCAACAGCCTCTCCAGTGCAGCATGACCAATAAAGGAGCACTGGATGTCCCTGATTTCAAGAATCCTGTTTTCCAGTGTTTGTGGCTGCTAATGAGAACACAGAGCAGGGGTGAGAGAGATGGAGGGTGCTCTGCAGTGAGGGTGGGTGGATGGAACTATGTAGTGGAGAGGAAGGCCCTTGGGTAGATGTGAGGTGAGGGCTTAGCACCTATTCTGTGCATACAGTGGGGGCAACTTTAGGCACTCAGGTTGCACCCTCACTGATGGGAGCAGTGTTCTTGGCATCTTCCTTGTCCTCCACCCTCGTCCTCAACCTGCAGAGACTGGGAGCTGGGCCCTGCAGCTGCTCCCATACAGAGAGCTGTTTTATCCCCTGCCTGTGCCCCGCTCTGCACAAAGCTGCTGCTGAGCCAGCTCTGCTGCTCCCATGGTAGCTGGGACTCGCCCACACCACATTGATGGCATGGGTGGCATTTGCAGGACGCTACTTGGTGCCAAGGGGAGGGAGCATGCCCCTGAGGCTGCCTGGTGCCAAGGGGTGAGAAGGGCTGAGCCAGTAGGGGAAATTCTAGGCCTGGAATTGGAGGGTTGCAAACTGTGGGGACAAGGTCTGCTGGGCAGAGCTGTAGGGTGGGTGCTGCCCCGAGGGCAGGTCCTGTTCCCCTCTCTACCCCCAGCAGCAGCATCCGTGTGGCACTGCCGCTGAGCGCAGCTCCATGGAGGGACATATTTCTTAAAAAGAGCATTTGCGAACTTCCTGCATAACTGCCCAGCTTCTGCTCTGTGGTCACTGCGGCCTGTCTCTGAGGATCTAGAGGTCTCTTGTCACCAGGGCAGAGCAGCCAGGGGAGGATGCTGTGGGGTGGTGAAGGGGGTGCAGGGGTGTTTGCACCTGGTAGAGAGGTGGGTGCTGTGAAGTGGGGGTCCCAGGGACACTTGCTAGCTCTGGGTGCTTGCAGGGCTTGTAATTGTTGCTTTGGGCTGATGGTTGTGCAGAGCACTGCACAACACCCAAGCAGAGCTATGAACAACTGGAGTACTCTGTACCCATGGGGCCAGACCCTGGAGATAAGCATGAAGCTTGCGGTGTTCCCAGAGTGGAGCCCAATGTGCTGGCAGCACAGGCAGCCCCTGCCTGGCCTGCCCGTGCCCCTGCAGGACCAGGGCATGTGGATGGTGGCTGCCTGAGTAGCAGGGATGCAGCACCACACCAGGGTGATGATGCAGGTGTGGAAGAATTAATCCGCAGGGGGCACAGAAAGAGGGCTGAAGTGCAGGAGAGAGTCTGGCTCCCTTCCAGGAGAAGGGTCGGAGTTGCTGCTTCCTCCTAATGGGGGGAGGCCTGGTCCCAGACTGAGGCACTGCCGGGGAGGTAGGATTTGCTATGGCAGGGATTGCCCCAGCAGAAGGCCTCGCTGTTCTCAGGCTGGGGGTGGTTCTGGGCAGATATCCTGCAGCTTCCAGGCAGCAGATGGGTCTGGGCTGTCCCTCCACAGCCCAGTGCCACCCCTCACATGCCAGCTGGAGTCTCCTGCAGGGTTTGCTCGCATCCTGTTCCTGACATTATTTTCCACAGCCATATCTGCTTCTTGCCGTCTGCAAGCTTAAGCTGTAGGCTGGGTGCCAGGGGACAGCAGCGATGCTATGTGTCGCAGAGGATGCTGCTGGGTGGGTGGTCATACAGAACAAGCTGTGTCCCAGGACAGTGCATCTGCCTCTGCATGCACCCTGCTCGCAGAGCAGCAGCTCCATAGTCTGCAATGGAGCTTGCCCCAGGGCTGGGAAAAATCTCTGAAGGATCATATCCCACTGCAAGCATGAGTGACACCAGGAGTCATGGAGCGCCTTGCTCAGCTGAGCAGGGAAGTACAGTGCTGAAAGGGACTGTCCCATCCTGCCCGTCCCCTGCGTCGTTCCCTGCCATCGGCACCTGTCCCGTAGCTGTGTCCATTAACGAGCTGCGTGGGGAGCCGGTCCCTGCCCCAGCTGACGCCTGGGTCTGCAGCGCTATGCCGAGCAGGCGCTGGGCTGGCTGGAGCTACCCTCAGCTGCAGAGCGAGGTGGGCAGCCGGGACGGGGCTGTGGCGGGTGTCCGTAACGGCTTGGGTGGAGGGGCAGGTCTGTGCCAGGCGTCGTCAGCTAACCAGAGAATGCCTGCTCCCTGCAGGAGGGGTTTTTCTTCGTGGAAGCTCTCACAGAGCTGCTTGCCGACCCCTCCAGCACCTGCTGCTGGATGTCCACCTCCCGTCCGGGTGCAGGGCTCCCCGGAGAGGCTGGATTCCCACTTTGCCAGGGTTGTCATCCCACCCAACAACCCGAAAATGAAAGGTTAAAGTGAAACGAGTTTAGGGAGTGTTTCTGTTTGAACGCAAGAGAAAGCCCGTCTCCCAGCCGGGTCAGTCCATGCGTCCCAGCTGGGAGGTGTGGGTGGGTGCTGCCCGGGGTGTCCGCGTCTGCACTCCCCCTCGCCCCCGGCATCTGGACCTGCCTTCCCGCCATCCCCCGTGCGGACTGGGGAGCTGCTCCCACCGCGGCAGCCTCGTGCGTCCTGCGTTGCTGACCACTTCCCTGCGCCAGCCCTGGCACACGCGAGAGCCATCCGCCGGGCACCGCTCGCCCTGCGGGGACACCTGGGATGAGGCATTTGGCTGCATGGGCCTTCGAGGGGGGATTTCTCCATAGGGGTCAGCTCAGAGGCTTCCCAGGTGATGCAAACATGGACCTGGATGCGGGGTGAGGGCCAGGGTGTCCGAGGGGAGACCATGAGACGGAGCATGGACAGGGCTCAGAGCTGGTGCTCCCGGCACTCTGGCAGCTTCCTTCGCTGTCCCCGTGGCTCCGGGCTGGCCGCAACTGCTGGCTCCATGGGGCGCTATGCCTGGGGCCAGCGGGGTGCAGTGAGGGTCGGCGGAGGCCGGCTGCAGTGGGGACGATCCGGCACCCCCTGCCCTCTGCTGCCCCGAGTGCACAGCACGCCCCCACAGCTGCCCTGGCTGTGCGCAGGTGCATGTGTCATCTGGATGTGATCCTGGGCAATATGCTCTAGGTGACCCTGCTTGAACAGGGAGGTTGGACTAGATGATCTCCAGAGGTCCCATCCAACCTAAACGATTCTGTGATTCTGTGATTCTGTGGGGCCGACGGAGGCTGGCTGTGCTGAGGAGGGCTGCGCTCCGCAGACACCCCCCAGCCATGGGGCTGTGGCTCTGCACCAGCCCGTGCTGCCCCGTGCATCCCGCCAGAAGGGGGGCAGGAGGCCTCAGCTGCATCCGCAGCCGCAGGGGATCTGCACCAGCCTACACTGCCCTGTGCATCCCGCTGGGAGCAGGGCAGGAGGCTCCAGCCACGTCCCCAACTGTGGAGGCTCTGCACCAGCCCGTGCCACCCCATGCATCCTGCTGGGAGCAGGGCAGGAAGCTCTGCACCAGCCCATGTGCCAAAGTGACGTGGGAAATTGGTCTTTTCCCTAAATGGAGCTGAGTGCAGTTTTGTGCTGCAGGAGGAAACAGGTGGGGTGATCCAAGGTGCCAAGAGGGGAGGAGAGGAATGGGGTTAGGAAGCAGGGCAGACAGAAAGCTCTGGAGATGGCAGAAGAGCCTGGCTGAAGGGCAGTAGGGTTAGAGGAAAAGTCTTACAGGGGAAGAAGCTGCCCTTGGCAGCCCCACATCCCTCCTTTGCTCACCTCCCTCTCCAGAGCCCGTGGATGCCCCTCCATCCGTAGCCAGCCCCACAGCTGCCCCACACCCAGAGCTGGCCGGGCTGCCCAGGGCCCCGTCCCCTCAGGGCAGGGCTGGGTGCTGCTGGACGCTGGCTGCTCTGCTGGGGCAGGCAGGGAGCTGTGCCCCGGGCAGCGGATCCTGCAGCGGCTCCAGGATGCCTAAGGCCTCAGGCAGCACCAGGGCGGCACAAGAGGAGTCCTTGAAGCCTTCTGCATCACTGCCTGGGGCTGGGGCAGGTGGTGCTTGGAGCTGCACTGAGCCCGTGGCTCTGGGGCGAGGGCAGCATGTCCGTGCAGTGGTGGGCATCTGCTGGGCTGAATGCACTGGGGACACTGGGAGGAGGGAAGGCAGCATGTGCCTAAGGGCAGAGCAAAAGAGGGAAGCTTGCAGGTTGTCCTGGAGCCTAAAGGGTCCCCTGTGCCATGCTGTGTCCCCGGGACTTCCTGGCTCCACAGGGAGGGCTCAGCTTTTGCTCTGGCCCTGCGCAGTCCTGCAGTTTCTGCAGTGCTCCAGCAGTGCTTCTGAGGCTGGTGTGCTGGCTGCCACGAGGCCAGCGCATGCCAGGAGACTCGCTTGCTGTGGGGCCACCCTGTGCTGCAGCTGTGCTCCTTCCTCCGCTGCTCTGAGCTGCTCTCCCAAACCCTGCCGGCTCCCAGAGCACATCTCCCCTCCACCTCTTGCAGCTGTGAGAGGTTGTTATGAGATAACATGTCAGAAGATGGAGTAGACACAGAGCCCATCTACAGCTGAGAGACTTTGGATGGGCTGGGGAGGTTGCAGCAGCTCGGTGCAGAGGAGATGGTGCTGCAGTCAATCATCAGATCCCCCATCCTACACACTGCATATTTAATGGCTCTTTGGGTCTCACTGTTTAAATCTATCTAATGAGCATTTAACTGCCGCTCAATATTTAATACCTCGGTGTTCAGTGTAATAGCCCCATGTATCACGGTGAGTGCTGGTCCATCACCCTGGGTGAGGGGAGGCATGCTGCGGGAGAAGATCCAGCACAGGGCACAGGAGGCAGATGCAGGCTGGGGGGATCTGCTACCTGACACCTCTCACAGGGGCGGCAGGTTGTCTCTGTGCCATGAGCTCTGCCTGCCTCTTTTTGGGGTCTTGACTCTTCTTCCTGGTGATGCAGCAGACCCTGGAGCTCCTCTGCACTGTTTGGGGGAGCAAGGACTGAGGCCTGCTGCTGGGCTCATGCTGGCCTGGTCGTGAGTAGGGGGCCGGGAGTGGCTCGACGGGCAGCACGGCACCACCACACCGCACCGTCATGCACTGTCCTCAGCCAGCGATGCCATCCTGCAGCAAGCTTCTGCCCCCAAATTTGCAACTTGCAAGTCAATTCTCCTGACCAGGCAGCCCCACTGTGGTGCTCACACTGCTGTGGCTGAGCTGCATCAGGACCGCTGTCCCTTCTGGCGTCATGGCAGGGCCTGCTTCGGCTGCCCTGTCCGTGGAGCTGCCGCCCCGAGGGCTGCACCAGCGCGGGCGGAGGCCGGGAGAGCAGAGCGCCTGGCACGGGGAGCCGTGCGTCCCGGAGCGCACTGGGAGCTGGACTGCGGCGCAGCAAGGCAGGGTGCGGGAGACTGGTGCAGAGCAGGGATGCTGCGGAGCAGGACGACCTGCACGATCCAGCACCCCCTGCCCTCTGCTGCCCCGAGTGCACAGCACGCCCGCACAGCTGCCCTGGCTGTGCGCTGGTGCATGTGTCAACCCCCCCCCCCCGCCCCGCATGATTTTGGCACACTGGGGTGAGTTCACACGTGCTGACTAGCGCTGCTGCAAAGGCTTTCCCTCCCCGTGGGGCTGCTTCTGGTTCCCAGTGCCTCTGCCCGCTCTGCCTGCAGGAAGGCTCAACCCCGAGCCCGTTACTGAGAGCAGTTTTGGTAGCTCTGTCCAGATGACTCTGTCCCCCAAGCCGGGAGGGTCTGGAGTGTCCTTATGCCAGAGCCCCACCTTCCTCATCCGTGTGCTGAACCACGGTGGGAACCAGCCCTGAGCTTTTCCTTCGGATGGAGCAAAGTCCCTCTTTCTCCAGGCACTTGCTGTGGCCGAGCCCTGAGCTGCTCTTTCCTCCCGCTGTTTCCCAGGCTTGCGGGGCAGGCAGCACACCTCGTCCTGCCTTCTCGAGCCCTGACGAGCAGCAGCTGAGGGCTGGGGATTTTGCCTTGTCCAGACGTCCTGGAACGGTGAGGAGGAGCTGCAAGCGCAGAGGTGCTGTGTCTCCACACCAGGCCGTGCCCACGCGCTGCTCCCGGGGGCACGCGGCCGGTGGGAGGGTGCCTGTAGACGGGGTGACCCGCACCCATGCTGGGGACGGTGTGCGTGGGGTGACGTGGGGACGCAGGCGTCACAGGCGGCAGCCCCGGCTCCTGGCTGCGGGATCCCCGTGTGGGCGCTGTCCGCGGCCCCGAGACCGGCAGCACATGTCCCGTCCCTGTGGCCGAGGGCCGGCAGAGGCAGGGCTGATGCACCCTGCCGCTCGGTGAAGGATTTGCAGCCAGATGAAGAAAGTGCCTGCTTTATGTATTGTTTGGAAACAAAGAGGTGCAAATCCAGCCAATGTGGGTGTGCAGCTGGCACACTCCAACGCGACGCCCTGTGTGAGGCTTGCCAGGGTGCAGTTCTTGGAGCGCTCTTGCATCCACCCGCCTCCTTCCCCAGCGCTTGTCCCACGTCCCATGCCACCCCGCAGTGACTCTGCCCTGCCAGCCTGGACCGGAGCGACCAGACCGCTGTGTGCAGTTCGTGCCCCTCATGCCTGCTGTGGGGTGGCTCACTGTGCGTTCAGGGCTGGGTTTCTCTTACTAGGCTCCAGCTCTCCTGTGGCCATTGCTGCAAAGGCAGTGTGGAGACGTGCTTGTGCCTGGAGCGGGCAGGGGTGTCGTTGGAGCGGGGGGATTGTCACAGCCGCTCTGGGGAGCATTGCAGCCGAGCTTTACTGCTGAGCAGGTGCCTGTGTGGCAAAAGTGAGGTGTATTGGCAGGTGTTGTCCCAGCTGGGATTTTGGCCCATGTAACAGGCTGTCTAGGGAATAAAATATGAGGCTTTGCGGTTGCCAGAGTAATTCCTGAGGAACCAGCACCCAGGGACGGGGGTAGGGAAGGCTGGCTGCAGCGGTGCATGGACATGTGCTGTAGTTCACGTTGCTGCTGGGTCTCATGTTGTCACTGTCTCACGATGACAGGGTTGGTCTGATGTGGTTGCACGAAGTGTGCTCACGGTGCCTGGGGCTCTGGGCCTGCTCCATCTCAGGGCGCTCTGTGTTAGGACTATGTCCCAGGGTGTCCCACGGCTTTGTGCACCTGAGCCTGTGCCCGGGACGGTCCTGTGGTGCAGGGCTGTGCTCACTGGCTGCTCTGCCCGGAGGTGCCGTGGTTTCCCCATGTGTTACTGGGGGTGGGTGCCCCGAGAGCTGTGGCAGCAGCAGGGTCGGGGCAGGCAGGACAGCCCAGCACTGCTGGATCAGCAGGCTCAGCAGCATGCCCCCGACCGCACCTCCTCCGTGCTCGAGTCTGTGCAAGGAGGCTGGGATGTCCCTGTGGAGGGGAGCACTGTGCCCGACGCAGCGTGATGCATGCGTGGGAGCCTGGTGCGCGCAGTACCTGGAGCTCTGTCCGACGGACCCCGGGCAGCCGTGGCTGTGGCACATCGCTGCTCCGCAGCCTCCCTCTCCTGGGGAGACCGGCCACGGCCCCGCGCGCCCCGTCCCCTTGCTGCTCCCAGAGGCGGCAGCGGGGCCCTCGCCAGGCCAGCCTGCTGAGCCCTGTTAGTGCCCCGGGCTTTCCACCGGAGCAGTCACCGCCTCCCAGGACAGCCCCAGGTGCCGCTGGGCTCCTCGGCGGCTGCGGGCAGCTGTGCAGCATCGCTGCCGCCCCGCCGCTGCCTGCCCTGCGCGGCAGCCCTGGTGCCGTGGCGCTGCACCCCGCGCTGAGCGCCAGGGGCCGGGGCTGGTTGAGCTCTGCTGTGTGTTAGCGTCTCCCTGTGAAATCACCCCCAGCTGCCGGGCTGCGCTCAGTCCTCGGAGAGCTATCCCTTTCCCTGCCCCATCACCTGCCCCCTTCCACATCCCACCTCCATCCCATGCCCACCCCAACCCTGTCCCTGCCCCCACCCTGATCCTTATTTCCATCTCCAACCCCATCCCTATCCCCCTCCCTCTCCCCATCCTGTTCTCGACCCTCATCCCCATTCCCATCCCCATCCTTGTCCCCATCCCCATCCCCCATCCTCATCCCCATCCCCATCCCTATCTCTATCCTCGCTCTGTCCCTGTCCCCATCCTCATCCCTGTCTCCATCCCCCTTCCTATCCCCCTCCCCTTCCCCATCCTCATCCCCATCCCTGTCCCCATCCCCGTCCCCGTCCCCGTCTCTGTCCCCATCCCTGTCCCCATCCCGGCAGCTCCCTCCCCTCCTGGCAGCTGCTGCAGACCGCTGTGACTGACTTCCAGGGTTTTTGCGAGATACCTGATTAATCCCTGAGCGAGCTGTAATCACATGGCAATAACTGCACGACTCATGCTTATCTGCATGTGCAATCACAGTGATGAATAACGCTCAGGGCTCTGCACCTCGCTCGTGAGTGCTGTGCTGGGGAGGGGAGGCCCAGCGGTCACATCTCGCAGCGGTGCCCCTGCCTGGCTGGCTCTGCTCTCGAGGGCCTGCACGCTGCTGGGCGCAGGCGCGCGTGGTGCTGGAGCCGCACGCCAGCTGCCGTGCCTGTGGACGGGACAGTGTCCTGGGCCGTGCTGCGACGCCTGTCCTGCCGCAAGGTCCTCTGTGCACCTGCGGAGGACGTGGCGGAAGGGGCACTGCACCCCTGTGCTGGCCTGATGGTCCGTGCCTGCTGATGGCTGTGGGGAGACTGTGCAGCACTGACACGCCACGTCATGCTGTGCCGTGCCATGCCGTGCTGCACTGTGTCATGCTGTGCCATGCCATGCCGTGCCGTGCCGTGCTGTGCCATGCTGTGCCATGCTGTACCATGCCATGCCGTGCCATGCCATGCCGTGTGGTGGTCATACATAACATACATGGCAGGGCTCTCCAGGGAGCTGCTCCAGATCCCTTCGGTGGCAAAGTACTGGCTCGCATGTAGCCCCTGCGTCTGCCCCCCCCAGGCCCCTTCCATCTTCTGCAGGGTGCTTGTGCTGCATGGAGGTGCAAACCCTGGTCCACGTCCCTCCTGGTCAAAGCCAGTCTCCTACCAGAGCATCCCTGGCTGCAGACCCCCAGCAGCATCTGCGCCAGGTGGTGGAGATATGACCTCCCCCAGCCTTGCTGCAAGGGGCTCTGGCCACCTGGGTGCTGTGGGGGGCCACACAGTGGGCTCATGGACGTGGTGGTGTGATGAGCCTCTGCTGTAGCCATGTGTGACAGAGCAAGTGGCTGGGGGTGGAAAACCACCCTGCACCTGGCCCCAGCTGCGAATGCCTTGATGATGATGTGCACTTGGTACCTGTGGTCTTGGGAGGATCCTGCACTCCTGGAAGTGCTGATGTCATTTCCCTGTCCAGAATCAGATGAGCAGAGCTGTGTAGGATGGCTCTGTGGAGGGGAGGCACCTCAAAGTCGTGGAGGACTGTGCCACACTTCCCTGTTAGCAAAGCCTCTAGGACTTTTCAGCTTATGCAGGAAAAACAAACAAACAAACAAACAAAACCCCAAGCACTTCAGTCCTGAAAGCAGCCAGGTTCCTGCTCAAACTGTTTTCTCCTCCTGTGGTTCAGTCCTGGGCATCTTCATGGAAGAGCACTGCAGAGAAGTTTTGGGGCCTCAGGTCAGTTACGTGGACATCATCTGCCTCCTTCCTCCTGGAACTGCTTTCAAGCAAAGGGGAACTCAGATGCCTCCAACCTGAGGCTCCACTGTACCAGGTCTGCTCATGGCCTGACTCTGGGTGTGAGCCAGGAGTCACAGACGTTAGTTGTTGTAGCCCTGTGAGAAACTGCTCGGTGTGACAGGCCTGCCCAGCACATACCCCGTCTCCAAAGGCGTCCGCCCTTCTGCATTCGTGCAGGCAGGAGTCATGTGTGCATGCATGTCCATGGTGAACACTGCCTGCAGTGAGCACTGCCCACGTGTGCGTGCATGTCCACGGCGAGCAGTGCCTGCATGTGAGCACTGCCCACGTGTGCATGCGTGTCCGCGGTGAGCAGTGCCTGCAGTGAGCACTGCCTATGTGTGCATGCGTGTCCTTGGTGAGCACTGCCTGCAGTGAGCACTGCCCACGTGTGCGTGCATGTCCACGGCGAGCTCTTCCTGCATGTGAGCACTGCCCACGTGTGCGTGCATGTCCACGGCGAGCACTGCCTGCATGTGAGCACTGCCCACATGTGCGTGCGTGTCCGCAGTGAGCAGTGCCTGCATGTGAGCACTGCCCACGTGTGCGTGCATGTCCACGGCGAGCAGTGCCTGCAGTGAGCACTGCCCACGTGTGTGTGCATGTCCACGGCGAGCAGTGCCTGCAGTGAGCACTGCCCACGTGTGCATGCATGTCCGCGGTGAGCAGTGCCTGCAGTGACCACTGCCCACGTGTGCGTGCATGTCCACGGCGAGCTCTTCCTGCATGTGAGCACTGCCCACGTGTGTGTGCATGTCCACGGCGAGCTCTTCCTGCATGTGAGCACTGCCCACGTGTGTGTGCATGTCCACGGCGAGCAGTGCCTGCATGTGAGCACTGCCCACGTGTGCGTGCGTGTCCTTGGTGAGCAGTGCCTGCAGTGAGCACTGCCCACGTGTGCGTGCATGTCCGCGGTGAGCAGTGCCTGCAGTGACCACTGCCCACGTGTGTGTGCATGTCCACAGCGAGCTCTTCCTGCATGTGAGCACTGCCCACGTGTGTGTGCATGTCCACGGCGAGCACTGCCTGCATGTGAGCACTGCCCACGTGTGTGTGCATGTCCACGGCGAGCACTGCCTGCATGTGAGCACTGCCCACGTGTGCGTGCGTGTCCGCGGTGAGCAGTGCCTGCAGTGACCACTGCCCACGTGTGCGTGCATGTCCACAGCAAGCTCTTCCTGCATGTGAGCACTGCCCACGTGTGTGTGCATGTCCACGGCGAGCACTGCCTGCATGTGAGCACTGCCCACGTGTGTGTGCATGTCCATGGCGAGCACTGCCTGCATGTGAGCACTGCCCACGTGTGTGTGCATGTCCATGGCGAGCACTGCCTGCATGTGAGCACTGCCCACGTGTGTGTGCATGTCCATGGCGAGCACTGCCTGCATGTGAGCACTGCCCACGTGTGCGTGCGTGTCCGCGGCAAGCAGTGCCTGCAGTGAGCACTGCCCACGTGTGCGTGTATGTCCGTGGCGAGCTCTGCCTGCAGTGAGCACTGCCCACGTGTGCATGCATGTCCACGGTGAGCAGTGCCTGCATGTGACCACTGCCCACGTGTGCGTGCATGTCCACGGCGAGCTCTTCCTGCATGTGAGCACTGCCCACGTGTGCGTGCATGTCCGCGGCGAGCTCTTCCTGCATGTGAGTACAGCTCATGTGTGTACTGCATGCAGCAAGCACTGCCCCATGTGTACACAGCCTGCATCAGCCCTCCCCGTGGGTGCATCTATCCCTGCATGTCCTTGCTCTGCAGCCGTCGTGTCCCTGCTCTCCAGCCTCGTGATGCCAGCATCCTCTGAGGCAGATGTGCGGAGGCAGCTGCTTTCACTCCGGTCCTCCGTGGCAGACCCAGGCTGCTGAGGCCTGTGGCATTGGCAGGGCCAGCGCGCGAGGGCAGAGGGCTGTGCCATGACAGGCTGGGGTGGTACATCCTTGCAGGCAGGCAGCCAGACAGCCTCTGAAAGTGTGCAGCGTCACCAAATTAAGATCTTAATTTTGCAGGCGCTCCTCAAGGAGCTGTTGCCTCATTAGCATAGAGAATGGTGATTAAGCAGTGGGAAGAGGTTTCGCCCTGCCAGCCGAGTGCCACGAGCACGTCCACTCCGTCGCAGGGCAGGGTGCACAACTGACACCATCCTTCCCTGCCTGCCTCATAGTGACTAGCCCCCCAGAAAGGGTCTCCTCCATCCCGCCGTAGCAGCCTTGCACTGAATGCCTTGCTTTCCCTGACCCTAGTGCTTTCCCTTCTCCTGACAAACTCCTCCTTCCCTGGGCTGATGTTTTCTGTTTCTGTCCCCAGGTGGCTCACAATGCTGGGCTGGAGAAGGTCCATGGCATGGCACGTGGAAGATGGGATGGCTCCCTGTGAGGTCCAGGGCATGGTGCATGGAAGACAGGGTAGACCCCATGAGGTCCACGGCACATGTGGAGGACAGGAAACGGCTGTGAGAGGAGTCCAGGTTGCTCCTCATGCTGAAATAGCACCAAGTATTGACAGTGGTACCTCAGACCATTTCCAGGACAGAAAATGGTCCCTGTGACACTGCTGGTTAATTAAACTTCCAGAAAGGCCATGTTCTCCTGAAATAAATTAATTCACTGGAGAAGACAGACTATGACGGTGGCCAGGTGCCACTCTTCCATTGGGGACGCCGTGCCCAGGCTGAGCAGGACATGCCCTGTTCGCCTGAGAGCAGCGCTCAGGCAGTGCCCAGTGCACGCAGTGAAGTGCTCACCCCAGCAGCTCCCAGGGCTGGTCACTCCAGCTAAATGCTGGGCCCTCCATGAGCCACCACTGTGCCATGGCTTCAGCTCAGCACAAATCTGCATGTCAGACCAAACCCAGTGCTTGTAACGCTCTCCCACATGCTGCTGGCACTCACAGCGTGTCTTAGCCCGCTCCGCAGAGCGGCACTGGAGCGCAGCAGCCCAGCTCTCTCTCTCTTCCTCCTCAAACCCTGGAAATCTTTCCGTTGCTGCCAGCAGCTTGGCTGGGACTGGTGCTGCACGTGCCCCAGAAAGGGCCCAAGGGGCCACCAGGCAGAGGTCTGCAGAGGTCTCCATGGTGCTCAGGAGCAGCTTGGTGCTGTCCTGGCTGTGCTTTGTGCTAGTTGGAGGGCCCAGGCTGCAGCTGCACAGGGCAGAGCTCTCTGTTCAGTGTGTGACGGGGACATCCCATCTGTTCCGAGCTGGCTCCCAGGCCCTGGCAGCACGAGAAGGCTGACCCTCTGTTCCAGCCCCACGTGCAGGCCCTCAGTACCCACTGGAGATGTGTGCTTGAGTGAGATGTGGCACTTTTCCCAGCTGGAGGTGATATCCCAGCTGGATGGGCCCCGGTGGATCTCATCAGAGAGGAGATCCTGGATCCTGGATGGATCTCATCAAAGAGCAAGTTCTGGATCCCAGCTGGATGGGCCTGGGCAGACCCCATCAGAGAGGGAACCTCTCAGATCAGTATGTCTGGGGTGTATTCTCTCCTTGGCATTGCTACCAGCCTTTGTCAGCAGCCCCTGGAGCACTGTCTGTGCAGACGTCGGGCAGCACAGAGGCCAGCCAGGCACTGAAACCCTCCAGTGTGGTGCTTACCACATTTCTTGGCATCTCTGCACCACAAGCCACAGCTGGCCTTGCCATGGCAGGGGCACAGCCTCGGTCACTGGCCAGAAACCATGGCCTCAGGGACTGGCGTGAACACCACGGCCTTGGGGACTGGTACAGACATGGCAGCAGTGTCACAGCTGCTCCAGTGCTTCCCAGCAAGGAGGTTTCCAGTACCGGTGTCCTGCAAGGCCTTGCCATGCTTGGGGGCCACCTCGGGTATCACTGCCTGGCTCCTCCTTGCTACCCTTTCCAACTCCCCCTGCCCCTTTCTCTTCCTGAGGAGCAGGAGGGATTGGTGTCCAGAGCAGGGATCCCTGTAGTCTCCAGCCCCAGAAACCTGCTCTATTTATATTCCCACTGAGGATGGATGGCAGTAGTCCTCCCTGTCCAGGCTTTGCCAGCACCCTTGGCCCAGCTCCCTGTAGGGAAATTGTATCTGGACAGAGACACAGGACACCCTTGGCATACACCAGCATGTGTTCATGCAACCTGTGGGTTGCAGCTGCGTTTGTGGGGTCGAGCTGGCAGAAGGAGATCCCAGGCACAAGTCGGTCCCTGCCAAGTGGCCTGGCAGCCCGTGCATGGTCTCCAGTACAGAGGTGCTCTAGGGCCAGCTCTGGGTGCTGGGCTGGCCAGGGCAAAGTCCAGCTGCAGGGTGCCAGCCAGAGAGACCCACAGTACTATCCAGGTGCCTCTGCACCTTCAGCACTGCTTCCCTCTGTTCATGTGGTGACCTTGGGGTACAGTCCTCCAGGCCCCCAGGAAAGGCTCCTGAAGGTCAGGCCTGATATCCCAATGCAGGGGAGATGTGGTCCAGCACCGTCCCTGCTGAAATGCTCTTAAACATGTAAATTCTCCAGTGTAGAACAAAGGCATTGCTAAAATCAAGGGGAAATGAGATTTTTCTGAGTGCAGATGGGGAGGGTGTGAGTCCATTTACAGCCACTGAGATAGACTGGATCAGGGTGAATTTCCTAATCTGTCTGTGCTGCCTGTATAACTGGGGGCCAAGCCCTGGGGACATCTCTGATTTGGCCCTCAGGCATCCAGCTGGCAAAACCAGTAGGAGAGCGCACAGACTCAGCCTTGCACTAGCTGCGTGGCTGTGACCACATCCAGACGAGCCGACGGGAGGGCCCTCAAGACCGCACAGACCCTGTACAGAGACCTGTGCACATGCTATTTCTTCTTCCTACATACACTAGTACTCTGCTCACTGCACAAAGTCTCTTGTGCATACCCACATGCACACACATGAAATAGTCGTGTATAGGCAAAACCAGACATATGCGCACAACCCTGGTGCATGCATACCCCTGTGCATATGTACATGCACATATACACACACAGAGAAAAGCACTTAACTTTCTGAAGCAGGAGTATGCGCGCACAGGAATACACGTTGGCTGATACATGCCCATGTACCAAGTCAAGCCCCCTCCCAAGCTACTCTGACTGTGTGGGCATCCCTGCTTGGTGCACAGCTGGGGACGCTCCGTGCCTGCAGCTGTGCTTGTGCCTGCCGCTGTTCCCATGCTGCCCCTGCTCACCACCTGCCCTGCGTCAGCAGCTTGCCTTGCACACCTCGGCTGAGAAGGCGCAAGACGGGGATCGTCAGAAAACAAACGGAAATAGAACAGAAAACCTTGAGTTTTGCAGATTTCCGTGTGGCCACATGACTGTTACCAGGGTGACTAGCTGCAGGACCCAGCTATGACTTGCACCTCTGGGAGGCTGCAAGGCAAGCTGGGGCTCCTGGGGGATGCTGGTGAAGGGCACCATCCCCTCCCTCCGGCCGTGCCTTCCCCCCGTGCTGGTCTGCCAGAGGCTGTGGCCCCCTCGCCTGGTGCCTCGTTGTGTCGAGCAGCTCCCGGCCGTGCCCCCACTCACTGTGCCAGCTGGCTGCACTGGGCTGTGCTCCCACAAGAGCTTTGGACAGTCCTTTGGGCACCCCCGGGATGTCTGTTGCTGCAGGAGTGTTGTGCTACCGTGGACTGGCCCTGAGGCATAGCCCTTCCCTCTGTCCTGGCTCACAGCCCTCTGGAGGGTGCAGATGTCTACCATGGCTGCATGTCCCAGGTTGTCCCAAGCCATGGGGCTACAGGCGCTGCCCTCGGGGTGGTGCGGGTGCCCTGGGCCAGCAGGGTTGCATCAGGTGGGAGCACGGGGTCCAGGGCGGACTTTGGTGCTCTCCCCATTCCCTCTCCTGTTGCAGGCAGGGTTCATCCCCTGGGAGGAGATGCCATCATTTCTTGGTCTAGAGCTGGTAAAGACCTGCGTTCAGGGTTCTCCTTTGCAAGAATGCTTTGAAAATATGTTTATATGAAAAATAGGCTCTATGTGTTAAGGGCTAGGTCTTGTTTAGTGGGGTGAAAGAAAGTTTTTGCCATATGACATTAAGTGCACTTAATGAAGCACCAGGGAAGCGGAAAGGCTCCACTTACAATGTGGGTACAAGGAAGCCAGCTGTTGCCACACTCAAGGGCCCACAACATTTCTGCACACAAGGTCAGGGAGTCTGCAGTTATTGGGAGGAGCACGAAGAATGGCATCCAGAAAAAGAGCAAAAGTTTGAATCTGAAAAGAGACCAAGGGAGAATTCGGTCTGTCAAAGCACTTGCAGCACCAAAGCGAGCTCTCTTGCAGGAAAAGCAATGTTTGCAGGTTGGGAGTAAGGACTACTGCCACAGGCTGTATCAGCACACTGACAGCTGTGATCTGGGTAACTGGAAAGAGATAGCGCTGCCATGCAGTATAGGGAGCTGTAAGTAAAGCTCTTTTATGTCACCTACCTGATCCTAAACACCTAGGTCAACTGCCTGATCCTAGACATAGCGTTGTTGATGCTTGCACCCTAGAAAAGACGTTCTTAACTCTTACCCTAATGTTGTCCTGTGTTGAGAGCTACTTGAGGCACATGCCAAGGCTTTCCATTCAGCAGGTGGGTGCTGAGACTACCCCACTGCAATTCAGTCAGATGCCCAAGAGAGGTGCTTGCCATACAGCAGGATGGGCTGGAGAAGGCACTGGTAACACAGGATGCTGGTGTAGAAGAGGCATTTTCAGCAACAAGTGTTAGCCCAAGTCTCCTTGGCAGCAGGACCACGGGGACCATGTCCAAACCCCAGCACCTCTTTCCACAGGGGATATGCTGCCTGTAGCTACGTGGAGGCTGGAGGTGGTGATGTCCTGGAGCTGCCTCCTGGCACAGGACAAGAGAGGACACAAAATGTGTAAGCTGCAGGATGCATTATATGCCTGTACTACACAGTAGCGCTGTGCCACGGGTCTTGAGGAAGCATGGGCTGCAGCCAGTGGCCTAGGAGTCCCCCTTCACTCCCCTCACCACATGCCTGTGCTCTCTGCCCAGGTGGATTACAGCCTGAATCAGGCAGATACACTGTGGGAAACATGCACTCATCAAAGCCCCTGCTGCAGGGAGCAGAGGGCTAGGCAAGGGGTGCCCTTAGCGGCATGCTCAGAGGCTGCTGCTGGCAGAGCCCAAGGCATATCTGTCACAGCTACGAAGATCTGACGTTTCAGAGTCCCACAGCAGCTGCTTCTACACCATGAGCTCAGGGAAAAGAGATGGCTGCACCTTCTGCTTTCATCAATAGCTTGAAAACACAAAAGCTTGTCCTGCTGGAGAGCTGTTCCTGGACCAGGAGCTTTGGACTGAGTGAACATCATTAAATGGCAGTAAAAGGAAAAGACTGTGAACTGGGACCCAGCAAGTGGGGCCTGGCACAGAGGAGGAGCCCTGGAAAATATCCAGCTTATTCTACAAGCAGCCAGGTAGGGCCAAGTGCAGAGGCAGAACCCAGTCCAGAGATGATAGGTCCAAGCAGCCCCCCAAGTGCAACTATTGCACAAGCACCAGCAGTCACGGTGGGTAAGCGCAGCCACTGACCACTTGTCTTGGGAAGGGCAGTGTGGAGTGAAGTCTGTACACCTTCTGCCAGCATCTCAGCTGCTTTGCATCGCATTTCCCAAGGTGGCTCAGAAAGGAGCAGCAGTGCCTGGAGCAAGAGACAGCGAGGCCAGGAGCTTGGGGAGCTCTCAGAAAGCTCTGTCCTTGCGCCAACATATTTCGCCCTTGTGGGGACAGTGCCGTGGTGCCTGGGGAGCTCAGCTGTCAACCACAGCCTCTGCCCAGGGCCTCCCGTGCTTGAGGTAGCCAGTGCTGCTGAGCTACACTGTAATGTTTTTTGTATTGTCACAGCTGCTTGTCCTGCACCAGGATGGAGTGTCATCCCCAGCCAGTGGTTTCAGTAGTGCAACTCTAGTGAAGCTCTGAGTGTTGGGTTCAGCAGCACCCACACTGAGGGCTGCGGAGAGCAGTCACCAACCTCTGGCTGGACGCCCAATGAAGCGGGCTTGGCACACTCTGCCCACCGCATTAGCCTTGGCCTTTCTTGGGCTCAGCTGCAGCCAGTCGCTCCTGTCCTTGGAGCCAGTCCCCAAGCGCTCAGAGTGCCTTGGGAGAGGTGGTGTCACTATATGGTGAGAAGTGTTTTGCTGGTGCATGCTTGCTCAGACATTGCCATGTGCTAGAGGAGTGATGGCTGCAGACCTCTACCCACAAGGGCCTGGCAGTGGGGTGCAGTTCCCCATCACTCTTCTCTGTTCCTCTCTCTCCTGGGAGGACTCAGCCTAAAACACTACCCCAAACCCCTGCAGAGCTGTGTCTTTGCTCCAACCACTGGCAGAGGGAGAGCCCCTTTCAGGGCTGCCAAGCAGTTCGCAGCCCATGCCCTGGCCCTCCTGGAGACTGTACTTGGACGGTGGCTGCTGGAGCCTGCCTGGCCAGGCACAGTCCTCTCCATGCTATTAGGAGAACCGGGCACACCGCCCGCCCTGCGGCCCTGTGGCAGCTCCCAGCCTGGCCGCGACCCAAGCTGGCGCTGGCGCAGCCCCTCTGCGTTCATGTGCCAGTCCCTTTCATCGCACGGTGCACAGGAGCGTGGGAGCAGCACCTGCTCCAAGGCAGCCTCTGCTGCCGCTTCCCTCCCTCCGAAGGGCAGCACTCATGGGGCTTTGGCTGGCCTCCCGCCTCCCTGCCATCCTGCGCTGGGCCTTGGCCCACTCAGTGCTGGAAGGGAAGGGGAAAACATGAAATAGAGGCACCCTCTGATGCTGGGTCCTGCTGCCCCGTAGCTTGCACCCATGGGATGCCTGACGGCCCATAGGATCTCAGCAAAGTGCACTTAAGAAAGCCTGGATTTGAAGAAGGCAATTCCCTGCTCCAGACGTAGCACAGCTCAGCACCAAGTGTGAGATTCATGGATGCCATCTGCCTCTACTTCCCTGCAGCAAGACTAGCATCTTGGCCATTGCAAAGCAGTGCTGTGCCCCAGGGAGGTGCTTCTGGCTGGCAGGGCGCAGTGCTTTGGGGCAGTTTGCCCTGGGACCCAGGAAGCAATGTGTCCTGCAGAGGCAGCAGAGGCCGTGCCAGCTGCTGGGAGTCCTTTGCGTGACTGCTATTCGGGCTGATTGCTGCCTGGCAGTTGCTGCGGTGAGCAGTCCACAGCCCTCACCCGAGCAAAGCCCCCCGGCATCCCCGCGTGCTGCTGCAGCAGTCATGTCCGCTCGACAGGCCGGCAGCAAGACCAGCCCCCGAGGTTTGCTGGGCTCTCTGCTCCTCCGGCCTTTCCACCTGCCAGGAGCGCCGTTCCTGCGGGTGGACGTCGTGGCCCAGAGGAGAGGATCCGGCAAGCTCTCCGCGGCTCCTTTGCCGGGTTTGGTTTCCCAGCTCTGCAGCGTGGGCAGCCCCAGGGCGCGCGGCAGTAGAGTCTGCCGAGATGTGCCGCTCTGGCACCCTCCCTGGGTGCCCCCTTCCTGCTCTGCCTCCCCTGGGTCCCCAGCCCGGTCCGCGCTATCCTCCCGGCTGCCAAACTGCAGGGACCAGATGGGCCTGCCTCCGCCCGGCTCCACGCTCCCGCCTGGGAGACGCCACTTCCTGCTGCCTCCCACTCGCCAGGCTGGCGCAGGCTTGTTCCCTGACCTTTGGTGAAAGCTGTGCAGGCAGGGAGCTCAGCTCTGCACCGAGCCCCGCGCTCCACGGCGCCGCACTCGCCTGCACTCCCAGCCCCACGCTGCCCCGGGCTGGAGCCCACGCAGCCCTCTGGAGCCGTGCCGGCCCCACGGGCTGGTGCGCCTGCAGGTACCCTGCCCCTGCGCCGACCCCGGGAGCAGGCTGCGTGTGCACCACTGTCCACCTGCTCACCAAGCCAGAGCTTGTCTGTCTAGGCCAGCCCAGCCTCGAGGTCTGTATGCTAAGAGATCGATCTCCCTCGTGTGCTTGCACAGGTGTCGTCATATCTGTATGGGTCTTTGGAGGAAGAAACTAGCGCCAGGCCTGGCACAGCCCTGTGGCTGTGCATGCATGGGCGCATGCGCTTTCTCCTCTGCGCACACACGTGCCAGCATGGGCCTGCTTCACAGGACTGTGCTGGGGCTTCCCAAATGGGCAGAAGCAGGGCTGGCTTCCTGTTCCCAGGTTTGCCCTGGCTCAGGCGCTCACCTCCCCTGGCTGCTTGCATGTCAGGGGCCAGGTGCCTGTATAGACATGGGCATGGAGCCGCTCCTTGTCTGCACGTCATGTGCTGACTGGTGCAAAACCCTCCAGCTGAGCACACTTTTGCTTATGCTCTCCTGAGCGATGTCTCCTCTCCTGGCTCATACCAGCTCTATTTCACACTTGGCTGGTCTCAAGGGGAGCTGCCACATTCGATATGTCAGAGGCTGCCTGCTCCGAGCTCGCCCTGTGCCGGGGCAGGGATGTAGTGGTGCTCACAACGGGGTCCGCTCGGGGTGCCCTGCCTGGGGCCCGCTGGCCACAGGGGGCCTGAACTCCCTGCATGGGGGAGCAGAACTGGGGCCACAGGAGGGTTTCTCCAGGCCTTTGCCTGCCCTTGGCTGTGCCTTAGCCCTGCCCGTGCCATCCTGGGCATCATGCTGCCATTGCACCTTGGGGAGTCGTGCCCTGGCCGAGCCTGGCTCCCGGCGCAGCGTTGCAGCCAGGCAAGGACAGGCTGTGCGCGGGCCGCCTGCCCTGCTGGCTCGGGGCACGAGGGAGCCGGTGGCTGGCAGCCGCCCCGGGAAGGGGCTCTGCCCACCAAGGCTGCGCCTGACTGCGGGCGGCTGCTCCCTCTGCAGGGCAGCGGGCTCTGCTCCCACCGCCCCACCAGGACCTGTTCAGGCAGCTGTTTGCCTAGAAGGTGCTCATAGGGCTGCGAGCCTGGCACCCATCCCACGAACGTGTGTCTAGGACCTGGTCCTGCTGCTTTGAGCCCACAGCCCCTTTCCCTGCTGCGCGCCTGGGGCCGTGGGGCTGCTGAGCCTGTCACAGACCCGGCTCGCGTCTGCTGGCGTTAGCGCTGCGCTCCTTGCAAAGCGCCTGCTGCCGGCGTAGTGGGACTAGGGGATTGCGTCAGCTTTATGGGGACAGTGTGTTCCCGGCTCGCCAGGCCTGCAAAAGAAATCCAGGAAGTTTGCCTCTATGAGCTAAGAAATACCTAATGAATTGCACCTAAAAAAAACTCATGATCAAAACCAGGCCAAAGGCACAGGAGGAGCTGGACAGTATTTCTGAGCCTCTACGGTGGCAACACTGCACTGGAAAGTAGTGGAAAAAACCCATCCCTCGATGACTCCAGCTGTCCTCAGAGAGTGGAGCAGGGATGTGCAGGAGCCAGTGCGGGTCCCCGTGGTGCTGGAAAGCTGTCCCATGGCAAGAGCTGCATGAGAGCTCGCAGCCAGCTGGACCGGACCCCTCTCCCGCTGCTCCCTGGAGCAGACGTGGTGGCTGCTGGTGATTTGCTGTGCAGAGATGGGCTATGGCCAGGCAGGGACAGAGCCGGCGCTTGGGGAAGACCAGAGGCGTCCTGGAGCAGGATGCAGTGGTCAGCAGGGCTGCACACAGGGCAGTGCTGCCGG
Source organism: Struthio camelus (assembly GCF_040807025.1). NCBI lineage: Eukaryota > Metazoa > Chordata > Aves > Struthioniformes > Struthionidae > Struthio > Struthio camelus. Next base: position 228,607 of record NC_090942.1, read on the forward strand.
CGTGAGGCCCCGGGGGGCTGGGCAGGGCTGGCAGAAGCAGGTCTGGCGCAGGCAGGGTCCCTTGTGCCCCGCTGAGGCCATGCGGTGGGGGCTGACGGTGCTGCAGGGCCGGCGCCTGCAGCAGGGTCTGGCTGCCGCCGACCCTCCCGTGCGTGGCGCAGCTGCTCCTGGACGCTGCAGCGGGGGTTTCCTCCCAGCCTGGATGGTGCTCGCCGCAGGAAGGGAGAATCTCTGCTCTGGCAAGGTGTTTCCTGGCTCTGCAGATAGGATGTGGGAGGCACATCCTGACCCCCTGCCTGCGTGTGTGCACAGACCCCCTGGGGAGATATGCATGGACAGGCATCCCCCCTCCAGCACAGGTGCCCGCTGGCACCCCCAAATGTGTGCCCATGTGGATGCATCCCCAGCCCTGCTGGGACTCGTGCACGCAGCATGTGTGTGCGCACACAGGGCCACAAGTGCATACACAGCACCATGTGTATGCACACATGGCCATGCATGTGTACGCACATCCACACGTGCACACAGGGCCACGTGTGTGCAAACACAGAGCCACATGTATGCACACACAGGGCCCCACATGTGCACACACAGCCATGTGTGTGCATTCAGAGCAAGGCGTGCACACACACACACACACAACCAGGTGTGTGCACTCAGAGCAAGGCGTGCGCACGCACACACACTGCCAGGTGTGTGCACACAGGGCCCCGCGTGTGCACGCACAGCCATGCGTGTGCACTCAGAGCAAGGCATGCACACACACACACTGCCAGGTGTGTGCACACAGGGCCCCGCGTGTGCACGCACAGCCATGCGTGTGCACTCAGAGCAAGGCGTGCGCACGCACACACACTGCCAGGTGTGTGCACACAGGGCCCCGCGTGTGCACGCACAGCCATGCGTGTGCATGCAGGGCTGCACAGCTGGGCCCGCCCAGGTTGACCTGGGATGTGTCACACTGCTGAGCTGGCTCCCCCAGCCCCATGGCCAGCAGGATGTGGGGGGTGGAGGTGAGGCTGGAGCCGGCCAGAGGGTGTCCTCTTCCTGGAAGGAAAGGGGCAGAGCCGGCGGCTGCGGGTTTCCTTTAGGCTCCAGCTCTGCGGGCAGCGAGGGGCCGGAGCAGCTCGCGCCCGACCACGCGGAGCCCGCAGCAGGTAATGGCACATGGGCCCCGTGGCCATGGGGCAGCCGGGTCACCCCCAGAACAGCATGGGGCTGGGGCGCATGCTGCTCCCTCCCTGGGGGCAGTGGGGCTGGGACCATCCCAGCACCCCTCCGTGGGCTCTGCGGGGCTGGGACTCTCCAGGCATCTTGCTGTGGGCTTGGTGGGGCTGGGCTGGCTCCCGTGCTTTGCCGTGGGGCTGGTCTGGTCCCGGTGCTTCGCCCAGAGGTTGATGAGGCTGGACTGGCCCCTTTGCTTCACCCTGGGGTCAGTGGGGCTGAGCTGGCCCCAATGCTTTGCCGTTGGGTCAGTGGGGCTGAGCTAGCCCCAGCGCTTTGCTGTGGGTCAGTGGGGCTGGGCTGGCTCAGGTGCTTCGCTGTGGGTCATTGGGGCTGGACTGGCCCCCGTGCTTTGCTGTGGGTCGGTGGGGCTGAGCTGGCCCCAGCACTTTGCTGTGGGGAGCGTGTGTACGCTTAGAGCCTGGCGGTGCCATGGGGTGAGGGCCCTGCTCCGGAGCGACCCCGAGCCACCCAGGCACACGTGCAGCCCTTGCCCCAGCACCCGCCGTGGAGAGCTTGTCTGCCCATGCTCACTGCCCCACAGAGCTGGCTGCCCCCATGGGCCCTGCTGCCCCCATGGGCTGGGCTGCCCCACGGAGATGGCTGCCCCCAGGAGGATGGCTGCCCCATGGCCGCGGGTGCCCCAGAGCCTCCTGCCTTCACTCCCTGCGGTGCCTCCTGTGGGGCCCGTCCTAGCTGCCAGGGCTGTTCCCCCACGTGGCAGGGGAGCTTGGCTGCCTGCCCCATATGCACTGGGGCACCCGTGTAGGGCATGCATCTGCCCCACAGGCATGGGGCAGGACAGTGCTCACCTATTAGGCTGGGCTGTGGGGCTGGACCACGGGGCAGCATGGGGCTGGGGCTGCACCATAGAGCAGGGCCATGGGGCAGGGCCGTGGGCTGGGCTGTGGGGCTGGGCCATGGGGCTGTGGGGCAGGGCCATGGGGCAGGGCCATGGGCTGGGTGGTGTGCCCTGGCTAGGTCTGAGACCCCAGGCTGTGGGGCCCGGCCCTGCTCTCTGGGGTGCCCAGTGCCCCACGGCCCTGCCCCAAGGAGGGCCAGGCCAGCGCCAGCCCTGGGGCGTGCGGGAGCCCCAAATGTGCTGCCGTGGGGCACCCCATGGCAGCGCAGAGCCCTGCGCCCTGGCTCAGCCTGGCAGCGCTGGAGGAGGCCCGTGGGCCCCACGGGGGCGGACCCCACAGCTGGGCCGAGGCCATGGCCCCTGGGTGCCGTGGGGCTGCCGTGGGGAGGCTGCGCCCTCGGAGGGCTGCGGGGAGGGGGCCGGGCTGGCAGCGCTGCCTGCCCCCAGGGAGGCCGGTCTGCGGCCGAACAGCCCCTGCACCCACCCCCTGCCCCTGCCTGGCCCGGCCCCCCTCCATCCCTGCCATCCCGGCCCCCCGGGGCGGAGGCTGGCTCCGGCGTCCCCCGACTCCCCGGGGCGCTGGCTGGGGAGCCCATGGCAGCAGGGGGAAGGCCGAGCCCGGCCCTGGGCCTCGGGGAGCTCCCCTGGCGGCCGGCGGCCGTGGGGAAGGGCACGGCCAGGCCCGGGAGCGGCATGAGGGCGGCTGCGCGTGCTAGCGCCGCATGCTGCTGCCCGAGGCGACGCCAGGGCAGTGTGCGCTGCCGGCAGCGGTGGTGGGCGCCGGCCGGGCTGCGGTGCGGGGTGCGCGTGCCCCACGGCGACGCCTGGGCAGTGTGCGCTGCCGGCAGCGGCGGTGGGCGCCGGCCGGGCTGCGGTGCGGGGTGCGCGTGCCCCACGGCGACGCCTGGGCAGTGTGCGCTGCCGGCAGCGGCGGTGGGCGCCGGCCGGGCTGCGGTGCGGGGTGCGCGTGCCCCACGGCGACGCCTGGGCAGTGTGCGCTGACAGCAGCGGCGGTGGGCGCCGGCCGGGCTGCGGTGCGGGGTGCGCGTGCCCCACGGCGACGCCAGGGCAGTGTGCGCTGCCGGCAGCGGCGGTGGGCGCCGGCCGGGCTGCGGTGCGGGGTGCGCGTGCCCCACGGCGACGCCTGGGCAGTGTGCGCTGCCGGCAGCGGCGGTGGGCGCCGGCCGGGCTGCGGTGCGGGGTGCGCGTGCCCCACGGCGACGCCAGGGCAGTGTGCACTGCCGGCAGCGGTGGTGGGCGCCGGCCGGGCTGCGGTGCGGGGTGCGCGTGCCCCACGGCGACGCCTGGGCAGTGTGCGCTGCCGGCAGCGGCGGTGGGCGCCGGCCGGGCTGCGGTGCGGGGTGCGCGTGCCCCACGGCGACGCCTGGGCAGTGTGCGCTGCCGGCAGCGGCGGTGGGCGCCGGCCGGGCTGCGGTGCGGGGTGCGCGTGCCCCACGGCGACGCCTGGGCAGTGTGCGCTGCCGGCAGCGGCGGTGGGCGCCGGCCGGGCTGCGGTGCGGGGTGCGCGTGCCCCACGGCGACGCCTGGGCAGTGTGCGCTGCCGGCAGCGGCGGTGGGCGCCGGCCAGGCTGCGGTGCGGGGTGCGCGTGCCCCACGGCGACGCCTGGGCAGTGTGCGCTGCCGGCAGCGGCGGTGGGCGCCGGCCGGGCTGCGGTGCGGGGTGCGCGTGCCCCACGGCGACGCCTGGGCAGTGTGCGCTGACAGCAGCGGCGGTGGGCGCCGGCCGGGCTGCGGTGCGGGGTGCGCGTGCCCCACGGCGACGCCAGGGCAGTGTGCGCTGCCGGCAGCGGCGGTGGGCGCCGGCCGGGCTGCGGTGCGGGGTGCGCGTGCCCCACGGCGACGCCTGGGCAGTGTGCGCTGACAGCAGCGGCGGTGGGCGCCGGCCGGGCTGCGGTGCGGGGTGCGCGTGCCCCACGGCGACGCCAGGGCAGTGTGCGCTGCCGGCAGCGGCGGTGGGCGCCGGCCGGGCTGCGGTGCGGGGTGCGCGTGCCCCACGGCGACGCCAGGGCAGTGTGCGCTGCCGGCAGCGGTGGTGGGCGCCGGCCGGGCTGCGGTGCGGGGTGCGCGTGCCCCACGGCGACGCCTGGGCTGTCCCCCGGTGCCCGTCCCTCGCCTGCCCGCCGCCCGGCCCAGGCGCGGGGCCAGCCGGGCCCGGTGCCCGCCGGAGCAGCTGGCTTTGAACTTTCCCTCCCTCTCCTTCCCTCTCTTGCTCACACATACTCTTTCGTTGCCATGACAACACCTTAAACTAACACTCGCTTCCCCAGGCTGCGAGGGGGGCTGAGTTCGCAGGAGAAATTCATCTTTCTTGTGCCGATCCTCTCCAGAATCCCCCTCCGCCCCCGCCCCAGCGCCGCTCTCGCAGCTCGCCCGCTCGCTCGCCGGCGCTGGCTGCCTCGGCGCCCGCCGGCGCTGCTATGGTTACTCGGGCCCGGCCGCCCCATCCCGCCGCGGCCAGCCGGCTCCGCTCCAAAGGTAAGAGCCGGCCGCGCTCCGGCAGCGCTGCCTGCGCCGGGCCCGGCCGGCTCCGGGGTGCCCGGCACCCGAGTCGCCCGGGCAGAGCTGGCGCCGGACGGGCGCTGCGGCGGGCGAGCGCCGGGCGTGGGTGCCGGGCGCGGGGAGCCGCCGCCGCTGCGGGGCGCCCGGGGCAGCGTGGGCAGCGCGCGCGGGCGGCCGCGCGTGGCGGCACCCACCCGCGGGTGCCGGTGCTGCCCTGGGAGACGCGCACCAGCGTGCGGGCGCCCGTGGAGAGGTGCCAGGGTTTCTGGGGGGACGGAGATGTGCTTGCCGGTGGAAAGGCAACATGGTTTTTTTATGGCATGCCGGGGGCTGTACGTGCTGGGGAACTGGATCCGGGGTTTCCAGTGGGCGTATGCAACGGTGGAGGGGAGCCGTGGCTGGCGGTGCCTCCGGGTGCTGGTGGCGCCATGCGGGCAGTGGGCTTATCTGCTGAGGACGGGGGCTGTGGTTTGCAGTGGGGTGTACGTGCCGGTGGTCAGGGGCCGTGCAGGGGGTGCAGTGGGGTGTCTGCACTGGACAATAAGATGCTGGTGCACAGTGGAGTGTGTGCGCAGGGAAATGGGGGCCGTGGCGTGCCCCAGTGTGTTGATGGATGGGGACTGTGGTGTGCGGTGGGGTGGACGTGCTGGAAATAGGGCCGTGGTGGTGTGCGTGTGCTGGGGAATTTAGGCCACGGCGAGAAGCTGGGTGCACGCGCTGGGAGGCAGGAGCAGGGGTGAGCAGCCGGATGAATGCTTTAGGGAACGGGGGCTCCAGCTGGCGTCGGGTGTACACCCTGGGTGATGGTGGCTGTGGTCTGCAGTGGGTGTTGGTACTGTGGGATAGGAGCCATGGTTCCCTCTGGGATGTCCTCTCTCTAGGCCAGGAGCTGTGTTTGGCCGGGGTGTGTGTGCTGGTGGGTAAGGGCTGTGGTGGGTTGTGGGCTGCGTGGACTGGAGAGTAGGGGCTGTAGTTATAGCGGGTGCATATTCTGAGGGATGAAGACTGTGGTCTGCAGTGAAGTGAAGGTGCTTGGGGGTACATGCCATGATTTGCAGTGGCACACGTATGCTGGGAAACAGGAGCCGTGGTTTGTGGTTGGGTCTGTGCGCTGGGGAACCAGAGCCCTGCCTAGTAGCAGGCACAGACGCGTGCATGCATCAGAAGGTGGGGACCATGATGCCTGTGGTGCGGTCCAGAAGTGTTTAGCGTGGGCAAGGTGACTTCTGGTAAAAGCAGGTTATTGCTTTTGTAACGTATCTGGTTGTGATCCTTGTATGTGTGCGTAACTGGGTGTACCTACGTTCAGGGCTTCACGCATACCTGTGTCTGATGCTCAGTGCACCATTCTTCTGTGCGCTCTGTTGTCTGCGTGTAAGTGCAGTTTGTGTGCTAGAGCATCTCTGCCCCAGTCTCTCATGGATAATGGTTTATTCTCCAGGCCCTGGGTGCATTGGACAGCCTTATGCATGGGATTTATTTGGTTGTGCTTCTGTCTCTGGGCCTTAGTTTGCAATCTTGGCCTGCCCCTGATATTCTGGGGAACTGCTGGAAAGGTGAGATTCTGCTGCCCTCCTCCTCTGCTAAAACTGGCTCAAGGAATCGGGAAAACCCAGAACTGGATTTGATTGCACACGTACTGGTACACATGAGTGTCTGGGTATGTTTGTGTAAATCAAGGTGCTAGCAGGAAGGGAGTAAGGCCTTGGAAACAAACAGGATTTAGGCAGGAACCCTATCTGTTGTTTCTTGCCTTGAGGTCCAAGGCCAGGGATCCTCAAAGCCTTCAACGATGTAAGGGTTACGTCTGTCAACCACTGCAGTCAAGCATGAGGCCAGTTTTGCAACCTAGTCTATAGCAAGGCATGGTGGGAAAGTGTCTTGCAGTGTTGATGTGTAAGTTGTTCTTTTAGCTGTGGTCCACTGTGTGTTTGTGCCAGAGTCCTGGGATGTAAAGAGAAGAGCTGAGGGCTTGGGAACTGACTTCTGCAGGGCCCTGCTCTTCTCTTGGTCTGGGTTCCCTGGAGATTGCCTTTGCCCAGGATGTGCAATAGCTCTTGGTCAGTGTCCGCTGGGCTGGCCAAGCAATGCTCACTGCTGCCCGCATGAGTGTGCACACTGCACATGGCTCCCCATGCTCCAAGAGTGTGAGCAGGAGCTAGTGACTTTGGGGACTGCACAACTGCACATAATGTGTAGTGTGCACTGTGTGCATGCACTGCTTGCATGCAAATGAATAGGCATGGGGCTAGATGTGCATGGGAACAGCTGGAGACGGGTGGGCAAGGGAGCAGGGATGGCTTTTACCTTGGGTATGGTAGGGTCCTAACCCACCAGAACTTTATAAATGTCACTAAAAACTTTATTTATCATCCTGTCTCAATAGTTACATGCCACTGATGGAGACAAGTAACAAGTTGCTGTTGCCATACTTTTTTTTTTTTTAATTAACGCTTAAATGCATTCCAGAGTTCTTGTGCATTTGTGCATCTACCCAGTAGGCTTCTGTGGGGAGTTTGCTGGCTATTCCAAGCTTGCAGGGTATGTGGCAGTGTGGACTGAGGGCAAAAAAGGGCACAGAGAAGAATATTACAAGACTCTGTTCTAGATAATGACCATCTTTTCTGTTTTCCAATGTATAAAACCTAAATATTCTTGTCTTGTTAGTATTGTCTTGATGTTGGATAATCTGTACTGTATGTGTTTTGTACTATGTTGTTCACTTAAACCACTGTTATGTTACAGAAGTGAATGCAAACACACACAATAAGCCCACTACAGAATTTTCTGTTGGGATGTCCATCAGCTAAAAATCATTACAGCTGTCTCTGCAAGGGCATGTGTGTACAAATGGTGAGGCACGTGTGTGCAGGCAGTGAGGAGTAGTTATGGATCCATGCAGTGTATGTGAGGTATGTGCATGGGGAGGATGGCAGGGGCTGCAGGATGGGGCTGGGTGGGCAAGGGTGTCAGGCTGGGCTCCGTTTCTCGCATCGCAGAGAGTGGCCATGGGCAGGTGAAGCTGGGACGTCCTAGGCGGGGTGAGGTTCCCACTGGACATTGCAGGCGTCCAAAGGGGTGATTGCATACAGGTCTTGCCTCTAAGTGCAAGGGACATGCGTGCTCTTGAGATGTGGGAGTGGAGTTGCTCCTAGCAGCCAGTTCAAGGACTAGGTATAGCCCAGGAGTGGGCCACAGCTAGGAGCTAGCGTGGCGAAAGCCAGTCACTGCCTGTGCTGCCAGCGGCTCCCCTGGCTCCTGCCCTGCTCTCTGTTTGGTGCAGGAGATGGGGAGCTGAGTGGGGGAACTGGGATAAGCTGATGCAACCAAAGCAGTGGGGAAAGGAAAGGGTCTCCTTCCAGCCAGCAATGGGAACTGGCTTGAGTCCTGCCTGGAGCGGGGTTTCTCTGCCTAGCCTAGCCCTGAGCACGGCTAGACCAGAAGGTGGGACGGGGCAGTGCAGCCCTGCCCTCAGCACCAGGGATGCACAGAGTGGCGGCGGGAGCTGCCGGCGTGCGGATGGGGCACAGCAGCCTCACTGGGCGGCAGCAGGGCTCTGCTGTGGGGTGGGAATCCCCTCTGCAATGGCAGGCCTGGAGCAGGGGGAGGCCTTGGAGCTAAAACGAGTATGAAGAGTAAATTGCCATCCCACTCGTAAATGCAGCTGAGCTGCTGTAACTGTGACAACAGGCAAAAGCTCTGGTTCATGAGTGTCTTGGCTCCTGTTGGCAGTGTGGGAAGGGGGAATCTGCACCGGTTTTGTGGAAGTCTCTCAAAGATCAGTCCAAGTTTTCTGGGAATCAAATTTCTGTGTCGACACCAAACAATCAGGCTACCCATCTTGTTATGGGGAGCAGAGTGGATGGGGACTGTCGTAACCCGAGAAGCAGGTCGATCAGGAGACTCTTCTATCATTAAATATTGAAAGATCCTCTCTGGCTGCAGTGTGTTCTCCACTCACTGACAGCAGCTCTGTGAGTTTATGATTTTGGATTTTGCATAAAGACTCAGCTGTGTCTGCAAAAGGCGACTTTGGATGGGAATGGGGCTGTGTGGAGCCTGGGACGGTGCAGGATGGACCATCAGTGCCAGCTTCTCATCACAGTGAGTCCCTCCCCAAGCAGAGCAGAGCCCCCATGCCTCAGGTTGCAGGACGCATCCCCCACAATCTCTTGCAGCCTTGACTTGCCACGAACCTCCTAACGCTCAGCCAGGTGGTTGTGCTCCAGCCCAGCTGGTGTTTCATCTTTCAACCGCTGCTTTAAGGGGTTGCTCGCTTTAGAAGGAGATGGTTCTTTGGGTTCCCGTTTCCTGTCAGGGTGGATGGTTTTGCAAGCTCAAGAACAGCCGAGAGAGAGACACAGTTGGGCAGAGGTGGGTTTGGAGATTGGCTTTGTATTGAGAAACCTGAAGTTGCAGTTTGGTTGAGGGCTGTGCTTTTCCCCAGGACGGAACCAACAGGTCCTGGGCTGTATCACACCTCCTAAGGGCCACTCCCCACCCTGGGGCTGTGGGGCTGCATCTCTCTGGGAGAGGCTGGTATTCTTAGCTTATTTAAGGAGTGGTTTAGACTTCCTGGTCTGGATCCTTCTGCTTTTTATAGACATCCTGAGGGGAGCCCGAAGAATGGCAGGAAAAGCAGCAGCGCGTAAGTGCTCAGCCCATGATGCTATTGTTCAGCACATGGCGGAAGCTGGCTGCAGGCAGGGCAGGCTGGGGACTTCTTCGTGCCTGGGGGAGGGAGGCTCAGTGCATGTCTTAAGGACCTGGAGTCCATACAGGCTGTGTAATGTTTCTTGGTCTCTGTGGAAAGGGACTACAGCTCCCAGCATGCTGTGGGAGTACAGGACAAAGGTTCGTTGCATGCTGGGACTCAGAGGCTGCAGGCTGTACCCCTTCGGGGACATCTCCGGTTCCCCTGGGGGGGGCCTGCAGATCCTTGTGGCTGTGACAGGAGCCTGCTGGGACATGATGGCCCTACTCAAGCTCACCCTGGTGCTCCACTCACCTCCCATCTGAGTCTCGCAGGCCCATGGCGTGGAGCAGCTGTGCTGGACCAGACCGTGCCAGGCACAGCCATGGTAGCGGTGGAATGCAGCTGCATGCGTGCCCAGACCTCTGGGTGGCTGAGCCGAGGTTTGCACAGAGATGTGCAGTGGTGTCTGCTCATGGCACCTCAGCCCTTGTCCCCAGGTTTGCGCTTGTCCTATTGCCTGGGAAGGCTTTCCTGATATTTCTTGCCCTGGTGCAGCTGGAATGGTGCTATTGAGGGGGAACAAGTGGGTAGCCACAAGCATTGTCCCTTTGCTGGGTCAGGGCCCCCAGAGACCTCAGCAGACAGAAATGGGTCTCAGTCCTTGGGAACCTGGATCACAGGCATAGGTGCGTGTCCCCACTGCCATACCATAACCCCATGGATAACCCAGCAGAGAGACATTCCCATGTCCATTCTGGGATAGGAATCTCCAGATACTTCCCAGCTCCCAGTTCTATCTTAGGGACAGTTTTCTTTCCACTGACTTGTTATTTCTGATAATTTCATATTTGTTAGACTGCTTGGGACCAGCTGCTGTGATTGCTGTGAGTCTACAGTCTTTGCCCGGAAAGGGAAGAAGCTGAAGGAAAAGCAGGGAGTCTGGTCTTTTGCAATAAAGGAGTCAGACATGTGAAAGGCAGAATCATGAGCAAGCGGCATAACGGCCTCCCTGGAGCTCTCCCTGCTAGTGTGAACGAGGCCTCTCTGGCTCCACAGACAGCACTCCTTGGGGATTCAGCCGAGGCCTAGGATATTGGCAATGTATGGGTTACAGTCTAAATACATCACAGATCATCTGCATAATTTATTCTTCTGTGAAGAGTTTAACCTATCAGGTCCAATAATGAAGTCATAAATCTCTTTTACCTGTTATTAGGGTTGTGAGAAGATGCTTGTTTTATAAGCCTTTAATTTATCTCCTGAACTGCTTCCCATGCACACTGGTGCCTTTGACATCACTGGATGCATATTCACATGGTTGATGTTCCACTGGGCCCTCATCAATTAAGGACAGAAAAGATGGTGTCTCAAGAGGCCCAGTCTCAGGAGGAACCCAGGCATCTGTGCCGGCTCAGATCTGCTCTGGCACTCAGGGATGGGCAGGAGAACATGCAGACTGAGAGTCAGGAAGAAGAGTAAGGGGAATCCCATCCTCTTGGAGGCTGCACAAGGTTTCTTCAAATGTTGGAAACCACTCTGCAATTAGTAGCTGCCTCTTTGGAACAGTCTGTTGTCTGGTGCCCACCTCCAGCACTGTCCAGAGGCTGCGGAGGGGGCGGTAGGTGTTGCAGGTAGCCAAGATCAGCTGCTTCCATGCGAGCCTTGGTCCTGCTCGCTAATTGGCAGGCCTCAGTGGAGCCCTGGAAGATGAGGCTTAATATCCTCGCCAGGTTTTACTGTCATTGATAATTCTGGCTGGTATTGTTACCCACAGAAACATCTAGTTCTGGCTGGAAATTTGCAAAGTTCTGGGCCTCAAGGGCTTCCTGTGACAGTGAGTTACACACTCTAATTATGGGTGATGTGAAAAAGTATTTCCTTTCCTTAGTCTTAGATTCCATTATGTTTTCCGTTGCCCTTGTGCTGTGAGATGAAAAGAACAGAAGCCTTGTCTCCTTTCTGTCGACTGTTCAGGATGTTACAGCCTTTTATCTGTGTCCCTACTTATTTGCTTCCCTTCTAAGGTAGCAATCCCAACTCTTTGCTTTCTCTTCTTCTGAGAGTTTTCTAGCCCTTTGGTCACTCTTGTCTCCCGTTTCTGAATCCCCATAGTTTTGCAGCCTCCCATGCAAGCCCAGGTGCCTAGCCCCCGAGGCAGGAGCCTGCTGGGACATGATGGTCCTACTCAAGCTCATGTGCTGTCAATGGCTATGCCGGCATGTATTCCCCACTCTGCCTGTTTCTCTCCTGGTGCTGCCTGCCCCAAGCCCCCCCTGCCCTGCGAAGGTCAGTGTTCATGCACAGCCTGTGCGAGGCTAGACCAGGGACAAGGTGCCTTTGGGTGTCACCAGCCCTGCTTTCTGAGGTCGTGCTGAGACTGTACGAGCAGTAGTTGCAGCCTGGCACCTTGGCAGATGCTGCCTGGGGAGGCTCAGATGCCCCTGTTCACACTCCAGCACACGTGTACTTTGGTAACTGTCATCTGATGCACGTATGGAGGCCCAGAGGGTATGGAGCTGAGCCACAAGGCAGGATGGGGTGTCCAGGTTATGCAGCTCTGGGTGATACTGTATTAGCCATGTGCTCAGCTCCAGCCTAAATCCTCTACGGCCTTAGAGTGGTGGCTGCCGGAAGGGAGCTGGGTGAGCTCATGGAGCATGAGCTGCAGGAAATGCCTCTGCGCTGCGGAAGCGCCTGTTGGGCGGACAGGGACTTCCCGCTCTGCACAACCCCTCGTCATACTCTTCTCACTGCAGCAAACCAGTCGCAGCAGCGCTGGCCCTTCTGCACCACTGACAGCAGTGGGGTGCGAGGGCTGTGCCCTTGCCTGGCTTTGGACCTTGTGGGGATACGAGCTGAGGCTGGGGCTGCTCTGTGCTGTACTGAGGGATTCAGCTTTGGGATGGTGCATGGGCTGGGGGGAAGGCTGTGCAGGCGTCCCAGTCTGTGCCACCCTGTGCCTAGAGGCTTTCCCTCCCTAGCCCTAAGCCCTGCCAGGCTGTGCTCATCAGGGTTTGATGTCCTGCAAGCGCAGCATTCCCCTTCCTGGCGCCTGCATTTCCCAGCCTTGATTAGTCCCAGTGCCAAGGCGTGGGAGAGGCTAAGTTCCCTGCGGCTGCCAAAAGTCCAAGCAGGGCACATGCATGCCCTGTGCTATTTTGTTTAGGTCCTACATAAATGGCTGTAGTAGTTTTCATGTGTTTTCACAGCACAGCAGTCCTGTGAGTTTTTCCCAAGGGAGAAGTCAAGCGGGCAATGACAGCTGGGTCCTGAGTGTCATGCTAAGACTGGTACTGTCATTTTGTAGAGGCACACAACAGATGCTAAGTTTTTCAAGTGAGTCTCAATGTCCGTGATCCCTCCGCCGCTGGAGGCTGGAGTATTTCCTGTAATCGGTTTAAAGCCTGGTGGCACCCGAGCCACCCATGTGGAACCCCTCAAGCTCTCTGCAAAAATGAGATCCTTGCAGTGGCCCCTTCCCCCCACAGCACCGTGCACTTGCTGACACCAGCTGCAGCACAACAGGCGCGCTCCAAGAAATCCCAAGTCATACATTTTTAATTTTCTACAACAGAGCAGCCATTTCAGCCACTCACCCAGAAAGGATCTTTAATGAGAAGCAAGGAGAGAGAGCATGCACATTTCTGGCACATAAGAGGGCAGAGACATTATGGATGCAGTTTTCTCTTTTTCTGGCTGCCTGTAGCTGTGCCTAAATTCAGCCTGATGAACCTGCCATGTCTTCTTTTGGAGATGTGCTCAGCCAGGCCTTGATACCCTGTAGCTCATGCCCCGTACAAGAAGGCTGGCCCTGTGGGGGAGGAAATGACCACCAGGAAAAAGACAGGAAATGGACAACCAGGAGCAGGTTCCTCCTAGCACAGCTGGCTTTGCAGTTCCAGCCTGCCTCTGCTCTCAGGCTGCCTCCCTCCCACGACTCTGCCTGGAGCCAGATGTGTCCCCAGGTGGGAGAGATGCAAGAGGATTCCCCGGCACAGCTGTGTCTTCTCCTCTGGTGCTCCTGCCTCAGTTGTTTCCTTGGGAGGCTGTGCTGCTGTCACACCACACTGAGCTGTGTTGTGGGGCCAGCGAAGATACAGCCCTGCCGATCCTTCAGTATGTTTGGGACAAGGGTGAGAGCCCCTGTGGCTCTGCTTGTGGGGGCAGTGGACAGTGTTTTTCTCCGGGGTGAGGAAGCACTTTGCAGGCAGGATGGTGCTGGGAGCAGTGTTCGTTCCTGGATAGAGAGGCCAGGGGAAATGCAGCTGTAGCAGGGTGGCAGGGCTTGGCACAGGCCACAGATGATCTTGTCTCTTCCCAGTGTCCTGTGGAAGATTTGCTCCCTCTTCCAGCTCTGCCGTCCCAGTAAGGTTCCCATATCTTCCTGCTGTCCCGAGGCTGAACCTGCTGCCTATCTGGGCACAGCACTGGGTGCAGCATGCCTGGGGGCCTTGCACATGGTGCATTGCACTGACACTGTCCTCGCCATGTGTTGTCTGCAGGTTGATGAAGAGGACTTGCTGTGACTCCGTGCCTGTGACAGTCATTTCAGGTAAGCCCCATTATGTACCTCCTTTTCTGCCTTTGGAAACACCCAGGGCCTCCCAAGAGGAGATGGTGGGGAGCAGAGCTCAGGTTGGTGAGGACAGGCTGCAGCCTTGGTCTGGGAGGGGATGGCCTATCTGGGGCAATGGGGAGGGTCTTGCTTGTCCTTACCAGTGCCCAGGGCACTATACCTATGCTCAAGTTGCAGATCTGCAGGTGGAGCAGGAAGCTTTTCTCCTGTTGCCAGAAGTCACAAGCTTCCAGCCTTTCCCATCTTGACAGCCTTCCTCCAATACCTGTTTGATCACAGTTTCCAGCTGTGTCTTCTTCCTTGCCTTGTGTCACTCAGGGTCTTGTCTCTGCAGATTTTCTGCAAAGCCCTGGTCAGCCTCTTCTTTATCAACCCTGATGGTGTGCAGCCTCCCTGCAGGTCCTTCACCTGGCAGCTCAGTGCCTTGACTGATCCTGTGCCCTACCTGCCTCATCTTCTTTGCTTGGTGGGAGGCCCAGCTTCCTCTCTAAGGTGTAGGCCTCACTGGCCTCTTTGCCCTGTCCATCCTGCTTGATCCTCTGAACGGCTTCCTCTCTTCCCTCTCCAGAGACATGCCTTGGTGCACAGCAGGGGCGTCAGCCCCTGGCTAACACAGTAGCAACTGATTCCTGCCAGTAGAGGGTCTGGTTGACACGGTTCCTGTGTGGCCAGGTCTGCATATCTAGAGCATGTTCCTGAGGATGTGTTCCCATCTCCCGCTCTCCTTGCACCCATGCAACACAGTGCTGGGGCTTGCAAGGGAGCAGGACTCCAGTGCCTGCCCTGGCTACAAGCTGTGACCTGCCAACCTCACTCACTGCAGACTTTTGCCCTGTGCACATCTGAGAAGTCCCACCCTCGATGAGGGCAGGGATGAGCTGAGAAGCCAGCACCGGAGCCTGGCTCAGAAAGTGCCAGCCTCACCCAGCCCTTTTGCCTTGTGCACTAGGTAGGCTCAGCTGTGGTGTGCAGCAAGCAGTGCATGCCAGGCTTCAGGGTGAAGGCTTGGAAGCCAGAGGATGAAACAAAAGAAACATAAATGCTCATACACAAGAACAGTGAAGCTTTTTCTGAGCATGGGTCTGGCTTCAGTAGGATCTTTTCCCAGGCAGCAGCTTCATTCCAGGACCTCTGAACTGCGTTGTTACCTCACCTTGTAAATCCTGCAGATAAATTCAGGCTGCCCGTGCAGGGATGTCTGTGCTGCGTGGGCTGAGCTGCGAGGGCTGTGCTACGTGTTTCTGTGCAGGGGCTGGTTGTGCTGCGTGGGCTGTGCCGTGTGGGCCGTGCGCGTGTTTCCGTACAGGGGCGTCGCTGCACCGTGCCAGCAGTTCAGAGCTGGGAGCTCCTGTGCCGTGAGGGCCGGGGCTGCTGGGCTGTGCTGGGTGCCTAAGCATGGCTGCCCGTGCAGGGCAGGGGCAGTCCTGATGTGTGCAGTGGGACTGAACTGTGTTTGTATGGAGATGCGGTCATTTACCCAGGCTGTCCTTCTGCTGGCTTGTGCGCTCAATACAGTCAGTCCTGCCTGGCCCAGGAGTGCCTCCACATCTCTGCTGGGCCCAAATCTGAATGCTGTGGCAGCATCATTTCTGAATACTTCTAGCAGATCACGCCCCAGAAAGCAGCGCTCTGACTTGGCCTTACTTCAGGGCCGTATTTGTCCTCCTCGTTCTGCAGCAGAACAGCAGATCCCAGTGAGAGCAGGGCCTATGGAGCTGGGCTTGACATAGACAATCCCTGTTGCAGGGCTTTGTTCCTAACCCTGAAGGGGAAGGACCCCACTCCCTGAGACAGCAGGGACCCAAGGCCAGGAGATGTAGGGATGCTCCTCCGGTTTCTGCAGGAGGCTGTGGCTGAGTCAGGAACCTGGGCACCATCGGAGGCCCTGCCCTGCTCTGTCCCAGCGTGTCTGCTGGCCGGCTGGCCATGTGGTGCCTCTTCCCCACACGCCTGCAGCTGCACTGGCCTGGCCTTGCTGCTGGCCCAGATCCCACCTGCGCAGGGTGGGATGGCAGCTGGAGGGAGGGCAGGGCAGGGGTGCAGCGAGGCGAGGGATGCCGAGAGGCGATTAGCGCCTCGGTGCCAGACAAACAGATGGAGGCAGCGTTATCCTATTAGAGGGGCTAAGCAGGAGAAGCTGTGCAGTGAGTTGGGGCACTGGCCAGTTGGTCTCTGGGTGCTCCAGGCTCCTGCAGCGCCAGGATGCATTTCAGGGGTGGCAGCCCCCATGATGCCAGCTCTGGATAGTGTCTGCACCTGGGCAGCACTGAGTCCCTAGGAACAGGTCAGATTTGTGCTCCTCGGTGTGGGGCTCAGCGTGCCAGCTCTGCACTCTGTGCTCTGCTGCTGGGAGGCCTGGTGGAGCCAGGGAAGCGCGGGGGTTGTGCCGGGGCAGACTGCGGTGCTGCACGGGGGGCTGAGCTAGAGGACGGTGCTGGGACCCTGCTGGTGGCGATGCCGAAGGGGTGTTAGGCCCTGGCAGCCGCAGGGTGCTGGGTCCTGCTCAGAGCAGGGCTGTCCAGGTTGCTGTGGGCATTGTGTATTTCTGCTCCAGGGAGGTACTCCTCGGGTTTTGTGCCTCCTGCTGCCTTGTGCTGCTCCTGAGCCAGAGCAAGGAGGGTCGGCCTGGGAAGTGGTGCATGACTGCGCCCTGTGGTACAGGGCACCTGCAAAGTCTGTGCCTGTAGGGCAGTGCAGGGCAGTGCAGGATGGCAGGCATGGTCAGCCAGGCCGTGGCATCGCTCACGCATCAAGGGGCTGGATGTTTGCCTGGCTGTGCTGCTGTGGGTCTGTGCCTGCTGCCCCCAGGACACGGGTGTTTGCAGGGACAACAGCAGGAGCTTTGGGGACCTAAGGCTCAGTGGCTCGGTCTGGGCTGCACCACCTTCCTGGGGCTGTACTTACCCCTAGCTGTGCGCAGCGATGGTGCGGGGAAGTGGAAGGAGCAGATGTGCTTTCTGCTCCCTGCCCAGGTTGGCGCAGACACCAGGGCCTTGCTCTTCCTGGCTGTGTGCTTGCATGTTCCTCAGCCAGACACACTCCTCTCCTGCATCGGTGGGCTGGGGTGAGATGTCCTCATGCTTTGGCTCCACACGAGGATGGAGCAATGGTGATGGTGGGGGCAATGACTTTAGGGGTGGAGAGATGCCAGTCTGTCCCGTGGACACCTCCAGGCAGAGGATTGCGTGGCCAGGCTGGTCTGACTCCGTGCTCTGCTCATGGTGATGGTTTCCAAGTGCTCTCGTGGTGCTCTGAACGGTGCAGAGCTGTCAGTGAGGGTCTTGGCACAGAGGCCTGTCCCAGGCCCACTGGTCGTGCAGAGCATCGTGACCTGCTAGCTGGGGCGGCACCAGGCAGTGACGTGGGTGCAGGAGCTGGGGACCCTGACCGTGGGTGCACAGGGCTTCGCACGTGCTACACGAGAGCGTGCTGCTGTGGTTGCCAAGGTGACTGTGTTAAGTGACGTTCCTATGGCTACGCACACTGCTCGGCTCCCGGAGTTACAGTGGCGAGAGTGTGCTGAAGCCCCCAGGATCCCCGGTGACTCCCAGTGAGGCTGTTCTCATGGCAACTGCCCTACAGTGTCCCCGGGATCCAGCTTGGAGCAACAGAGAGACATTCCCGCGGCTGGGAGAGGCCGTGTGGGCAGCGCTCAGAGCTGGGCTGCTGCAGCCGTGGGCAGAGGCTGGGCTGTGTGAGTGCCGAGGACCTGGGGGCTGGACCAGCCGTGCGCTGTCCTGCCCAGGACAGGGGAAACTCACGGGTGGGACAGGCTGGGGCAGGCCCTGCCCCGTGGTGAGGGGGCTCTGGGGACACGTGCCCTGCCAAAGCAACATCTGCAGCCTGCGTCAGCAGTGCCAGGTCCCATGAGGTGCCCTCATGGCACATGGAGCTGCAGATCCCGGCTGCATCACAGGGGAACAGGCCCTGCAGGCTGCAAGGTCCCTGGCCATCTCTGCCTTCCTCCAGGTTTCGTGGCTCCCCCCGTTGCAGGACCGTCCCTGTGTCAGGATGGTCCCCTGCAGGGACAGCTGCCCCGTCGGGGGATGCCAGGGTGCCACATCGCTGGCGGTGCTGGCTGGGTGCTCACTGCGCGGAGAAGGCTAAGGAAAGGCTGCTTCACTGAGGACGGGGATAAGTATAGGAGGACCAAAGCGCTGTATCCTGACATTGCTGCTGAGATGCCTGTCACGCAGCCTCAGCGCAAACGGGCTGTTCTGCTTGCGGACCGACATCCCACCTGCCCGGCTCTGGCTGCCGAGGGAAGGGGGACGCGTGGCCGGGCGGCGGGCTGGGCTGAGCCCGGAGGTTGCTGTGCTGCTCAGGGCTGTGCTCAGGGTGGTGCAGCGGTGCCGAGCCGGGCACCAGACAGCACCACACCCAGCGCGTGGGCTGCAGATGGTCTGCCGGCCCACGCTCCGTCCTCTCCGCCGGTACCAGCCAGCGGGTCCTTGTCCTCTCCTGCTGGGGCAGGGGCCTGGCTGGGCCTCATGCGCCTGCTCCACTCTGCTTTGCACTGGGATGTCCCTGCAGCCGTGGGCTGTCAGGAGGCTCTGCTGCCTGCCAGGCCACCGAGGGATCTGGCCTATTCCCGTGCAGGGGCAGTCCTGTCTCCCTGCAGGTGCTGGGGCGGTGCTGGGGCTGGCATTGCCCTCGTGTGTGGGGCTGGGGATGCGCTGCCCCGTGGGAGGAAGGCAGTCAGGATCTGTGCCAGGATGGCGAGCCAGGGAGGGAACACATATGTCTTGGATCAGAGTTTACCGTGTCTGTCCTGTTCACCTGAAGAGTCAGCTCTGGCTGAGACAGGAGCGAGCAGAAAGCCTTTGCTTTGGCCAGGCAGGAGAGTTTAGGCCAACTGAGAATCAGTTTGTGTGGTTTCAAAGTGCTGCACTTGCTTGGGGCTGAGCATGGCGCTCCTCTCCTGCAGGAGGACACGGCACAAGTGGGGAGCGATGAGGAGCTGCAGGCTTGCAGCACAACTGCTAGGAATAATGCTTGGAAACCAGTGTGCCAAAGACGCCCTTCCTGCTATTGCCCCCATGTGCTGCAGACAGGATCCAGTGCACATTGCCCCCAGCCAGGCGCTGCAGCTGCCCCCATCTCTGTGCGCTGAGGGGCTTCAGGTCTCCTCTCCTCTCTCTGCCCCTGTCTGGGCACTCAGAGACAGATGAGCTGCAGATCTCCCAGGGCCTGCATGGGCCTAGGATGCTTGCTGCTGATCCTGCTGCTCCTGACCCTTCTTGGAGTTGGCATCCCTCTGTCCTCACTGTGGGAAAGCCAAGTGATGGTACAGCAGGTTTGCTCATGAGAGCGGCGTGCTGCGGGACTTCCTCTTTAATCGCTTGCACATCCCCAGTGACCCACTAACCTTGTCAAACGGAGAGAGGGAAAATCAATTGGCAGTAGCATTACCCATCAGACCCTGTAGGACACTGCAGCCACACACAGGCTGATCAATGAGTGCTCCTCTCCGCTCTGCTCCGCTCCTTGCTGGGGAGGGTCTGCAAGGAGGGGCTGGAGCTGGCTGGGGAGAGGAAGACTGAGCTTTTCAGTCCTGACGAGCGCTGTGCCTCCTGCCACTCGGCCTGGGGGCACAGCGCTCCCCTCACCCGGCCAGCCGTGTGCCCCTTGCTCAGCCCTGGAGTGAAGGTCCCTCTCCCTTCCCTGCGAGATGCCCCTGCCGCAGGCAGGGCACAGCAAACCCTGGGAGAGCCGTGTCGGATGTGCTGCGCCCCTTCACCGGGTGCGGGCAGAGAGGCAGGGCGGCCGTCCACCCTCTGCGGCGGCGGAGGCCGCAGCGAGCGGTCGGCAGGGTGCGATGGCGCTGACCGTCCTGCCAGCGCGGGAGCCTGGCCGCCTTCCCGCCGGCCTGCCCGACAGCGAGGGATGGAGGAGGCGTGCAAGGCCTCCTCTGGGCAGAAGCGGTGATCCGGCAGCCCGGCGTGGAGGCAGGTGTGGGCACAGCCCGGCCTGGGCGCAGCGGGCGGCCCCAGGTCAGCACCACGTCGGGCGCCCACGTGGGGCAGGGGGGCCGGCCCGTGGGTCAGTTCTGGAGGACGTGGGCGGCGGTGGCAAAGGACAAGGCTAGGCTGGCGCAAACAGCTTCGTGCTAGCCGTCACGTGGGGCTGGGACGGAGCCATGGCAAACAGCAGGGCCGGCAGACCTGCCTGTGCCCAGATAAGCGCCTGAGGACGGCTCCAGCATCGCGGAGCTCTGGCTCCGGGCAGGGCCTGACTTGGCCCTGTCCTCAGGCTACCCCGGCGCAGAGCTGGCGAGGCACCGAAGAGCAGCCCGGGGCGAGCAGGAGGGCAGCCCGTGAGCGCCGCGGGCCGCCGGCGTGCCCGGGGCTCGGCGGTGGGGCAGGGCAGCCGCAGCCCTGCAGCCTCCCCCATCGCCCCCCGGCAGGCCACGCGGGCCGTCCCAGCCCCTGACGCCATCGACCGCGCGTTCCCGCGCCGCCACAGCCTCCCCTGGTAAATCAGTAACGTCTGGCCTGTGCGAGAGGACCGGCTCTGCGCTTGTCCCATGGGCGCAGCCAGCCGAGCGAGAGCGGACGCTCCCCGACCCGTCGAGGTGAGGCCTTGACTGCCTGCAGCGGCGTGGGGGGCCGGGGCTCGGCTGGGCTGTCCCACCTCGGACCGGGGGCTCCCTGGTCCTGGGAGGACCCCGGGGGGACGATGGGCTTGCACAGCACCTGCGCGAAGAGCTGGGCCAGGCTCGGTGCTGCTGCAGGAACGGGACTCTGGGATGGTGCGGGAGACTTAGAGAGCTTGAGCTGTCGGAGCAGGAGCTGGGTCTGGTCTCTGGTGGAGCGAGCGTTGCCTGCGGCTCTGCGACTGTGTCCGCGGGAGTCTGGCAGGGCAGGGCTGATGTCGGTGCAGGTGGAGAGAAATGCTGTCGTCTCCCCTGCGCAGCTGTCATGCTGCTGGTCTGGAGGAGGTCAGGTGAAGTCTGTCCAGGTCAATGCTTTCCGCAGCAGCAAGGGAGCGGTGGTACCCCAACAGCTCTCCCCCTGCAACTGCAACAGCCCCCTAGCAGGGGTCCCGTTCCCAGTGTTGCCAGCAGGGTCAGTCCCATGGGTGCCTCTCTGCACCTGCCCCAGCAGCGACACCCCAGCAGGAGGCCAAATCTCCTCTCAGCTCCTGCTCGTGCTGTACCCACCCACACCCTGATGCAGCGCAAGGAGCCCTGGAGCGCAGGGACCTGGTGCAGCTTGTCCCCTGCCAGCCTGCCGCTGCGGGTGGGAGCTGCGTGCGTGTGCTTCTCCTCCAGAACAGCACGATCAAGTTCCAGGTCTCTGTCAAGCTTAGTGCTATAGTATCTATCACACCTTGCTGTCTCTCAGGACAGTAGCACTTGTGCTGGTGAGCAGCCACCTGCAGCCGCCTTTAATGCGAGCCAAGCTCCAGCCCTTGCTGTGCCGGCACACCTGAGGATGCGGTGGAGCCAGGTGCTCCCATGCAGCATGCCATGTCTGGCGAGACCCTGTTCCTAAAGGGGCCAGGCCTTATGGGAACATCAGAGTCACTGGGCATGTGAATGGAGAAGTGAAGCTTCAGGCAAAAACCTGGAGGAAATCACACCGTAGCATCTGCGCACCAACAGGCCTGCTGTGCATGGAAAAGCAGGCATTGGAAAGGGGAAGAAATTTAACCCTGATTCAGCCAGGGAGAACTTGCCAGGCCCAGGCAGGCTGCGTTGCTTGTTGTAGTAGACTGGTGTTTGTGGGTTTCTACAAGGGGACAACGTGGCTGGGCAGAAGGTAACCCACTCAGGTATTTGTGGCCATGATACCTGGGTATCCAACGGCCCCTGCAGTGGAAAATGCAGGTGGTGCGGCTCTGCTTTGCCTCCATGCTGAGACATATTGCTGTAAGGCCATGGCAGCCGTTGTTATCCTTGTCCTGTTCCCTGTGCTCCCAGGCAAGCTGCTCGCATCGGTGGGACTGCTGCTTGGGCAGGAGCGGACACCTCCCTGTGATGTGTGCCCTGGGCAACAAGGGTTTTGAAGCCCAGAAAGGCACGAGCTGTGCAGAGGACTCCTTTGGAAGTGCATTATTTTGTGTCCTTAAGTAGGAACCCAAACTGTGAATGTGGTGCGCTCACTATGACCAGGACCCTGCTTCTGTAGGGTCCCTTGTGAGTCTGTTTCAGTTCCCCAAATGTGCTAGCTTGCAGCATGCCTGTGGCTCTCAGGGAAGGGGGTCTGCTTGCAAGAGGAGACTGCATAGGCTGCACTTGTTTAGCCTGAAAAGTGAAATCTGAGTGTGGATCTCAGTACTGCCTGTGATATGTATATAAACACTTACATAAAGAAAGGAGGTGAGAACTGCTGTACAGGCTAACAGACAATGCTGACGCAAGAATAAATGGGGTAAACTAGCCGTGAATGTGTGGGCTAGAAATTAGGTCTTTTCTAACCGTCACAGCAAAGAAAGGTCTGAAACAGCTTTCCAGGCACGAGGAGACCTGGACAAAGGAGTTTGGTGAGAGAGTTTCAGACATGACACCTGGGCCTGGTGTGCCAGCAGGACCTTCCTCGAGGATGCAAAGAGTAGCCTCCCAACCTGCCGCAGTCTTGTGTGGGGCTGGCTCGCTCCCTGCAGTTCTGGGCTTGCCCGGACCACCAGCACCAATGCTGACGACAGGCAGGGATCTTCCCCCTCATGGGGCTCTTCCCGTGCTCCTTTTGCCTGTTCTTCACCCTGGAGGTCCCAGTTGGGCACGTGACTCCCCCATCTTGGAGGCAGTTCCAGCTGGCACCTGCGCTGTGGCACACCAGGGTTTCTTCCTCCTATTTTGATCGTGCCCTGGGGCTGCTTGCCTTTCTCAAATCTTTCCTGCTGCCCCTGTCTAGGTCCCACCTTGGTGGCAACACGGAGCATTTTCAGGACGCTCCCAAGTGAATGCCTTCCATGCACAGGGAGAACCACCTCAATGACAGCACCTAGCCACAGCCGTAATTCTGTATTGCTGCTAATTCAGAGCCTGGGTGGAGAGCTCCTGGAGGCTGCCAATGTGGTGGTCAGCAGTGTAGTACAGAATGGGCCCCATGGTGGTGCCCCTTCAGGGAGGACCTGCGAGAGGTAGCGAGGAGACCGGAACCCTGGGCTCTGCAACACCCTCAGTGGTGGCAAGTGGGCCCGTAATCAGGGAACACTGTTTCTCACAGCCTAAGAGCTAAAAGTTCATGACCTCTTGTGAGGATTATTGCAAGGAGTATTTTGAAATCCAAATAAACTGCTCTATGCTGGGTTTCATTTACCTGTGCTCCTGCTGGCACATGCAGGGAGCTCTACTAGACTAGTGCGGCACAACTTTTTTTGATGGAAACATTACTCATTTGTTCTTGTCTCTATAAAGTCTTGAAGGATTTTTATAGCTCTGATGGTTTTTCATCCATTTTTTCCTGGTATTAGAATAAGAATCATTGGATTATAATTTCTAAGATACCCAACTTGTTTTTTTTTCAAGATAAGTGATTTTTTTTTCTTCGGCAGAGCAGTTGATTTAATAAGAGAAAATGAATGTGAATGACTCTGCAAGTCTGTATTGGATTTTGGGGGTGGGGGTGGCCAATGCATTTTTCCAACCACTGACAGTTGTATTTTAGACATTATCAAGAACTAATGAGGTACCAGAAGACTGGAAAAAAAGCAAGAATAATCCTGACAATTACCATCTGGAGCATTTAATTTCTCCCCCTAGTGAAATAACAAAAAAAGAAATAAAATCATTGAACAGCAATAGTCAAGTGGAACTATAGGCAGTAAAGAGCAGGCTCTGCCCTGCCAGTGTGCTCAGATGAGCGCGTATGCCAGGCTGCGCGGGGGGAAATTTGCCACAGAGAGGTCATGAGCCAGAGCCACCCATGACACCTGGGACACCATGGTTGCAGGACTGATTTACAGGCTAAATCCTGGCCTGTTTGGCTTGATGCTGCAGGATGGGAACTGAGGGTGGCTGAAGCTGCGCTGAGACAACACAAAGGGACAGTTGTGACTTTGCTCTCACTTAAATCCTTTTGCAGTGATGTGGCAGAGGGAGGAAAACAGCAGGTAGGAACCAGGTTCCAATGCTGCAGTGCACATTTAGAAAAAAGCGGTTGTTCTGGGAAGGTCTTGTGCAGAATGGTGCCTGCTGTCGGTGAGGTGTGCCCCTGCCTGCATGGCATGGGCATGGCCCTAGAGCTCAGGATCCTTCCACAGCACCTTTGGGCAGATGGGTCTCCATTCAAGGTGTTCCTCTGTATTGACCTCCAGCCTTCCTTCAGCTTCTAAATCTCTTTGTGGGAACGCAGTTTCTAATGCAAAGTATATGTCCCAAGGCAGGCATTCAGAGCTGCCTCATGCCAGGGCACGTCCTGCCGTGTGTGTGTGTGTGTGTGTGTGTGTGTGTGTGTGTGTGTTCCTGTTCACTCTGTATGTCTGTGTGCATGAGGTCACCCTCTGTTCCACGGGGTGAGTGTGTGCTTGCATTTGTGCAATATGTGAGCATATGCATTTGTGTGCCTGACACAGATCCTGGCCTGCTCCATGAAGGTGCGTATGCACACATGTGTACCAGCTGCAGGGGGACATTCCTGCTCCGTTGCGTACATGTGAGTGTGTACACAAGTACGCGCTGCAGTTTGTTCCAGGTCCATGTGCCTGCATGTGGATGTATGCCCATGGGGTGCAGTCAGACAATGAGTGATTTGCTTCTCTGATTATTTATCTCCTTATGGATTATGTGCATTTTTCCAAGCAGAATTTCATGTTCCTCTCGCTCTTGTTTCTAACCTCTTTAGGGCCTTTTATATAAATTCTCTTGCCTTTCTTCTGTTAGAGCTCCTCCCAATTTCATATCATACTTTGTTAATGTGCCGTTTGTTCCTTTTTAGCCAGTCACTAATAAAAGTCAGGCCCAGACCCAGTCCTAGCCTCGCATTTTGTGCCAGTCACCACCTCCGGAGCTGGACGCGGTGGTGATTTGCATTCAACCTTCCAGCTACTTTCAGGCCAGGAGATGAGGCAGGCAGAACATTGCACATACAATGTCTGGAGAAGCTCTGCCCATCCCAAGGCAGCTGCATCCCAGGTCACTGCCAGCCCAACAGCCAGCCTCAAGGAGGAATCCCAGGCTGGGACTTCCGATGTGGTCCCCTTCGCTGGCCCATCTCCTGGCCTTGCCATGCAGCACCGTGTCCTTTGTACAGACCCACCGCCCTTCAGCCCCCCTTCCTGCACCCTCAACGTCCTGTTGGTCCAGAGCATTTCCCCAACAAAGGGAAGAAAAGCCCTTTGCTGAGGGAAATCATCCATTGAGATTTTTGACAACTGGCTCTTGTGGTCATTAACTGGTTGTGCTGGGTCAAACCAGCACGTCTTGGTCTATGTGGTCCCCATCTCAGAGGCTTCTTGGTGCCTCTGTCTGTGTGAGCTCCTCACTGCAGGACACTGAGCACTCCCTGGGGCAGGCTCTGGGCTGGTCTGCCTGGGACCGGCCGCGTGCTGTACCTCCTGGTCCTGCTGCATCTCCTGATGTAGATGGTGTGTGCATAAGAACCTGCCTGCCTCTCTGAATGTTGTGCCACCCCCACCTGTCCCATGAGACTAAAGGGGCACTCTCTGCGCAAGAGCTGAGTCTGCTGGTGGGACGTACTATGAGAGGCACTGTGGACACGAGCTCGTGGTTATTTGTTTCATCGAGGCTTGTTCAGTCTTGAGCCGTTTCTCTGCTCAGGACAACTCTGACTTTACCATGTGCAGTCCATGGCTGCTGGCTTTCAAGTTCAGTCTTTCCATGTTTCACTTTCTGGCCCTTTGTTCTACAGATATTTTTTGCCTGCTCCCTTCCTGAACACTCTTACTCCTTTATCTTTTGTACTGTGAGGGATCTCAGCCCAATGCTCACGTCTCAGCTGTTTGTGACTCATTGGTCATTTCATGCACATTCTTTCCCTTTACCAGCCCCACCTCGTCCCTAATGTCCTGACTCAAAACTTAAGAGCCCAGCCTATTCCCTATAGCCCTATGGCAAAGTGACTTTTACTGCTTCAAAGTCAGTGTCCCGTCACTGGAGATCCACACTCTGCTCAGTCCCAGCGTGTTCTTTGCAGAGCTGCAGTTCAGCCTGCCTTTGTCTGGGGCCTGGGCACACCCAGCATGGGGCTTAGGCATGTGCTGGGTGCAGGACACTTTTCAAAGCCACCAGTCCTGCCTCCTCTCTCCCTACTGCCATCCTAGAGATCTGATCTCGGACCCCAGGGTCCAAGAGACCCCAGGGAGATGTGCAGCCTGCAGTGTGATGTTTTAAGCTTCCTGTGCTGCTGGGCAAGGGCATTTCGTCATACCTTAAGAAGGGACTGGTTGGGGATGACTGAGATTGTCGTGTTACTGTGTCTGCTCATCCATGCACCTTTGTGGCTCAGCCCATGCCAGGGCATCATTGAGAGCCTGGGATGAAGGGAATGCAGGAGAAGCTGGAGACTCCATGTTGCCTTGCAGCTGTGAAAGCAGCAGCAGACAGACCAGGACTTGCAGCTCTCCAAAGACCGGGTGCAGGTGTGAGTAGAAGGAAAAGGAAGAAGGAGTTCCTTCTGGGGTGATCTCATTGGTTTTGTCACGATCAGCCCACAATTTCTGAGTTTTGAGGCTAGTGCCATGGAGTTGCAGTGCTGATCCTTCTGCCCCCTCCCCCTGAGACCCTGGACTTCCAGGTCTGTGGATGTAGCCTTCTCCGTCTGTCTCATCTATTCCGCCTGGGCAGGACATTTGCAGCAGATGCTGCTCGAGCTGGGAGAGTTGCTTGGGGCTGGGCTGCCCTGGCAGAGTCAGGCTCTTGCTGATGCCTGCCTCGTGCAGTCCCTCGGCCTCAGGGTGGGAGAGCTGAAGGAAGATCCATTAGTCATTTCCTGGACAGATCCAGGCCATACCGTAAATCTCTCCAGCTCTCAGTGGTTTGGGGGCTATTTCTATTTGAGGATTAAAGCCTTGAATCCCAGCCAGTGAGGCACAGGACACAGTCCCAAGCACAGTTCTCAAGGGCTCAGCCCAGTATCCCATCTGCTTAACTGGCCTGTCTTTGCCTTGGAGCAAGGACTTGACCTGCTGGGCAGGCAGGGTCCTCCTGTCTTTAATTAGTCCTCACTGGCATGGGGATTGGCAGAAATAGCAACTGTTAGCGGTGGCTGCTTGACTATGTGCTCTGTGCACTGGAGCTAACGGTAGCTGTGACTGTCACTACTACAGTGTGTGCACGTGGCAGCTTTGACTGAGACAAGTCTCGGGGCAGGGGGTGGGGGATCACAAGTCACCCATCCACCCACTCCCAAAGCCTTGGGACAAGGACACTGCTGCACCCTGTAGTCCTAGCATGGGCCAGTTTAGGAAGCCCTCAGCAGACAGCGCCTACCCCTTGCCCAACGGGTTGGTGAAGGTGCTGCTGGAGTCAGCAGCCCAGGGTCCAGCCCGGCTGTTTGCTGACATGCACAGCAGTGTCCTGGGCAGCGCCCGCATCTGAGCAGGGCTCTCCATGGCTAGGACCTCGCAGCACTCCAACACCTGCAGGATGAACAGTTCCAGGCCAGAACTGAGACCTTTCCCTGCAAAATCCAGAGACAAGCAGAGGGTCACATCCCCAAGTCACATCTACTGGTGCTGCTCACGTCCAGCCTTGCATGACCGCCCCCTTGCAGACAGGGAATGAGCCAGGCAGGCCCTCCAGATATGCTGGTGCAGATGTGGGGATGGAGGATTATGGTAGCAGAATGGTGATAGGGACACTGGGACAAACTGCAGGTAGTAGTGGTGGTGTGGAGAGGAGACAGTTGATGCCCCTGGAGCTAAGGAGCAGAGCAAGCCCCAGAAACTGGGACAACCCATCCTCTGCCCTGGGGCGCTGTGCAAGATCCTCTGTGCCAGCTCAGATGCATGCACTGCTCCCCAAGTCCTCCCTGGATGAGCAGAAGCTCTGGGTACCCATGTGCCTGGGATGGGGGGCAGCCTGGGGTGGGGGGGGGCATGCTTTGCTGCCCAGCCCCTCTGCCAGGATGGGGGTCCCTTCTGGGTGGCTGGTGGGAGCCACTGCACTGGGAGCTGTGCCCACCATGGGGGCTGAGGGAGTTGGCCCCTGCTGGGGGGAGGCCACTTGTGGGGATCCCTGTGTGGGGTGAGTGGTACCATGCGATGGGGATCCCTGTTGGGAGGGCAGACAGGTTCCCTGCATAAGGGGGGGGCATCCCCATGTAGTCTCAGGCATAGCGATTCCCATGTGGGGTGGGGGTGGTCCTCTGCAAAGTCCTTGCCTGGGGGTGGTGTCCTCGCGAGGTCCCTGCTGTGGGGAAGCCCATGAGGGGGGTCTCTGGGAGATTCCTGCATGGGCAGGGGTTCCCCCGGAAGCCCCCGTGTGGGGAGCAGGTTCCCCTGTGAGGTCCCTGCCACGAGTGCCTGTGTGGGGCATGAGGACCCTCTGCAAGGTCCCTGCCGTGGGGATCACTGTGTGGGGAGTGTCCCAGCAAGATTCCTGCGTGGGGCGGGAGGTCCCTTGGGTCCCTTGGTCCCTTCCCCTGGGAGGTCCCTGCGTGTGGGGTGGGTCCCCCTGCGAGGTCCACGCTGTGGGGTGCCTGTAAGGAGTGCGTGGGGGTCCTCTACAAGGTCCCTGGCATGCGGATCTCTGTGTGGGGGAGGTGTCCTGGCGAGGTCCCTGCCGTGGGGATCCTCGTGGGGGTCCTCTACAAGGTCCCTGGCATGAGGATCTCAGTGTGGGGGGGTCCCGGCGAGGTCCCTGCCGTGGGGATCCCCGTGGGGGTCCTCTACAAGGTCCCTGGCATGAGGATCTCAGTGTGGGGGGGTCCCGGCGAGGTCCCTGCCGTGGGGATCCCCGTGGGGGTCCTCTACAACGTCTCTGGCATGAGGATCTCTGTGTGGGGGGGTCCCAGCGAGGTCCCTGTCGTGGGGACCCCGTGGGGGTCCTCTACAAGGTCCCTGGCATGAAGATTTCTCTGGGGGGGGTCCCGGCGAGGTCCTTGCCGTGGGGACCCCGCGTGGGGTGTCCCCGCGAGACCCCTGCGCGGGGCGGGGGCTCCCGGGGGGGGCCCGGAGATGGGGACCCCGCGTGGGGTGGGCGGGCTCCTCCGCAGGGCCCCCGCCGGGCTGGGGGTCCCCGCGAGGTCCGCGCGTGGGGTGCCCGCGGGGTCCCGGCGGCCGCGCTCACCGCGTGTCTCCCGCAGGGCCCCCGGTGCCGCTGCCGCTGCCGCTGCCGCTGCCGGCGCCGGTGCCGGTGCCGGTGCCGGGCCGCCCCGCCGCGCCGCACGGAGCATGCCTCTGAGCCCCGCCGGCAGCAAGCATGAGAGCCCGGAGCCGCCGCCGCCGGAGCCGCCGCCGCCGCCGGAGCGCCAGCCCCGCGCCGCCGCCGCCGCCGGGGAGCCGGGCGCCGGCCTGCGGGAGGAGACGCGGCGCGACCCGGCCCGGGCCCCCGGCGGGCCCCGCTCCCCCAAGCTGGCGGCCCCGGCGCGCATGGAGGAGCCCGCGCCCGGCGCCATCGTCGTCCGCATCGGCATCCCCGACCTCCAGCAGACGGTGAGTGCCCGCCCGCACCCCGGCCCCGACCCCGGTCCGGACCCCGGCCCCGACCCCGGCCCGCACCCCGGTCCCGTCCTGCACCTTGACCTGCTCCCCGACCCGCACCCCAGCCCCGACCCGCACCCCGGCACCCGCACCCCAGTCCCGACCCCAGT
Source organism: Struthio camelus (assembly GCF_040807025.1). Classification (NCBI taxonomy): domain Eukaryota; kingdom Metazoa; phylum Chordata; class Aves; order Struthioniformes; family Struthionidae; genus Struthio; species Struthio camelus. The sequence continues at coordinate 258,204 of NC_090942.1, forward strand.
CCCGACCTGCACCCCGGTCCCGTCCTGCACCTTGACCTGCTCCCCGTCCTGCACCCCGGTCCCAACCCGCACCCTGACTCGCACCCCCATCCAAACCCCGGTCCCGTCCTGCACCCCGACCCACACCCCAGTCCCGACCCCAGTCCCGACCTGCACCCCGGTCCCGTCCTGCACCTTGACCTGCTCCCCGTCCTGCACCCCGGTCCCGACCCGCACCCTGACTCGCACCCCCATCCAAACCCCGGTCCTGTCCTGCACCCCGACCCACACCCCAGTCCCGACCCCGGTCCCGTCCTGCACCCCCACCCGCACCCCAACCCGCACCCCGGCCCTGACCCTCACCCCAGTCCCGACCCCGGTCCCATCCTGCACCCTGACCCGCACCCCAACCCGTACCCTGTCCCGCACCCCAGCCCCGACCCGCACCCCGGCACCGGCTCCCGGAACGGCGCCCGCCTGCTCCCCACCGCCGGGCTGGCACCACCCGGGCAAACTTTGCACCGCCGGGTGGGGGGGGCCGGCAGGACGGCTCCGGTCCCCGCTCCCGACCCCCAGACCCCGCTCCCGGCCCCCCGCTGCGGTTCCCGGCGCCCCACCGAGCCGGGAGGAGGCGGCGGAGCGGCCCGGGCAGCCCCACCGAGCGCTCGGCGGGGGCCGCCTGCCCCGAGCGCGGCCGACACCGAGGCTGTGAGCGGCTCGGGGGCTCCGGCACTGGCACTGGCACTGGCACGGCCGTGGGAGCGGGGGCCGCAGCGCAGCGCGGGGCCGTGACGGCGGAGCAGAGGAGCGGGGCCGGGCAGGGACCGGCCGGGCGTGGATGTGCGCGGGCTGAGCGCGGTGCAGATGGGACACCTGCGGGTTTGGGGCGTCCGGCCCCGGTGCCGCGCGGCGGGCTGCAGCGTGTGCTGAGCAGACAGCCGTGCCGAGCGGTGGCGCGGCAGGCACGGTGTGCACAGGACCGCAGTGCCACAGCCACAGGCACGATACGCAGGCGTCACCGGCAGGGAGTCGAGGTGTGACGCAGCAGGCGCTGTGCATCGCGTGCATCGGCCCAGCAGCTGCGATGTGGGGGCAGCGCATGTGCGTGGCACGAGGGGCACCAGGCGCTGGTGAAACCAGGGTGGCACAGCAGGTTGCTACCACGGGGCACAGTGCATCTGTTGGCCTGTGAGACAGCGGGCGCTGTGGAAGGGCGCAGTGTATCCGCGGAGGGTGTGGGGCGGCTGTTAGAAAGCAGTGTGTATTTTTGCAGCCGTGTGCTGTAGTGGGGTGTTGTAGCTCCGCAGGGTGTACCAGGAGTGGTGGGGATGGTTCTCCTGCGGGCTGTGGGACCTCACAGTGCTTCAGAGGTGGCAGGTTGTGCTAGGATGTGGTGTCCTTGTGGCGTGGGCTGTTACGTTGGGACCTGTTATCCACGTGGGGCTAGCTGGGTCAGGCCATGAGGTGCAAGTGGTTTTTGTGTGACACAGCAAGGCCCCCCTGAGAAGAGGGACCGATGTGCTTGGGGCAGGGAAGTGCTTGCCCGGCCAGCTGTGCTTGGGGCAGGGAGTGAGAGCTTGGAGCCTGAGGCTGCTCAGTGTGGGAAGGGTATTCAGTGACGGAGCTGGGGATGAGGCTCGCCGTGTCGTTTGGAGATAGGTGTTTTTGAGGCAAGACAGGGGAAAAAGTTTGCTTAAGGGTGAGGTAGCTGTGGCCCTGACGAAGAGAGTGCTCATTAGGGGTTGGGTGTCTGGAGTGATGGCTTGCATGGGGAAGTGTGGGCTGCGGGGCGGAGGGAGTGCCTGTGCTCAGGGATGAGGCTCTGCAGGCAGCAGGAGGGATGGGTGCCCCTTGGGGAGGGGTGGTGGAGGGGATCGGGGTGAACAGAGCATTGCCGGGGGTTAGGGGAAGTGAGGGCCCTCCTCGTTGCTGGGGAAAGAGTGCCCTTTGGGAGACTGGCATGAGGTTCCTTGCTCCGTGACTGAGGGGTAGCGGCTGGGGCCAGAGAGCTTGCTCTGCTTGGGGCAGAGCTTGGACTGAGGTGCTGGCACGCTCGCTCGGAGATACTGGCTCTGCAGGCTCAGCTGGCAAGTGCTGAGAGGAGCAGCAGAGGCAGGCAAGGCAGCGCTGCCTTTGCTGTCGAAGAATCGAACAGGCAGATGCACTGCTCTAATGAGGACTGACCTTGTGCTGCGGGAAAAGCTTTAGTCCCACTTGCTCTTGCCCAGCCAGGCCTGCCGCAGCCCATGCCGGGGTTGTGAGCCGGGCTCTCGGACAGGGTGTCTGCTTTCTCCTTTCGATATTAGCGTCAGAACATCAGCTCCTCCTCTGCCATCTCTGTGCCCACCCGCGCCCGAGCCGATGCACAGGTCTGGGTCACGTCCCACTGCTAGTCCCATCACGTGGTGCAGGTCGGTGCAGGGCCCAAGGACATTGCCGTGGTATCCACCTCTCTGCTGTCCTGTCCCCTGGGCCCTGCTCCGCATCTCCCTTGTCTGTCTTAGTTTGTTCTGGGAGTGTGCATGGCCTTTGGAGAAAGCAGTGATGCCTGTGCTAAGAGTGATGGTGTGTTGTAAACCCCCACATAACTCCTTCGCTACAGCTGGGCGATAGTCCCGGAGACCGAGGGAAGCAGCTCAGCCAGGCCTGACCCAAGGTCAGTGAAGGCTGTGGAGGGAATGGGGCAGTTTGTGCAAAGCACAGCATCTTTGCACGCATAAAGCAGGTATCTTCCTCCCGGCCCTGCCTCCCCCATGGGGCAGACTCATATCAGGGAGCTGAACAGAGGAAAAGTGTCTCGGGTACCAGTCCTTGGGGCGGGGAGAGGGGGCTGGCAGAGCAGGTGTGCCTGGGGAGGCCTGCGAGCTGCCTGGCCCCTTGGGATCTCAGTCCGGTGGCGTTGCTCCCCTCGGGGGAGGCCGAGCCGCTGCGGGCGGGCAGCGTTTCACGCGCGCAGAGGAGCGTGGTGCGGCGCACTGGGAATGTGGGGCACGGCTGCTGGGTGCTGATAAGAGCACCACGGCGCTCGCAGCCTGGCAGGCTCAGCCTGCGCACCGCCCGCCTGGTTAATGTGTAGAGGAATTCGCTGCAGTCTCAGCTCAGGGCTCCAGCTTTGCAGCCAGAGTAGCGGGAGCTCAGTTGTGCACGCAGCGCTCGCGGAGGTGCAGGGCTGCCGGGACCAGCCCTGGCCTGGCAGCACGGGGGCTGCTGGACCTGCCAGCCCCAGGGCTACACTTCACGGGGCGGCGAGCGCTAGATTTCACGGCATACACGTGGCAGAGGCTGTGCTGGGGCACCCACGCTCCCTCGGCAGGGCAAGCGGAGAGGAGATTTGGGCTAGGAGCCTTCAGGCTCCCTGCAGAGCCAGGGCCAGCCCTGCACAGCACCTCTGCCCTGGGGGGCAGGGGAAGGATGGGACGACGGGACCACTGCTTTGTGAGACCTCCCTCTGCTGTCCTGCAGGCTCAGCCAGGCAAGCCGGACACCCCACATTACTCCTGTGTATTGTCCTGTATATCTGTACTCCTGTCCGTCAGGTCCACAGCAGTGCTGGGGCTGGTTATTTGTTTCAGGAGCATCCCTTTCCTCCAGTCCAAGGCAGTGCCTGCAGAGGGCTGTCGTATTTACAGCTCAGGTAGGGGCTGACTTCCCAAATAGCAACTGCCTATTTTGCAGACTCCTCTTGTGTGCTACCTGAGATACCATCACTTAAATGAAAAGAGGCAGGGAAGACCTGGCTGGCTTAACAGTATGCATCCCTAAAAGCTGTGCAGAGTGCTGTAAGTGTCCCTGCACTTCCCTGGGCTCCCTGCAGATCACCCCCGTGCATTAGCTCTCAGCTCTGGGCGCTCGCAGTGCTCCCTGGGAAGACAGGCTTGGTCCCTGTCTGCAGGGTGCTGTCCAAGCAGATGAGCGTGAAAGGAGACAAGGGGAAAACCAGGGATAGAGCCTGTCCACCTGCCACTACTGTGCTTGCCCTCACACTCCCATCTCCTCTGTGGGGCACTCCGGACTCAGGGATGTATCCGAGGATGTTTGCTGTGTCTCGGAGAAGTTCACGGGAAGATGCCCCAGAGCTGTGTGCATTCTCTGCCTCCTCCTCCCCTCTTACAGGGCACTGGCCTCCTTGGCTGTAGCCTGCTGGAGAGCCACGCAGCTCCTGGACCCTCGTCACTGCCCCTGCTCCTGGCCCATGTGGGTCCTGCTGCTCTCTGCAGTTCCTTGGCATTGTGCTAGCACGTCAGAGCCCCACTGTCCTTCCTGGAGCTGCTGACCTGGGGGTGGCCCAGCAGGGCACAGGGCTCAGGGCATGGCCTCTTGGGCTAGGGGCACCCGTCTCCTGGCAGAGTCTCTTGCTGCTCAGACCCTTTTCCCTGGGCTGGGCCAGGCCTTTGCATTTCAGAGCTGCTGTCAGGCTGTTGCTCCCTTGAGTCTGTGTCACCAGTGGGGAGTCCGGCTGGTGCCCCAGGGCCAGGCCCATTCCCACCTGCCCACCTCCTCCTGCATGGTGTCCTCAGGGGCACTGGAGTCCATAGCTCTCCTGATGTTTTCTGATCACGAGAAGGCATTGCCACATGCTTCAGCTCCTTGGCTTGGAACCTCATTAAATCTCCGCAGTGCGTGTGGTTGTTTTGTGATAGCTCCTGCGCTGGCCGTGCCAGTGCCTGCTGCACCTGGGTGCTTTCTCTGCCCTGACAGCCTGCAGGGATGAGGAGAGGGGGAAGGCAGGGAAGAACCTGAGGTGCAGGCGTCTTCTCAGAGATGTCCTTCCCCTGCTTTTTCCCCCTCTTGCTGCCCTGGCTGTCTTGCTCTGCTGTGGTGGTGGCCTTCCCTGGAAGACACAGTGTGGGTGGGCAGGGAGGTTGCCATTCTGTCCCTTGTGCGGGTCTGTGCGGGGCTCTCGCTCTGGGCAGGTTCATGTCTGTTCCCTGGGAGGGATATCACAGCTGCTCTGTCAGCCTGGAGGAGCAGACTAGGACTTGGGTGAGCTGAGGAAAGGGAAGGACATGATGCTGCAGACAGGGGTAAGGCAGTCAGTGCCTGCCTTGTACACCGGACCACTTCACACCTCGTCTGTCCAGGCCCTGCTCTGTCTCCTTCCTGGACCTGATCGGGATTTGCTCTGAGCATATGTATCGGGGATCATCCGGAGAGATAAGGCTTTCTTGCTTGCTCTAGAGAGAGTGCAAAAATAACGAAAAAGCGATGGGTCTCCAGCAAGAATGGCTGATCTCCACAGGAATGTGTGCTGCTGGTGACAGGTTTGTCTGCCAAAAGGGCTTTGCTCCTTGAACTCCAGCCCTTGCAGTGTGAAGTGATCCTGTACCCTGGCCTCTGGAGCAGCCTCCTCACATGCATGGGTGGCTCTTGGGCACCTGATGTGGCAGCCACAGCACCCTGCTGATGGGCCATGGGCTTTGTTCCAGCAAGCTCTGCTTTCAGATGGGGTTTCAGCTCCTTGTGGGGTCTTCAGGCATAGGATGCACCAGTAGCTTTTCAATAACGAGTTGGACCTCATTAGTTGTCAGTGTTTCAGAGATCAGGTCTTCAGCTGGTCGGAGTTCAGGTTATTTGAATTTGTGTCTCCTGTCAGATTTAGAGCCCCCGGGTGAGCTTTTAGACTTTGTGAAGTAGCTCACTTTTCAAGTCAAGCTTCCCAGCTCTCTTGGATTTGTCTCCAAGCCTCTTTTAGGTTCCTTTGCGACCGTCTTTTACTGTCTTTATTCAGTTGAAAGCCTTTGAATTCACTCTTAGCAGTTTCCATTGTTAGGGGCAAATCTCCACCTGAGGTTGTGACCTTGTCTCTGAAAAGGCAGTTTCTTCAGATACTTCACTGTTTATGTCCTAATGATGGGTCAGCACGTAGGTTAAATAAGTCGAAGCAACCTGCACCAACTCTGAGCTCAAGAAAAAGAGATTAAGCTGCCCTACACCCATATAAACAGCATGAGAAATGGAACCTGCAGCACACAACAAACATGACATTTTTGCAAAGTGTTCTCCTACTCTTTACAGACACATCCTAATGTAGAGAGGTAGGTGGAGATGTGGCAGAGGGACAGGCTCTCCTGCAATACAGAAAGCAGAGAGGGGTGTGCTGGAATGGAAAGGAAGCACATTTTAATCTACCAAAAGGAAATTCCCCTTCTCGCAGTGCAGTGACACTTGCTGTGTAGGAGCTCTGCAGGGGCCATAAACAGGCTATAAACCCCTTAGTGTACCGACTGACAGGGCTTGCAAATGGCTCTTCTTTCTGAAGGGCAGAGTTGCCCCAGGAAGTCGCACCATTCCTGAAGCCTTGGGCCCTGGCAGCGCAGGGGGTGGTGGGGGAGCGGGCTGCCCCAGGCAGGGGCTGGGAGTGTGGGAGGCAAGCAGCGCTTGGCATGTGCTGGGACAAGCTGCTCCCTCGCTGGGGGATGCCTGGGACCATGGTCAGGAGCTGCAGCATCCCTACCAGATCCCTGCTGTTGCCCCGACCATGGGGATGAAGGATGAGGAAGATTACTCCTGCATTCCCTACCCTGGGCTCTGGTTTTATGAGTCGTTAATGTCCTTTGCCTCTGCCTAGGGTCTGCCCCTTTGCAGAAAAGATGCAAAGTACAGCCAAAAGCTGTCAGCCCAGCTGTGCTGCTGGGGGGGGGGGGGGGCTGCACTGAGAGGCTGCAGAAAGCTTGTCTCCCTCCCCAGGATGGTGGCATGGAAAAGGCTTTCCCAGCTCTGCTGCTTTCTGGTGTTCTCTTACTATTTCTGAGTTTGTTTCACTGCTAGCAGAGGACGAGCTGTCTCCTCAGTATGCCCTGGAAATGTGGAGCCAACGACAATGGTACAAGAGAGTCGTTTTCTTTCTGCTTGCCACTTGCTGTGGCTTTGTCTTGTCCCGCACCCCTATCCTTGTCCTGAGAGTGGCTGGGGTTGGGAGGGCTGTGTTGTTTGCTTGAAAGTGTTGTGCTGGTTTGTGTTGATGAGAGGCCTCCAATGAGCATTGGAGCACCTGGAGGAAGCAAGTATTTTGATGCTGGTTGCAGAGGTCACCCTGTTTGCAGTACTGAAGTGTTCATTCGTGCAGAGGCTTTGCAGGGGGTGGTCTTCCCTTGCACCAGCATTGGCCCGTGCCAGCACTGGGCATTGCTGTGTTTCAGGGGGACGGAGATTGCCTTCCTGTGGGTCCATCCTTGAAGCTGCTGCAGGAAGGGGCAGCCCATGGGAACTGGGACCCCGGTGGGGAGCTTGCCACAGCCTCTCTGTGCCTGGGGCTCTGCTATGTGCTGCACAGAGGTCTTCTGTCCTGTATGGCCCCCTGGCAGGCAGCTCTGCTACTTAGTTGGATATTTTTCATGGTGCCCCCAAATTTGCTATCCCTTCCTAGAAATGTGTACTGGGCTATTCCACTCTGTGAACTCTCCATGGGGCAGCTGCCGCACTCAAGTATCTGGGGAAGGGGAGGTGCTGTAGGATGGGTACATCTTGCTTCAGGGCTTTTGAGTTTTTATCTCTTTCCCTCCCTCCCCAGTACGGTTTCCAAAGGACTTATTAGCTCTAAGTTTCAGTATCCTGTGTGTATGGGGGCCTGAGCTCTGTGGGATTCACCTGGCCCTGCTTGGCCTGCTGCAGGGTCTGCTGGGATGGGACTCCTGGCTCCTGCTGCTCCTCTTCCCTGGACTGCAGACATCACTGGTCTGCTGTGCTCCTGGACGTGGGGTTTGGGGAATGATGGCCATGAATGGGGTGGCTGGTCTCCAGATGCCCTGGGAGCCCAGAGCGGTGTGAGTACAAGGCAGGTGGTGTTGGTGGCCAGTGCTGTGGCAGGAGGCTCTACCTGTCTCCCTGTGCCCGGGGGAGGTCAGAGCCCTGGGGAAGGCCGTTGGGATTGGAGGTGCCACCAAGGCTGTGAGCAGGGATGGCGCATGCTCAGTGTGGAGGATGGCAAGGCAGGGCTCAGTGTGGAGCTATGTGAGTTGGGCAGCAACTTGGTTGTGTGGTTGACAGGTGTGAGGCTTGAAGTCACTGAAAGAGCAGTGAGAGCCACAGGCAGAAGGAGATGGCTCATGAGCCAGGTATCCAAGCCCCAGTTGTTAAGAAACGTCATGCTAGGGAGCAGGTAGCAAGGATGATTAATGCTCCAGTGGAGGGGAAGAGAGTGATATCAAGAGCAAACAGTCCCTTTGAGGGGTGGATGCTAATTTGAGATGAGAGACAAAAAGCCATTTGTGTGGGAGAGGCACTGAACCATGGTTGCGTTTCTTTTGATGCTGCCACTTGGGAGCTGCGGCTGTCTGGGCTGTGCTAGGGAAGCAGGGTGCTGGACCACTGCCGCCGGGCGTGCGGGGGACTCTCGCTGCAGGGACGGCCTTCCCTGTCACAGGGACAGGGACTGTCCCGGTGCAATCCTGGGGCGGCGCATGAGCATGGCTCTGCTGCAGCTCCGAGGAGCGGTGCTGGGAACATGGCCTCTGTTCCTCCTGCCAGCGCCCGTGGACATGGGGCGGCACCAGGGCAGCTCTGCCAGTGCCGAGCAGGGAGTGTCAGTTTTTCTTGGCAGGACTGTTTGGATGCTGACCTGGTGGCGACAGACCATGGCAATTTCCAGCCAGATCATCAGTTTCCAAACTGCCAGCGTTGCAGTAGGTAGTATGGATTTGCAAACCTGAGGAGAATTCAGTTTCATTTGTGATGGGGATCATGCTGAAGTGTGGTCCTGTAACTGGCATTGCAGCTGGGAAAGCTTGGGAGCTGCTCAAGTAGCCTCATCCCGTGGAAGGATGTCCTGTGGGTGTCTAGGCCATGGGTTTTGAGGTGTCTTTCCTGGAGCTATGTGTGTCTGGTGGGAAGGTTCCTCCCTCTCTCAGAGTTTTGATGACGTATCTGGGACTGGCAGGGGAAAACATCCCATGATTGGGGCTGACAGTGGTCTTTGGAGGCATCAGGTCACCTGGCTCCATGTATAAGAGGCTGTTTGAGGTGTCTGCTGAGGCCAGGGCTTCCCTGTGCTGCAGGTTTGTCAGTTGCTCTGTGGCTGCAGAAAAGGCTCTGCCCTGGTCCTCCTTTTCAGTCACCCGATACTTCAGGATAATATTTTCCGACTTGTTATCTCCTTAGCGCAAATGAATGAAGCCTGAAAACCAGTGCACAAAGCATTGATTATTTTTTTTTAAAGTGAAAGAAAACTGAGAAATAAACTTTCTTATTATGAAAGAGAGGCAAACTTTTCCTGAACTTCTGCTTAGTCAGGACTGATGGTGGGAAGGAAGACTGCTAAGAAACGGTGTTGTGGGCCACTGAGTTGAGATTTAGTTCAGATTCACCATGCTACAAGCCTGTGCAAGTCCACCCTGCAAATGGCACCAAGGATGCACCTCTGCAGCCTGGTTGGTGTGCCATGTGGGCCACGAGCAGCGGCTCAGGGAGCTGCTGCCAACAACAGCGCGGCTCTGTCGGTGCCAGGCAGACGGCGTGGCGCGGTGCGCACAGGCACGCGGGCTGCAGGTGCCAATGCAGACAGGGTGGTGCGGTGCACACAAGGCATGTGGGCTGCAGGCTCCCATGCTGGCTGCATGGTGTGGTGCATGCAGGGCGCATGGGCTGCAGGTGCCCGTGCCGGTGGCATGGTGCGGTGCATGCAGGGCGTGTGGGCTGCAGGTGCCCATGCCGGTGGCATGGTGCGGTGCATGCAGGGCGCGTGGGCTGCAGGTGCCCGTGCCGGTGGCATGGTGCGGTGCATGCAGGGCGTGTGGGCTGCAGGTGCCCATGCCAGTGGCATGGTGCGGTGCATGCAGGGCGCGTGGGCTGCAGGTGCCCGTGCCGGTGGCATGGTGCGGTGCATGCAGGGCGTGTGGGCTGCAGGTGCCCATGCCAGTGGCATGGTGCGGTGCATGCAGGGCGCGTGGGCTGCAGGCTCCTGTGCCGGCATGGCTCTGGACACTGGAGAGGAGCCATGCAAGGAGGGACGCTTGTGCTGACTGGGGGTTTTGCAAATGGAGAGTTGCTTTGTCTGTAAATAAAAAGGCCCTTTCTGTAAAATTTGCTACCTGCTGCTGTGTTATGTCTCCTTAAAATGAAAGGAGAAAAAAGACAGGGGGATGTAGGAATTGCCACTGGGCACATCTCTTCTGAGCCAGAATGTGTCCCCTTGTGATAGCCCATGACACAGGATGGACGTGACCGATGAAAAGTATGAGAAAAGGTGCGGTCGGTTAGTCTGCACTGGCTCAGTAGCTACAGACACTTTGGAGTAATTCATTGAGACCTAGCTCTTGGGGACTGCTGCAACACAGCGCTGGCAGGCACGGCAGCAAACCTGCCCGCAGCCTGCTGTGGCTGCTTAAACAAGGTGCAGTCCATCACACTGGTTGCTTTCCTGCAGCTATAGGGAGTTGTATTCTGCACAGCTGTGCATATGCCATGTGCTAAGTAACATGGTGCTGGCCGTGGATACCTCAATAGCTGAGATCATGGCAGGAATTGAAAAGCATGAATGAAACTATTCTTAAAAATATTTGTGGGTTAAAAATCCAGTAGAAAAAATCATAGTGAAAAATCTGCTCGCATGTATGAACTATGTAAGTTGTTATCTCAACCTCGTGTTGCTCCTGGGGTGGGTTCAGGCGTTGGCAGAAAACGAAAGGATCCCTGGATGAGGGGTGGCAGAGGCCTGGGGCAGCACTGCACTCTCCGGGGAGCCCTGGCTCCTCACTGGGCTCTCCTGCCGCTGGTGCAGAAATAGTTAAAATGCAGACTTTGGGAAGATCTACCCTGTCTATGTGCGCTGTGATATGAATTAACACATGGGACCGCTCAGTTGCACAGAATTCCTGCTCACCAAATCCCTCCTCGAAAAGCGTTAACAGCTGCTGCTGCACAGAAAAATACAAGATGCTGCTGTTGTATCATGGGAGGAAGAAAAATAGTCTGGTCGGCGGCGTAGTCTTTGAGCAACGGCATGTGATTGTGTAATTAAAGACTGCATGGTGCTGCGCTCACGAGGGGGCAGAGCAACCGCGCTCTGCGCTCGGCAAACGCCTGCAGACAGGCAGGGCTGACAAACGCCCGCTCTCCCATCGGGCAGCAGGATGGTCTCCTGAAGGTTGTGGCGCTGGGTGGGGAAGCTGGGGACGCTGCTGGCTGCCCTGGTGCGTGTGCCTGTGCTGCAGGGCATGATGCAAGGGCGTGAGGGGAGCGGGGTGGGCCAGGGTGAGTGGTGTGGTGCCGCCAGGGGGGTCGTGGGCCCCGCTGCCCTCCCGCCGGGAGAGCGGGACGCCCTGCCGGGGACCGGCGCGACGGCGGAGGGCGCGGGGAGCCCGAGCGCGGGTCGGTCCCCGGCAGCCGCGTCCGGCACGGAGCCCACTCCACTGTGGGCGTTTCACTCCACTGACCCATTTCATGTGGTAGCTGTAGGGCAGGGGATTGATTTGTTTTGACAGTCTAGGCTGCTGTGCTCTGTAGTCACTCCCAAGATAGTAATTTACTTGGAGTTCGATAACCTAGAAACAGCTTCCTCTTTTAACCCCAGTCTGCACAAGTTGCTGGCAAATGCTGGTGTTGGCCCTCGCACACGGAGGGTGTTGAAGAGTGGGCAAAAGTAAAGGGAGCCGATGTGCAAGGTCCCGAGGACCCTGCTGGTTGCTAATGCTGGGGGAAGGTCTGCTTGGCCTCTGCCTGCTGCTGCGTTCAGCCTGCGGCTGCTCGTCCTCCGGGCAGAGCCGGTTCAACTCTGCTCTGGCCCTCTGCGTTGCTATGTGGAAGAGCGTGGTGGAGACCCAGGATGATGTTATCCAAAACACTTAACAAGAGTTACGAGATTATAATCCATCTTTTGAGGTGTCGGAGACATGGACAAGCCAAGGTTTGTTCCTCTGAAATTGCTTCAAATTGCAGCCCCATATTGTTAAAGCACATTTGAAAATTGGATTCCCAAAGTCTTGCAGCAGGCGCGCTTTGGAATCAGGTCTCAGACTCTCCTTGGGTGCCACTGGTAGGAAAAAGCGGTAATATAGAAATAAACTAGGAGAGGGCAAAAGTGCCTCCAGCAGTTGTCTTAAGTCCCATCTGTCTGTAGCGTGTGCAGGGGACTCAGGTGTTGAAATCCTGGAGGGTGTCTGACCAAACCTGGGATATATCCCATGGGAAACATCACTTTCTACTGTGGGTGATGGGCAGTGCTGGCTTCCTTCCACATGGCCAAGGCCACCATGGTTATAATTTAGCGAGCAACGAGGCACAGGTTTGCTGTTTACTTTTTTCACTGGAAGAAGGGAAAACTTGTTCCAAGGAATCACAGCTCAGCACGTCGCATAAAAAATGTATACAGAGAGATAAGAGCCTCTTGCAGACGAGTGGTACTTAGGAAGCTGCTATCAGAGTGCTGGAGCTCATTGAAATAGCTCAGAAAGATCTAGAGGAACAGAAATGTTCAGTTGATGAGACTTCCTCCTGGAGATTTCCAAGGGCTTTTCTTCTCCATTGTGTGCTGGCAACTCTTTTAAATCATGTTAAAACCAGACTAAAGAGCTACTGTAGGTTAAAATAACATTTCCCCCCCATTAGCTTTAACTTGCAGCAGCTCCCTGTGTCAGGTCGCTGTTTGGCGTGCACCAATGGAGCTGAGGGAGATGTGCCCCGTTCAGCACCTGCACTAGCTTGACGTATCTGAAAACTGCATCCATAGTGGGGAAAGGCTTTTCTCTGTCTTCCGGAGCGTGTTTCAGATGGATCTGGTTTAAAATGATGTTAACAGGCGTTGCTGCTAGCAGGAACTGTGGCTGCTCCTTTCTGCCCCGTGCGGAGTCAATATAAGCGTTTGTGCTGCCCCGGTGGTGTGGGACAGATCCAGGGTGAGGCTGACACAAAAATATGGCTAGTGTTAGTCCAGATATTTAAATGGACCTTGAAGCTACCAGCACCGGAGATATGTATTCTGAGCTCCTGACAGAGTGGATAAAACCCAGCCATGTGCTAATTAGCTATTTAAATATACACCCACCTACACCATGCTCTATTTAGGTCCTTATTTGCTATCACAAAGCAGGAATAGAGAGCACAAAATTCAGGTTCTTGTGGTGTTGTATCGTCTTCCAGGTCATTTTTAAGTCAAAAAATAAAAAGGCCTTTCTTCACCCAAAAGGACATCATCCTTTCCCCTAAAGGGCAGAGGAGCACATTTAACTCTGTCCTGTGGCCTCACAGGAAAGCTGTTGGCTGTGGTTTCCTTGATGGTGAGGGAGGACTGGGAGCTGGTCTGTGCAGCTGACTGTTTTGCTGACAGCCATGTTCAAATAAAGCAGCACTGTGCCCCCGGAGAGGGAGTGGGAGCCCAACGGGAAAGGAGAAGGTGAGGAAAGCAGAACTCGCATTACAGCTGCCGCTGTGATGGGCTTGGCGTGGGATGGCAGCGTGGCCATGTGGTGTGGCCTGCCAGCCCTCAGCTGTTAGGCTTCCAGGCTCATCTCCTCTTTATCCCATACTTTACTTCTCCCCAGTTTCCTCGTACCGCATAGATCCTAAAATTCATTTTCCCATGTTCTGTTTTGTCTCAGCTCTGTGAACAGTGCAAAAAAACAAGCAAAAGCATTAGAAAAGCATGATGCTGCAAAGGGAAGATCTGGAGGTCAGGAAATGACCTCCTAAACCTCCTAAATGACCCAAAGATGAACTTAAAACTTTGATCCTTGGCCAAAGCATCTGTCTTCTGCTGGTGTAAAATCTCCAGATATCAATAGTTGTGTCTGATTTTCACCCCTTTTATGGGAGAATCAAACCACTTATGCGCATATTTTGAGATGCTTTTTGATTGCAAGCTTGCACGTTGTTTTTCCATAGGAACCCTGCCTCTTTCAGATCAGATTAATAGTGTTCAATGAATAAGGCAGCTGTTTTCAGCATTTTTTTATCTTTCTTATTCACTGTGTAGTCCCATGCTTCGTTTTACTTATGCTGTTGAATGCTGCACCAGACATGACATATTTTAAAGAGCCTTTGCAGCTTTTTTTGTTCTGTTCATCTTCCTGATTTAACACACACGTTAAAGCCTTCTCTTGGCATCCAGAAGGTAGGATCATCAGATCTTCCGGGTATAACAAACCATTAAATTTTATCCAGTGGTCCTTATACCAAGCTGAGTAGTTTGGGGTGAGCTACCACATAGCATCTGAAAGGCACGTAGTCCAGATTTCAAGTTCATACGAGACAAGGAGCCCACCAGTTCCCTGGAAAAAATGTCCGCAGAGGCATATCGTTTTACCTCCTCGCACAATGGGAAACAAGGAGCGGAGAGATGAAGACCAACATTTGCACAGCGGTTGTTAATATGGGTCACAAACTTCAGACAAAAGCACTACGGTTGAGGCTGCAATTTAATAATTAATATTAAACCTGTTGGCTCAGGTTACTGAAGTTTGCCCTTGAAGCTTTTACGGGAGCAGGCCAGCCCTGCGACGGGAGAAGCTGAAGCAAAGCCGCCGGCGCGAGGGCGAGATGGGAGAAGCGAAGGCTGCAGCCCTGCAGGGCGCTGGGGCAGCGGCCCCAGCCCGCGGAGCCTGGTCCTTGCTCCACTGAGGCTGGAGCAGCCGAGGGCTGGGATGCACGTCCCAGGTAGTCTATCAGAGTAAATCACACAAGTGATCTGAAAGAGGCCTGTGGTTGTGTGTGTGAAACTAGTTTAAATACTAAACCGAATTTTAACCGGAAATAAGTGAAAATATTTTACTCCTTTCAGCTTGCTTAGCCAGTTGCATTCATGGATTGGTAGATCCGAAATGGAGGAACCAGGTGGAGGTTGAGAAAAGTAGAACTTGCTTTCTTCTTCTAATTCAGCCATAAAAGTTAATTTCAAGAGGGCAAGATCTATCGATTCTAAAATCTTGATGAACTTGAAGGGACAGTTTATTTAAGTGACTGTAGATAAAAGTCCTTTTTTATGGCCATTGATAGTAGGTGCAAGGCGTGTTTTGGTTACTTACATTTTTCTTATGAATCCAGCACATTTAAGGTAGTTTTATTCAATTAGCCATTACTAAAAAGTACGTTGAAATGCTGAATGAACATATTTTAATACCATTTCTTATCTTAGTGCAGTTTGACTTAAATCACGAGTAAAAAAACTACTCATCATCTATTAAGTAAGAAATATGCTACTCACTCTTTTATAAAATATTAGTGTAAAATTAAAAAATTGAATTTATATTTACATTATAATTGCTTAAATAGATGTATACAGTTACAGTGTATCTACTTAGCAAAAACCACTTTTGGTTGTAAAGTCTATATTGAATTGCAAATTAATCTAATGTAATGGTTACGAATTGATCAGACTCAGCCTTTTCTTAGGAAAATAGCTAAGCGTACAAACGCAAAACAACATTAGACTTGATTATTTATATCCAGATTTTCTGCCAGCTGATTTATCATGGTTAAATCGGTGATCACTTTGACTTAAATCAATCCACTTTGCTTTATAATGTGTGTGGAGGGAGTCTTTTGCCTGAAGCAGGAGGACTTTGGGTTACAGCATTGGATCTTTGGCTGCAGTTGATTATTTTGGGGACTGGGAAGTTTAGCTGCCAAGTGTTGTGCAATGCCCTTTGGGACATTGTGGGTGAATTATTTAATGAGATGCTTTGAATAACTGCAGTTTATTTGCATAAAACTGTTGAAACCTGATTTAAAGAAAGGCATGTAAATATGCATGTGTATGCTAGCACAGTGAATACAGCAGGGCAAAGCAGTCAGCTTTCCCTGTATCCTGCTCTGCAAGCATTTCACAGCCCTGATGGAGAACAGGTGAAGAAAGGGGCATTGTTCTTAAGAGCAGAAACGGTGTTTGACCCTCCGGGGCTGGTTGTTTGCTGGCCCCTAACTAGTGTGAGGCATGGTAACTGTGATGCAAAGGCTGAATCCCACAGCCAGGTCCTATCCCATGGGAAGGAGGACAGCACTTGGTAATGTGAGGCAGGGGTTTCTCGCATTTTGTCCCTGTTCATAGGGGTGGTTTTTGTGATTATTCACAATATGGTGAGGGCTGGTGGGATGCTGCAGTGATTGGGCTGGTTCCTAAAACAGGAATGAACTTGAGCTGTGGGTGCAGTAGCAGGTTTCTAAACCTTTATATGATTTAGCAGCCAAAAAAATACTCTCTGGAAACATGGGTCTGTGTAGTCCTGGGGGAAGTCATGAGGTGCGGATCCCACCCTGAGGCATAATTTGTCAAGGGGGTGTGCAAAGATGGGTCAGCAGGAACCTGCGGATCCTAAGAACTGGCTCAGGCTGCTTCCCCTGGCTTCACCTGCTTCCCTGGCCCCCTCTGACTGTCCCTTCCCCACGTTGGCTAGCTGTGTGCTCCAAACTAGTCCTTCTCTCTGGTTAACTGCATACTTGTGGAATTGCTCTGAAAAGATTGAAACATTAATTTGACTAATAAGGCATGTACCTTCATCACCTTGTACATTTGTTTTGAATTTGAAGCAAATTCATTTGAATCCTTTACTTCAGACTGAGTGTGACTTCTTTGGGCCAGAGACCAGACTGACTCAATCTGCAGTGCCTCACACATGGGAATGGCTCTAGTGTCCCCAGCACTGCTCTCGCGAATACGCTGCACTTGTGCATTTGCAGTCCTGCTGCAGAGATGTGGGTGCAGTATGGCGCAGGGCTGAGAAGGAGAGGATGGAGGCAGGCGGTTGAAGCTCTGTAGCCTTGCTGTTAGATCAGTGCCTGGGATTACAGGTTGTTATGGCACTGTATTTGACCTGCTTTAGTGGGAGAAACTGAGAGAGCACCCTACAACCATGTTATTAGAGCTGGGCATTCATGTCTCATTTCTGTCTGCGGTGATGGAGTTCAGCCTTTTCCAGCTTTTCTGTATAGTGAGTCAATAATAGTTACCTCACCTTAATGTTTAGGATGTGTCCTTGACTATTACGAGGGCAGGTGCCAAAAAAAGTGTTAAGCATCAGTATAAGAGCTGAGGCAAAGAATCGTGGTTCCTCCCTCAAAGCTCAGAGAATAGCGATAGTATAAGCGTTGCACGATGGAATATCTCTGCTTGCAGAAATGCATGAAATGCTGTCAACTGTGCAGGAACGCCTGACTAGCAAAGTGCCTGAGTTCAGCTGAAATGCATGAGCACTGTGGTGAGGTGTGTCTGGCCAGCTGCCCTGCGCCACAGTAGGTCAACATTACCTGTGTTGCTGCTAACATGCGTTTGTTTAGCCTGTTGTTAAAGCCCTTCAGTGACGGAGAGTACACAGCTCCTGGCAGTCTATTCCAGTGCATCACTAGCCTTACCTGAAAACAGTGCTAAACTTCCTTCTGAGATTCATTATAAGATCAATCCAGAATTTCAACTGAGGTGGCCAAATCTGTGTTTGCTTAGGAAGGTAGATCCTCAAAAGATGGTTACAGACACTGTTTGAGAGCTCAGCCTTGCTGGAGGGCATGAGCGCTGGTGATGAAGAGCTGGGTGGTACAAGCGTAGTAACGGCGGTGCTGTAGCTGTACCTGGCTCCTTTTGAAATCTCATCAAAGTCCTTCCAGCCTGTTGGCAGAACTGGCAGTAACATCTGTGTTTCCTGAGTCTGGCATTGCCTGTGGTGCCCAGCTACCAGATGACTGGGAGAAAGTGGCACATGTTGCCAGAGGTGGCTTGTGCAACGAGGGGCATGCTGTGCTTCCTGGCATTGCTCGCCAGATAACTTTTATTTCAGAACTGGAGAGGCGGACTGGTGGGAAGTCATGTCTCCTCTCTGGAGACCTCTGGCACACGCCTTGTAATGCCTGCAGTTTTGCAAATGAGACCAAAGGGTTTTCACCCATAATGACCACGCATCTGAGCTGGAATTTTTCCCTCATTGACATGGGTTATGCTTTTGCTTCCCTGACTCCCAACTGGTCACGCTAATAATAAATGCATTTGGTATATAAATGAGAACTCCATTTTGTTCATATCAGTCAGGTTCACTCAGGGCCCTCCAGCATCCTTGGATAAAACTGCTGATGCTCTGACAGGTCTCCTCTCCATCCCTGTCTGATGCCAGGCTGAGAGCTGGCTTTCTGATACAGCGCACTAGTTGTTGTGTTGCCTCCTTAAAAAGTGGAGACATTAATTGAATGACAGACTTCTAGATCCCTGTGGAAATTTTCTCCTGTTGCATTTCTGTAGCCTGTGCTCCTGAATAATTTTCTCATGCTGTTTTATGAAATGAGCTGTAGGACACAAGATTGTTTCTGAGCCTTCTCCTTTCTCAGCTTGCCGGCACAT
This sequence comes from Struthio camelus, assembly GCF_040807025.1. Classification (NCBI taxonomy): domain Eukaryota; kingdom Metazoa; phylum Chordata; class Aves; order Struthioniformes; family Struthionidae; genus Struthio; species Struthio camelus. The sequence goes on from NC_090942.1 coordinate 276,430, forward strand.
GGACTATGAAAGCTTGCTTCCTCCAAGCCAGGCTCAAAGAAAAGGTGCCTGTCGTGCTGCGCGAGAGGCTGGAGCTGGGGACTGTTGGTGAGGAACTGCTGTTAGAGAGCTGACTGGGGGTGTGAGATGTATCCCAGTCAGAAGACCAGGTGGACTTAGCCAAGTGAAAATGTTCTTCACTGTTGCTTTTCGACTTAAAAAGAAAATACCTCTTTTCTTGCAAAGACGTTGCCCTCAGTCTGTTCAACAGTTACTATTTTACTGGCTCCCCCTTTCCAATGTGTTTGCTTTCTGAACAGAGTATGCACAGGGAATGATGTGCTGCAATAACCCCAAAAAGCAGAGCTGGAGGGAAGGCAAATTGTGGGAGTTTGAGGGCAGGAGCCTGAACTGCTTTGCATGAGAGGGAGCACATAACTTCTAGTGAAATGGATGGGGGAAAACTTCAGAATAAGCAAAGGATAAAGGATACAACAAGCATGTTTTTCTTGGGTTAAATTGTCAAAATGGGCTTTTCTCTTGTCTTTCTGTGCTCTGTGTCCTGAACGGTTGTAGACCTGTAGTTCACCTATTTTGGCAGAAGTTCTGCATCTCAAAAGTTCAACTATTACTGAGCTCTAGGAACTGAAAGTGTATTCACGTTCAGCCCAGGCAGTGCAGGGTGGATTTCATGGTTCCTCAGGGGGGAAATGTTTGAAGAATATACTGCATTGTGGGCATTGTGTGCAGGAGGTCCTACTTGTACATGTGGTTAGGAGCTCAAACAGGCACAAGCTTGCGCTATGGATTTAATTTTTTTATTTTTATTTTTAAAGAAGATATGAGGGCAGTCCTTCCTCTCTTTTCTTGCCTGTGCTTAGAGGACAAAGTGAAAATAATTGAGCCATAATTCACAGTTACTGGAAAGAAAGCATGGGCCACAGTATGAGAAGCAGTATTGCAGCTTTATATTACAGCCATCTCCAGGGGAGATTATTTTTAATAAAATCTGGGTTGATGGAAAATTCTGAGGTTAACTTCATTTTTAATGTATGGTTCTCTGTGGATCAGCCCAGAAAGAGGCTTCCTGCTGTTTCCAGCTGCCGAGATGTTGGCATTCATTTGCCCAGCAGCTCCGTGACAAGGTACCCCTCGTACTGACGAAACCCAGACCTAAATGACTGTCTGAAGTTATTTATCATCATTTCAAAAAAAAAAAAAAAAAGTGAATATGAAGTCTTAAGTAAAAAAACCCACACAAATGATTGGAAATTTTCTTCATACGACGAAAGGGCTGAGAGAGCTGGGACTGTTCAGCCTGGAGAAGAGAAGACTGAGAGGGGATCTCATCAATGTCTACAAGAATCTGAAGGGAGGGTGTCGAGAGGATGGGGCCAGTCTCTTCTGCGTGGTGCCCAGTGACAGGACAAGAGGCAACGGGCACAAACTGAAGCACAGGAAGTTCTGTCTGAGCATGAGGAGAAACTTCTTGAGTGTGAGGGTGACAGAGCACTGGCACAGGTTGCCCAGAGAGGTGGTGGAGTCTCCTTCGCTGGAGATATTCAAAAGCCGTCTGGATGTGATCCTGGGAAATATGCTCCAGAGGACCTTGCTTGAGCAGGGGAGGTTGGACTAGATGATCCCCAGAGGTCCCTTCCAACCTCAACAGTTCTGTGATTCTGTAAAATTCCAGTAAAAAGTGCTACAGACCCGCTTCCTCCTGAAACCTCTGCATCCTCTATTAGCATAGAAAGAAAATAGGTGGGAGGTGGATCCGAACAGCAGCTCAGAGGGCACCTCTGCCCTTAGGCTTTTGTTCGGCCACCGCCGTCCGACCCGACAGGGAAGTGCTGCGGCGGTGGCCGCCGGCCCGGCCCGCTCGCTCGCTCGGGCCCTGCTGCCCGCGCCGCCCCGAAGCTCGGCTCCCGCCGGCGCCGCGTCTGGGCACGCGTCTTGAGTGAGCGGGGACTCGGCGGCACGCCGTCGCTGGACCGTGTCCCTGACCCCCTGCCGCACCAACGCTCCCCCGCGCAGGGGGCGGCGGGCCCGAGCGGCGGTCGCTTCGCCCGGCCGGCGGCGGGCCCTTCACCACGCCGCCGCTGCCTGAGCTCCCGCTAGTCTGTTTATTCCCTGCCTCGGCAAGTTAGTCGAGTTGCGACAATAAATTCACGAGGTCGACTGTCATAAAGCGCATGCTGTTGGCGGTCTTTGCTGGCCACTTTTCAGAGACTCAGTGTAATCCGTTGGAGCACGCTGCTCACCTTGGGGAGGAAGGGTTTTCGGGGTGGTTGAGGTGACTCCTGCCGCTGTCCCCCGTTCCTTGCAGGAAGGCCGGGACACGCAGGCGCAGAGGGGTCTGTCCGCAGGCCGCGCCAGAACTTACCGTCTCGCTGTGCTGCTATTCAGCACGTTCCTCCCCGTTTAAATTGCTTTCTTGCCGTCCCCAGCATTTCTCGGTAAGGGTTTGTAAATCATATACCTTAGAACCGAACATTTACGCAGATGCTGAAGAAACATAATTGAAATTAATTCTTTCTTTAGTGTCATGCAGGGACCAAACACAATACATGAGGGCAACGGAAAACGGCTTTAGGGGGGAGGTTTTAGGCATTCATGTCATGCACAGCTCTGGAGATGAGTTCATTGCCCAGCACCACTGTGAAGGTCTCACAGAGTTCCCACCTCTATGTGTTTCAAGAAGTTTTTATGCCTTTAGTTACAGATTATATGTTTTAAAACTTGCAATTTTGTGCATGGGTGTGTGGATGGGCAGGCTGTGCAAGTTAATTGTGTGAAAGTCGTTCTTGCTGTAGTGGGTTGGGATTATGTCGAAGAAGAGAGTTTGGCAATAGACTGTAAATGTTCAAACTGAGATTCACCAAATCTCCCATGGAAGCGCATTATACAATGGATTCTCTGCTTTTTTCCATCTCTGATTGTGTCTTGTCCCAGATATTTTTATGGTAATATGGGCTCTTTCCCAGAAATTTGGGTCACTTCACTACTGTCTACTTCTTGTCAGAATCAGGAGAGGGTTGTAGAGAGGCCGTATCCTTCACTTTATATATTAATATACCTGGAAAAAGTGGACAGAGCTTTCCAAACCTGAAAAAGGACTGGTGGGCCTGAAAGCTTATCCATTTTCTTCAGCTTTATCAGCTGAGTTAGCAAAATATATCACCTCTTCCTTTTTGCTTGGGTATCATATAGCCTTAAATAGCAATAACAGTGTTGCCTTTTCCAGAAAAGTATGGAATAGCAGGCCTTTGGGGAGATGTTCTTCCTCACCTTGGCATATGGCACTTTCCCAAGTGGGAAAGAGCTATGGGAACTGGAAGTGAATTTTAAGTACGAAAATCCAGTCTACTCTTTACTTTTAATTTAGTTATAATTGTGATGTAGCTGGGTATCAGGGTTGTGTCTGTGTGCACTCCAAGTGCACTGAGTTGTTAAATCCTTGGACCGTCCAGGACGATGTGGAGACTCCCCTGCTCTCATCTGCCCAGATGGAACAATGGGCTGGCTGCAGACAATGGGCTGGCTTGGAACTAGGTGATCTCTATAACAAGAAACACTTTCCAATTCATGGATTCCTATATCTGGAGATACCCAAGAATATTTGTTCTCAGCACAGGTTTATGGGGATTCATCAGTCATGAAAGAATGGCATGGTTCTGGTTCACCCAAATCCAGTTTATACAGTTTAAACTGGAACTGTTTTCACAGTTTATGTGAAAACAGGAGGTTTACTCTAGCAAAAGAAAAAAATAAATCCTGGATTACAAAGTCAGCAGTGCAGTTACAAAAGAAGCAACAGAACACAGGTTTAGAGTATATTGTGCATTTACATTTTTTTTCTGAGGCCTTTTCCAGCTACTGGAAGTCTAGTATCTTGTCTGGCAGTGCTCTGCCTCTTAGGTTACTCTTTCAGAGCACTTGCCAGTGCAGAAATCCTGATCTCCTACTTATGCTCCTCCACCCCCCCCTCCAATTAGCTTATGTTTACATGAAATTCAAAGCTTGTCCCAACCCCTAGCCCCCATTCTTAAGTGACCATGGGACCTCTTGGTATTTTGACCTTGCATTTAAACGCTTACTTTTTTAAAGAGAATCTCAACCCAACATATAGCCGTGTTTGAGGAAAAAGCGTCTCTGAACACCAGAGACTCTCCTACTTAATCTGCAGCCTGTTCATTTCTTCTTTCAAAAAGTCAATGGAATTGATCTAATTCTGTTGTTTTTTAGCACGGAATCTAATTCCATTCCATAATCTTACATTTTGCATACCTCATAGTAAAAATGTTTTTGGCATTGTTTTCAGATTGTCTTTTCGGTTTACTCGCAGTTTATGAAGACTTAGCATAACAATTTCATACGCTGTTAGTTCCAGGGGTAATGCCTGCAGTTTGCTTTGCCTCAGAGAAGTATTCCTTTCTCAGCAGTTCACAAATTGAAATTTTATCTTTCATTTAACTGGGGCTTGGTCAATTAATTACTTGTAGGATTAGGAACAAGGCCTTCGACTACCCTGTGAAAGTGACTGAGAATCAGAGGTGGAACTTGATCGTGGGGCTGATAAGCATGTGTGATGGTTTAGGCCCTGGAGGAGGTAGCAGCTCATCTGTGTCATGTTACACTGCCTGCATTGTGTTATATTCAGCACCGGGTGCAATGAATTAAAGAAATTCTGTCAGGAGGGAAAACAGGATGGGTCACTGGAAACCTCAGTAGAGGGGATAAATGAAAGAAGATAGTTACTTTTTAGTCAAAATTTGAGATTTCACATTGCTTTGGGATGGGACCTGTGCATTTTCAACGTAAGTGGAGAAATAGCCCCTTGCTCATGCTTGAAAGTGTTTTCCCCCCGCTGGCAGACGTTGCTCCGGTCTTGTCTGGATTCATCACGAGCTGGTTGTGATCCCAGGGGGTGATCCGGCATGGAAGCAGAGCTAATCGCTACCCCAATGGTGAATAAAATATAGGACCGAAGAGTGCTCACTTGCTGTTGGTAATTGAGTCCAGGGGACCTCACTAATTCTTCCTGTAGCTTTGCAGCAACCTTAATTGGTCATGCTGGCTTATGGACTTCATAATTGCTTGAGACAGTGATACATATTTATGGTAATACCCAGGGTCTCATTTGTGATTAGAGTGTCAGTGTGCTAGGTGTTGTATAAACACATACAAAGACAAATTTTCCAGCCTGAAAATCTTATCCTTATTTTTATTTTTTTTTCCTGGTTAAAGTTACATTTCAGAATACAATCTTTTTTCCAGTTAGTGTGTTGCATAAAATAAATGGGGTGTGCAAGAGCATTGATTTAGTTTTACTAATAGAACCATAAATTATTTCTCTTTGTAACTGTGCAACATTAAAGTAATTTTTGCATTTAGTGTTTGCTTTGTTAGTCTGAGGTGACTGACAGAAGGAAAGATTAACAAAGCAAACAAGTGTCATTTTTTTTTTTCTGAATTCCTTTCATTCTTCTGGGTTTTTTTTGCTTCTAAAGCGTCCTAAACCTAATGCATCATCTTAAATGCACCAAAGCTGGGTAAACATTTATTTCCCTGTTCTGTGCTGTAATGCCTATACAGTGCAGCTCCAAATCCAAGAACCATAACAATTAAAAGATCCAGTAAGCATTTTCCCAAACTAACTCATCCCATTGATACCTATTCTTCATCCAGTCTAGCTCAAATATCCCCCACTGCTGGGAAGACTTATTCTCTAATATTGACTTTTTCTCATCCTCCGTTATCTGTCTGTATGAGATTTTAGTGCCAGTCACTATGGTATGTTAGTAAGGGAAATTTATAGGGCAGTGAGTACGTTACACTTCTCCGTCCAAGGACTGTCGGAGGAATAGCACCAGGGTCTGTGGTGCTCTGGCTCCAGCACAATAAGCTGCATAGAAATGGACTTAATTCACACCAGAGAGAATTAACCATAATGGAGCTCTGTGTGGATCTGCTTTCCAACCTGCGCCCTTTCCTAGGATGATGTAGGAAAGCCCTGTCAGCCCCACTGTCACAAAGGCTAATAGCGCTGGGGGTGTTAAGCTGTCTTTGCTAGTGGATAGGGTCTGATGTCCCACTGACCATCCCTGGTGTCTGGAACAGCTCAAGGTGGCCTCAGAGGGCCAGCTGCCTGCACTGTGAGTGTTTTTCCTGTCACCACCTGTGGGAGGGTAGCGTCACTGCTGTGCTCACCAGTCTTCAGGAGGAATCACTACCTTCTGCTCGTGTGGCTGCTGCTGTGCCCGCGAGCTTGCTGCTGCACAAGTGAGCTATCTTGGTTCAGTTATTTTCTCTGGACACTTGTCGTTTTCCTGTGGGCAGGCTGTTCCTCTCCGTGCATGTGTGAAGAAGGGATGCAGGGCTGTGTTGCTGTGCTTTTTAGAGAAGCACAGCAAGGCTAGTGGAGCTGGAAAATGAGGAGCAGCAGAGCTCCACGCTACTTTCCTGCTCCTTAGGCTGCTTTGGCATCCAGACCATCCTCCAAGACAAATTAGTGCAGCCCTGAATGAGCCCTTTCCGTTTGGACAGAGCAGAAAAACAGAACGGAGCAGGATAGCTGAGCTCAGTAGCTGTAAGGGCTGGATCCCAGTCTTGGAGCCATTTACAGTTTCTGTGAGCGCGGTGGTGCTGCCTGACGGTCTGCATGTCCAAGGCCTCCATCCCTTCCCTCCCTCTTCTGCGCTCCAGCTCTGAGCAACTCATGCCGCTCAGGCCAAGCAAGGGGCATGCCCTGTTGTCTTGCCCTTGAAAAAAAGGGCACGTGGCGTTTGGAAACGTCCCTTCTCTTTGTGCTGGATAGGATGTCACAGCCTATGTTACCTGCTGTGATCATCAAGATAGGACCTGTAGCTTGACTTGGGCCAGAAACAAGTGCCATATGAGTGGAAGGGATGAAGAAACTGTGCCCTTTCCCTGTGGGTGTTGTCTTCTAAGGGATCATAAACCTGGAGTTTTGACAGCTCTTTATCTTCCAGCCTTCCATGTTAGTGTTAGCTTTGCCCAGCTTTGAGCCAACCGACTGTGATAGCTAGGTGTTCCTCTGAGAGCAGCTGCTAAAACTAAATGGTGTTTCTTCCCCCTGCTAGTGCTTGTTTGTCAAGGCACAGAATAATTTAGTGAGTGGTGATCCAAATGAAGCTGAACTAGAGCTGGATGGGGATAATCTCTCTTCCCTTTTCTATGTTTCTGTGATCTGACAGAGTGTATATTTCCACAACATTTCTTTTTCTCTCCCCTCCTCCCATTTTTGCTGGCAAATGTATTTCTAATTTGCTGTCTCATGTGTAGGTCATTATCAGGCATTGCAACTTGCGTATTTTGTCTCCTCTGCTGAGTATGTGTGTGGGAAGTTTTACAAAACAGGATTAACTTGAATAAATCTTTGCTGAGTCTCATGTTATGCACTAGAAACATGTTACGCTTTGTGTAGTGTATGCGTTCTGCTTATTTAGAATGCAAACTTTATTAGTGTCATCTTATTTCCTTTTAGTATCTTTGTTGTTTGATTGTCCCCAGACACCATCCAACCTCATTTCTCCATTCAGGTCTTTGACACTATTTATTATCATTACTGTACAGTTCTTCAGCCCGCAGCCTATATGATGGTGGCATATCCAAGACAATTTTGATTAATTAAACTATGCCTCTTAAATATGGCATCCACTCCGTTCCTATGGTGGAGTAATTTTACAATTGTCTATATATATAAAGAAAACTTCTTCCAGTCTGTTAAAAATCGTGCTTTTCCTGGTGATACTAGTTTTACTAAAACTGTACATAACTGCTTTTGGCTTCTAGCTCTGTGTTTCTGTAGACCACTGATTCCCTAAATGTGGCCTGACATTCACAGGTCATTGGCGTCGTTTAAGGCTTGCTACTTAAACGACCAGGTAACCTGACAAAATCCTTCTCCCTGCTTCTGATTGGCTGTTTCTTGTTGCTGGTTTATCCATGGAAATTCATACTTTTTTTATGCCTGTCATTTTACAAAATGGACTTCAGGAGCAAACAGGCAAACCGTTGATACAGGAAAACCAAGTTGATGGTAGCCTCTGTCTGAGGAAGGCAGCAAAGAGTGTCCGGAGGCAGAAAGCACTGAGCATGTGTCAGCAGCGAGTGTCCAGGATGGATCTGCGTAAACGTTACTGGGCTAGGAAACGTAAGGAGAAGGTGTCGACGAGGAGCATTGCACGGGAGAGAGCGCAGCATCAGCTAATAGATGGCAAGAGGTCATAGCCCAAATGTAAAATGGGAGGTCGTTAGAGCAGGAGTACCTACTTCAATAAAGCAAAGGCATTTTCATTCTGTTCCCTTAGTAATGTCCTAACATTAATTTTCCTTGTAACGAGGTGTTATAGTTGCTGCAGGGAAAGTGGAGTCAAGGTTGTGCAGTGAGTTGTGTGTCCCCAGGGGGATTTCAGCCCTGAGAGCTGAGGCTCTGAACGTTGTGCAGGTAGCCGTTGGCAGAGTCTCGCCAATGCTGGCAGAGTCTGCGGAGCTCTAAAGTGAGGCATAGATGCTAAACTTAATGGTAATGGCTCAGATCACCTCCTTTTGGAGGACATATATCACGTTTACCCCTGAGACCACCTAGTTAGGCAGGATTTTTTCAGTAAATTGTTATCTTCTGAGCTAGCTGATCTGCAGATATCTCTATTTCTAAGTATTTTGAGCAAAATAGTAACATAAACTAATTAACTCGTATTAAGGCACATGCTTCAGGATGTACTCGGTTCGTGCCTTACCTTATCCTTATAAATTATGGATGTTTATAGCGATGTGACATGGTTGTTAAAATGTTTTCCTTGTTAAGGAAAAAGCTTAGAAATGAAGTAACTCATCCTTTTAACATTTTATCTCTATTTGTTAATGTTCATATGTCTTACTTGTGTTGACTTCCTCCTTTTCCTTCATAGTGATGTTGAATAAAGCTCTCTTGTATTCGCCTTAGAGTTTCAGCAGGGTTCTTTTAATTGAGGTCCTTGCTTAGTTTGCATTAGACCAAAGCTAATGTGTGGATAAGATTTTCCATGGTTAGTGACCGTTTTCTTTCTTGCCCAGAAGCCTCACTTGAATGCCAAGGAGTTATAATTTTTATCTAGTAGTTAGACCATTAAAAGGCACTGTGTTTCCTGAAATTCTTACTTCAAAGACATATTCAGTCCTTGCCTTTTCCTTAATGGATTGGTTTAGAGTTTGTAATACTTTGTGTGACATTGTGACGGAAAAAATTGTATCATGCCTCAGCATCTTCTTTTTTTATGGGAAGTATGATACAAATTCCCTTACAGACCTAAAGGAATTTTTGGTATATAAGGGCACCACACTGCAAACTCTGCAGTTGCTAACAGAAAAAAAAAAGCTGTTTTTTAAAATGAGAAAATATGGAAGTAAGGTGGTCAGTATAGGCCCTCCTAATAACATTTAACTTACTATTAACTTTAGTTTATTTGACAACTTGAAATTCCTTTGTACTGCAGAATTTTTACTGAAAATATGGTATTATTGTAGAAGTTGTCATGTGTGAACCTCAAGGCTTTCGTTGCCTGGGAACAGTCAAGCTTTTGGGTTGCTGTTGGGAGGCTGCCAAGACTATGTGTGTTGGACAAATACTGGCTGAATTGATCATCAGAGGAGTGGTTAATAAATTTATCAACATTGTCATTATTGTTTTTTAATTAAAGCCACCGAGTGGAGGAGTGTGCCTCTTCCAGCTTCTCTTTTGGCTTGTCAACTGAGTTGGGCGTTTGTTGTTACTCACCTGGCGTTTGGGAGATTTCTGTGCAGAGCGGTGGGCAGGCACTGGGAGGTGGCAGTCCCTAAACAAGTACAGCTCAGCCAAAGGGGTTGCGCGAAGGACCCCGCTGAGTTGCTGGCAGGATATCTGCATGGGGACCCGCGGGTACAACGGCACCATGTTTGCTGTTGCATTGATGGCGGTGAGCAGGGGCAGGCAAGCCCAAACACAATGTACTTCAGCCCATAGAAGTATAGTCCCTTTCAAGCATCTGGAGTCCAGAGTAGCATCATGCAAGGCATCAGCAGTGAAGAAGAAGGAACAAGCCGAATTAACAGCATAAATGTTGGGGAAGTTCCACAAAGAATGGATCAGTGGGTGAGCGCTGAAGCAAACTGGTGACTTTTTTAAAAAAAGACAAAACAGAAAGTAGTTATTGAAGGATTTTCAAGTACAGAGCAGAGGAGCAGGTAGTAAAAATGTGCATTTTCTTTTCATTCAAAACAGTTATTATACCAGGGAAGAGAGATTAGCAAAAAGGGGTTGTTGAAGTTGTCTTTAGTGAAAGCTTTAGTGCCAATGTGGAGAGCTAAAGACCAATACATTTATATGTGCTATAGTAGTTATACTGTTAATCAAACCAGCATAATTAAACAGCTGGAAAATCATTTCTGATAAGATTTAACCATCACATTTTCAGAAGAAGAAAACCATGTCTCCCTAATCTGTTTTAATTCTTTAACAATAGAAGATGGATAAGAGAGAGGTGATTCCAAGAATTTATCAAGACTTCAAAATAGCCCAATGAAAAGCCTCTAAAAAATTTCTTTAGAAGTGAGATGTGAGAGCTGAAGAGTTGTAATGCAGCAAATGCGCTAGGCTGAGAGACTGCCATGGAAAAGCATGAACGAATGATCAGTTCTTGTCTTCAGAAGTGTTTGGCAGCATGTTAAGGGGCAGGTGGGAAAACACCTCAAAGTTTGGAACTTTGTTCAGAGTATGAATAATTCGAAGAGGAGTGTAGCAAAGTAAGTAGGCAGTACCTGAGTGCAGTCACTCTGGTTCAGACCACAGGTATCTCTGGACCAGTGTCCTGGCCAGAGTGGTGGACCAAAACTGTCCAGAAGGGTATACGTGTAGGACAAGCACGCAGTGATACCTCCCCAGAAAACTGTCCCAGCATCTAGCAGTTCAGGGGCCCCCTGAGCCAGAGGTGGTATATTTAATAGCCTCCAACTGATATATTTTTTGGGAACTTGTAGAATTGTATTTTGAATGCTTGTCTGCTCTTAGCCTTACATCAAGAATGGCAAAAAGGAGGATGTGGGGAAGTGGTAGTCAGTCAGCCTCATGTCTTTCACTAGGAAGGTGATGGAGCAAAGCCCCCTGGAAGCCCTGTCCAGGCACATGAAGGACAGAAGGTGATTGGGAGCAGTCAGAGTGGATTTACTAAGGGTAAATCATGCCTGACCAACCTGATTGCCTTTCCAATGAGATGGCTGGCTCTGTGGACAAGGAGAGAACAGGGAATGTTGTTTACCCTGAATTTAGGACGGTTTTCAGTGCAGTCTCCCGTAATAGCCTTATGGTGACACTGGACAGAGATGATTTGGATAAATGGATGATAACGTAGGTGGAAAGTTGGCTGGTTGGTCAGGCTCAAAGGGTGGTGATCATAGATACAAAATCCAGCTAGTAGCTAATTACTGGCTAATTCCTCAAGGATGGATGCTGGGACCCATAACATATAATATCATTCTTAACAACTTTGATGGTGGGATGGAGTTCACTGTCAGCAAGTTTGCAGGTGATACCAAACTTGGGGAGCAGTTGACATGCAGGAGAGCAGGGCTGCTATTCGGAGGGACCTCCACAAGCTGGAGAAATGGGCCAACAGGAGCCTCACGGAGTTCAGCAAAGGAAAATGCCAAGTCCTGCCCCTGGACTGGAATAACCCCATGCAGCAGGACAGGTTTGGAAAGACTGGCCAGAAAACTGCTTTGCAGGAAAGGCTGGGGGGTCTTGGGGAACTGCCATCATTGGCAGTGCACCCTTGCAGCAAAGGCCGAGCACATCCTGGACTGCAATGGCGTGAGCGCAGCCAGCAGAGCAAGGGCAGGGACTGGTCGCCTACATCTGGCACTGCTGAGCCCTATCTGGACACTGGTCCAGTTTGGGGCTCCCCAGTCCCGGACAGGTATTGCAATACTGGGGCTGGTCCTGTGGAGGCCTGGTCTGGGGCTAGAGTGCAGGACATATGGGGAGAGGCTGAGAGAGTAGGGTTGGTTCAACCTGGAGAAGAGAGGCAAAGGTGAGACAGCGTAATAGGAGTGGGGACAAATGAGGGAGCAAGACTTCTTGGGGGTGCACGTAACAGGATGAGAGGCAGGTCAGACATGGACGAAGGGGTGGTCAAACATTGGACCAGTTCCCAGAGAGGCCATAGGTTCTCTTTCCTTGGAGCTATTTGGCACTCACCTGGCCATAATCCTAAGAAACCGCTTGCTCTGAGCAGGACTGGAGACCTCCTTGCCCTGGTGTGAATCTATGATTTGGTCATGTAGAGCTCCTCCAGAGGTGAACGCATGCTGGGTGGTAAGGAAATACTGCTTTTTGTCCTGTTTTGAATCTGCTAGCTATGTTTACTACCTTCCTGAGTTTTGTTTTGGAAGAAACTTTATTGTTAGTGGGTAGGAGTTAGCGTATGTTAACAGAGGCAATGCAGATTGTAGCAAACATGGTGTATGTGCAAAAGTCTTGGAGAGTTCTTTAGCATGAAGAAAAAGGAGCCAGACACAAAATTAGACTGATTGTTGAGACCTTGAGGCAGAAGGGCTGTAGGTTATTGTAGAATAAGAGAAGTTGTAACTTTGAAGAAATGAGTGGTAGTAAATTGTAAACTAAGAGTTATCGTTGTAATTATAATCAGATCTGGATAGGGTATCCTGACTGGGTTAAGTTAAATAACAAATGATGCACACAATGCTGATTTGTGATTATGACTATATAAATGAAGGTACCTGGGGGACCAATTTGGAGTAGATTGCCAGAACCCTGCGGCATGTTGTTGAACTGATCAGTGTCAGTGTGTCTAATGAAGATATCATATCTGTCACTTCGTCTTGCGGTGTTTGCTTCAACTCCCAAGGAAATAATACCTGTTTATCTTCTCTGTGCCACTTCTGTTTTTGTCATATTCCTCCTCAGTCTTCACTTTCTCAGACTGAAGAGTCTTGTCTATTTAGTTGAACTTCACATGGAAGCCACTCCAAGCCCTTGATCATCCTTCTCTGTACCTTTTCCACTTCTGTTATAGCCTGTGTGAAATGGGGAGCCAGGACTGCACAGAGCATTCAGGATTCGGGCATGACAAGGGCATATGCAGCGATGCAATGACGTTTTCTGTTCCTTCGGTAGTGGTTCTGTATTCTGGTATTCTGCTTGTCTGCTGGGCACCTACTGAACATTGCTCTGATGGGGTTGCAGGCCAGCCTGTCAGCCAGGTGATAGATTGGAGCCTGTTGTTAGGATTTTTTTCTTCCGTTATTTTTTACTTTGTGTTTACCTACATTAGGTTGATCTGCTGTATTCTTCAGCCATTTGGTTCTGTAGGGTTTTGTAGTTGGCTCTCACTGGGTAACTTTGTTGTTGTCTCTTCCCAGTGTACCTCCTCTTCCCAGGCCATCCCAGACCGGCAAGCAGCACAGGCACTGGCACAAATCCTGTGGGACTCTGCTCTGACCTCCCATTGGCCTCTGTTGTGAAAACTGTCTATTTTTGTCTTCATACCCCTTGTTGCACATTTTTTACTCAGTTATTTATGTAGGTGAGAACCTTCCCTCTTGTCCAGGCTGTACCGCTATTCAGCAATACAAAGCTGTCTTCAAGAGGTCAGACCCAGAGAGGATGTTCAGGGGGACCTAACCAAGTTTATGCAAACATAAAAGGGTGGATAAAGATCAGTGTTGGTGATGCAAAAGAAGATGCACTAAAGAGAGAAGCATAAAAGACTTATGCCTGTGCAGTAGTCTAAACTGAATGCATCAGCACTGGAAAGGGACTCAGGGGTTAATGTAGTGGTTTAGTTCCTTATGGATCTTTATGATCCATATGATCCTGTTGGATCAAGTTGTTACGTTGCCTTAGAAATGACTGTTTTGCAATATGTTAAGCATAAAGAAAGGAAGCAGAAGTAAATATCTCTGTTGACAAATTTTTCCTATGTCTGAAAGAAGCAGTGGAGTTATGAGTAAAGATGTGAGCACAACTGCCATATATAAGAGCGTAAAAAAGCCCTACTGGGCCAAACCAGTAGCAGTCTCTAGCAGTGGCTAAAGGGCATGCTATTTAGGGAATGCGTGAAGTCTGGCCACTTTCTGCAGTCCGTTTCCCCCATGCTCCTCGAGTTTCCACAATTGCTGTGTTAGGGTTGTTAGATGCTGCATCCCTAACTTCTCGTTTTCAAATACACATAGAGTAATTTAGAGCTGGGTTCATTAGAGCTGGGTCCATCAAAATAAATTATGTTTTAATTCATTTAAATGCAAAGTTTTACAGCTAGCAATAAAGACTAATGCCAGATCTACAAAACAGAGAACTGTATTCTGGGAAGGATGTAGGGTTTGGCCATCTGAAAGGGGTGGAGTGGTCAAAAGTAGACTGAACCCACACTGCCATATGATACCTGGAGATAGAAGCAAGGGACTAGTGAGAAGAGGTAAGGACAATATTTTATAGCTGTATATGACGGCTGGGAGACAGATGCTAGGATATTGCCTCTGGCTCTGAATTCCTCACATTAAAAAGTGTATTTAAAGTTAAAGAGGCTGCTGAAAAGAGCAACAGAACTGGTTTGAGATCTGGAGAAAATGCACTGCAATTTATGAACTGAAAGAGACTGATGTCTCATTAGCTCACCCTAAAAAGGACTGAAAGGTGACTGCATTAAATGGGGGTTACCAATGTGAAAAGGAACTGAATGCTAAAGAGCTATTCAGTATCATGGAAAAAGACTTATGGAAAAAGATAGAACAAAAAATAATAGTCAGAAGTTTAAACAAAATAACTCAAATGAGAATTAAGACTTATCTTTTAAAAGTGAGGATGAGCATTTGGCTCATTATTGGCTTCTCTGACCACGGAGGCAGTGCATATTCCATCATGTGATGTTTTTAGACCCAAACTGGATGCTTTTCAGGAAACAATGCTATCCAAATTCAAGTATTTTGGCTCACGATAGGAGTTACTGGTTGAAACTTATGGGGCAGTGATCTGTTGCTCAGACTAGATGACCTAATGGGCCTCTTTGGCTTTAAATTTGGTGAATCAGAGGACATGTTGAATATGTGCTGCGAAGCCAGCTGCCATATGCCCTTTTCACTGTGTTCTTCCATTCTTTAGCAAACTTGATTTGCTCTGTATTTCCCAGGTCCTCATTTTCCATTTAATCAAAAGTTAGACGTTGATTTGTTTGTGGCTCTGGTGCAGTGAGGCACATAGATAAACAGTTCAAGGTCTCTGAAAGTAATAGCCATCTTTTTAACCTGTCTCAGATTGTTTAGTGGAACCAGCTTGATTTACAGGTCCAGAACTCCTTTGCATTTCCTCTGCACTGTCTTTTCTTTATGAAAAGTTCTGCAGTTGGATGAAACTGGCTGGTGATTTTGCTCTTCAGCAGCCCTTTCCATGCAGGTGGCTAATAATTAAGCTGTTGTAGCTCTCTGTAAGAGGGAGCTTTTGCCTGAACCAGTCATTTACAGTCAATCAGAAGTAGGAGCTCTTTAAACATTCATTTCAAGCTGCGTTTATATCAGAGGCAGCTGCTCCTCTGGTAGCACTGACTGGTGGCACTGCAAGATGTGCATGGTTAGTACTACTGAAGAGTTGTAATAATGTGGCTCTTAGACTCTTATTTTTGAAAAAATCTTTTGCCGCTGTGGATGGCTTCCTGTCTCAGGCTGCAGATTCCAGAAAATGATAGAACTTTTGTGTATAACAGTCAGCAGCCTCCTTCGAGATCAGCTTGTAAGTAGCGACCATCTTTCTGGAAAACCTGAGAGCCAGAATACTTTGTTATCTCCAGCACGTGACTCTGCAGGAAAGGCTTGTGCACAGGCTGTCTTTCTGCCGCAAGCTCAGAACCTCCCTCATGGTCTTTACAGTGTTCCCTTCCGGTGGAGGTCGCTTCTCCCGGTGTGGCGTTGCAGCACATCGGATGGCAGGGCCGGGGTGTTCCTCAGGAGGTGAGCTAAGCCCCCAGATGCTGCCGTATTGCCAGCATGCACAGCTTACTCTCTAAGCTAGTCCCAGGTCCTTTTTGCCAGCTTCCAGCTCCCAGGAAGCTTGCGCTTGTTCTTCCTTGCCTTCTCCACTACAGCGCCGAGTGGTTCTCACTTTTGCCCATCCCTGCCGAATCCAGCTCCCTCTCTGAGTCAGTGTGTCCGAGTGGAGAAAAGCTGTGCTGGAGGTGCCCACGCAGTCCTGGGTCCCCTTGCAGCAGGGCTGGCCCCGCGTCTCCCGCTCCCTGCGCAGGGTGTCTCCTGCCCCGCGTCCCCACAGGGCTGGTGGTGGGGTTGAGGATACCACTGGTGGGAACGCTGCAGACGCTTCCCATGCTGGGCTGAGTTACGGCACCGATCCCCTCCTCCCGGCGCGGGCCCGGGCCTGGAGCGCCCTGCGGCTGTCGGCTCCTCTGCCCCGTCTCCACCGGGACGGCTGGCGGGCCAAGGCCCAGTCCAAGCTGACAACAGAGCTGCCCGGAGGATTGCGCAGCCTCTATTATCTTTCCTGGATTTCCTCATGAACTCGGACAATTCCTGTTTGTCTCCAGCACAATGCTGGACGTTCATAGGAACTCTACTGAATTCTGTTAACAGCAGTAACTCCTTTTTTTTTAATGTCTATAAGGCTGCTACTGTCTTATTATTTAGATCCCTCTCAGGCTTCACTTTCTCTGGTGTTCTCAAGAAATCTCCAAATTAGGGCTACATTTAAAGGAGGAAAAAACCAAGCAGAAAAATTGCATCTCTATAAAAGTGCATGCATGTTAGAGTTCACCTTTTCATTTTACTGTTTCTGTTGGCCACGTGTCTGTCTCCGCAGGGCTAGGATAAGCCCTGCGTCTGTTTAGGGGCTTTTCTTCTGGAGCCATGCCTATGCAGAGTTATGTCTTTCCCTGAGGAAAAGTGTTTTAAGCCCTTATGTTTTCTCAGATGAATTTGAAAACATGAGTGGAAGTTGTTAGATGCAACGGTGTCTGAAGTGTGCTGCAGTGTCCTAAGATGAAAACTCTGGGAGAAGTGAACTGTCAGGCAGCGTTTTGATGGGATGCACAAGGGAAGCCCGGAGGCTTTGGGGCGTGCGTGCACGGAGTGCGGCTGGAGGAGGATCCTGGAGGATTTCACATACTGTAGTGGAACAAGAGCAGGCAGGGGACTAATAATCTCCTCCCCAGATCACAGGAAGAGCTGGCTGCTGAAACTGCTGCTTCAACAAAGGCTTTTAACAAATAATTGGAGAAAAAAATGTATACTTGGAAGAAAAACAAACATAGTCCTTTATGGAAAGGAAAAAAAGCACTTGGGCTTGTATTTCACATGTACTATCTGATGCCATAGCTGGTACCCCGGTGCCTGTATTACGAGGAATTGATGTTCTCCCATCGTGATTGCTTGGCTTGAGATGTGTGGAGCTCTGCATATTCCTTCCAGGCCATTTCTCATTCAGGCTGAGAGCTCTGACTTAGTGTGCACTGTTGGTCCCCTAGAAATTGCCCTGGACCTCTGGTCACCTTTGTCTTCTTTCCTTTTACTTTTCCTGTTTCTGTTGTCTCCTGAAAAGATGGGATAACCAGAGCCACACTTGATACAGAAGATCTTGATGTGCTGCCAATTTATGAGTATCGTAATGGCTGTTTCTATGTCATTTTGGTTCAAATCCCAGCACAGGTCCTATGTGACTTTGCTAATAAACTTCTGTATCAGGAACACTACCTGCTTAATCTTAATCTTTGTTTTCCATCTTCCTAGTCAGTTATTAATCCAAAAGAGCACTTTCTTGCTTGAGGCAGTTTAGCTTCCTAGGAGCCTTTGGCAAGGGACCTTGCTGAAAATGGTTTGAAAATGAAAGTACAAATTGCTAAGCAAGCTAGTCTTATTCTCGCACCTGTAGGTTTCCTCCAAGCTCTCTTGGTAGATTTTGGAGGCAGAACTTCACAGAGAATAAGTGGCGCTCTCAGCAACATAAATATTGACCTCCACACTTATTAGTTCTGTTTTTGCTTTAGTTCCTGTCCACTTATTTAGGATAAAGTTCAATCCTTTTGTTCTCCAGAGCCACAAAACATCGCCGAGCCCTGTCTAAAGATCACTGTCGCCTGTCCTGTGCTCCCTCAGCATGGCTGGTTTGCACGACACGCTGCCAAGCACAGCAAGCACCTTGCTGGGTTCGCGCTGGAACGCGTTCAGACCTCCTGGCTGAACACCATTGGCCCAGGTGATCTGGCACTGCTTGCAGGCGTACTCTCAAATCTGCGGTATTCACGCTGCCGCTGGAGAGAGTTTTTATTCCTTGTCTGTGAGTCCTTTTGCATCGGCATCTGTTGTGGTGGAGATCAGCGAGGGTCCCACTGCAGCCAGTCCTTACGGGGGGAGCCTCAGGGACTCTTTCTTGAGTGACTCTTGCCTCTTGATCACTTGCTGGCCTCACCTACTTTGGCCTCACCTACTTTCCGTCAGGCTCCCTTCTGCCTGTGCATTTGTTAATTTTTATATCTTTAAAATCGTTGTCATTTTGCATGTAGCTTGTCAAGAGTTATGCACTTTTCTGTTCTCATTCAGAAGCAGCTTCTACTTTCTTCCTTCTATTAAAGGAAATCTTTCTACTTTCAATAGATTCCTTTGCTCTGTTGATTATTTGACTGTTCCATCTTTTTTGTGGAGACCTCTTAGTGGCTGTTTTTTCATTTTTGCCATACGTTTACTCTAAGCTTCTAATGTGATATAATGAAATATACTCCCTACTGCCTGCAAGCACATTACCTTTTCAGCTACTTCTTTTAATTTCCTTTCAAATCTTTCTCATTTTTGTGCACTTCGGTGAATATTTTTTGGCTTTTTTGCTCTTATGGGATTGTTGAGTTTGAGTTCTTTATTGTCATTATTACAGGGTGGCTCTTGAATAGATCTTGTCTATCATCCTGTGCATTGCTCAGGATTGAATCTAGTCCTGTGAGCTCTTTCTTCAGGAAGGAGTCATCCATGCTGTCTAAAAGTTGAGAATCTGTATCATTTTCTTTCGGGAGTTGTTTCTAAGGCTTTGATTGTTGTGATCGCAAACTTGTAATTGAATGGAAAAAATTATCACTTGTGACTATGAACGAAAGTTAACAACTTGTTCTGAATGCTGCTGCTATTCCTATCTTCTTCTGGCCCTGCTTCCCTCTCCTGTGCCTTCCACCTCCTGCCAGGGAGCAGCGGCCGTTTGTGGGCGCTGTGCCACCCAGGACGGGCTGGCAGTGCCTGCAGTGGGGGACCAGACCTGCTGTGTCAGGACCCCCCCCTGCTATTTGAGCTCAGCACTCCTTTCCAGATGGAGATGGGGACCATCTGCTGTGGCAGCATTTGCAGCTCAGGCAGCCAAACCTTTCCTGCTCTGCCTGGGAAGAGCCTGCTGCTGATCTGGGAGCTGCTGGTGCTGTCCTGGCCATGCAGGAGGCCGGATGAGAGCACCTCTCCTGTGAAACAGAAACTGGAGGAGCCCTTGTTGCTGTGTTTCCGAGAGCAAACTTAACATGGTCTCCCCATGCATACAGCAGCTTTCTCCTGTTGATCAAAGCAGACTTTAGAGTTAAGGCTGCATAAAGATTTCCCTTGCAGCTCTTCTGGCAGGGGTTTGTGGGATTAGTCTCATGTTTTGGATTGCTCCTGGAGTGGATGTGCTACCTCATGGAGTGGAATAAGCATATTTAGTTGTAGGAACTCTGATATGAGAAAGTCATTATTACATTTGATAGTATTTGGAGAAACAGAGTCATAAGTAGACATTTAAACAACTGGATTATGCCCACAAGGGATTGTGTAGAACTTTGACCTAATAGCTGAAGTAGGCATCTTCTTCCTTCTGATTTCTGACACAAGTTAGAGAATGGAAGAGACACATTAGAAGATGGAAGTTGTTTGCTCTCTTAAATATGAAATGTTAGTACTCTACAGACTGTATCTCTGCAATGTAAAGTTTGTTATAAAATTCAGCGATTTTTATGCTGGAACCTTCGTTCCGTTGATGCTTGTACTTGTGCACATTTGTGTGTATTTTTCTGTCCATGGTCTTTCTGCTAGCCTCATATTTTTGTACTGAAAAGCATAATTTGACAGTGAGAAAGAGCCCTAGAGGCTGAATAAGCATGTAGGAAGGTACAGGCGGTGTTTGGTTTTTTATTTAAGAATCCCTGAAAAACTGATTCATATTCTACTTCTCTTTGTGGACTAGAACAGAACTAAGCTGACATTTCTCGAAGGTTTTGAACTCCTCATTTCTCATACCAGCAAGCTGCCTCCTCTTCCTTAGTATCTGCTCTAGGACAAAGCAACAGCTAATAGGCGTGCTGACTTGCTAATGGTCAGCGATGAAATAGATAACGTTGACCTCTGTTTGCAGTACAAACACATGCTGCCAAGTGCAAGTTATCCTTGCCTGAGAAAAACGAGATGTCACATCAGCGCGGTGGCTGTGTGTTACATGATAACTGTTCAGGATGACGGTGCGGAGACGACCGGGACTGGCACAGTGCAGTCCGACACGGATGCTCTGCTGCCTCCCACCCTGTGCCTCAGCAAGATCATTTACTTTTTTCCGGGCAAAGCTGTTTAATTTTTCAAAACAGTATATGTTTAATTCACAGAACCGAACAGATACTAGTAAGGAGAGAGAGGACCAAAACAGCCTCTTGGGTTAAATTTTACTGTTGGAAGTGGGGTTACTGGAAGGAGTGAGCGAGGACGTGCAGAGTTTCTTCTGATGTCCTAGAGTGAATGCTCATTTTCTCTGTCTCTTTGGGAGGAGTCGACGTACTGGTAGTAGAAGGAATTCAGACACTGTGGATCTGCTAGAGCTCTTTGGAAGAGCTGTGGAGCACGCAGAGAAGGTGGGGATGAGATCTGTCTGTTAGTTTCTTTTGGGAAATCAAAGTAGACATCTCTGTTCAGGCCTCAAATCTTCAACACATTGGTAAGCAAAATATGGTTATGCCACAGTATAAATCCATGCTGTACCTACCCCTTGACTGCTGTGTGCACTTCTAATCTCCCATTTCAAGAGCGAGATAGTGGTCTAGAAAACATAACAAGAATGGGCAGAAGTATGGTGCGGCTCTGTAGGAGCGGGCTAGGACTCTTGGGTTGGAGAAGCAGTGACCGTTGGGGGAGTATTGTAGAGGCAGGAAGGAACTAAACAGGGGGTGATTGCTCACTTTGTCTTCCAACACAAAAAAATCAGGAGTCTTAAGTGAGACTGGGCACTGACTTAAATGAAATGCTAAGGCAGGACTAAATGTTCTTCTCTCCTTCCCCAGAAAGTGTGGAGGGGGGAAGAAAATGAAGAGAATAAAGTGACTAGAATGAGGGAAGATTAAAGGCCAAGACGTAAAAAAAAAAAAAGGGGCCTAGGTGGGGAAACTGTGGTTACCAAGGGGGACAGGCCGTTGGTGAGACAGACCTCTGGTCTTACCACTGTGGAGGTCCTTTTGCTTTTCTGTTCTTTGTCTGCAAGAGTGGATGTTGTGCAGAGCCTGTTGTTGCTCTGAAACAAGGAAAGGGAAGCAGCAAAGGTACCGAAGCACCTGTATCCGTGCTGCAAAACTGCAGCAGGCTCCGGGCAGAGGCAGGTTCCCACGGCCTGCCAGCCCAGCCAGCGCCGCAGCGGGCAAGCGGGTCCCCAGCCTCGGGGCAGGGCTCGGGGGCGGTGGGGGAGCACTAAAACAAAGTGCCGCAGCTGTAGGAAATACAGCCTTAAAATGATGGGCTATAAATATTTGATAGCTTGAGTCCTGAGGAGGGAGGGAAGCTGTTTACAGAACAAGGGAAACTCACTGCGTGTTGTGGGATGAAATTTAGGAATATGATTTTTAGCACTCGAATGCTGTTTTCCTCCTCGGGGTCTCTTCTCCAAATAACTGAAGAGCTTGCTGGATTCCTTGAGTTCCAGACAGGGTTTACAATGACTCTGTTTTACCACTCCTTTATTTGCACATCTTTCCACGGTGTTCAGTAGACTCCTTACATCCTATCAGAAGGGTATTTAAATGGAGTGTTGCTATTATATTGCCATTAATTTTCAGAACTGCTATCTCTTCAAGATTTCTCATATTTTTATGAGATTTTATACAATATAGGGTTTGATTCTGCCCTGAGCCACACCAGACGGGTTAGAGGGGGATCTGCTAAGTCTTACCCTTCTGTAATTGTAGAAATCTTATTTTTTCCCTCCACTAATCAACTGACATGGAAAAGATTGTAGCTTTCCCATTTTATCCTTCTCCTGGTTATCACTAGTGTTGTTCCTGGGTGTGATTACGGATTACAGGGCCCTTATGATGCTTGCCTCTAATTGCCCTCTATTTCTCTCCATAGAAGTGTCTACGGTTAAATCCAGATGTTCCTGTATGGGTTTCCAAACAGCGCATTCTCTGCACTTTGAACCACAGCCTGAAGGATGTTCTGAATTATGGACTATTCCAGCCAGCCTTCAACGGCAGGGCTGGAAAGTTTCTGGATGAGGAGCGCCTGCTGAGGGAGTACCCCCTGAACCCAGACACTCCTGTCCCCTACTTGGAGGTAGCTATATGTTTTTTAAATATACACACACACACACACACACACACACACACATATGTATGTATATATGTGTATATATATGCACACACATATATATACACATATGTATGTATGTATGCATAGGACTTATATGATCCCGTCCATTTCAGTCTCTAAATACACTACAGATATTAAGACCCTCCAGGCCTCCTTTTTTTTAGCATTTTGCTTCCAGGAGTGAAAGCATAGAGATTTGTGTGGGTATATGTGTTTACTCACAGAGAATTCATTGAGGGAAAGCTGAAACAAATGCTTCTGAGTTTTAGTTTTAGTTGTTCATGAGTCTGTCTGGTAGAGAGCTCCATAACATCTGTCATAGCCTTGTGAAACAGCTTCCCTATTTTGTGACCCTGTTGATCCAAAATTTCTTTTTTTCCTGTCATAACTGTCATGGGAAGTTAAAGTTTCAGATGGAAAGTCACTGTCATAGGTACAGAAGGAAAATCCTAAGGAGACCTTTGAATAAGAGGCTGAAGGACTTGAATCCAATATTTTATTTAATTTATAGCTAGTGTAGAGACTAGAACACAACTGTGCTTTAACAGCAATTGACTGTTCCTGTACGGACCTCATTTATGTGATAAGCATGCAGGATAAATGTTCTTTTTTGACTCTGTTATGTTTTCTGTTGCAGAAAATTAACTAAATTTTCTGGAACAGAAATTAACTAAATTAATAGAATTAACTCTTTGCTGACATACAGTATAGGTTTTGTCTTGGACTAGGGTTCAGTTGGTCAAATGTGGATGTCTATTTTACGGTGAGCTGAAGCATTTTTTAGGCTCTGTTAACGGTGGCCGCAGAGATCCCCATTGGCTATAATGGGACTTCAGCTACCTGCATGTGGACCTCTGCATTTAGGGATCTCATAGCTGTATTCTACCCATAGAGTCTATTTGGAAAGCATTAAACAGTTAAACTGTGCGTGTTCTTATAAATGCAAACATGAATGCAGTTGTTATAACCAATCCTGGCTAATTTGGAAAGAGCACAATTTCTTAGCAAACAAACATTTAATATACACAGAAACATTTGGAACAACATTAAAAATGCTTGCAAATAAACCTATGAAGTAGTAAATTCCCTAATGTTCCTCATATAGGCGTTAATGCTTTATTTTTGTAGGATTTAGCAGAATGTCCGTACTTAATGTCTTAACACGCACAGCTCAATGCAGACTTGACGTGGATATTTATTGTGTGTCACATTGATTCTTCATAACTTGATAAGAACGGCAGCTGACCGCTTGAGAATCGTATTGGAAAACGAAAAGTCCAGAACCTATTTACGAGACATGAATCCTATGCTGATACCACTGAGGTTTCTTGAGCCCCAGAGACAGACTAGCCCTTGGGGCTGCACGTGAAAGTCATCAGATAAATGAGTTTTTGTGTATAATGACAGAAAAAAGATGGAGTTAAAAAGAAGATGTCTGCAGGAGTTCTCCTGCGAGGCAAGATGCTGGCTTCACTCTCTGCTGCAGATCACTGTAGGTACTCCAGATTCCTTTACTGGGATTAAAATAGCAATGACAATGAAGCATGCTGGTGATCAGGCAACATGCAGTGGAGTCTACCTGCCAAGTGATGAGGTCCGGTTGCTCTCCTGGCAGTTGATTGTGTTACTATATCCCGCAGGAGACTACTGGTTGTTATCCGCTTAGTTGCGAGCAGCAAACTGTGTCCTACAACTTAACTCTTTTTGAAGGATGATTTTGCCCTGAACAAAAATCATCCCTGGGTAGCAGCTGTGTATTGCCATTGCACCAACAGCCACTGATGCAGCAGCCTTGGCCGCAACCCGTGCAGAGTGGCGCAACTTGCAGCTGGGATCTGGGGGAGCTGCAGGACTTTCCCAAAGGCTGAGGGCTGGGAGAGCAGCAGGGGGTTGTTACAATCCCACCTGAGCTGGGGTGTTCAGGCAGGAGGCCGGAAGCGAACAGTCAGCAGGGAAGCGATGCCTTTCCTAGGCTAGAGCTCTGCAGAAGGCTCAGAGGCAGAGGCTCGGAGCGAGAATCATTTGCAACCTCTCGTAATTTGGTGTCAGAGGACGAGGAGGAGCCCCTGAGAGTGCACTTACATGACACAGCGTGGCACTGCGCAGGGATGTGCAGGTGGACCCTGACACCTGGCAGCATCCCCCTGCAAGCGATGAACATTTGCAAATCAGCAGGCCCAACAATTTTTACCTTGGAATGGTGAAAAAAAAGTGTGAAGAAACATCTACCCAATAATACAAGTTTGTAATAAGTTTTGGATTGCAAGGGAAACTGCAGAAGACTGAAAATGTGCTGATGTTTTGCCAATATTTAAAAGTAAATTGGATGAGCTTGGCTACTTTAGGCCAAGGCAACTTTGACCAGTTCAAGCCAAAATAATGAAATGTTGATGGAGGATTACATTCATAGCAATTAAAAAATCTAGGAATACAGCTAATGCATGGAAAAAACATCTCATCAAACAAATACCATTTTTTCATTCTTTAAGGAAATCACATTTCTGCTTAACAAAGATAACTATATAAAGGTAACATAGTTAGACTTTTGAGGGTGCTGGATTTTGTTCTACGTGATATTCAAATTCAGACTTAGCTCTATAATGCGTCAGTAGAACATGTGTTACTGGCTAACTAACCAATGACAAAAAGTAGTTGTCTTTGGCATCATCACTGCACAGAGGTAATTCTAGTGCAGTTTCTTAGGGACCAACATCAAGCTTGATATGGTTATACCAGGGGTCTAGGTGTAAGTGCGAAATCACTGCTGATAGAGTCTGACAATGAAACAAAGTTTGGCAGAGAATATAATGATGCAGATAGCGTTGTCTAGATCATTTGGTATGAGAGACCGTTGAAGTATACTTTAAGTCAGCCAAATGACAAACATACGGGGACAAGGATTGTTAGCAAAGTAGGGGCTCTCATTCTGGAAAACAAAGTTTCTGAAGAAAATGTTAAGAGTCTGTTGGTCAAGCAAGCCAAAATGAATTCCAATGAATTCCCAGTGTAATGCTGTGGCAAAAAGCAATCCTGTAATCCTTCAATGCATACGCTGGCAAGTAGTGAGTTGGTTTCAGGACTAGTTGGAGTGGAAGAGGTTGAAACTGGAGCAGTGCTGGGGGGAAAGTCAATGTATTTGAAAGGGCACTGGAAAGAGGAATGGCATAGAATAACAGAAATGATCTGAGAATAGAAAATAAGCTTCTTCAGTGAGGAGCTTAGAGCTCAATCTGCTTAAAGGAAGGTTGACTCTAGATTACTTGTGTAAAAACTTTCCTGGGGAGAAAAAAAATCTGCTATTAGAGAGTTTCCTAATTTATTGCAGAGAAGCAGAACAAACAGAACAAACCCTACACCTTTTGAAAGATGAAACCAGACAGACTTGTATGAAAAATTGGTCAGAATTCTTTAGTGAGGAAAGCAATTAACTGTTAGAAGAAATTATGAAAGACAAGAGTGGACTTTCAGATCAAGACTGAATGTCTTCATGCAAGGCATCCTTTATTGGAATTGCTCAAGAGGTGTTTGATGATAATAGTGGGTTTTGTCCATCTCATATATCTGACATTCTTCCCTCTTGCAGTTCCGGTACAAAAGGCGTGTGTACACCCAGAGTTTGCTGGATGACAAGCAGTTTGCCAAACTCCATACAAAGGTAAGGCTGTAGTCTAGCCCAAGAGCTCGAAGCCCTAGTAGCATGTTCAGCACTGACGGTCTGTCCCGATGAGACGTGGTCTATCACAGAGAGAATAGCAGGTCTTGGTATGTTTCAGCCTTCCACACTTGCTAGGCTGCACATCACCCCTGAAGAGCGCACGGTGCTTGCCAAAGCCTGAGGTAGTTTAGCTGGGGGCAGCTGAAGGTCCCCACTGAGCTGCTGCTGGGTGCTGGCGTGGGAATAGAGTTGCACCACTTACGTGTGCTTGGTGAATGGGTGCGCAATTGGACTGGGCTCTGCAGAGGAGCTCAGGGCTCGCTTTCCCTGGGTGGTGAGGCAGAAGGAACACATGATGGGCCAGCTGAAGAGATGCTTTATTCTCTGGCATGGATGAGTCACCGAATGCTCAAGAGCACAATGGTGCACATTGAGGAGCGGGCCTTCCCCTCCCCTCCGCCAGCCCACCGCAGAGCCTGCAGCCCGCCTTTGCTTTGCACTCATTGCCTTGTCCCCGGCTTTAACCCTTGTGTGTGGGTCAGGATTTTGCTGGTATGATTCACACGTGCAGAGTGCTCTTGGTATCCTGTATCCCCCCCCACACCATGGGCAGTTATCAAGGCATGTGTAAAGATTAACTGTGCAGGAGTTGAAAAGGACTTCTGTCTGTTTAGAGGGCAGGGAATGTGGCGAGAAGGTGCGATTTGCACGCTGTGGCATTCCCTGGAAGGAGAGGCACCCACGAAAGCTCCCAGGCTCTGCAGCTGGTGAAACCCTGCCCAGGCACGGCTGGTCGGTGCTGGAGGGTCAGGGATGCTGACGGTGACCAGTCCCTGGGCACTCATTGGCTGGATGTCCTTTCGCATTGCTCTTCCCCAGACAGCTGCGGTGATCCCCCAACTTTGTTGCTCATCTAAGAAATTAAGAAAAATAATTGTAGAGTGGCCTGGGGCTACCAGAGAATTTCCACTACTACTTAATAATTGTGCCTTGAGACAGCACGTGGTGCCCTGGTGACTGTGCTGGTTCCTCAGAGGCAAGGGCCAGAAGCGTGCAGGGAACCGTGGGTGGAAGTGGGAACAAGGAGGGGCACCAGCAGCAGGGCTGGCCATTGCCAGGAGTTGTGTGCACAGCTTGATGGCGCTAACATGCTCAGCAGTGTTCAGATAGCTAGGCAACATGAAGGCTTCCTCAGCCCCCACATTGAGCTCGACTGGTTTCCTAGGAGAGTCAGTGTAGAACTGGGGCTCCAGGGACAGAGAGTGGTGATGTGGAGAGACTCCACCTCATGGGCCCGCGCTTAGAAGGCCCTGTGCTGCGGAAGAAAGTGCAGAGATGCTTTGGGCGTTTCTTATTGAAGAAGGATGTAGGACTGGAGGAGATTTCCAGGGCTTCCAGGTAGGTTCCTTTTTGCTGTATTACATGATTCCCTCAGAAACCCACTGTGCAGAGCTACATCTTCACAGCAAGGGATGGTTTGATTTCTTGTTTTTTTTGCTTTTGTTTTTGTTGTTGCCCTCTGACTAGACATGTGCCATCATCTGTCTGGCTTGTATCCTACTCAGCTGTAGTTTCAAGGCCACTTTCATCTGTGAGCCAGCTGTTCCATGAAACACAAAGGAGGTGTTAGGTCTACTGAGTTACCTTGGACATATGCCCGAGCTCTGTGCTTCCTCCTCCTCAGTGTTCGTGGCAATGCTAGAGCTGTTCATCTGTCAGGTTCAGGGTTCCCGTCTTAGCTCCTTGTACAGGTCTGCACGGTGCTGTGGAGCTGTCTTTGCTTCTGGGCACATATGCTCTGCAACAGAGAGGCAGGAAAGGGTTGTAAGTTTTCAGTTAACATATAAAACAGCAACAGATGAGCTGGATGGAGCCACAGATGTAAAGCAGAAGGGAAGGACACGTTCTCCCAAAGGGCTTGTCCCACCAGGTGAAATTCTTCTTCATGGGAAGAAGCAAGTCCCCGTCTTCCTCTTGCTGAGTGGCAGGAACACGAGACAAATTGTTGTTAGGGTTCACATTCGACTCATGAAGATTTCGTCTAGTGGCATAAGACTATCCAGGCAGCAATCTGAAAAGCTCTCGGCATCTTCCTGACTCCAGGAAACATGAATCACAGTATTGTGAGCCGTGCCATTTAGGGACTGTATTTCCTAAAGGGAGGGCTGAAGATGCCTGTGATGAGGAGATCCAAGCAGTAGCATCTGAGGACTTCCCCTAAGAATGTGTGGTAACCATAAATGCGTGTCATTAAATATTTACTTAATCTCTGTGCTTGAAGCTCCACTTAAAAAAAAAAAAAAAACCCTTCATGCTATTTCTTTTTTTTTTAACGTGTCCCTTGCCACTAAGAAATGGCATCTCAGTGAGATACTGTGCTGCTGCTGCCCGTTCATTTCTGCCGAGAGGATGCTGATGTGCATTTCCTTTGGCCAGCCCTTTCCCTGCCTCGGTGTGGCATCGCTGGCTGTGACACTGGCGCTTTGAAGATCAGCCCGCGGGAGAGGAGACCTCAGCCCGCCTCTGAGGCTGCTCCCTGTAGCAATGCAGTGGAAGGGAAGAAGAGGAGGCAGTCACAGAGGGAGAGCGCGAGGACGCGCGTGTGTGCGCGCGTGTGAGGGACTCGTGCCGGCTGCCCGTTCGGAGAGATGACGGTTCTGAAGGCTGGTGGCGGTGCAACTTACCCACCCGGCACAGATTGCTGCTGTTTTGCTTGGAGAGGGTGAGGCTGGAGCGTGTGTATGTGCATGCTCAACACCCGTCCCTGCAGCCTGCTTGAGGATGAGAGGGGCACAGAAAGCCAGGCGTGTGGAAAGCGCGGGGCAGAGTGGCGGGACATGGGTTCCTCTCTGGGAAGGAAGCTGGCTGAGCAGAAAGACAAAAGGCAAACTTCTGGGAACAGCAAGCCCCGAGCCAAGAGCAAGGTACCGCCTACTTCCACCTCCTCTGCTTTGTCACCTCCACTGCCAGCGCGGCCGGCACCGCCGGGAGCAGGGCCCTGGGGGCGGCGGGGGCTCCAGGGCTGAGCCGCAACCCCGTGGAGGGATGCTGCGGCGAAGCCTGCAGGAGGGCAGGGCAGGGGGAGCCCCGGCTCCGCTTTGAACATGCTGCGAGATGTCTCTGAGATGACTCGGGGAACACGGCTCGGGTCCCTCCGCCGTGACTGCTCACTGGCACAGGCGTGCACATCTAGGTCGACCGCTGCCTGGGTTTCTGCTTCTTTTTGTGCATTAAGGGTGCCGGTGTTTTCCTCTGGGAAAACAGCTGCACGGAGCGGGTTCCTCTGTGCTACGGTGCAGGCTGCGCGTGTCTCAAGTCACGGGAATGGGATGAACTCCACGTTTTCTGTAGTGATGCCTAAGCTCTTGGGCAGTGAAATGTTTGTTCCTAGGTGCAGCATTTTCTAGTGCTATGAGGGATTAGCGTAGGGCATGGGACTGTGGGACCCCTCCTGGGGCTGCGGTGCATGTGAGATCTTTAGGCCTGTGGCTGATGGGCAGGTTTGAATGAGAGGAGAGTGCAAAAGTATTCAGCGTCTATGGTGTGTGGCTTTTAGCAGCAGTATGTCCTACTTTCATCTTTTGTCAGGGTAATGACGTTGAAACATGACTCTTACCTGGCATTTAAGAATTTAAGGAAAATCAAAATTAACTCCCTTTTTTTAGTGCTAGCAGACTTATTCTACAAAGTGAGGAAACTGATTTCTTAGATTGCCAGCGATAACAAAATGACCAGGTAAAACTAGTCAGTCAGCTTCACTGCCTTGTACCTTTTGGCATCCACAGGCAGTGGCATTTCTTATAGATTTTTCCCACTGAATTTCAGTAGACCATTTTGAAATGGGCGTGCACAAAAATGTTTATTAGAAAAGACAATTCTGTTTTACTTCAAAGTGGACAGAAAAGTCTTGGCGTTTACCAAAATGTTCACAAAGGACATTGTGCTACCAAAAGTCTTGGGACATTGCCAACTTGAAGGGGAGAGAAGTAGCACACTTAAACCCAGTAATTATTAGCAGCACGTATTCTACTGCTGTTGTAGATGACTGATATTAGTATAGACCCCAGAAGCGATAACCATGGATAGAGATGCTGTTATGCTGCACACTGTACGATGACAGAAGCAAAAGACAGACCTAACATAGGGATGAGGTGAGTGCAGGCAGATGGATGTAGACAGACTGAGGAGGATGAAGAAACAATGAGAGAGTGATAGTCAGTTTGGTAGACAACACTTGTAGCATGTTAGCAGCGTAGCTGTCGTCAACTTCTCTGTAGGCGTTAGAGCAAGAGAGGGGTCTGCGATGAGCGGGAGGGAGGATGTTGGCACAGCTCTTTGTGAGGAGCTGTGGAGATGCTGAAGCCATGCTTGCCGGGAGACGTACCTGGGCGATGGGAGAGAGCGTCGTGACTACAGCGATGCTGGGGAGGGTGGGGGGTGGTGGGAGATGGGTAGGGGCAGGCTGTGAAGGACTTTGGCCAAAGGCATGTCTCTTGCATTTGATATGAGAGAGAGCGTGCTGGCACCGCTGTGTGCAGACTGAGGTGGAAGTGGTGTATGAAGAGGGTCTGTAGCTCCTTTCTGGATGGACGAGGTTGCATTGCAGATAAAAGCATATTGCATTAACAGTGGTTAAAAGTGATCGAAGCCTGGGCAAGAACTGGAAACCTGTGGATGGTGATACCTTGCAGGCTGTTTTCATCTAGCCCAGCATCTTCTCCCGATAATGGCCAGGGTAGGTGACTAAGTAGTGTTTCAGAATGGGGCAAGCTGGTGCAGTGCATGCACCTGGTGATGCCACCTCCTGCCTTGGCTGTGATAGCAGGATGCAGAGGGAGCCTAGCTGTGCCAGGCGGGATAAGCCTGTGTCCCCACGTCCCTGGGGACAGGCTGCGTGGTCGCTCCCGAGCCCCATTCCTTCGTCAGCGGCACGTGCTGGTGCTGTGGGCCCAAGAGATGCTTGCTCAGTGAGCTTATGGGCCACCTGGGCCACCAGAGCCGAGGCCACAGCGGGAGGAAGGGGTGCAGAGCCTCTTCACCCTGTCCTTCCTTCACGGCTGTAGAGGAGCTCTGGTTCGCGCACCGCAGCAGTATTCGGGGTGTCTGCAGAGGCAGGGGCTGGCCGATGCTGTGCCTTGTCACCTCGGCATCAGCATGGCTGCTTGGACTGCTGCCTGGTGCACGAGGCCTCCCCATGTGTGGTTGCGCACAGGTGACGTTTTGGTGCTGCTGTTGCTACCTATACCAAAGGGCTTGTGTTTTAAAACTGGCCTATGTAGCAGTTTTTTATAACTTTCTTTTAACTTGTCCTTTCAATAGTTATTTTCCAAAGTCTTAGGACCCAGATTTCATCTGTCTTATGGGAAACTTTTTTATTCCTAAAAGAAGCATTGAAGGAATTCCTCTACTCCAGGGACTTGCTCCCCCAGTGCCAGTTTCGGGGTTCAAAGCAGAGACTCTCCTCCTGCCCCGGCCGTTCTCTCAAGCGTTTCTTAGGGAATAACAGCACAGTGTCCTCTGTGATGGTCTCCAGGAGAAGATGGGCTGGCAGGCTGTGAGGGCGCAGGCCATCCAAACACAGCTTGGGATTTCCCATTAAGGTTGTGGTGCCATGGTGCCAGGCCAGTTTGCAATCCTATTTTAAATGTAGTTGTTTCCCTGAATATTAGATTGAAGAGAAGGCGGCACCTGTTAATGCCGCGAGTAAATGCTGGACGTTGAAGCGGTTTGCAAGAAAGTATCATGAACAGATGTGCAGCTGTGCAGGTGCTGTGTAATAGCACCAACTTCTGGGGCACCATGTGCGTGCTGTCTTCAACGTGTATAAACTGAGAATAACCTGATACCGACTGTGGTGTCTGTGCTGCCCCAGTGCAGCGCTTGGAGCAGAGTGCCCGACACTGTCTCGGGGAGAGGAGCGCTTTCTGGGGAGTCGCTATCAGCAGGCTTACAGCTGTGGCTGGAGGTCCCGTGCCCAATCCTCTCCCTCCTCCAGGGCTCGCACCTCAGAGCAGAACATCTCACTGCAAGGCTTTGGTCTTGTTCCTGTCTGGAGTGCTTCCAACAGGCTCAGAGAAGCTCTGAGGCAGCCTCAGAGACCACATTTGAACCTTCTTCTTGTGTGTAATGAAATCGATTATTTGACACTTTTGTGGGAATCAATAAAATGTCTATTTGCTGCTGCCTAATAGCATCTGTGAGCGCTTGTCAGACTGCTGATGCTGAGGGAGGAGATCTGTGTTTTCCAGCAAGCCTCTTCCTAGTGACCAGGTGGCATCTGCCACGCTCTGGAAGTCGGGTAGTTTGTCTTAATTCTGGCTGGTGTTTGGAGTGAACCAGACCCTGAGAAAAGATTAGTCTTTCTTCAATACTGAAATTGCTCACAGGCCAAAGGGAGGCGGTAGAGTAGAAACATGGGCATGCACTTAGCATGAAGGGGCTGTTTTGTCTTCCCGTTCTTGCAGTGCAGCAGAGCTGGGTCTCTGCAATTGGCTTCCCTCCGCACCCAGCCTGCGATGAATAGTAAGTGACAGTTAGAATAATTTCTCTGCAAGAATATCTCATTTATTTTCTTTCATTCAAATTCAAGAGAGAGAAGCTTGTTCCCTTGCACCAGTTTCCTCTCAATGAGCTTTTTTTTTCTGGAGGCTGTTGATTTTTCTTGCAATTTTTTGCTAATGGAGGATAATGGACTACAACACAATGGCTGCCAGCTGGACAGCTGGGAGCTGTGCTCTCCTCCTTCCCCAAGAACATTCCTAATGATTAACCTCATTCTCACTTTTGTAAACATGCCTCAAACTTGTTTAGCAGTCATCTGCTGACACTGAGTGTTTCGGGTAATGATACGCATATTGAGCTGAAGCACGGGAGACTTCCTAATTACATGAGCGGAGATGGCGCGAGAGGTTGCAGGGGTGTTAGCCCCTGTGGCTCCCGGGCTATCGGATAAGGGTAGAGCCAAGACTGCAGTTCCTGTCTGTGCTCATTAGACTCCTCCATCTCCTTTTCTGGGAACAGCAACACTGTGAAAGAATTTCTTCCCGATGGGTTTCCAGATGACACAGTAGGAAATGTAGTAGGTGGTGCACTCTGCTGCATTGGAAAGCTCGCTGAGAGCCTGCGTCAGTCCTGCTCCCGGGGCAGCGGGAGCCTGTGCTACTGGGTGCTGGTGCTCCGATCCCCCGTTCACGTGCTCCGACTCCCAGTCTGGTGCTCTGGCCCCCCAGCCTGGTCCTCCAACCCAGTGCTCTGGCCTCCCGCCTGGTGCTCCGACCCCCCAACCCATCACTGCAACCCCCCAGCCTGGCCACTTGCAGCCGCCTCTGCCAGCGGCGTGATGGAGGCAGACTGAGCCTGCGGAAAGCGGTGGCGAGGAAGGCGCATGAGAAATTAGAACCTTAAAACACCAATTTAAAGCAGCAAGGGGAATCTTATTCTAGTCTTTAATTCTATTTGCATGAGTTGTTGCTGTGTCTTGGTTTTCCTCCCCAGAGAAAGCTTGCTTCTCTCTGGTTAGTATAGCCATTCAAACGTATTGATTTGCAAATCACTATAATCTTTACACTAACTATGGTGCTTTTGCTCATGGGAAGATACATTATGAATGTTTATTTAAGCAGTTGGATAGCTTTATATAAATACATTTAAGTTTTAATTTTTGCATGTAGGAAATTGGATGTGATATTTTTATGAGCATATGTTTTTTTATTTTTTTGATTTGTATCAAACTGCATTTGAATGGAAACTGAAATTCAATTAAAATTAAAGCAAAATAGCATTTTAAATTGTGTCTTTATCACTTAAATAAATGTTCTTTAAATGTACTGGATACAGAAGAGGAACAGCAATTTATCAGTATATATCTTTTGTATTTAAAGCTGACTGTTCTTTTAAGCAAGGGAAGATTTGGTCTGCATTAGTGAATCTCATCACAAATTCTCCGAGGTATTTAGGTATTTAAATGCCAGAAAGTAAGAAAGTACCTAGTGAGAGTTCAAAATTGCCTAAGTGGTTTAGGGATCTGTTTAGCTCCCCTTGATGTCAGTGGGAGTTTGACATTTGCTCTCTTCTCTTCCTCTCTAGTCACCTTAATACATTTGGAAACCTGGCCCCAAATCCTTGCAGTTCGTAGAATAATGAGCTCTCACTCCTTTCCCACCAGGGTTTTATTCATAGATTTGGTGAGAAAAGCAAGCTTCCTAACTTTCTCAGCTCTCAAATCTTCTTTCAGCTGTGAGTGAATCAGTCCAAATAATAAGGAAAATATACTGTTGTGTTTCTAGCTAAAATGAAATGAAAAACAATCACATAGAAAGCTTTTCCGTGCCGCATAAGCTGAGAAACCAACATGGCAAAGGTAAATACCACCACTTGCTTCATTGTGAGAACTGGATATAATGTGCCCAGCCATGGGATACCGTTGTGACATGTTTATAGTCATTTAAGTTGATTTCAAAAGCTAAATGTTTTGTTTCTGCTTCTGAACATTATTCAGAAAAAGTGGCCTTTAGGTCATGACTATTGGCAAAAAGACCATTCAATCAATACATTTTTTTTCAATGCTTTTAAGTATGGCCCTTAACAGTTGTCATGCTGCAAACTCAGTTTTAAGCAGATGTATTTTTAAGCTGAGAGATACCTTTAGTGTAACTGAAGTATTACTTAAATGAAAAAAATTAAAGCTGATGTGAAGTCATGGTTTGCTGCGAGCCTCCTCGGACACCCCTGTGGCCGCTGCCTGGGTTTGCCGTGACGATCGGGGCGCGAGTGGGTGCACGGGGGCTCCCTGCCTGGACCCCTGCGCGAGGAGGGAGCTGGTGGGGACGGCTGGCCTTGGAGGGGTCATCACAGCGTGACTCTGGCTGTGCCAAGAAACACCAGTTTGATTTTGGCTAAATTGTTTGGTCAGGCCTGTGCAATGTTTTTGCTTCAGCCTTATTTGCATTAGATTTGCCTGCAGTTAATTGCTAGGAGCGTGCCCGTTTGACAAAACCCAGCAGAAATGGTACCTTTATGCTGTGCACAACTAACAAGAGGAGATGGTGCCTCTCTCCTGTTGTCGGACACCTGTAGCGGAGCAGGGGTTATTTCGTGGAGGCTCCCCAGGACTGCTTGCCAGTCCTTTTCCAGCCGTCTTAAAACAAAGACAGAACGTTCTGGGAACAAACAGGAATTTTAATGTGGTGTTTTAACTCTCTGGTTGTTAGCCTGTGAAGGCAAGATGCATGAGGGACCTTCAAGGGTGAGAGTTCCTGGATCTTGATGCATTGATTTGAAGTGTTTTGTGACTGAGATAGCTTAATTGGCAATTTCCTGTTCTTTTGCATAATCTCATTTCTGTTATTTCCCAGATCTGACTATTGATATAGTCCTGTATAGCTATTTGGGAAGTAGCAGAGCGCCTCCCAAGAATTTGTGTATAGGAATGGCTGTCTCTGTGGTCATAGAAATATTTAACTTGGCTGAAACAATGTATTTTTATCTAACTTGATTCTGGAAAACAGCTTAATTGCTTTAATTATACGCTTCTCCATTGGCAAAGGATAAGAAGCCAAAAGCTGTTTTATAATGAGAAATATAAGGAAGCTATGCTTGTAAGTGCTGCTGCTCTCTGTGCCTAAAAATCAAACTACTCAGGTTGCTCAAGTGACTGCCTGGTTGCTCAGAGTGCAGGTCCAAACCCTCTTTTTTTTTGGCAGTGAGGGTGGCTTAAGGTGACCCTACTCCTAGCTGCTAGTTCCTGTCTCCTACCACAGTTCATGGCTTCAGTTGCACAAGCACAACACTTAATAAGTCCATGCTACAACTTGATCAGTGACATGATCTAGGTTACAAATGATTTTTTTGTACATTTCCTTGTAATGCCTTATTTCAGATTCGTCCTAAGTGGAGCAAGGCTGTCATGTCATCTAAATTCTGGGTATGGAATTCTTGGTAGTGTCATAACATTACAGTTTTGGTAAATGATCTTTTTCACTGTTTATATTCTTGGTTTTGTTGGTATTTGGGTTGTTCACTGAGGCCTAGGACCAAACTCAACGGAACAAACCGGGGCAAGCAATGAGCAGAAGTCACTATGCCTACATCTTGTCCCTCGCCGTTGTTTTTAGGTTTGTGAATGGCAGTCAGGCACCAGACTGCGCATCTGAAGCACACTGCTGTGCAAATGAGCAGTTTTAAACTGATGGGAAGAGAGAATATTCTTCTATGTAAAATGTAACTGGTTAAGTCTCTGGACTTGACAAATTATTTTGAAGCTTTGCTATGGATTTGGTCTGAAACCTTGGACAGGTGAACTTTCTTCTTTGTTCTTCATTTGGAAAGGCAAGATAGTAATTGATTATCCGCAAGGTAAATTCCTTGCACAAACCTGTTAACACTTACATGGTATGTGGGAACTGTGGTGAGAAGCAGGCATCTACAGAGAAAGAATGCAAATCCCAGAATCAGGGATGCCTTCCTCTGCATACTCTTTTTACTCATACATTTTTTTCTTCAATTTCCTTTTTAAGTATAAAAGCGTCCATTGAAAGTTGACATACTGCATCAACTTCCTGGTATCAAAACATATGTTTTAAATTCCTTGAGCACCTAGAATAATAGAAATACATTCTAGCACACTGCTAGTGAGCGCTGATGGTCTGGGTAAGACACATTCATGGATCTGTAAATGAGAGAGTCACCGGCAGAACTTGCAGAGAAGAACTTCAATTTACTATCTGAAATGTGTTTAATAACAAGATACAAGTGAAATTGTCATGAACCTCTGTTGCATATTCCAAAGTGCAGTGTTTGCCTTTTTGGGCACCCAGAGTTTTGCCATAGACTTCTCTACTGCAGGATT
The DNA here is from genome assembly GCF_040807025.1 of Struthio camelus. Lineage (NCBI taxonomy): Eukaryota > Metazoa > Chordata > Aves > Struthioniformes > Struthionidae > Struthio > Struthio camelus. The sequence continues at coordinate 313,530 of NC_090942.1, forward strand.
TTATCCTCGTGTTTAAAGAAAGCCTTTTCAGGTGGCTGGGGCATTGACAAAGGGTGAGAAGGAAGGGGGCTGGCAGAGAGGGGTTTGCTCAGCTAATTGAGGGCTTTCTGTATCGCGTCCTTTTTTCAGACAGCGGGCACTTGCATACTCTGATTAGCATTGGAGAGCGTCGCAGACCGTGGAGGGGAAACCAGCTGAGGTCCCAGCTGCTTCTGGGTGGGGAAGAGAGCCTGCAGAAGACATGTCTCTGTTTCTGGAGGCCCCAGGGAGGATTTTGGCTCAGCAGCCTCAGGGCAGTGGTGGTGAGGGAGACGAGGTTGTCCTCTGCGAGTGTGTGCTGCCATCCTGTGGAGTGAGGTGTCGTTGGGGAGCGTGAGCAGAGCGGGTTGCGCAGCGGTGCGGGGAGTCCAAGTCCTGCGGCCGGTGCCGTCGTGGACAGAAGGTGGTTGCCTTCTGGGGTGGACTGCAGAGCGCAGGCTGGAGGCTGGTGCGTGGGGTGGCACCTGGCAGGACGCCGTGCTGCATGGGATTGCTTCCCGTGCTCATTTCCACTCCTAGGCTTTCATCTCCAAATGTCCCACATGTGCTGATGTTGGCTCGTCTGCACCAAGGCAGTTATCAAGGGGACTGACACTGCTGTTGGCATCACCTGAACATACCTAACATCACCTAAACACTGTGGGATTAAATCCACGTTGCAGAAAAGCCAGTCGCCGCAGCAGCAGGATGCGTGGGGAGAGGCAATCGACGCACGGAAGGACAAGCCTGCCCTGCCCTGGGCATGCCCGCCTTTCATGATAGCTGTCAGGGCTCCTCCCAAAAGCCTGTGCTGTTTGGGCAGAGGTGAGAGACTTCAGGGGAAAATGGCCTTAGCATGCAGCACTTGCGTGGCTTCAGCAGGGTCATTCGTGGAACATCGTTTATTGAGTTAGATTTGGTCACTTCGCTACAAGTGAGCTGCTAAGAAGGGAGGGGAAAGGACATATGGACAAAAGTGAGTGGGAAGAACAGGGTTAACACTGCACAGCTGGGTCATGCTTGGAAAGAGGGATGTTTCACATCCTAGATGTGGTGGCTGGAGCTATCAAGTCCAGTCTTTGCTGATGCTGGCATGCAGTTGTGATTTCTTTCAGAGGGTTGCAGTATTTATTGAAATAGCTGAAGAGAAGTTGAAATGGGCATGAGGAGATGGATTTTACTTTAATTACTTAAGGAGTGAGAGGAGATTTTGCGGAGAGGTACTGTGTGACAGCGAGGTCCAAGGGAATGTCTTGCCATTGGAAAAAGCAAAGTTTGTGCCCTGCAGCAATTGATGCGCGTTCCCCTTTTGCCATGCTCGTGATGCAAGTGTTCATGCTGTGAGAATCACTTACACTTCTGGTAAATATCTCTACCCCCTCCCGATGCTGGAGACCTGACCCATTTTGCTCTTCAAGCAACTTCTCATTGCTGGTGCATCGGCGCTGTCCTGCCGTGCTGCTGGGTTTGTTTTGGTGACCCTGTCAGCGGCTGGCTGGTTTCTTTGCTGGTGGTGGTCAGAGGGACATGGTGGGGCGCATCCGCTGATGAGCGAGGCCATGGGGAAGGGGGAGCAGGACTGTGCCTCCGCACTGGGGGATGAGGCTGAGGCATCAGCCATCTCCAGCTAATGCCTAATTGTACTTCTTTGCTCTTGACAATTGCCTTGCTGCACTGCTGTCCCTAAGGACATCAGGAGCAGTGAACCTTGTGACTGAATTGCACTTTGTGCCTTTGTGCTTCTGATTGTGCATTTTTGTGGCATTGACATCTCTGCATAGGTCTATGTACGACTATGCAGATGTTCAGAGCAAGCATTTTTGATGCCAGCTAAAGCACAGTAGATCTGCACTACTGATTAACTCGGCTGAGATGGTATATCAGTGCAAGGGGTTGTGTACTAAAATGCCTAGATAATTTTTAATACATGACATGGCTTATTTATGGTATCAATCCATGGTGCTGCTTTTAGAAAAAAAGTGTTATATGTTTTAGGTTTGGTTATGTGCAGTATATGTGTATGTACTCATACAGAGAATGAATTTGGTTTTAATCAGGTTCATAGCCCAACATTAATTTGCCTTATGCTTAGAAAGTCTCATCTTGGTGGTATTTTCTATCTAACGTCCCACCACTATCTCCTCAGCATGCTGGTGAAATAGCAAAGATGAACTTTGTGGGTCCCAACTTTTTGCAGACGCCTCTGTAGAGGTGGTTCTAAAAGTGCTATTAAGTTTTTCTTTTAGAAAATAAAATTTTGAAAAAATCAAAACATTGCGCAAAATAATATATGATTTTTTTTGAAGTCTTTGAAAAAACTCAGAAATGTTTCGGCACCCTATTTGATATTTTTTGATTTTTTTTATTCTATTTTTTCAACTGGAAAAGTTTGAAATGAAATTTGAAGTGAAGCACTTTGGTAGAACTCATTTTATCTTGTGGAAGAGTTCATTTTTTATGTCAAATTAGGGGGAAGATGTTGGAACTTGAGATTTTTCATGGGATGGAAAATCTGCTTTGTTCAGAAGTGTTCAGCCATCTGTGGATTGATTCTAGAACAGTTCCTTGACCACTGATGGCAGCTTGATTGGTTGGTTAAAGCTTTTCCTGAAGAGTTCCCTCAGCTAATTGCACAGTATTTCTGCTGTGTCAAATACTTTCTAGAGCCCCTTCCCTAAGCTGACTACTGCAAAGTTTGATGAAATGAGCTCAAAGAAAAAAAAATATAAGCCTGCACTTGAAGATCTGAAAAACTGGATTGGAAACGTGTGGAATGGATGTTTTCACACTGTAGTTCATCTAAGTGCTGCCTGCCTGCCTGGGGTAGAGTTATAATTTCTGGAATCGATGCATTATTGTGAAACTTGTTAAAATAATGTATTTGTCATGTATAGCTACCCAAAAGAGAAAAAGAAGGGGAAAAAAACAACAACTCCCCCCCCCCCCCCCCCCCCCGAAACAACCTGGTAAACTTAAAGGAGAGTCTTTTGGGATTCATTCCCCTCAGGAGATCAGATTTAATTTCTGGCCAAATATAGAAAATTACATCAACAAGAAAACAATTTCACAGCAGATAGTACGGCATCCATACTCGTTACACTGTACAAGAATAGTCAGTGTTGGAGGAGCCTGGTCTTTCTTCCTAATTGTTTTAAGTTCAACAGGCAGATAGGCTATATCACTTTAAAATAAGGTTGGGCCACAAAACAACGTACGTGATGTTGCAGTGAGACACTGGGCAGTAAGTTTGACCTTTATTAGTTTGCTACTTAGCAGGCAGTCGGCACACCACTTTCCATAGCAAGCACCGTACTGTCTCGTTGAAGAATGTATTAAATTTACTTGACTGGTATTAAATTTACTTGACTGATGATGAGTCTGTGTCACAGCTGTGTCATATGTATGCTGGCCTCATGGTGTGCACGAACCGAAAGTGTGCATTAGCAGGGTGGGTGAGTGGTTGTCTGCGGGCAACTGGGGGGGCAAAGGGTGGTGGCTGTCAGCCCCTGACAATTTCTATGAAATAATCCAGTGATCTGCAGTCTTGAGGGGTGGAAGGGAAGGAGCATGTTCTGTGTAGATTTGCAGCATGCCCCCCTAAGAGGTTCAGGAGTCTGGGAATAAATATGTACCCTAGTTTCTGATGGGTGCTGTCCCATTGTTCTTGCTGTTGCCTTGAGTCTCCTGAATGGGTATATTCCTCTGGTGGCTTCTTTCCTCTTATCAGGGTGCTAACACTGTGTATTGTGTGTTTTCCTGGGATGTCATGGCTGCAGGCAAATCTGAAGAAGTTCATGGAGCACGTGCAAATGCTAAATGCGGAGAAGGTCTGCAGACTCCTGGAGAAGGGCCTGGACCCCAACTTTCATGATCCGGATACTGGAGGTGAGATTAGCTTCTGCAGAGAGGGGAGGATGACAAGAACATGGTTAGGGTAGAAAGTGTCAAGGGAATGCAGTGGGATTTTGGGGAAGTGGTTGTTTCAGAAGGGATGTAGCAATGTTATTGTCTGAAATGTAAGGTTTGGGACGGAGAGGTATGAACAGAATTTCTCAGTAGTGTATCTTCATATGATTCTTGGGACTTGGAGGCTTTGGGACATGAAGTTACAAAAGGTTCTTGGCGGAAGATAGCGTGGAGGAAAAGCTGCATAGTCTGGGGATGCGGGGTAAGATAAAACAATTGTGGGACTGCGCATCTGTCGATCTGGGATTCTGGGGAGGATGAGGCTGTCTCTGGGACTGGCAAATTGGATGAATATATTGCAGCCTGAGGAACTCTTCATGAAGCAGTGAGGAATTTTAAGAAATATTTTGGAGAAAGGAAAATGAAATCTTGGCTTCTACGTTCCTCAAAATTTTTCAGTCTAAATGAGAATAAAATTCACCCTAGTGAGGTCAGATCTCTAGAGCGCTTGCTGTTGAGTTGTGTGTGTGCTCCTGGATGTAAGAAGTAAGAGTGACTCCAGTGTGTTTTTCTTTACTGACTGTGTAGCGTGAGAGAACTTCTCCCCGTTCCTTTGATTGTGGCGTCTCATAGGGTCTCTCCTTCTGAAAGAGGAGTTACTACTTCTGTTGTTTCTGTTTTAAAATAATGCAGTTTATTAGCATTTAGTATAGCTAGATTATGTGTGTGTTAATCATGGCACGTTTCCAACCCGTGAGCAGTCTCCAGTCTGATGATTAATTTTCTCCGTGCTTCTGGTTGAGCTGGATGCTGTTTCAGGTTGGTGCTGAACTGCTGGCTACCTCTTTACTACTAATGTGTGCAGGCCATTCTTTGGCACTGCGCTCACTGGCACAGTACGGTGGCTTTCATACTAACCTCTCTTATCCTCTCAGATAAGGTGGCTGTGTCCAAACTGCCTTTTGGGAGTAGTCCTTGGCCTATGCCAGCTCCTGAACTGGGAAAGTGAAAGGTTGTTCAGCCAAACTCTGGCAAGGACCATTCAAATAGTACCCAGGAATGTTTATATTGTTTAACTTACTGGTGTAGCTGTTGTGTCCCATCTTGCTGGACTATCTGGACAAATTGGTGCTTATATGAAAAATAAACTGTTAATACCTACGAGTGTGTTCACTATCTGCCCTGGAGCAAACTGCTCAACTCAGTTTGGTTTTGTTTTTTGTTCTGAGACCTTACAAATGTTTTGTGGGATCTTTCTTTCTGAAGGAAGTCCTCCATGCTTCTAAAGCTGACTCAGCTCTCCAAAACGTATTATATTGTAGAGTGCAGTGTGTTGCTTGAAAGGGTCTTGGGAAAGTTTTGGATCTGATAGGGATCCAACTGGGATGCTATTTTGCGGAAGAATAGATAATTACAGGAGCAGGCACTTGAGTACTGAAAAGACCTTCAAATATAGAGGGGGAAGAAGAAAAAAACTGATCCAACTAGTCATGTTGCTCTGGTTCAGAACTGAAGGCAAAATCACAGGGGATGTTATAAGATGTGAAAGCAGAGCATTGGAACAGAGTGAGTCTTGGGACACCTCACTTTCAGAGTCCTAATTCTTGTGCAAGACCACTTTTGTACTCCTTGCTTTACAGCCTATTTCCTGAGCTTCAAAGAATGACATAAAAATGCCTTTCAGTATTCATGGATTCTTAGAATTTAAGACCAGATGGAACTATTATGCCATCTAATCTGAACTCCTGTATGTCTCTGGATCCTTGTGAGCCTGTGTGGAGTCCGTGTGTGTGTGTGTGTGTGTGTGTGTGTGTGTGTGTGTGTGTGTCTTCTGTCTGTCTGTCTGTCTGTGTGTTAAGCAAAGCTTAAACATATTTTCCAGAAAGTCATCAATCTTGATTCAAAGACTTCAAGGAATAGAGGATCCATGCCTTTCCGGAATAGAGGATCCATGCCTTTCCTTCATTATTTGGTTAATCACCTGCACTATTTAAAATTCGTAAATCATTTAAATTTGTATGCTTCAGCTTCCAGCTGTCGTTATACTTTATCTTCTAGATTACAGAGCACTTTAGTACCTGGTATCTCTTCATGTGAAGGTATTTATACGTGGTAATCAAGTTAACATTCAATCTTCCTTTTGCTAAATTAAAGGAAGACTGAACTCCTTCAACCTTTCATCTGAAGGTATTTTCTCCAGCTTTCCTATCGTCTTTGTGACTCATATATCACTACTCCATTTTTAAAAGATTTTTTAAGAACGCAGGTACCAGGGCAGCCTGTGTGATCCAGTACCACTCTCATCATGAACAGAGATACAGTTATTCCTTCTGGTCCTTGCTGTCCAGCATCCCAGGGCCACAATAGCTCTTCTTGCAAGAGCTCTTGCAAGCTCTTCTTCCCTTATTCGGGGAGCATTGGGGTGAGCTGCATGTCTCTCAGGGAGAGGGCCCCCTGTTACTCAAATTTTGTCAGCTACTGCTAGGTGAAGAGGCCCAAGGTAATCTCCCCTCCTGTTCCTGCTGCTGCATCATGGTGCTGCCCTCTGCCTTGTACTGGGGTTTGTTTGGCTTATGTGAGCTGGATCATAGCTAAACACTAGAAAGTGCCTTGTTTGGGTGTTTTGTTTGTTTGTTTTGGAAAGGTGGTTTTGTGCCTGTTTAACTTCCCTGCACAGCCTAAGCTGGAACATGGAAACAGCAAGGTGGGAACAAATCTGCTTCTTCCATGGCTGCTGGCCGCAGCAGCGCTTGTGGTGAGGGTCAGGCTTCACCTGTGGAGACAGGAGGACTTTGCAAAGCTGTGACTTCCTAGAGCACAGCCACCACTGGCAGTGCAGGAAAGTCCACCTTCTCTTCCCCAAAAGGTAGTACTCACCCTGGGCTCCCCTGGGAAGAGGCAGCCTGTGGGATTATGGTGTGACCTAAATGTCTTTTGGTTCTCGTTCTGGAATTGCCCAGTCCTGATTGGTCTTTAGCAATCTTCCAAGCTTTATATCGCCTGCAAATCTGATCAAATGATCAGTACATTTACTTCAGGATAACTGATGAAAATCCAACACCTCACAGAACCTCTTTGGAAGTACCCACATATTCAACCACGTTCCCTAATGACCGCTCTGAGTCCTACTCTTTAGCTGGATTTTAATTCATTTAGAACACGCTTAACTGACATTTTATACTGCTAGTTTTTAATGTCATGTAGGACTCAGCTGAACACGAGTCTTACATCAATACAGCTATCTGCATGAATCAAACGTGTAACTTACCAGGGAAAGGAATGAGGAGTGAGTAGCAAGACCTATTTTTGGTAAAACCTGATTGGCTGGTATTAAGGATATAGCTATTCTTTAATGCTGTGTCAATTAAATTCCAAATAAACGATCCCAGTATTTTCCCAGGGTGAGCATTATTTTTCAGGCTGGTAGTTTCATGGATCGTCCTCCTTACCTCTTTTTGAACGCTGGCCCAACACTGTCATTTTTCTAGTATTTTGGAATGTCCTAGTATTTCAAAATGTATTGAAACTGAACATCACTGGACCAGGAAGATCTTCAGAGAGAAGTTAAAGATTTTTGGCATGAGTTACCTGAGCTTGAATAAATTGATTATATCTAGTGGATGTTGTATATCATCCCTTTTATTTGTTAATGGAATGGAAAATATTTTATTTCTAAGGCAGCAAGATTAAAAATAAATTATTGGTCATTTTGCTCTCTGTGTTTATTAGCAGTTATACACTATCTGCCTAGTGACTGGCTTGCGCTGGTGCTAAGAAATCTTTTAAGAATCTTTAAGAAATCTTAGTCTTATGTATTTTACACAACAGCAAGAAAACCCTTCTCTGATAGTCCTTTGCCATGCCAGACATGGATTTCTTTACTCCTGTGTCATTAGTTCTTGTTATTGTCTCTCATTTCCTAATTTTCAGTTTATATTGATCACTATCTTTTTCATCTTGTCCTATTATTACAGTTTCTTTGTAACTGCCGTCGTTACTTCACTGCTGAACTGGACTGAGCAGGAAGTAATAGTTCTCCTCTTTGATTTATAGAAATGTAGTTTTTGGGCTACATGCACATTATTTTTCAAGAACGCCTAGTCATCGTTTACTTCCTTCTTTCTATTTTAAATTTCCCACTTTTCCCATAGTCAGCTTCCTAATCCATTTTCTCCTGGTTGATTCCCTTTGGAAGCATCAAAGATTGACATGGCTGGTTGGACCTTCCCTCTTTCCATGTAGTTCTTAGTTGGCTAGACAATAGTCGAGTATTTTGCTACAAAATAGCATTCTCTTACATTGGAACAAAGCCAGATCTGTAGAAAAGTGATCATTTTTCTTTTTTCGGAAAATGAAATGATATATATTTTTTTTTTTTGCTGGCTGCACTGGACATCCAGCATTTCTTTCAAGTTAAAGTTGCCATGATAGTGCAAGGTTTAATTTGTATAACTTGGAGATAAACACTTCAAGGTTAATGCATTTTTTCTTTAGTGGTCTGTAACAAAATCTTACCAAGGACCTTTTAACTTGTTACTTAGGACGTTGATGTGTATGCATTTAAGATACTGTTCTGACTCATCAGTAGACATGTAATAGATGATGGGATTTTAATGTAAACTGCATTTCTAGTCCTCATTGCCCACTCATTACTTTCTCATTCAAATAACAATCAGGTGTTTTTAATATTCTAAAATGGTATAATTATCTGTAGGTTTCAGTAGTGACAGTTATATCAAAATTCTTATTACCAGTAAAAGCAGTCCACATCCTTTTTCTTGTTATCCAGTCCCCTAGGATTTTGAAATGAACAAAGAGGAAGAGAATTCTTCCTCACATTCTTTATTAAATAGGTTTAATTACTTTTGACATGGTGCATTTGTGCTGCATTTCCCTCTTCAGAATCATTTCACTTGTGTTCTTAGTTTAATGTCTTTCTAATTGTTCTACCTATTTCTCAGCCAAGGTCATTATCTCACCTCTCTGTGAAATGCAGGTCATTCAGTGAGAAAATCCTCTAGAATGGTCCACTGTTCCCTAAACCAAAAATTCTGAGTTTTGCTCCCCTCATGTGGCTAGTGATTCACTTTGAGTACTTTCTACCCAATGCCTTCTCTTGCTTCTAAGACTAAAAGGATCTCTGAGACAAGCATGTGGACTTTTCTGTTCTACAGCTTTCCTTTAGTGTCCTCGTGCCCCGTTACTAGTGAATTCTTGCCCTTTAGTTTCACAAGCTCACCCAATATTAAAAGAAAATCATGGGCAGGATTCAGCTGTCATGCTAAAACACCTAAACATAAGTGCCTGCATGTCAGCGTAGTGTGGGTTGTGCATCAGTTCCCGTTCCCTTGACTGAACTTCCAGGTTACGATGCAGGGAGTCCAGACGGTGTTTCAGCTGCCAGCCCTGAGGCCGGACTTGGTTGCCTTGACGGGGCACCTCGTTCTGTCTGCAGTGCCTGGGGGTGTCCAAGATTTCCGCAGGAGTCTGGCACTGGCGGCACAGGGCTCGCAGGAGAGCTGTGCTGCTCTCCCTGCCGTGGGAGGTCAGGTAGGACACCCTGTGGTGCCCAGTCTGGTATGAGTGCCCACGCTCAGACAGCTACGTCCCACCCTGTGGGGCTATTGCAGGGCGAGCTGAGCTGCACTCCACTGTTTTATCCACTTTGTCCCCATTAACTATGATGGGAACTTATACATCCACATTTAGGCATCTTAAATTGCAGGCTGAATCCCACGCTCTTGGTATGACTTGAGGAAGACAGTACATTGTTTGACCGTCTACCTCTCATACTTAAAAGAGTCTTTCTTGGTGATATTGTTCAGAATTTGAGCCTCTCATGAATCTTTGCATAAAATATGAGCTGATAGCCTTGCTGAAAGGAAACAAAAACCATAGCCAGGAAAATATAATACATTTGTCACAGAATTTTTCTAACTACTTCAATACTGGCCATAATAGTAATGAATAGAGAAATGGGTTTGGAAAGAAATCATCTGAAATTCCGTTCTGCAGCCATCTCCGAAGTACCCATTTTGCTTTCTTTTTAAGAAGGCAGGTTCCTTGCAGAGGCGCCGATAGCAGTTGGTACTCTTGTTCTGTTGCCCATCTTGACATATTGCAAGGCTTTTTTCTCCATTTCTGTCTCCCTAGTTCCTTCCCTGCAGATCCTTCTCTTTAGGCCAGCTTTAGGAATAACTCCCTGGTCTAGCTGTCCGGTAAGTGTTCATTTCTTCAGATGTTGCACAATGGTGTGATAGGCGCTTCTGAACGATATCTTTCATTTGTCACCAAACTGCACTTCATACCCAGGACTATTTTTTCCTCCTCGTAGAAGGGAAAGCATAGTGCATCCAGCTCAACATAGGTGTTCCATTTGTGCATCTGGGATAGATCCATGCCTGAAAATAGGGAACCATATTCCCTGTGAAATTCCTACTTTCAGACCTATTTTCTTGCTAGACCTGCCAAATCTCCTTGGCGATGGATTTCTTTAATAACCTAGGATTTCTTGAATTGCTGCATGACAGTTGAGGAGGAGGCAGAGACCCTACATGGCAGGGTATGAGAAGAGCACTGTGGACAGCACAGTCTTATGATCGTATCAGCAGTCAGTCTTTGTGGTATAGTTTGGTACTGCATATATTTAGAGTGCTGATACTGCCTTGTTACCAGGGCATTGCCCATCCCTGACTGAAATGCCAACAGATCTGTTCTGTCTGGTCTCTTGATGGATCCACAGCCTGACTGGTGTTGCTAGCATTGCCGCTTGCCACTTTTGATGTGCTTGGGGGAGAAGTCATGCCAATGACACTGCTGATACCAGAGGTAGGACCTCAGACTCCTTAAAGCAGGACAGTTCCAGTTACAGACTCCCCGAAGGAGAGGAGCCCTGCTACAATATGGTCATATCTGTAGCTCTGGTCATTGATTTTTATTGTTTTATCACCTGTAGGGCTTCTTTGGATGTATAATTGAGACACTGAATCTGGAGGCGTTATATGTTGTTGTACTGCTTTTCTGATGAGTTGGAGTTAAGGCAGAAAAGGCATGTAGCAATTCCCGCCAAAGAAAAGTTTGTAGAGTTTATTATGTACTTTTGATTCAGACTTGCCTTTCTTTCATTCTTCTACAAGAAGCTAAATTAGTTATCTCAAGTACCTAATTATGCAATTAACACAAGATTTAGAAAAATAAGTGGCTCGTTTTTTCTGCGCTAGGTTAAGCTAGTCTCCTGTGAACAGCTGAGCTAGCACACTGGGATGGAGGTCCTCCAAGTGTAGGGTAGTGACAAGCAGTTGGAGGAAGGCTGGGGGAGGTAACCTCTTCAACCAGCACAACCGCAGCTCGACGAGAATATTTTAACAAGCCTTGAGAGAGCTCCCATGTAAAATTGCCTTGATATGATTTGTAGTATGAATTTTAAAGGCTGCACAAAACTGCATAGCCAGTTATTTTAATATCTAGCTTAGTTTAAGCTAGCCTAGCTCAAGCTGATTTGGAAGTGGGTTAACAAAATCAGATATCTGGGTTTTTTTTAATCAAAATAAATATCTTTGGGCTATTTTTATTTAATAATTTTAATCAAAGAAAGTGAACATCCATATCACGACAGCACATATGGACAGAGCTTCAGATTATAATTCTTTGTGGAAAGCCATGTGAGAAAACAAGATTAGAAAGGACACCTGCCTCTCTACCTCCTGGTAAAGATTTTAGGATTAGTAATGATGCTTGTTTTGTTGTGCTGATCATTACAAGAAGTAAGTTAACAGCGATATATTCAGTTTTAAAAACCCAACAGTGGCACATGATGTACAAGTACTGCTTCATTATGGGATCGGACTTCTGTAACTGGAGGCCTCTCTTCCTCTTTCCTCATAGTGTTTTTTGTTGTTGTTCTTACGAGCTCTGGGTATTTTTAGCTGAACATTAGGGTATTGGGCATGATGACAAATAATTTTTTTTCTCAGATTATTTATTTTCTTCTACAAGTTTTCAAACTGGCATTTGTACCATAATTACAAGTGTATGTTAAATTATAGGATTGACATGTGTCAATTGTGGTTCCTTTTTGTACCATCTTGTCCTGGGAGAAAATAACGGATGTATGTGCAAGTTAGTGTTTTATTCTATAACAGCAAAATAAAAATATTATTGTTCTGTGTCTTTCCTGCTCTGGCTTTATGTTAGATAAGCCAAGGGTGATGGGTGGAAGAATATTTTATCTTGTAGTTTTATATTCAAAGGGGTTACCTGGGTGTCAGTCTGCAACACAGGGCATCTGCTAAAATGTTAAGAAAAGGATTAAGCTGTTGGGCTGCCAAGCTGCGAAGGATACGTGGCACCTGCAGGACACGGGAAACCAGAGAATGGAGGGAGCTGCTGGGGATAAAGTCAGTGAAGTCTGGTCTCAGAACGCCGTCTTCTTGTTGATTTCTGAGGAAGCGGCGAGAGCATGTAGAGAGAAAGGACAGCATTAAATATTTAATATTTAATATTCCCTTCCAGAACGGGGAAGACCTTAGAACTGAAACCTTGGTGTTTTGAACTTTGATTAAGCCTAAACTAATTTAAGAATTGGCTTCTATAGCTACAGTTCTGGCAAAACCTGACTAGTTTTGTAGGAGCTGGCTTTTTTATTTCGTTTCTCTTAAAGCCTAGTTTTAGTCTGAGGGGAAACCTTCCTGTTGAAGCACAGAGCCTTCAATACTATTGTTGCATGCAAATCCATCTGAGTCTACCAGGCCTGGGAATTACCCCGCTCCACTTGTGGGACCTACCAATCCTTCCAGCTGCCAGGGAGATCTGAAAATGCGGCCAAGACACAATGTGTCTTATGGAAAAGCTCCCATGGCCTGGTGGCCAGCGAAGCTGCGTCGGTAGAGCAGGAGGTGGGGATGTCCGGGACGGCCTCTTTCACGCACAGCTTTTGCCATATTCTGAAGCTAAACCTGGGAAAGCTGTGGTTGTCGCACAAAAGACTTCACTCCTGTGGCAGAAGAGAGTTCAACTGTGTGCCATGGTCTGGAGATGCAGGTGAAGTTTTAAAGATACTCTGGTCCCTGAGACAAGGAACAATGCTGTAAATGTGGTTATTTTTCTCTGGGAAGCCAGGGAAAGGAAACAGACTCAACCTGCTGTGGCGTCATGTTGCAGACATGGTTGCTGACGGGTGGTTGCTGACAGTCGTCTGTCTGCAGGAAGACACAGCGGGTGGATGGCTGGGCAGGCACTGTATAGCTGAGATAAAATCACTGCTTGACGTGCTCGTTTCCTGGCCAGCCAGCAACGATGATACTCATCTCATTGCCACTGCATTCAGCAGAAGCTCAGAAGCTGGTCAGCGAGATGCTTTGGCTGTGCTACCTGCAAGGCAGAGACAGAAGAGCTCATAACACACCACTCCAGGATCAGGAGGGCTTGTCAAAGGGCAGAGCGGTCGTTTAGGCCCAAAGCTGAAGGAGGAGGGAGTGTTTCTGCTTTCCTGAATGCCAGGTCAGGTGTTGATGCGGCCAGTGTTAAATAGTGGACTAACAGTACTTTACTCTATATACATGGAGCAATCCATTTAGCCCATAACAAAATTTGGGCACAGCAACCAAAGTGGAAACAGTTACCAGCAACAAATCCTCTTCTGGCTCTCCACTTTCTGAAAGGAATGATGCCACTAAACTTCTAAAATGTTCTCTATTCAGGAGCTGTCCCTCATTGTACCATCTCTAGGATTTTTCAGGTATCGTGTTTTCATTTCTCTGCTTTGGCCTTCTTCAGCCTTTCAGGGACTTCTGAAATAGTACTCCTCCCCATCTTTGCCAGGAGATACCCACCTGGCTGACCAGCCAGGTCTATCAGATGTGTGACAATCCAGTAAAACCTGAAACTAGTGCAGCTAGTGAGCTACATAAATATGAACTCTGCTGAGACAATACCTCTCGTGCTGCCAAGGCAGCTCATCTACTGGAGCCTAGCTCTCGTCCCAGCAGATCTCCAGTCCAGCAGAGTGTCTCCTGAAGAGGGTATTCCTTTGGCCAGGGACCTTTGTGTTGCTGAATGAAATGCTGCTCAGTGCATGCTGGCTCTGATTTGTTGCTTAAAGTCTTAGTATGCATGGAGAGAGAAATGGCCAATCTGCTGCCAGGTCGAACTTCCCCTCTCTTAGATACTCTGAAGACCTTAGGATAAGCCTTTCCTTGATTGAGAATGCTTCTACATTGAATTTTTTAACCCAGATCTTTCAAGATTCTCTCCGAATTGCTGGTAACCTGAACAGAGCTCCATCTAAGGTTTCAAGAGAAGGAATCAATGAATGTATTGTCCTTCCAGCGCTTGCAGTTTTAGCAAAGGTAGAAAAAGCTGCAGTGCCTAATTTCTGTTCTTAATTTCTCTGCTTTCTTTACAAAATCACTGTAGCAAATCTACTCTCTTTTTAGCCAGAACAGGATTGCGATTAACAATGCTCTTTTATCCACTGTGTCTCTAGGGATAAGTCCCGCAAGGGTATTGCAAATAGGCCCTGACACCAAGTGCTCTTTTCTGTGAGGTCAGATCTTCAGGAGCTTGGGTAATTCCAAACACCGTTTCTTCTTCTTCTTCCTACAAAAGCATGGCGGGGTTGGGGGGGAGGGCACCCAAATCCTTGAGGTTTTAGCGAAAGCTTTCTTCTTCAGCCACTCCTCTGGGCCAGAAGGGTTACCTTCATCCCAGTCTGAAGGCAGTTTAAAATTGCTCTGCTGACTTGCAAGGCAGGATATGCAGTATTGCTATGTCTGAAAGAAAGACTTTGCAGTATAGGCCCCTAAGAAAAGAGATTCATCCTCTTCTCAGTTTCTGTGAATTTTTACTCTCCTCTTCACCTGGAGAAACGAATATCCATGCGGAAATTATTTATTGGCCATTATGCATGACCCCATTCAACATAGGCAAGTTAATGGTCTTACCTGAAGCCTGTTGGGTTTTGCAGAAAGAAAAGGTTTCTCCCTTGCTTATGGAATATTTCATTTAAGGGAGAAAAGTCAAATAGCCCTGCCTGAGGTTTCAGTTCTAAAAGTTCAGAAAGGGGATATGTTTTGTATTGTAGATGATAAGGTTCTTCTGGGCCATCCAAATACTTGCATTTCTTCTTAGTTTCTTCTTTTAGCACATGCATGCTTTCTATTCTCAGGGCACAGACCAGCCACTCTCCAGGACTCTTCATCCAAGCTCTCTCCTTTAGGAGGGAGATATTTCCCATTTGCTGCCAGTAGAATGGCCTGTTTATTTATTTCTTAGGCCAATGCCAAGTTTACTGGAGATGCAGAAAAGTTTGCCATCCAGTTGCATGAGGGTCATCCAGTTGCATGTGCATTGTCTGTCTGGCTGTTGCATGTTGTCCTTTGCTGATTTCTTCTGAATAAAGAAGTTATTTTGTGCTCTAAATGGGCTGTTACGGACGGTTTCTGTAGGCAAGTTTGACTCTTCCACTTGGGGAAATGTTATTTCTGCAGGGTTAAATCCAGTTAGAGTAGTTTAACAGTGGCTGCACCATAAGATAACTTGTGTTCTGCAGTGCCATCCTTGTGACAGAGGCAATAGAAAGATAAGGCTGTGTCTCAGCTTCTTCAGTGCAAAGTCTGGTGCCTTCGTTTAAGCTGCTGTTGGAAGTGGTTTTAAGAGGCACTGAGGCAGCTGAAATGCAGGCAGATGTTCCCTCCTCCTAACTCTGCTGACAGTGAGAGAGCAGATAAGTGCAATTTCTTAAACTGTCACAGTAAAATTTGCCACAGTTCATGTTTCAGAGCTCCAGGATTTCTGGGAAGATACTCCAAGACAGATTAGTAGTCTTTAAAATAGACTAAATATTCAGACTTGTTTCCTGTGGGTAAACTTTAAGGATGAAAAACATACTTAAGGAGTTACCGTTATGCTAAAATTAGATTCAAGCCTGAGTAATAGTTTAGGATGGAGAAATGAGAAAGACAGTTCCCACATTTAGCCTAGGGTGGCAATTGGGGACCAGTGGGAGAATGAGAGGAAGTCATTGTATGTACAGAGAAATTTTCCTGCACGGTGTGCAGCAGTAGGGACTGTGATCCACGTATGATGTGAGCACAAGTAGGAGCAGGAGTAAGTGTTGGGGAGAAATACTTATTGTGCATGGCAGCGCTTTCTTAGCCTTCTGCTTGCTGTTACGGAAAAAGAAACCTCTGCCCCAGGTGTTTGGAGCTTGCTCCTCATCTGTTTTGGCTATGCTACACTCCAGGCTCTTTGCCAGTTATGGCATAATGCATTCAAGGTATAAATGTGCAATTACTTAGTTAATAACAAGAATGACTCACCTTTAACATGCAATATTTATTGTGTTGCTTTGAATTTTAGAAACTAAAAGTTAAGCTTTGATTCAGTTAGCAGTTGTGTGGCCTAGATGGGAAAAACACTGGATGAAACTCCAGTGCCATGTGTTATAGAGGATTATGGTACTTTTCAGTTTAAAAGTCTGTTAATCCAGTTACTTCAAACCTTTTGTCAGCAAACTGGTGGCGTCTCTTCCAATGTGCAGTGCAGATTAATGAAAAATGTTACGGTTGATTTCAATGAAATTGGAGTCGAAATGGCATTATGTAATGTTTTCATCTACAACTGAAAAGACTACCATGAGGTCCTTTGTATAGGTGTTATTTATCATAGGCAGACACTTTCTATCACCATGTACTACATGTCTGTACAGGGGCAGAGTGTAGACAGTAACCCTGCTCTCCAGCAGATTGCATTAAAACTTTCATATCAAGGTTGGTATCATCTGTCCTGCAACTTGAAGACACATCCACCTCTTTCCCAAATGCTAAAGTTAAGTCCTGGAGTTATAAAGATTTGTTAAAAAAATTCTGATAACAGAATGAAGAGATTATTCCTGATCATGTTGGAACAGTCTCTGGAGCTTCTCAGCTTGCCTTGCTGCCTTTGCCTCTCCTTGCGAGTTCCATTCCTCATAACACGTACCAAATGTGACGAACTTTCACAGTTTCTTTCTTCTGCGAGGCTCCAGAATAGCATCCATATTGCTGTGACACTGGGGTTGTCCTCTCAAGTTGTCTCTTTGCTGCCGGCTTCTGCGGGGGTTGGATAACACCTGATGTGGTGCTAAGTTGCTTGTGAGCAGTAGGAATATGCCCCAGCACCAGGAATCTCGTTCTGGTCTTGGGTATAGGACCTCAGAAGTTTTATTCCACAACACAACTTTAATTTGATTCATTAGTTTCACAGGATCAAGCAGCTTAATGATTGGCAGAATACCTTGTATATAATTAAAACGTTAGAGACGCTTTTCATCCGAGGCTGCTTTTAGCAAAACAAACAGAGAACATAATTACAAGAGAAAAATACAGAAAAAAATGTTACTTTGAATAGAGTAGAAATGAACTTCTGCAAGCTCTTTTGGAATTTTATCGGATCCATGTTCTAGCTGCTCTGGCTCAGTGCCAGCTCAGCGGCACCCGACTGCCAGAGACCATTCGCTTCTGTGCTTTGCTTTGCTTGCCAATTAGACTTGTGGATTACAAGGTGCCATTTGCACAAAGAAATCATCAAAGCAGCTGTTGCAGTCCCCAGTTCTCCTTCCCTATAACCCATTGACTGAAGGAAAAGTTCCATTAGCAGCTTTTGAGGCCCAGGCAGCGTCTCCTGCTCCTTCCACGGCCTCCCATTCCTCTGACCACCAGTGGTGCTCCAAAGTGCAGCGCCTGTCTGCTGGCCACAATTCACTGTTGCAGATTTTGGTTGCAGAATTTATTTTCACCTCTTCCCAGGAGCAGATCATTTGAGCAGCCACAATGAACAAATGGGTGCTGAGTTTGTCATATAGGTGCTTTTGATGAGAGCGGTTTCACGAGGACAGTAAGCATAACACAGTCTACCGGTATCAAACTTGCACTGTAGAGTTCAGCGGTCCAACAGCCTAAAGGCAAGGAAAACAAGCTACAGCCCCTTCTTGTATGCATTAATCGGTTTCTTATGCTATGCAACATGCAATGCATCGCCTTGCTGATTTTCATTTTTTGTTATGGATCTTCACTTATTAGTTAATTACTTTAAACACGTATTTGGATAGGCATAATTCTAAGAATTAGAAGAGTGTAATCACTAACATCTTAGATTGTAGGGATGCCTGTGATCTGTTAAACCGTGAACAAATTACTAGCTGTGGTTCATTCAGCGCATCTTGAAACGCCCCATGTGGACCTTTCTCAGTCTTCAGAATTCGAGATAATTTGATAGATTTTCAATAGAATTCGGCATAGAGACTAGAAAGACATTTGGAGCCTTGTTTTCTGTGTCTTTTGCCTCTTTGAGAAGCTTGGGTTGTTAAAACTGGGGTACTGAAAAAGACTACTGATTTCATTGCATGTGGAAATGGGAGTAGATGCCTGAAGCAAGAGCTGACGAGGAGACCTCATTTTCCATGCCACTGTCTGAAGTCTGTGAGACCCTGTGAGTCCTTATAACACTGCCAGGGCCAAATTATCTCAAAATAATTTGAAATAACCATAAAGGAGGAAGAGATTTTATAGAAATTATTATGGTACAAAGCAGTCACTGAAAGTCGCAGCAATAACAATGGAAATGTAAACAATAGCATTTGGCACAGAGAATGGTCTCTAAAAGAGGATAACTGCACTAGCATCTCCTCTCTGGTCTACTACCTTTCCTTTGCCTTCAGCTAGAGGTGAATCTAGCCAAAGAGCTGAGGCGTGAGAGTGGGGAGGTGCAAAGCAGATGGTTTTGGTGTTGGTGGAAAGGAGGAGAAAGGCTCTCTGGGGAGGGGGAGCCTTTCCACCACAAAGTCCTCCTGAGGGCCAGTTCACCTCCCTGATCGAACACACACTGTGCAGTTCCTGCCCCCCCCGATCACCTTTGCGTCATCTCTCTCGGTATCCAGAGGGGACCCCCCACTCCCACGCCGCCTCGGGGGAAGCGGGCTGTGTCTGCTTCCACCGTGTCAGCCAGCCTCCCTGAGCTGCAGAAACAATGGCAATGTCTCTACAGATGCAGCCGAGGTCCTCCAGGTCCCTCTTCCTGCTGCAGTTGGCACTTTGCAATGCCAGCAGCACATCGGTGTGCTAGTGCTCGCAAGCGGTGCCATTTCTACGTTTTTCTGTGCTGTGTCTGGCACTTCTCTTGCCTGCTGGTTGCATATGGGGTGAGAAGAGATATGGACCATTACCAATTACCCACCACCAAACTCTCTCATTTTCACAGCAGCTGCCAAGCTAAGGAAATATTTCCACTACTTTTTCTCAAGTGACATTGCTAGTCATGTGAACGCTATTACATTCCCATGTAGTACACACGTTGTTACCATGGTAATTTCCTTCTATTCTACTATTTAAAATGCATCCCTTGCTTTCTAGGTATACACTGATCCACCTGTACTCTGCTAAAAAGTTTGCCATTAGGCACTATATATTTGAACCCATTTTACTCATTATACCATTGATTGTGCTCTAAATACACATCTGTGTGTTTGTGTATGTGTGTGTGTGAACTTTCTCAGAAATTACTTTATATTTTCGTCCAGATTGTTGTTAAAAATGAGTGACAGTTTTAAGCTGAGGAAAGGTCCTTAGAAGAGCGAGCTGTAAACATCCTCATTTACTGATGATTTCTCTTATTGGTGAACCAATCTTTAGTCCTTTTGAATGCAGTCTTTAGTAATCTTCATTTTTAATATCAGTGTCTTGTAACACAAAACCCATAGGATTTTAGCAAAGCCACGGAACCTGTCTGGGCTCTATTTCATTTAAAAATTTGGTTAATGGTAGTGCTCTGAAATTAATATTCATATGCTTTTTTATTTATATCTCAAACCATTTTATTTTTCTCATTCTAATAGTTATTTCTACTAAATCAGGAGGTTTTAATTTATGTGCAAATTAGATCCTTTTCTAAAAAATACATAGCTATATTTCTAGCTGATGAAATCTTATTTTAGCTAGTGTCTATACTGCTCCATATATGGTATGAAGGATTTGGACGGAAAGATCTAAAGACTTGTTAGACCTTTCTCAAACACTGAAAAAAGAAGCTATGCTTATCTTTTTTTTGTAACATTGCACTTTGAAGAAAATAAATTTATTTAATTATAATCAAAGTGTTCAGAAAAACATTCTATGGCTTAAGGAAACTTTTCTCATTTTATACCCAAGAACACTTTTCTTCCTTCTGGGTGCTATGAGAAGGCTCAAAATCAGCCCATGACTAGGAGGAGCGTGTCCCTTTTGTAGCCAGGCTCTCTTTAATATCGGCAGGGTAGGATGGGAACCACCATCCCTCGGTGTCGGCACCGCTGGCCTCCACCCAAGGAGGGGTGGCTCATGCCTGTCCGTGCTAGGGACCAAGGTGGGGCGTCTGCAGCTGTAGCTGCATCTGCAGCAGAGAAGGGCAAGCCGTAGTTAGAGTTGGCAAACTTGTGCAGGTTGAATTTGGCTGACAGACGCACATGAAAAAGTCACGTACATGAAAGGTGTAAGGCGGTTCATGACGGAGGTGGCTTTGGCCATCTGGCGCAGAGGGGTTTCTCTGGATTTTCTGAGCTGTGTGCACCAAACAGAGAGCAAGAGATGTGCATGGGGCTCCTCTTTCCACCTGCAAAACCAATGCAGAGCATGGCCATTCTCTCCCCGTGCGCTGCAGAATGTCCCCTGACAGCGGCAGCGCAGCTGGAGCACGGTGCGGAGATGATCAAAGCGCTGCGCAACGGGGGAGCTCACCTGGACTTCAGGACGCGGGAGGGGATGACAGCTCTTCACAAGGCCGTCCGGTGCCGCAACCACGCTGCCTTGCTGGTGAGTCCCCGGGGAAGAGCTGTTGCCAGCGGTGGGCCTGCTGGGAAAACGAGCTCTCCTTCCTGACCTGCTGCGTCCTGAGCTGCAGGTTGCTGCCTGTCCTTTCCAGCCTCCCCGTGTCCTTCGTTCCCTCAGCTTCCTCCCGACGCTGTCTGTTCAGCATGCACCTCTGCCACGGCCTCTCTCTTCACGGTGCTTTAGGGGAGTGCAGCTCAGTAGAAAAACTTGGTAACAATAACGGGAGCCTTGGCAAATGAGGTGGCCAGTACTGCCCCTGCAATGGCTGGTAGCATCTCCATTCCCTAATGCGAGGTGGCTTCTCCTATGGCTTCCTCCCTGAGTTTGGCCTTCTGAAGCACCAGCCCTGGAGTGAGCCACACGCTTCCCTTGCAGACGCTGTTAGACCTGGGTGCCTCCCCAGACTACAAGGACAGCCGAGGACTAACTCCTCTGTACCACAGCGCCATGGTCGGGGGGGATCCCTACTGCTGCGAGCTCCTGCTGCACGACTACGCCAGGCTGGGCTGCGTCGATGAGAACGGTTGGCAGGAAATCCACCAGGTGAGCCAGAGGAGACACTGGTGGGGCCGCGCCAGCCGTGGCCTGGGATCGGCGCTCCTTTACTTCTTCCCTTTGCGGTAGGGAGCCTTTTAAGCTTGTCAAGATGAATGCTTTTCTGCTGTCAGCAGAGGGGCTTGTCCTGTCCCCTTGTGTTTCACGTGGAAGGTGATGTCTTGGTGGGAGGGGAGAAGCGCTGCTTTACCAGTCTGGGTGGAACAGAGGTGCTGTTTTTTTTTTCCAAGGATTTGCACATGATGTACCAGGTCTAGCTCTAGCTCTCATCCCAGGCCTAACACACAAGCTTTTTTATTCTGGCCTCAGTCACTTATGCCTGGGTTCCTTCCCAGATTATGACTTTTTCATAGAGATGATTTACCTGAGATGTATTCATGTGCAGATTTACCTGAGATGTGTTCATGTGTAGATTACTGTAAGTGTGTGTGCATGTGTGGTACCAGGACTTTTCAGGATACAGTTGTAGCCTGATACAACTTTCCTAGCATGGGTGAATCCAGTAGAGGCAAGAGGATGTTATAGGATTTACCTGAATTCTGTTGGTTTATAACCTTCCTGTTCCTCCTTGATTTTCTGTTTCTTTTTTCCCCTTTTGTGTTCTGATCAGGCATGTCGCTATGGCCATGTTCAGCACCTGGAGCATCTTCTCTTCTATGGAGCTGATATGACTGCACAGAATGCCTCAGGAAACACTGCTCTTCATATTTGTGCTCTCTATAACCAGGTAGACCTGTGTGATTTGGGGCATGACAACAAGAAAACAGAGATAGGGCACTAGCCTGCAGGAGGTAAAGAGGAAACACATTGGACTGGGGCACCTTCTTATTGCTATTTCTGATTCTAGACCTGAAAAAGTTCTTTTGAATCGTATCTCTCCTCTCTCCTCAGGTGAGGCTGATTTTGTTTGGAGCACCAGTCTCATTTCAGATTTCTTAGGAGGCAGATGACGAGAGGGCCGATTGTTTAATGTATTCCTATTCCCAGGATGTT
Source organism: Struthio camelus (assembly GCF_040807025.1). Classification (NCBI taxonomy): domain Eukaryota; kingdom Metazoa; phylum Chordata; class Aves; order Struthioniformes; family Struthionidae; genus Struthio; species Struthio camelus. Next base: position 335,840 of record NC_090942.1, read on the forward strand.
TTTGCTGATTTTCTGCCTTACTCATTCTATTATTTTTCCCCATCACTGGTTGGGAGGGAGCACTTTGCCTGGGTGGAGGGTGATAATTTGGTCCAGGTGTTTGTGTTTAACTGTAGGAGGGGGGCATGTGGCCCAGGCAGGGCTTATTGAGCACATCTTGTGACGTGCATACCCTCTAGGGCAGGAGTGTGGGCTGGGGTATGTTCCTTCTCATAAGCATCCCTAACATCTTACTACCAATCTCTGAATTTTAAAGAAGATTGTATTAGGCAGCACAGGGCACCATATCTGTTTTATTTTCTATGTGATCACTGAGTTCAGTTCAGGAAAAAATCAAGGGTGGTGGAAGAGCTATCTCTGATCTTATCTCAGGCCACGTGCCGAGGGTGCAGAGGTTGGTATCTAAGGATTTCTCTCATAGGTTGTGTTCCTTCCTTTATAAGGACTTTATAAGCTGTACTGTGTGTTTTGATTATAAATGGAATTTGCAGTTTCTGTTCCTGAAATGAAAAATGGAATACTGTTATGCTTTGCAACAGGCATTGATACGCATAGGCTGATTTGTGACTTATGTGATAAGTGTGTTCTCCTGCACACCAAGGACTCTTACATCCAGGTGCTTGTCCACAGGATGGAAAGGATGACTTTTTTATGGGGTGGGTTGGTAGAGAGGCATTAAATACTACAGTGGCCTGTAAGCATGTGGAAAGACTGGCGTTTAAAAGCACAGAGCATTCAAAACGGAAGCAATTGAAGGCTTTAGTAAATAGCAATAAAACCACGCAGGAATGTGCTGTGGCCACTGGGCCCTATAGCTGTGCTCCTGGGGTGAGGTTAGGGCATGGCCAGAGTGCAGGAGCCACAGAGGCAGATGGATCTGGTCAGCTTGGTGACCAGGGGATCAGCAGTTAAAAGGGGTTCAGTATCCTTACACTTTCCTTTCTCTTGCTAAAGGAAGCTTTCTGACTATATAGAAACCACATGGTTTGCTTTGTTGTCACCGGTCTGCAATGCTAATTGGTCTCTTCTTTTTTCCCTCTTGTTTGCTTTCCTAGGAGAGCTGTGCTCGGGTTCTCCTCTTCCGCGGTGCGAGCAAAGAGATTCGCAACTACAACAGCCAGACTGCGTTCCAGGTGAGGCAGAGGCTCCTTCCCCTTGTGCTCAGCTCCTCTTGCAGAGCTCTTCGTGCATAGCACATGCCCCCAAATGAGGGCAGCATCTGCAGTGTCCCCTAGGCACACATGTGATAAAACTTTCTGGAACAAAATCATTGATTCAGGGTATCTATTCTGTATTGTCTTAATTGCTAGAGCAGGAGGGAGGAAAGAAAGACAACATGTTGTACACGTGGAAGGGGCTGTGATGATATCCAGTGATGGGAGACTAGAAGAGCTTGGCTTATTTTGTCATGTGTAATGGAGGTTGAAAGGAGAAACTATTAATGCCTATAAACGTTTTGGGATAAGTGTCAGAGAGGGAACAGAATCATTAGAAATAAGCTTTGCCACAAAAATGAATGCATCTAAACTTACCATTAATAAAGTTAGGAGACCTGTAGCCACAGGAGGAGTGAAAATCTGCAGCAGCTTTCTGGTAAATACTCCGGGGAACGCAGGCAGAGAAGGGAAAGCTCAGTCATTTTACAGCGCAACTCCTTCCATAGATTCATCAAGTTATGGGAAGTGACTGTCTGCAAATACCGTCGGCTGCAATCTGTGATGCAGGAGGTTGCTTCCCATCCACAGTCTACTTTGCCCTTCTTTGTGAAAGTTTTTGAACTTGAAAGAGCCAATGTCTGTGCTCTTATTGAGGCACAGTCACTTGCCTGAGGACCTTTCAGAAATGTTTTCACTCCATGTCCAGCTAATACTAATCTGCAGGTATCCCTTGACAGCAGAGAGTGTGCCTGTTAGTGTCTTACTCAAGTACCAGCTTAGGTGTCTGCAGATGAGCTCCCACACCATTTGCCTTTTAGAAAGTCTTTTTCCTGCTTCTTTTCCATGTTGTTTATAGAGTCTCAAGTGTGACCACAATGATGTCATACAATTCCTACAAATTTCATGAGTGATCCCTGCGAGAAGCGTTATCATATATGCAGTCACTCTGGTTAAATGTATGCATCTGCCCCTGTCATTAGAACAGCTGTTTGTTCTGGATGGAAATTGGTAGGGAATTGCTGAGCAGATATTCTGCATGTGCTGGAAATCTGCCACATTCTGGTTGTGCTGCACCCGCTTTTTCTCTCATGCGGAAGAAGTTTACATGTGTAGTGAGTCCTTTGTGTCCTGAGGTACTAACATTTCCTGAAAATGCACTAAATACCTGTGCAGCCTGTGTACCATGAGTACACAGGGAAGCTGGAAATTCTTCTGACTGTTTTTTGGCAACCACAGTGAATTTGCTATGGTTGTCCTTGAAAACCTCTGTTGCAAGCTGCTCGAGTGGTGTTACATTCTGCAAAAGGATATGTCATTTAACTGTTAAGCATATATTTTCATGTGAATTAAGCCTACAGTCATAAAAAGTGTACGTACAACCTCTATGTGTAATTACCATGATTGTATGTACAAATTATGCATCTGTGTGGAGATATCCGTTAATTACATATTTTTGTGTACAGGTGTAAGGAACTAAAAATGTTTATGTAGTTTCAGGAAATGAATATATAGCTTATTTTCTTAATCTATTTAGAAGTGATTTCTTTAGTAAAACTGAGACCATGTTGCTTACAAGCTGTGTTACGTATTGGTTTGGATGCTGAGTGAAAAAAGGGTCTTGACGGTCAAATTGAGTGTTTCTTGTAGGCAGTCCGATATTTTGTCACATAGAGGAACTTTAATCTAGATTTACACCAGGGTGGTGGACACAGCCACCATCATAGAATGAGTTCACCTAAGTTTAAGCGTGTCCAGTGCAGATCCCTGCACTGCATCTAGCTCTCTGGTGCCCCGTAACAGCTGACAGAGCTGGGAGGGTCATTTATGTGGTGAAGTGCAGGTGTTTCCGGAGGAGGGGAATCTCGCCCGTACCGCCACTAGCTGCCCTGGGAGCCTGGGGTGCCTGGCTCCAGTGGGTGCTGAAGACACAGGACCAGAGGAACCCCAGTCCAGAGAGCTTTGCTCTTAATGACTAGTGTCATTGCTGTGCCCTACTCACCCGCAGCGAATGCTAGGAGGTGCATCAGGTAAGCCCTGAGAGCCCCTTGTGAGGGATGTTGTCCCATGACGCTCTTCTCTATGAAATCCACCTTTGCTTAGACCTTTCTCTGCCTGTTCCATGTTATCTACCACCCTGGGAGATAGGTCGTGAAAGGGCTTGTGTGGATGGAGGCAGGAGGGTCTGCCATGCTCACGGATACTGCTGCTCTTTGGGGAACTTTTACTCTGGGAAATGAGTCAGTTCTCATCTGACTTCTCTCTGATTTAACCTAAAAATATTTAGTTCCAGAAAGGGACATCTTCCAGGAAACTGCTGCTTCCTTAACAAATGAGTTGAACTTTGGGAATCCAGAGATGGAGAAAGAGGAACTTCCTGTTTTGGCATTTGTAGGACATGGGACAGCTGATGAAGGAGTGGTTGGTGGTATAGCAGATGGTGGAGAAAAACCAGAGCAGAAAGCCATTTGTTCTTGCTCATGGCCTGCAGAGTCCTAGCAAGTGCTAATGAGGAAGAGAAAACAGTGTTTGTCTTTTGCTTTTTGAAGTAGTGTGACTACTTGGAAGTTTCTGTTCCAGAGAATGAAAACTGTGCTTAGTAATCCAGTCAGGTTGTTTATTGACAGAAGTAGAACCTGATCCAAACCAGAATTTGATATTAGTGATACGTGCTCCTATCGGTTCCTGGCTTTCAAATAGAAACTCTGTTTGCTCACTATTTCAGCATGTCATTAAGTCACTGACTGCTGTGAAGTCTGGCACTTCCTCATGTATCGTCTTTATGTAGTTGTGGTAATGTGGTGCTACGTTTCTGCGATGCAGTTTCAGCATGGCAGAGGAAAGGTGAGTCTGTATGAGGGCGCATGTGTGCTACCCATAGCTTCCGTGGCTAAGAGATCATATAAATACTCTCTTTTTGCGTGGCTATTTAGTCAGATTACTGCACATGCCTGTTGTTAAATTGATTGTTACTGTTAATCAGATAGTTTGGTGTCAGTTGCCTGAGATGACTCAAGATAGCATTGAATAATTTAGAGATTTTAGAAGTTGTAATCTGCTTCGTTATCCTCCTTGAGGCAAATCAGCCTGGGGTAGTCTGCCACATCTCTGTGTGTGGTTTGTTAAGCTCTTCCAGCTACTAACTGGCCTAACACAATGCTTGTGGAGTATAGTGCTCCATCTGTATGGTGGTACAGGAATGCTGAGTGCATGTTCACCTCCGTGTGGTTAATAGCAGGTTTCAGGAAAGAGTGTAAGAGCAGAGTAGGTTTAGGATTAGAGTTTACCCAGCACATCTTTCCAGCTTCTGGCAGTCTTCAACTTACTATTTTCCTGAACCAGAGTTTGTACTTACGTCACTGTCTTTAGTTGCTCTTAGCTTACTTTTCTTCCATAAACTGAGTCCCCTGTGTAGATGCAGTCCTTCCCAAAGCTCCACAGCCTCATCCAAATACTTTCTTCTCCCTGAAGGATGGAGACATCATTTTTCAGGTGGACTATTGTATACCTGAAATATGCTGTATGAAAATAAAGCTTCCTCCGACCCTCCTATCCCCCTCTTTCTTTTCCTTCCAGCTGCTTTAGCAGTATCTGTAGTGGAGGGTCAGAAGCAAAGTGCCACCTGGGCACTAGCTGTCTCAAATCTCTAGCCTCTCATCTGTCTTAGGGTGCTTACTGACCAGACTGGATATATTGACCACTGGAGCATGCTGTGGGTCAGGAGCCACACCAGTAGCATAGTACTTTGAAGGGTGAGATGAGTCTGAGGCCTTCTGTCTTCCGGTACAGTGTTTGTGGCTCAGAGACAGTAAAAAGCGTCCATCGTACCGACAAGTGTGGAAGGATAGGCTCTCATCTCAAGCCTGGGCTATGAAAACGGGCAGTTGCATTGTGCATGTGATGTACTGCCATCCAATTTAAACAATACGAAGATACCCAGCAGAGGGCTGGAACGAGCAGGCAGATGCACTGGGTAGGCAGTTGTACAAACATGGTGAATGCTTGCTGAATCACTCAGTGACAGCCTTCCTCTTCCCTCGGCAGGGTCAGGCATGAGGGTTATGATTTTTGACAAAATGCCAAACTGTCAGCATGGCTCTAGGGCTCTCAAGGGCAGAAGTTTTCTCCAGGCTCATTCCTGCTTTACTCTCTTCTGCCTCTCCCCTTGCAGTTCCCTGATCCCTGAAGTCACAAGGAGCATTTGGCAGAACAGAGCTGAGGCCTTTGTAACATGCCAATGTGGCTTTCCCCGTGTAGGAACGCAGATCTAATGTCTAGTCCTTCCTCTGCCTGACCATCCACGTGTGATCTGCTGTAGGCATGTGTGCCCTCTCATGTTAGGCCGATGAACACTTTCCCTTTGCCAAGCCCATGGGAATGTGCACACCTTGCTGTCCCCCATTCTCATTGATTGCTCATATAAAGCAGAAGATATGTGGGAGCATTTCATTTTCTGTGCATTGTCTTGTTGAAATTGTATGCTCTGCTGCTATAGGCTTGGAGCTGCGTAACATGTCGTTTTCTGTCTCTTTCTTTTGTCTGTCAGCTAGTTCTTCTAAGTTTCTGTGACTTATGATGGCTGAGTATCATCCTCCGCACCGTAACACACTGGGGGAAGATCTCATTCCTGGCAAGAGTTTCTTTTACCGTTCCATTTGGCTTGGCACCAAAGTGGCTAGGAGTGAGATCAGCAAAATCTTCTGCATGAGAAGACCATGGAAACCCCATTTGACCCTATGTCCGCCAAGGCAGACATTAGAGACTTCCAGCCATGGATGCTCTTCTCAGAAGCTTGTCACAGGAAGGTGCCACTTTCTCTTGCTTTTGCTTCCTCAGTTTGCAAAGGTCTGGTCCTCCCTGACTCATCAAAGTAGCTCAGAAGTTGCCAAATGGGCCACCATTGCCATGACTACATCTTGGCTCTGATTCATGCAATGGAGGCCGAAGGCTCACCCCATGTCATCTTGCTTGACTCATGCTCCACCTTTGATGCATCTTGTTACAGTTTGATTGTGCAGTTTCATTGTGCAACAGTTGAAGCGCTATTTCCTTGCTATGAACTTGAGCTCTCACTGAAGTTTGCCATCCTCTATGACTTCCTTTCCCTGATACTAGGCAGGGCTTCCTTTCTGAGGCTTGTGTATTCTCCAGAATACCCCTTCAGGCTGCTTTAGATGCACTGGATACTGCCTGTTCTGTAGGAAGACTTTCATAACCTTCCGTCTGATGATTATTCTCTCTTCTGATGACGTTCTGCACCCCCACCTCCCTTTAAAGACTCAGATTTATCCTAAAATCACTGAGCATCTCTTCTTCTGTCCTGAGAAAGAAACCTACCTGTCATCAAGGTCAGAGGCCTCCAAATTTCCCAATGACCTCTGAAAGCTAGGCATTTCAGATAGGTTTATCAAAGACTTCCCATTATGTATCATTTGTCTGCTCCAGTCTTTCTAGTCTACTGAGGGTACTAGGCAGGAGCTCTGAAGATGCCACATGCCCCTTTGTCCTCTAGACTCCCTTTCTGGGTCTTTTCTCACTTCTTCTAGGATTTTATTGCGTTGATATCATACAACGTTGGACGCTTGGGTACCGAACAATCACCAACAGCTGCATGTTCCACTTCCCCTTACTTCTACCTCACAGTCTTCTTTCCCTCTCCCTTTTCACGGACACTTTTCATGAGTCTATCTTGCCTGGAGATAAATGCTAGAAAATGCTTCACTAGAAAAAGACCCAGATCTGCTTCAGGGCCTTGAGGGCACTAGTAGGCCTTACTGGCCCTAACCAGCCTCACCTGGGCCCTCCACTCACCCCTGCCCATGGGCCCAAGAGCCAATTTAAGCTCAGGCCTCAGCCCTCAGTCCTTGCGTAAGCTGTGTTGTAGGAATACCAGTCTCCAGCTCAGCCACAGCCGTTCCTGTGCTTGGCCATGGACACAGCTGATCTGGACCTGCTGACTGTCTTCTGGCCTGACCTCACACCAGCCGTGTCACTATGGGCCTTCCTGGTGATCCCTGTGCTGTGTCTGACTCTGGTTACCCTCACCAGATCTGATCCTGACCCTGATGTGTGGCTTGACTTCCTGGCTTGACCTTGGACCTTCCTTGTCACCATGGACTTCCTTAGTAATCTTGACTCGTTTGCACCTGACTCCCTTTCTGGGTAGTTCAAGAAGGCAGCACTAGGCAGTGTTCTGTATTTTAGGAGGAGGAAGACTTTTCTGTAAGTCTTGATCTTCAAGAGGTGCATTATATTGTGATAAGATTGATCCGGTGTCACTACTTGAGTTTTGTTCTCGCATGGGACTTGTGATAGCTCAGAGTCCTTCAATCCTTCAGGTCAGCCTGTCTACAGTTTCTTGGAGGTTTTACCAAAGCATTAAGTGCTAGCTGCTGTTCAACTGCAGTATTTTGGGTTTCTTTTCCCTTACTTTATTGACAGGTTGACAGAGTAATCCCAAGAGAGGCGACCTTTCAGATTCTGTGAATGACTTTGTCTCTTTTTGAGCATGTGAATGACATGATTTGACTTGGAAATGAAACCTTTGCAAGCTGAACTTTATCAGAATAGTTGTCGATTCCCAGATGAGCATGTTTCATGTGCAGACAGTCTCTCCTAACCTTGATTTGGCACTGCTTGGGCTACCAAAGAGAAATTGTCTTGCAAGGTGTATGGCCTTTGTCGTCTTCTTGGAAATAGCTGCTGTGTCAAGTATGTGTACTTTGTGTGTCCTCCATTGATCCTCAGCGTTCAGAAAGTTTCCATTTATATGTGGCAGGATCAGGCTGATATCCACAGAAGAGAGCCCCTTGCCTTTCACTTCTGCCTTCCTGAAAGGATGCTGGATATGACTTCCTGGATTGAGGAGCCTATCAGAAGTTCTGTTGCTCAGATTTTATGTCTGATTCACTTCCATGTTGTAGATGGGCCATGTGAAATGGCCTTCCTGACTCGCTTGGGATTTGACATCCAGCTGATGAGAAGTGGTTGACTTTTGGGATCAACATTGACAAGGGCGTGTGAGAGAGGGAGATACCCTCTACTCTTTCAGAAGCCACTGCCCTTGTGGCTCATGTCCAGCTTGCTGTCTACCAAAAGCAGTAGGGCCTTTTCCACAGAACTATAGTCCCCAGCCTTTATCATTGCCAGTGTTTCTTCCTTCCCAGGGGCAGGACTTTGCATTTGTCCTTATTGAATTTCATAGAGTCCCTACTGGTCCATTCCTCCAGCCTGTCCAGGTCCTTCTGGATAGCAGCCCTGTCCCTGAGCGTATTGACCAGTCCCTCCAATTTGTTGTCACCTGCAAACTTGACAAGAGTGCACTTCACTACCTCCTCCACATCTCTGATAAAGATGTGATCATCAGGACAGACCCTTATGGTGTTCCACTTACCACTGGCCTCCAGGTAGAGAACAACCCATTAATAACCACTCCCTGAGCCCAACCACCCAAGCAGTTTTTTACCTACCTAGCTGTCCACCCAACCAGACCATTTTATCCTTGTACTTCTGTACAAATAGACTGCACCTTCCCATGTCTTATCTCTGTCGTCCTTCTCTGAGTCCTCTGAGATATCTGCTGGCTTTGCTACCTCGGTCTCAGAAAGGTTGGGACATCTGATTCACTGCAGCCTCACAACAATGCGCCTTGTGTTGTGGGGCTGGACAGTTGTTGCTGCCATGGGAATCCTGCTCTTTTCCGCGTAGAGAATTCCTTATAAACAGCAGAAGAATTCTAAACTGCTGCTGCTTAGTAGCCATATTGAACAGTTTGTTTCTGTTTAGCCGTGCCTGTGCAACTGTTCCCTGGTGGGATCATCAACCTAGCTACTCTGGTGCAAGCTGTGGGTATGGCACTCCCCCCCCCCCCCCGTATTATATCCTTTGGTTTCTTATCGCCTGGCTAATCACTGCTAGCACATGAGCTGTTGCTTTTCTTTTTGCCCCTCGTTTGCAGATGTCTCAAGGATTGACTTAAGTGTTTCCTCTCTCAGGAATCCAGTACTCTGGTGTCGTGTCTCAGCAAGCTTGCACGTGAAACTTCTGGATCTTTTTTTTTCTTCTCACCTTTCATTTAATAAAAGTAGTCTTTCTGGTTGCCATTGCCTCTGCTAAAAAAGCAGGAGAAGTCAAGTCCTTACAGCTAATCTGCCTTGCACTGTATTTTTCAATGATCTATTAGAGATGCCAGCAGTTTCTCTCTAAGGAGGAATCTAAATTTTACCATGGAAAAAATACTGACTTCCCGTTTTTCTTTCCCAAACCCCACATATCTAACATGGAGTCTGTACTTTGTGTTCTTGATATCAAGATGGATCTTTTTTTGTCCAGACAGTTTTGGAGGTCCCCTGGGCTGCCCCTGTATATTCCTGGAAGATCTGTGGTTCAGCCTTCTCTCCATAATGGCTATGTCAGACCTTGCTATAATTAGCTATAGGGAGCTTCCTACCCTAATCAGAAGTGTGCTGTTAGTACCTGAATGACTTCAGGGACGGTTGATGAATATTTCTACCATTGATATTTCTGGTGTGGACACCTAGAGCTTGACCCCTGCCTCCCCAAGGTACAATGTTATCACTACATCTCAGAGCTGATGTAGACCTGGTGGAGCAGTTTGCAGCTGCTGCTTGCCTGGAGGACTTCAGGACCCCTCTACAGCAGGGCTGCAACTGCCTCCGTGTCGCTCACAGTGCAAACATACGCACAGGCTTGGTGAAGAGTTGCAGTTCCTCAAGCTACTTTGTCCACATGCGGGCTTACTGTGCCCCTACCTTTTTCCAGAGGCCTCTGAGGTACTGACTTATTTCTCCAAGGTTGAAGAAGATCTGAAATGCTGATGGGCACACTGTACCTTTTGTGTTCAGGCTCAGAAGAAGAGGAACAATGGAGAGCTCTTATCAGAGTCCAATATTCTCTGACCAGGTTCTTTCAGATAAGCTGCACAGGGATGGTTTAACGTTTAATATTAAAGTTTGCTTTGAAGGTATTTGATGTTACATGGGATTTTTGATTTAGCAGAATGATACAGCGAGATACTGAAATCACAGTGCAAGTGTAAGTTACACTTTGCAAAATATAGCAATTGCAATATACAGTTCAATCACAATACCAATGTGGTTCCTATTACCAGTCTCTATAATATCCTCACTGTTATGATGCTGGGCATCCCCAGTCTCTGGGAAGGAGTACATGGGTTGAAGCCAGCTCAAGATTGTTGCTATCTTTGAAATTCTTTTGTTAGTTGTTCACATTTTATATACATGGCTCAGTCCAACATAGAATAATCTTTCCCCTGCCCTGTGCTGGTCTGGCTATCTCTGGGCGAAACACTTACACCAGTTGGCACTTACACCAGTTGGTCCACTCAGCAGATAAAGCTGCTTATCTAAAACAAAGGTCAGCCTTCAGTCCCCTTTGTTGAGATAAAGTCAGCTTTCTGTGCAACAGCTGTGGTTGAGTCACACCCTACGTTATTCCTGAGCTTCATGGGCACCTTGTCCTTGTCCATCTCCTCTAAGCCTTCTTCCACTGTAGGGGTTTAGTGGTAGGTCACAGCTCCATGGGTAGTTCAAAGGGAAATGAATCCCACTGTCGATATGAGGATGTTTGTAGTTCACATCTGTGTTCACATGGGTAAATGTGCCTTAGAAATCTCTGGTCACTGGTAAGTAATCTTTCTTTCTGCATATATTCCTTCCAGTCCTCCTTTCCCAGCAGTAAAGGAAGATACTTTATCACACCTTTGACAGGACCTATCAAAAAGTGGACTCAACAGTGGAAGAGGGAATAATTACGTGATATCATCTGAAAATCCTTTCACAATCTTCTTACATAAGAAACCCTTTAGCTCAGTATGAATGTGAGTGGGTGATTCTTGTATGAAGTTAGACCTAAAAATCTTCAAACATAAATCCTGACTTCTCTCCTGTCTAACATGTGTGCCAATGGAGCTGTGGAATTGCTTGTGTTGGCTCATCCCAAACGGTTCTAAAGTAAGTTTTAAAGTTCAGACAAGTTTCTTAATGATCAGTACATGCTAATTTTGTACAAACTTCTATGTCCTCATGACACTCATGGTTGAACTTTTCCATTTATATATAAACAGGATTATCATATGCTGAATATAAAAATAACATGCAAGTAGTTACTCAAATTTCTTCTCATTTTGCTGAAATTTTACGATCGGAGCTTCTCTTTGTCAAAAAGTTATCCTTTTGATTACTGCATTTTTGTGATGTTTCAGGTAAAATTATTCTGAACGGGTTTTTTTTGTGTGTGGATAATTCATGCTATTAGCAAACAGTTTCTTGTTACAAGTAGTACAGGTTTTGTTGTAGAGAGTTTCTATGGCTTCAGTGCTCTCAGTCACTTATACTAAAATCAGTACTTCTCAACAGGTAAGACTAACCTTGGTAATAAAACTCAAGCACATCTCAGAGGTTTTAGACTGCTTTTAACTCAGCTATGAGCATTTCTGATAAATCCCTAGCTTGACATAAGGAAATCATCGCATGAGTGCATGCATAAAAGTTGTATTTCTACTATCTCTTGGACCCGGGTCTGCCTGCACAGCCAAGATGATGCTCAGCGTTGGCACTTGTTGCTTTGTGACGGGCTGATGCTGAGCAGGGGATCCTGTTGGCCCGCAATGACAGCCCAAGGCATCATTGGGCGAGCAACGTGGGGATCGGCAGCACTGTCTCACGTGCTGTCCCTTAGCGAGGAGGCTAAGGTGTCCCCTTCTGGCCATGGTGATGTGGGCTTGTCAGGAGGTGACTCAGACTTCCAGGATGTGTCCAGCAAGAAATGAGTGGATGGTCTCAACTCATGCACCTGTGAAGGGGTGAGGTACCACCAGAGTGGTGTTTAACTACCTGGCATGGGATTCCCCTGATGAAATGCAACACTTGGATATGAGCAACTGTCAAGGCTGCCTATGGCATTGGTGGGGAGCTACTCAACAGATCCTGCAGGGTTTAGGGTGTGATTCATCCCTCAGATGTACTGTAGGGTGAGACATAGATGCCTATACCATGGCTTGATTTCGTTCCTAGCTCTTCAGTGATAACATAGCTACGACAGTTTCACATGGAAAACTAATAAAATTATAGAACCACAGGATCACATAGGTGGGAAGGGTCCCCTGGAGGCTTCTAGTCCTATCCCTGCTGAGAGCGGGGCCTGTTAGCACAGGTTGCTCAGAGCCATGAATAAGTGAGTACCCACAGCCTTGAGCTTCCTGTTGGCCCATTTCTCCAGCTTATGGAGGTCCCTCTGAATAGCAGCCCTGCCCTCCTGCACACTAACTGCTCCTGAGTTTGGTATCACCTGCAAACTTGCTGACAGTGAACTCCATCCCACCATCTAGGTTATTAATAACAATATTAAGTGGTGTGGGCTCCAGTATCCATCCTTGAGTAATTATCTAGTAACTAGCCACTAGTTGGACTTTGTAGCTGTCATCACTACCCTTTGAGCCTGGCCATTCAGCCAACTTTCCGCATTTCTTATTGTCCGCCTATCCAAACCGTCTGCTGTAAGGATTGTATGGGAGACCGCATCAAACATTTTCCTAAATTCAGGGTAAACAACATTCCCTGTTCTCTCCTTGTCCGCAGAGCCAGTCATCTCGTCAAAGAAGGCAATAGAAAATTAGGACTGAAAAGGAACCTGAGAGGTCATTTTGTCTGTTCTCCCCGCCTCGCTCCTCCCCCCCCACCCCAGCCTTGACTGCTGGATTAGCTCTATGTAAATGTTTTATGACTGATGTTGCCTAACCTGTTTGTGAGACCCTTCTGTGCTGGAGGATGGCTACAGCCTCCCTAGGTAGTCTGTTTTCGTGCTTAACTGTCTTTACTGTTAGAAAGCTTTTTCTGACACCTAACCTGAATCTTTCTTTTTGAGTTTTAAGCCCATTACTTTTCCATGGTTATTGAGAACAGATTATTTTTGTCCTCACTGCAGCTGCTTTTTTCTGTTTTTTACAGCCTCATCACCCCTTCCACACCTAATCTTCTAGTCTCTGGACTGAATACCCCAGAGCATTCAGGTTTTTCTGACTGAGACCTTGAAAACATGATCTGATCATTACTGTTGATTTACTCTGGATTCTCCCCATATCATTTATTTAATTCAGTTCCTAAAAGTAGCTTTCAGCTGAAACCCTACCTGTTCTGTACAGAGCAGAGGGATTACATCACATCTTATTAGTGAGACTGCTAATTGTAAATCCTGATACGTTTTTCCTTTTCTACCACAGCATGACTCTGTTGACTCATGTTCAGCTTGTGATCCTGTAAGCCTCAGATCTTTTTTCAGTTGAACTGTTGCCTGCTGTCTTCCAGCTTGTATTTGTGCTTAGTATCATAGACTCATAGAATAATTCAGATTGAATGGACCCCTGGATGTCTCTAGTCGAACCCTCCTGCTCAGAGAGATGCCAAGTCCAGAGCTGTATGACAGTGTGCAGGGCCTTACCTGGGCAAGGCTGGGAAGTCCCTGAGGCTGGAGTGCTACCACCTGCCTTGTTCCCGTGCTTACCTATTCTCCTGGCGAAGAGTCTTTGCCCAAGCCAGGTTTCCCCTGTTGCAACTTGTGGCCATTTTCTTACTCTTTCTCTGTGCACCTTGGAGAAGAATCTGACTCCATCTTCTGTCGTCTCCCTAAAAAAGTAATCTCATTTATGAATTTAATAAGCATGTATTCCAGCATCCAGGTTGCTAATGAAAAAATGGAATACTGCTGAACCTGTCCTGTGAAATAGATAGGGATAGTGTCCTGTGAAACCCATTTAGCATACCTTTTTAGTCTGACAGTGAGTCACGGGTGAGCTTTCTGATCAGTATCCAATTGGTAGTAATTGCATCTAGATTTAATTTCTGTAGCTTTTGAGAGTGTCATGTGAGACTGTCAAAAGTTTTACAGACTACAGCTATTTATCTTCTATTTTTTCACTCTTCACAAAGGCTGACCTGTTACCTTGTCATAGAAGTAACTTGGATCACTTACATTTGGCTTGCTCTTTATAAATTCCTGTCGTCTGCCATCTCTGCTTACAAATTACCTGCTTCACCCAGCGTTTTTCTGGACGTTAAAATTAAGTTGCCTGGTCTATAGTGCTATGCTCTTCTCTTTCCTGTCCCACACCTTTGTAAAGCTAGTCAGTCTCTTCTAGTTTTCTGAGAACTTTCAAAGATTATCAGATTTAACCACTAATGTCTGTGATTTCTTCTAACAGATTTTTGGCAGTGTGATTCAGCTTTATGGTCTGTAAATGTCTGGTGATTTGCAGAAAAGCAAAGGTGATTCATATACTGATTGCAGAAACAGGCACAAAGGCAAATACTCCCCCAAATACTGTGCCAGTTTTATCCGGCTCAACTGATTTGCTGATTTGGTGGTATTTGCTGCATGATCACAGCCAATTTTGGAGTAAAAACGGAAGCAAAAACCCTTCGGCTTTCTTCATACCAAAGCTTTCATCCCCTGTTGAGTTGCAGGTGCACTCTTCTGTTGATCTGCTCTTACAGCTTGTGCATTATAAAAATCTTTTACTATTTTCCAGCTATTCTTTGCACACCTTGCTGTTGTATCTTGTTTTGTACCTTGACCTTTCTCAATCTTTTTTGCATCTGTCCTGCATCTAATTGGGCCTTATAACCTGGTAACACTTGGAATGGTTCTCCTTAACAATTTACACTTTGATGTTATCTTAATATATCATTTGTTTCAGCTTTTTAGTACAATGCAAGCACATTGTAAGATGTGTTTTCCTTAAAAATTTGTATCTTGTTGCTTTAAAATAGACATCGTGGTCCGAACTCTGCAATTTGCAGTCATGTTACCCAGGCAACAGAATTTGCTCAAAAAGAGGGGTTTTGTTAAAGAATGTCTTCAGTTAACTGTGATTTTTCTAATTTATCTTAAATTTTAGCTTACAGTGTTTGGATTTCTTGCTTGTTAATGACATCATATCTTATGATGTCATAGAACATAATACATTTAATTCTACTTACGTAGATTGTAAGTGTTCAGTGTTAAGCATACATTGAAGGGAAAGATAAAGCTAGTAGTTACTTTACAATTTAGTTAGCTTAACTGTAAACTCTTGCTAGCTAACTGCCATTGTTCCTCAACATGTGTAAAACAGAAACAGCATCTGCTGTTTGATGTGCTTTAAAGACTTAATCCTAACTTATGCCAAAAATTTTAGCTGATGTGAGAATGTCCACCACATTGTTTTATTAATAAGGTCCCTATTTTTCTTGTCGCCACCGCAACGGTAACCTTGTACTCCTCCTACCTTGTTCTCTCTTGTTAAACATTTGGATTTCAAGGGGTAGTGGGTTTTTGTAAGTGTATTCAGAGCCCGCTGATTTTGATCTCTAACTCTACTATTGTAGACATTAAATTAATTTATGGAGATGTGGAGCTCCAGTGGGCACTTGGAATGGTTACTCGACCTGTTAGGTACCAAAAATGCAACACCACTTCCTCAAACTTGCTGCATTTGCTATCTAGTGAAAAAACAGGATTTCTTCAGTTTTTAAAAGTATGTTCATTAAACATTAACATGAAATTGATGAAATGTTGGACCTGTGAAAAAAGCTTATTATCTGTGCTTAAACTCTGTTATCCTTAATGATCAGATAACATAACCGAGCCTATTCTAACTGTTCTTATACTTGAATTTAATTAAAAACTTGCTTATAAACCAGATTTTAAGAGTAGCTCGCAATGCAAATAAACTACTGATTGCAATGTCTAATTGCTCCTTTTTGAGTGTCAGCAGTTTCCACATGAGACTGGCACCTATTGGTCTTGAGCATGGCATAAGTGGGGCTTGACACCTTTTGAGGTGCTCAGCATCTGTTCCCACCATCTCGTTTTGCTTCTCCAGTCACGGAGGAGGTGTTGCCTTTGCAGATCTCTGGGTTTTTTTGATGCGCCAGAGGCGTAACAAGCTTTGCTTGCGTATGGACAACTTCTCTTCATTTTTTCAGTCATGGTGCGTCTTTAAACCTATCGGGAATTATAGGGTAAAGCAAACTCCTCCCCTCATCTGAAAATACCATTACCTCTCTGGAGTGTGGTCTCTGTCTTAACTCAGGGCTGAAAATAGCAAAGGGCAGGGCAGGCAATCTGTTCTCCTTGGCCCAGAAGAGATGCAGAGAAGAGCGGGACATATGGCTTCACAGTTGCAAAGGTCCAAAATTACTACTGTGACTGCTCAGTTCATGCTCCTCTCACATGCATGCAGTCTGCAGGATGCAGATTAAAAGTGGGGTTGGGTCTACCTCTCCTGGTAAGCTAGGAAGTTCTGTTTTATTTCGGTGTTATTCTGCCTAATTTAATCTTCCTGCTATTAGATCTTATGTGTGTTGCAGTAATTGGAAAGCCTTGCAATCGGGTTTCTTCCCTATGTATTAGCACCGATGCATAGTGATCTGGACATCCATCAGTTTTCTCCGTTGATGAATAGAATAGTCTGAGCGCCTTTAACACTCACAGTTTAAGGCTTTTATATCTAATAGATCACTTTTATGTCCATCATTTGAATTTTCCTCGCTATTGCTATATCCTTCTTGAAACAGGGTCACTAGGAATGACCCCAGTATACTATATATAGGTCCTGCTACTGTGACATACAGAGCTTTTCACTGACTTGATGTTATTTCTAATTGATACTTTCAGTTGGTCTTTATAGGTACAGTCTTACCCTGAGAGTTCATGCTACTGTCCCTTTTTTTTTTTTCTCCTTACCTTTATGTTCCTGCTTTCTGAGAACAGTTTTACCTCTTGTAGCTATGTACTGTGGCCCTTTTTCATAGCCTGGCTGCACTACGACAAACATGAAGCTCAGATTCTGATCTAACGAGAACTTATTTGTTGTCCCGCCAGACTTTGTGCTGTCATCAGTTTTACCCTCTGAGAGTTGATACCTCTGGCTAGGGGGTCGTTACAAGCATAGAGTAGATTTGGACCAAGAACCTGAGCGATGCCACTTGGTAATGTCCTGCTTGATGATATCTCTATGTTAACAAATACATCTTGAGCTAGTTAAATTATGCATAACACACAACATTTATGTAATCAACATATCCTGGTCCCAGTCTGAATATGCTGTCGTGGAAAAAGATAAATGAATTGTATCACACAGTCCTGGGCAGGAATAGCTTGAATGGAGGTCAGGATACAACTTTTTCCAGGTAGTCCATGTAAGCAATCTGCCCTGCAGGTGTTTGTCAAATGTGCTGCAAAACTATCAGCTAAGGAGACTCTACAGCCGGTTAAAGTAGCTTGTCTTAGCGCTCCTCTCTGCTTAGAAAATCAGAAATTTATTCTTAGTTTTTTAACTTGTTTTTTGTCAAAGTAAGCATATGTTTTTGTCCAGAAGTGTAGTAGTAGAATAATTGATCACCATCTTTTTTGTAGCGCTCTTTTAAGATTTGGAAGACTGTTACCGTATCTTCTCTTAGTGTTCTGTCATTTAGGCTGAACAAGTCCGGTTCTTTCAGTCTTTCCTTAGTCGTCATGTTTTCAGAGTCTCTTTTTCACCTTGTTGCTTTGTATTTGTTTACATCCTTAAAGAACTGTGCCCGAAACCTGAACATATCATTCCGGATGGGGCCTCAATATCTTGTTAATACATCCTGGAATTAAAATTTGGCTTTCTGCAACATCATACAATTTTGTTGGTTTGTATTTAGTTTGTGTTCCACTGTTACCATACATTGCTTTCTACTTTATGGTGCCTAGCAAGTTGTTCTCCATTTTGTGTTTGTGCGTTTGATTTCTCCATTCTAAGTGTAACACTTTGTACTCGTCCTTACTGAGTTTCGTCTTGCTGATTGCAGACATAGTAGTTTCTGTCAGCCAGACTCATAAACTTGTCAGTCAAACTTTGTCGTCGTTGTCGTCGTCTTTTTTTTTTTTTTTAACAAGATTTATTTTCCTAAAACTAGGGAAATTATCAGCAAAACAAGAATAAAATATAATTAGATTCTGGAATGTAAAACTGGCATAAGGTCTGCAGGAGAAGATAATTTAGAAAAGCGTTCTAAATGCTAAATCTGCATCAGTATTATTAATGTACTGTATGTGGTCTCTTTGAAGATGTTAAAAAACAAACTAGGTATTGTGAGTGTAGTTAATACTTCCTGTGCAATATTATTTATATACTATTGTGGCAATTTTGAAAATGTTTCAAACAGCAAAGAAGCTAACTAGAAAAAGGTGCAGCAAGTTGTGAATGTGGTAGGAATATAAATGCAGGTATGGGCAAAAAATGCAATTGCAAAGCAAAAGAGAAGAGAAAAGGTGTGAATCACCACAGCTGAAAATATGAAGATAACTTCCAGCTTCTTAGTAGAAGGAGAACCGGGAAGGACATTAGGGAGGGAAACCAGTAAGGCAGGAACAGAATGAAATGCATGAAAAGAGAGAAGGCATATATTTTTTTCCTAGTAGTATTTCTACTCTGTAATCTATAATTTAGCC
This sequence comes from Struthio camelus, assembly GCF_040807025.1. Lineage (NCBI taxonomy): Eukaryota > Metazoa > Chordata > Aves > Struthioniformes > Struthionidae > Struthio > Struthio camelus. The sequence continues at coordinate 354,493 of NC_090942.1, forward strand.
TTTCTATGGTTAGAATAAAACTTTATTTTAAAATTGTGGATTGTTTAGCATGCTCGGGTGAACTTGATACTCGCAGAAAATTGCTGTGGTGTGAGCAGCCTCTTCAGACCGTGTTGCGCACAGAGCAGCGCCGGGCTGCCCTCGTCACCGTGGCTCACCAGCCACGCAGGTGCCAGAAGAACATGCTTGGAGAGGCTGCGGTTGAAGGGGTTCAGTGTCTTCACTGAACTGCGCGAGGGCTAGTGACCTGCAGCCCCAGGGCACGGCGAGAGGGTCTGCAGATGGGCCGTCCACGGGGGCGGACGGCAGCAAGGCAGCTGGCGACAGAGGGACAGGTTCATTTTAACTCAGTGCCCTGGGACTGATGCCACATAACTTGGTCTGTAGTTTTGGAGGTCAGTGCTTTCCGTAATACTAAATGCTGAAAAGCACTAGTGATCCTCCAGTTCCCTGGAATTTCTCTAATTTTCCTAAGACCTCCTATTTTAATTGCGTGGAAAGTTCCTCCACTAGTGTATTTGAAGATTCTTTGTAAATTATCAGGCCTTTTTAATCTGAACATTAATTACATTTAGCAAATGCTGTCTCTCATCTTCCTTCATTATAGCAGGTAAATTTCCATTCCATACCTGTCAGCATTTGGGAAGAATACATTCCCTTGTTTCTATTAGCTACCTGCTTTCCTGCCTTTTCTGTGGTGGTGTTTACAGTTGTGTCATCTGCATCTAATGATGGACCAATGCTTGACCTATGTTTTTTTCTTCTTTGTGCTAGATTTAAAATGGATTTTCTCCTGGTAGATCACTGGTTTATTTAGTTGCTCTTATCAATCACTATATAGTTGAACTCTGGGCTTCCCGGTGCTAGAGTTACAAGATTGTAGAGCATGAGAAGACTGTGTCTGGCCCTGAATGATTTTCTGTCATCATGTAATAGGCTGTAAGCTGTTTTTTCTGAGAGGCCGAGCGTGGGCACGCTCGCAGAGCGCGTGCATGTGTGCGTCCCCCAGACTTCCGGCCTTTGCACGTCCCCCTCTCCCGCAGGCTGCCCGCGCGGGCACCTGGAGAGGTGCGTGCCTCTGCCCTGCTCGAGACATGCAGCAGTCTGCTTGCCAAGGAGCAGTTTTCATTGTCTGATGAACTTTTTTTTTTTAATTTACCTGCTCTCTCAAGACTTTCTTCTTATCCTCATTTTATTTGATTTGCCTTCTCTCCCTTTTCATTTGAAGCTTGTCTTGTAAAAAATTGATCAGGTTTCTGGCCTCCTGGCTCCCTCCCACTCCTCCTCCACTCTACGATGTGAGACTGATCTAATTCTGAGTCAGATGCCATCTCAGCTTCAATTATCCAGGTGATGTTGCTGACTTGAAATCTTCCCTGACCGGCAGCAGCCACCCTTCGGTTACAGATGTTACACAAAAGCGTCTGCTTTGTGTGGGAAGTTCAGCATTTCCCTCTCCTTCAGGCCAAGAGTCTGGCAGCTCTCAGGAGGTCTGACAGTCCTGCCTCTGGTTCTGGCGATGAGGACCACTCTGGGCGCAGATCTACATGCTCTCCAGGCCCTCTGGAGCATCCTTCAGTGCTGCCTGGACCAGAGGCCAAACTTTCACCAACTCTTACCCAAGACAATCTGCCTGACCTCTTTATCCTGTGCTGCCTGCTCTGGATTGCACTATTTGTCATGGCTCCTTCTGAACAAGGAGACCCAAGAAATATCTTCACTGCTCTGTCTCCCCTCTCTCCAATGTCTGGTATGCTCTTTCCGCAGGAACTGGTCATCTATGGGCCGTGTGCTGAGCTCTCTGTGACCAGTAACCAGCACCTAAAGTGTGCTTCATGGCCCTGGGAGGTTTCTGTGCAGTTGCCATCATGGCTCTGGCCAAATCTGTTCTTGTTGCCTTGCAGAATATTTCTCTGGACCTTCAGGAAGTGCACCCAACCCACCTTTGGTCTCTACAAGAAGCCAAAGCTCACTTCCAGAGCCTTTCTACAGCATGGCAAATTCACGGGACTTGTGACCTCCAGGATATCCTGCTCATAGGCCCTCATGGCTGCCCGACACCCTGGTGACGTGGCCTGCAGGAGTCTTTGATAGCAGGGTGCAGGGGAGGTAACAACACCCCATGAACAACACCCCAACACCACTACTGTTGGTGCTCACACCAGTACTCCCTGGTCAACTCACTACTGCTCCCCTTGCAGCCTGTGCTGATGGTCATCAGTCTGGCTGGAAATGACAGTCCTGAAAGAGATGAGATTTGCTCCTCAGGGTCTGCAGCTCAAGTTTCTCCTTCTCCCGCAGCTTGAAAGCCTCCTGAGCGTGATGGCTCCACAATGTCTTCTTATGCTTTGTTAGCTTCACAGGAGCAGAGTTAAGGACACTCTGCTCCCCCTTGCGGGAGGGGATCACAGCATTATCTGCCTCCCTTGAGGACAGTTTTTATGCCTCTCATTAGGAGAATCATCCTTTTTTCCCAACAGCTCCATAAGCCTCATCTGAAAATACTGATAAAATTCGTCTCTCTTGGCCTGGAGCTAAATGGTTGTAACTTCAGGAGATTGTTCTGTTTCTTGTATGTGTTTATCTGCACCTGTTGTCTGATGCAGCTCATTAGCAGATACTTCTTGTAGGCCTGGGGGCAGAATGTTGATCTAGCTGCCTGGCTAGAGTTCCTCCCCTAAATCAAGGGCTCTGTGTGTGGTCCATAGAAAAAAGTAAATACTCATTTCCTGTATAGGCGATGGACAGTGAGCGGGGTGTTTCCAAGAGGTGTTGGTTCTACTGCATACGTATAGCATGGTTGGTTTGCATCTCAAATGTCCTTTATACCTGCATTTGTTCCAGATCAACTGTGTTGCTCATGCACAGGAGGTCTGTCTATTGCTTCTAGGAAATGTTGGGTCTACAGTGTAGTCATGCAATGACTGACCCCAAAGACACTTCCTGAAAGTATCAGACTAGCTGCATCTGTGCAATATAATCACAGTACACATCGCTGTGAATGTATCTAGAATTTCTGCTCATATGGCAGCCCAGATGGAGCTACCATATGTAAGCAGTAGGAATGACCTAGTAGGATTGCCAGATTTCTGGAAATCTAGAACAAATATAGAAAATGCTTGAAGTTTGCTTGACCAAGTAAAGGTAGACAACTTTGGAAAAAAATCCAGACATACAGTGGCGCTACCTGAATAAATAAATTGTAGTGATAAAAAGAATCTCTGTTGTCTAGGATAATGGAGAGGTAGAACACCATCAACAGTAGAAAACCTCCATAGCTGGCAAAGTCTTGGGGAAAGTAATACAGAAATGACTGATAACACAGTGTAGTATGTTTACCGGATGCTTCTCAGAGCTTTGAGAATAACTGAGGTACAAAATTATGCGAAAATACCAGCATTTTCAGAGCAGTCTGGCATCTACTCAGTATTCTTCTGTGCTTCATCCGGGCAATTTCTTTTTGAAAGAATCATCAAGAAACCTAAACTCCTACCATGGAACTTTGTCTGCACCTCCCTCTTTTCCTTCCCGCTTCCTAGCCAACTTCTTTGTCAACTGGGAGCTTCCCTCACCTCAGGCACATACCACGTGGACTCTGTGACCCATGGCTAGTTGATATGTTTTGGTACTCCTCTATATCTCCAAGGTCCCCACTCCCCTTCCCTTTGAGAAGACAGTATTCTCTTTGAGAAGACTATACTACCAAAAGTGGCAGCGTGTCTGTTAGCTTCAAATGCCACAGGATCAGTCCCTTCCTTGGTACAGGGGAACAGCGCTTTACCAAGGATATTTTTAGGGACTGAAGGGCCAATAAGGGTGGAAATCCACTCTGGACCTAGGAAGGTCCATATTTGTGTGTGGCAATTCAAGGGGATTCTATGCACTATTGTACTGTCATTGCACAAGGAAAGCTGCATCACCTTTTTTAATGTTCAGGATCGTTATTCTTCACGTTTCCCATGCAAAATACCTGCACTGCAGGTTGGCCAGGACTGTTACCCCTGGAGGTCTTCCTCTCTGAGCCCTCCTCAGGACTGCTGAGATCCTGGCCATGGTGGCAGCCACCTTCAGGTGGGACTGGGTAACCTCATACCCTTTAACGGGCAGCTCAGTGAGTACAGTGATGACCTGTCTTTCAACAGCACTGCTAGCTAGATGGGCATCAGGTTTCTATAGGAAAGCTCTCCTCTGATCCTTAGGAAATTTCATCAAAATTGACCTGGTATCCCTTTGTGTTGTGGTTCTTTCTCACCTGAAAAATTGTGAAACTCAGAGCTGGAGTTGCATCCTGTCATGACTTGCGAGGCAGTCTGAGCATGTGTGCTGGTGGGGACTCACGTGGCATCTGTTGAATGGAGGTAGCTACAGGCAGATTCATTATCCCTTCCACAGATCGGTGCTCGTTTGAGAGTGGAAGCTGAGGGTCTCTCCCAGACGCGCTCCCTGCCTGCACATGCCTGCTATGTGTGTTTGCACAGCTGTGTCTGCAGGTTCTGCAGCGTGAGAAGGACGCAGGCTGCGATTGCAGCTGTCTCGGTGGAGTTTGATCTCCAGGGCTTTTTTCCTGCCTGCTAATAGCAGGGAGGCTCCTGCTTGGTGCTCCTACTCTCACTGGATCCATTCTTCATATAACGTATGCTTGCTCTCTTCCTTTGCCAAGCACTTTCGCCCTCCTGTCTGGGGTACCTCTTGGAGCTGAAAGACACGGTAGCTTTGGGTAGTTCCCAAAGCTCAATACATCCATCTGAGATCCATCTTGGCGCTCCTTCCTGTTTCATGATTCAGTGCAAGGAGGTAACAGGGCCTACAGTATGAATGTATAGTGACAAAACAGAACAAGAATAATTAACTGTTATTATAAAGGCAGGCCCAGAATAAAAACCCAGTTAAGTGCCATAGTTTAATGTTGTGTTACCAGTGTCTGTGTGTCTTTGGTTTATGTTTGTTGGTAGAAAGGTGACTGCATACCTCTGATAGAAACCTGTGCTAAGGGGAGCAAGGAGGCAGCAGTCCTTGCTCTTGGCCTGGTACAGTGGCCTGGCTCTGGGGATGGAGGTGCCAGCTGTGCTGAAGCCCTGGACACTGCAGACATGAGTTTCATTGGTTTTTCTTTGGTAGCACTGGACACCCTCAGTGTGATGCAAGAGGTGGGTTTGTAGATAGCTGAGATGTGACCATTCCCACTGACATGAAGTGCGTCAGTAGTTTGCAGATGGACCCTCCGTACTGTTACACCTTGGCATACTGGTACGGTGTTCATGGTAAATCCTCATTTATTACCCTAGTTCCATGACACCGAACCTGTCGTGAAGAGGGTTGTAGAGGCTGGGGAATCTTCCCTTGGTTTTATGCAGAATAGTGGGTATACGTGAAACTGCTGTGATGTGTGCATATCCTACCTGACCACCTTTGAGTTTTCTCTGTAGACAAGCCACTCTGTAGAGGATATTACAGAACAGAGGGCATGGGGACACAGGTTTCTTCCTTGTCCTCCTCTGGCTGGAGAAGGCAAGTGCCTAGTGCACAGAAGAAGCAGCAGTTTCATCCCTCTGACCTCTCCTGTGGACAACTTAGCTTTGGTCACAGTCATGACTTGCGGTTCCTCTTGCTGCTGCCACGCAAGGCATCCATTTGCTCTTGGATCAGGAGTGGATGTATCCCCTGAACTGGGCAATGGGGAACAGAAGAGTGGGTGTCCTGTCTGCGTTGTGGAGCAGCAGCAGGGCACATGTAAGAGCGATCGTGGGGCACGTGCAGATATGTGCTAGAGGACTGTAGTGTGTAGAGGCAGTAGCAGTGCAGCAGACCTGCCCTGCTGCAGATAGACGAATGTGCAGAGATGTTTTCACAGTACTGTTATCCACAGAGTCTGGCTTAGATCTCACAGCTGTGACTCTTCCCAAGAATACTTGAATGAGCTTTCTATTTTCTGCTCTTAACTTCTGAGTCCTTATGAGTACACTGATACTACATACAGCACAGCCTGTTCAGATGCCCCTCCTTCTTTATTTTCTCTTTTAGAAAACACTGAATTTATCTAAAAAGGTAAAAATAAACAAACTGCTGTTAGAGTAAAAAGCATAGTCACTTTGATAGCATGCTATGGAATGAGTCAAGGTGTAAAAGCATTTAAGAAAATAATCACGTGCTGTGGCCATAATATGGCTGTGTCTTGTGCAATCTGAATATGGATTTTCATTGCTCATTTTGTGGCATGCAGGAGGACAAATTCTTCTACATGTGTAGCATAAGGGCAAAACATGGTGAGAAATGCCCTTTGCATAGTATCTATTATTTCCAGAGTATCAATAGGATAAGTAGTTTGGCTATGATGTTAAGAGGGCATTCCTATGTAGGACATCTCGCTTTTTGTTTGAAATAAAATCGTGTATCTTCTATGGGGAAGTCAGAACATTTTTTCTGGTGTAATCACCAATTCCTCCCACTTTGTTTTACAAGCACTATAAATTTTAGCTTTGAAATGTAAATGAACAAATAAAAATCTATTTTCAGCAGTTTCCATCTATGAAACTCCTTTTTCATGTTTTCCTGTCCCCCAGAAGGAATTACTTTTTCACTTGGAACAGTTCACTGATGCGGTCTGTTGTGCAGTCTCTCAAACCATTTCATCAGTGCAATTGCATCGAGCAAACTGGCGCTGGGGCAGGAATGAGCAGACGGGCGCAGAAACGTCTCAAGTGGTTTCACAGGAGGGGAAGTCAGTGTGCGGTGAAGCCCCAGCTGAGGTGTGGAGTACAATGCAATAAGTGAAATCCTTTCATCTCCTTTGCTTTTTCCTAGTTGGATTGAAAAATATAACCAGCAGGGCTCTTCTCCCTTCCTAGGGATTTACATGAGATTATATTCTTAGCAGACTTCTTATTCAGCATGTTTCTTCTCGCCTTTCCTGGAAGTCATAACACTGTCACGGCTATGAAAGGGAGCGCTTCTGTTGCCTGAACGCGGGGGTCTGGTGTCGGCTGTCTTGGTGCCCGAGACGTTCCTCTGGGGCTGGCAGACGCAACGGAGACCTGCGGGAGATCTCCCCCTCCTGCAGCGGCAGCTGGGGGCTAGGCGGGACACCCCAGCGTATGTGTGATGGCATTAACCGCTTATGTTGCGGCAAATAAATCCACCACAAAATTGTACATTTCAGGAATTATTCCCTATACATACATCTAATGAGACTGATAATTTGTACGTTGAATTTGGCTTTTCACGCAGACTGTAGGCCATATGTTAAATTGTACATTTGAGGAAGGCTGAAGTTCAGATGCTTTTTCTAAAAACTCCTTCCCAGTCTTTTGTCAGTTTGGGTATTTTTGCCGTCAAACTTTCCCAAAATGCAATTCATTTGTCCTTCTGTATAGACATTTTCCTCCTAGCCCGTTTAAAGAATGTGACCTTTGGAAGAGTAGACCTTACATGAGTGTGTGTGTGTGTGTGTGTGTGTATATATATATATATATATATATATGTGTATATATATATATATATATATATATGATATAGAGAGAACGAGAGAATGAGCGATTGCAATTTGAGGCAAGCTTGGGGGAGAATAGTGATTATTACTTGATTTTTTTTCTCTGCTCCTGTGGCCTAATTTTCAGAATGCGAAAAGGAAGATTTGCTTTCTTCCAGAGCTGATCTCTTCCAATTTTGACTGAGGAGTTAGAACATGGTTTCTAGGCCACAGAAGAGGAAAAAAGTCATATAAACGTTGTTGAGCTGAGGATAGTAAGACTATTTCTGCTGATAAAGGATCGTAGTAGAGAGGTGTGTGTGGTGTACTGAGTCACTAAGTTAAATATATCCTTTCATCACAAGTTAGTGGTAAAATGCAAATGAAACTCGTATTTCTAAAAGCTGCTCTTGTAGGAGGGCAGGAAAATGTTTTAACAGACAGCTGGAGTTGCCAGTGTTGCTGTTGACTTGGTCAGTGTCTGGAAGAGTTTGTTTTCCACTGACTACCTGATCGAATATGTTTGTCTCAAGTATCACAGAATCATAGAACGGTTGAGATTGGCAGGGACCTCTGGGGATCAGCTAGCCAACCCCCCTGCTCAAGCAGGGTCACCTAAAGCAGACTGGCCAGGACTGAGACCAGTCATATTTTGAACATCTCCAAGGATGGAGAGTCCACTACCTCTCTGGGCAACCTGCTCCAGTGCTCTGTCACCCTCACAGTCAAGAAGTGCTTTTTGGCTTCAAGTGGCATTTCCTGTTGTTCAATTAGTGCCCAAACCCTGAAGTTTAAATTAAAAAAAAAAAAAAAAAAAGGAGGGGGAGGGTGACAGTCCTAGGATGAACAAATGTGGCCATCGTTTGTTGTTAACAAAGGAGTTTATTTGGATATAACCAGTGACACACACTGGATTTATCTTCAAAAAAGAAATGCCCTCTGCATCTCAACTCCCTTCTAGTGACTTGTGTTTGGCTTTCGGGAAAGCTCTGAGAGTTATTTTGGAGATGTACAAAAGGGACATACATCTGCCGCCGGAGAGTGTGTAGAGTCGGAGATGGGAGCGGGTCTGAGGCAGGCGGTTATGGACCAGCTGCACTACTCTTGGGTTAATTAAGGTGCTTGTACTTTAGCTGAGGGCTTCTAATGATCTGAGCTGGGGTGTTGGACATGCAAAGGGAAAGCAGGATGTGTAAGGACTGAGGGAGGGAATTTGTTCCTAGTGTAGTATTTCTATAAAACATCTGGGAAAGGCCAGATAAAGATGTGAGGTGGTCACATAGCAGTGCTGGGCACAGGGAGGGTGGGAAGAATTCCCGTCCAGGCTGTCCAGTGCTCCCAGACAGCGATTCTGCATCATGGCCATGTCACGGCACGCGCAGTGTCCTTGCAAAATCAGCAGCAGTATCTCAGCCTCTTCTTAAAAACATTTTCAGTCTCTAACCAACAACACTTTGTTTTTACCTGGAATCAACCTGATCCAGCTGCTTTTCATTCCCAAACTACTTGTCGGTGCTACTGAGTGAAGGCATGGCCCTAAGGAGGGAAACAATGATTGGGATGGACTGGGTTTGCTGGGAATGGTAGGGTAAATGCAGAGATGGCTGTGTTTTGGAGGGGCAGGTGCAGACTCAACCAGTTCAGTCCTGCATAGTTCTCTCAGTTTAATTTCCTGAGGACTAATGATGGATTTCATGTACTCTATCCATCTTGCTGTGGTTCTTTGGCATTTTAAAAGAATATTTTTGGACTTTCTTCTGAAAAAATTGGATTGTTCTGCCTTACTAGCTATGATGCTATGCTGCTTTTTTTTTCCAAATACGTGAAAAATCAACGAAGAGTTCAAGTACTGTCATTAATCTATCCACTGAACGCTTGCTTCAGGAGAGTAGTACTTCAGTCTCTCTCCTCTTACTTGTATGTTAACCGACCTTCTTGAAGACTGATAGCATTTTGCCATTTCCCAGGATGTGAGCATCTGCAGAAGCAATTCCTGGAATCAGACACAACAGTTTTCTCTGTGTGTTTCCTTGGCAGATTTCACATTCTGCTTCCCCTCTTTCCTTGTTCCTTTGAGATTTTTTTTTTTAAGATTCTTCATGTGGAGAGAAACTACAGGATGGGTGGTGGGAAAAGCAATATCTAACGTTGATTTAAAATGCTGTGACTTTTCTGGGGCAAGCTGCTGCAGCAGCTTTCTGAATGGAAGTGGTTCCTCAGCCTGCACAGCTTGGAGCGTGTATGAGTTAATCCCGTGGATCCATTCAGGTAAGACATGCAGAGAGCTCGGTTGCTGGTAAGTTGCCTTCTTTCGTCAGCTATGATTCACTGCAAAACTTCAGGCTTGAGAACATCTTGTCAGTACCTAGAAGACCTGAAATTAATTCCTAGCTGGTATTAGGAATATCATCAAACTCTTAAGAGGATGGGAATGGTTATCTCTGAGCTATTCACCACCCTCCCATTGCACAAGTCATTGACATACATTCTTCCTGCAGTGCTGACAGCATACTTCCACCTTGGGGTTACTGACTGGGTTAGCTGAGGCAGAACAATTGTTGGCTCTTCATCCCCCATGGAAAGCAGCTGTTATTGGTCCATATGGCATAATCTGTGCAAGCAGGCGCAGGATTAGTGCTGTTCAGAACCACTCAACTGTCTTCCTTTCCTCTCTTTTCAGGTGGCCATCATTGCAGGAAATTTTGAATTGGCTGAAATCATCAAAACCCACAAAGAGTCCGATGTTGGTGAGTTTTACCTTTCTTTCTCCCTCCATTTTTCCCCTTTTTAATCTTACTTTAGAGTCTAGGGCAATTTGAACATAAATATGTTAACTGGTGGTGTCCTGGTGCTGCCTATCGTGATCAGGAGAAGCTGCAGCTTGCAGCTAGTTTTGGATGTTGGGAGTGGCAGTACAGATCTGCTTTCCTCCTGAAGCCATCGGTGTCGAGTTTGTTTTTCCAGTGCAGTGTTTGCTTATGACAGCTGAGGTGGCCATGCTAAAGAATTAGCCAAACCATTAGCCTGGAATAAGTCTGGAAAGCTCTTCTTTAAAATTCCCTGTCTATTTCTCTTCCTTTGCATCCTTGATACCATTTCTTACTAGAGATCCTCTCCTGCTAAGGCTGTTAATTGGGCTTGGTGCCAGAAGGGGATATGTCCTCTGTTTTAGCTGTGCTAATGGTTATGGAGCTGCCCCACACTAATGTTCCTATGAGTAGAAGTGGAGTGGCATCTGTTCTAGTTGTACTTGCTTTCTTACAGAGGGATATTTTTGTATTCTCTGCTCAGTCTCTTTCCTTGAAACATCTATCCTGTCCCTCTGTACTATAGATGTTATCATGCTGTGTGTTATATGCCATGCAAAACTGAGCTTCGGGTCAGGCGTAAAGTCATACCACCTCTTGCGCCTTCTTGAATTCTTCTGAGAAGTTAACTGGTTTGGAGCTCTCTAGAGCAATGTAAGTGCCAAAGTGATTTACCCTGTTGAAGAGTTAGTTCTCTATATGCACTGCCACAGAAGGCACAGGAGTTATCAGGACAGCAAGTGAAAAAAGACTTCCGGAGTTTGAAACAGCCAGCAAGTAACGGGCTTGGTTATTGGAAGTGGCCATGAATCTAGAAAGCTGGACTTAAGATATCCTTGTATCACTTTTTTTCTTAGCTAGCTATCACTGATCATTATAAACAGCTGCTGAAAATTTTTTGAGAAGATATAAAATTCAGGGCACAGGAAAAGCCTAAAAATTCCTTATAACTACATTAATGAACAGTGCTTGCAAGAAAGCCAACCCATTAATTCAAGGTGAAAGAGATTGGCTTGGCTTTGAGAGGGGGTTTGGACTAGATGACCTCCAAAGGTCCCTTTCAACCTAAATTATTCTATGATTGAATCTGTATCTGTGATTGAAAGGCTTAATTTTTTTATTGAAAAAGCGTAAGGAGAAAGGGCATGAAAACATGTCAGGTCAGAATAAATTGTTCATGTTTAGATATATCTGTTTATATAAAATAGGTCAGATAACAGTTGCAAAACCAATCATACACAAACCAGCAGGTCCAGATGGTATCCACCTGGGGTCAATGGAACTAGCAAATGAACTTTCCAAGGAAAGAGAAATTATTTTTTGAAGTTTATTAAGAACTGAGTAGTACAAATGACTGACTCGAAGAAAGCAGATTGGCATTATTCGGTGTGAAGAAGGTGGCAGAACCCGGTTGTTTTTTCCTTTTCTTTGGTAGTACTATCAAAACAGTGGAAGAAATACTGAAACTGAGAATCTGGTAGAAAAGGGTGGCATAATGCAACATTGCCCATGGTAGTTCTTGGAGAAATCTTCTCCAAGTTTCCAGTGTTAAGCTGCACTTATCTGGCTGTGAGACAAGCATTAGTGGCCCCAGCCATGAGAAATACTGAGAAGACTTGCTTTCTTGAGGTTGTGGAAGGGAACCTTTGGTGAGGCCTCACCTGGAGTACTGTGTCCAGTTCTGGGCTCCCCAGTACAAGACAGACATGGCACTCCTGGACAGAGTCCAGCGGAGGGCTACCAAGATGATGAGGGGACTGGAGCACCTCTCCTCCGAAGAAAGACTGCAAGAGCTGGGCCTGTTCAGCCTGGAGAAGAGAAGATTGAGAGGGGATCTCATCAACATGTACAAGTATTTGAAGGGGGAGTGTCAAGAGGATGAGGCCAGCCTCTTCTCCGTGGTGCCCAGCAACAGGACAAGAGGCAACGGGCAGAAACTGAACCACAGGAAGTTCCACCTGAACCTGAGAAAAAACTTCTTGATTGTGAGGGTGTCAGAGCATTGGAACAGGTTGCCCAGAGAGGTGGTGGAGTCTCCTTCGCTGGAGATATTCAAAAGCCATCTGGATGTGATCCTGGGCAATATGCTCTAGAGGACCCTGCTTGAGCAGGGAGGTTGGACTAGATGATCTCCAGAGGTCCCTTCCAACCTCAACAGTTCTGTGATTCTGTGAAGACGATTAGCAATAGCTTCCACTGACACCCCATAGCATGTAGCTGTACTCTTTGGCTTTTAGGGCATACATCAGTGTTTCAGTTTGGATCAAGAGTGCACTTATGAACGGGAGCTGCTTGTCCCCACTTGCTGTGTTTTGTCTCATGCTGCACAGCAAGGCTGCAAGATGTGAACTTAATTTCTTTCAGGAGAAAATAACCCAGAAGATGTGGTGCAAAAACACACCTGATGTGCTCCATATGATAACAGGCATTCAGCCCATGGATCTAGGGTGGATGTAGTTTGAAGTAAAATGCCCCAAAAGTGCACGGTGTGAATGCTGGGCTCAGTCAGTGCCAGCTGTTGGTCTTTACAGATCCCCACTGGGCTGCAGGACCTTGTCGTGCAGGCTTAGCTGAGGTTTCCTGTGTTCGGGTTTCAGTCCCTTCAGTCAGCGCAGGCAGTGAGAGAGCTGCTTATTTTATCACAGCCACCAGCACTGAGCTCAAAGAAAGTCGGACTTGGAAGGCTTCAAACCCAGGGAGGGAGGACATGCTTTTACAAACAGAAAATGCTTTGTGGATACTGTGGAAGTTGGGCTGTTCCATTGTTTCTGTTTTTTTCCAATTCTCATGTATTACGGGTGTGTAGACAAAGAACGACACACAGAGAAAGAACAGGGTTTGCTGCTCTTAGTTGAACCTGAGAGCTTGGATCGCAAGGACTTGTTAGTGTCACGACAGACCCTCTATGTGCTTCAAGCAGTGTTTTGTGGTACCTCTTGGTCAATGCAGTCTCTGCTGTTGCCCGCACAGGAACCATGTCTTCGGAGTGGCAAGGGCAGCCCTAACCCTCTTCCTTAGCAGAGGGTTTCCTCGGGTAAAGCCGGAGAGCCTTGCCTCTACCTGCTCCAGGCAGATTTGGGAGTTCTTGGTTAAGCACTATTACTGGTAATGATTTTGAGAAATGCTTAGGCTGCCTCCACTAGCAACCTTGAATTAATTACTGCAGTAGCTGTGAATGTGGCAGCTCACCTCCCAAGTGATCCTGAGCCATGTGTCTAGTTCCCACCACAGCACCTGGGGATGGCAATGCAGAAAGGCTGCATGTTTAATAGGAACACCTAGAGCTGGTCAGTGGGAAACAATGCAAGCAGGATTGCGTCTGAACCTCGGTGCCTCTCTGGAGGGCCGGTGCTTGTCTCATGGCTTGTCTTTTTGGTTGTCCCCTTAGGATTGAAGTCTTAAATCCACATCTGCGTTGTCACTCAAATGTGTAACTCCTGTTAATAAACTCAAGTGTGTGCCACATAACCTATCTTCCATAAAAATGGATACGCATAAAAATATTGTACAGTATAATGTATTATTAACTGTACATCATTTTTTTAATCCCATGTCAGTTTCTTTTTATTTTTCCTGATCCATCGTTTTTTGGGAGTTTTCTTAGCCTGCAAGTTTTAAAGTGTTTGTTTCAGCCAATTAGTAGCTGTTTATACTTTGTCATCATGATGTGATGCAAGTGCCCCTTCCTGCTTCTTTTAGAATATATTTCTGTATCTCCAAAGCAACCAAATGGTTTTTTTCAAGTTTCTCCTATTCTGCTAGCCTTTTTTACTTTCATGTTTTTATCTCCCTTTATCAATTTTCAGATTATTGTAACTTCATATTGACTTCAATTATTTTCCATAATTACAAAGTAAATATACTCTGCAATTCCAGTTGCTGTCTTCGTTTTGTCACTTTTGTCCAAATAGACATCTAACTATAGTTGCGTTATTTAAACTCCTCATTTTCATTCATATTTCTCTCTCCCCACGTGAAAGTAGATATGGAGGAAATAATGTAACTTCAGTTCAATGCTGAGAAATTAATCTTAAGTGTTGCATGTACGTAAGACTGGTTGAAGCTATCTTCCCTTTTCTTATGCTAAATATAATCAGGTCATGCTTCGTGGTCACTAAGCAACCACCAACTTCCAGTCAAAGGAATTAATTCATTATCAGTCATAATGAGGCCCAAAATAGTTATCCTGTATTAGGTGGAATACCGCTTTTCTCAGAGAATGATGATCTACAACTCTGCATGAAATCACCAGCATTTGTTTGTCAAACTGTAGTACCCCACTGCAACACTTATTTTCCTTATGTGATGACAGGCAGCGCTGGGAGAGTAATACATCCACTTTGCTCTGGTTCTGCAGTCTCAGTGGCCCCACAACGGTTCTTGCTCCTGGGCTGTGTTAGTATCTTGGCCCATGTTTGTTCAAGATCTTACAGTTCTTGGATACCGTTAGCTCTAAATGGTCGAGCATTGCTGGCAGATCCTTCCTCTCTCCTGCTACTTTGGGTAGATTTTTTCAATGTATTTGGACATACAAAGACGAAGATTGGACCTAGTGAGGTTCAGAAAATCACCCAGTCATCTCACTCCTCATTAGATATCCCTTTATCATTACCAGTCCAGTCATCCTTCCCTGGTGGAGAGATGATCAGTAGTGCATGTCCTGTGATGCATGTGACCCAGCCTTACTCACTCCGTTCTCTGTGTGCACTGACACCAGGATATTAATTTAGACTATGAAATGTTAGGGAGATTATATGAGACTTTGGGTGTTGTATTGTCAGTTGTTGCTGAGAAATCCCCGCTTTGTGGCATTTTATAGCTCAAACCAAAGAACAAGTTATGAGTAAGTTATTTCTCAGTAATGAGGGTGTCCTGGAGCTAACCTAAGACCTTTCATTCTCCTTGTCCTTTGAGTGCTCTCCATACTGGAAAGCTGTCCCAGGTATCACCACTGCACTATGAAGCTGTTTCTCAGGAGCTGTCTGTGGGAGCTCATCTGGAATTACCCCCGAGATGAAAAAAGTAAAATCTTCCAATTCTACTGATTATTCCTTTTCTCCCCCTTAAAGAGATAAGGATTTGAAAGGTCCGTTTAAAAGATGCATTTTGCTTCCCTTGGGCACTATGACTTCATATCACTTGCTGCTAAAATCCAATAGCTTGGTCCTAATATTCACCTTTGCTGAAACATCCGTGAAGAGCATAGAAGTTAAGCCTCTGACTTGGAGCTTGGGCCCATTCTTGTTCAGCGGTGCACACTTGCTCTCCTATGGACATGAGGAGAAATGCGGTGGTTTTGGGCTAGCATCATGTGAGGATCAGGACATGTATGTTTCAAAGTCTCATTTTCTTTTCCATGCTTGTTCTCAATGTATTTCTGTTCCATAAGTATGTCCAGTTTCCCCTTGAACCTGTGTAACCTTCTGGTATCCACAGGTGCCTGTAGCAAGGAGTCCACATCTCAACTACTCTTGCATTGAGATCCACCTCCTCAATTTTTATTTTGCTTTTGTTTTGTTTTCATCCCATCAGCTGCCACTTTCACTTGGAAGAGAGACATAAACAGCTAATTCATGTCCACCCATCTCTGTGCCTTCCATCATCTCTCATTTCCATTGTTTTCCTTCCAAGATGAAGAGTCTGAGCTGCTGAACTTCTCCTTTTATGAGGGAAATGTGATGCCATTTCAGCTCTCTGACCATCCCTGGTGCCCTTGTCTGAACATCTTGGGGCTCTACTATATACTTTTTGAGATGGAGGAGTTCTACAGTGGTGTAAGGATGTCTGCTTTGTTTTCTAGTTTTTTTGTAATGATTTCTTGTGGTTGAATAGTGTTTCCAACCACTACCAAGCTCTGAGGTAACTTTTTCTTGAAGCTGCACTATAGAATGGAATAGAATGGCTCAGATAAACACTTATGAAAAGCAAAAATAGAGGTTATGATATACATTTTTTCTTCATTTCTAGCCTTTTTCCTTGACCCCTTTTCAGAGAAATTTTTAGAAAGTGCTAAATAAGTAGATGTTGAAAAGTTTTGTATGGAAGCCATAAATAAGTTCTTGTATGATGGAAAGCTTTATTTCTTTTCTTCTAATTGTGTCAAATTTCCTGGAACGTATAATGGATGTAGATGTTCTTGCTGAGCTTATTCTATTTATAAGGATAATAGGAAATCTGTAACCTGGTAATGGCCAAGAGATAAGAGGATAGTCAGAGAAGGATAACTTTCTATGTTCCCTTGCTTCTTATGTGCCTTCTACAAACATTTTTTGCTCGCTGTTGTCAGACAGAATATTAAGCTACGTGAAGTCTCAGTCTGACCAGTTCAGCAGTTCCTACAAGAAGGGTATGATTCTCTACAAAAATGCAGTGAAATATGGTGGAACAACTGGAACAGCTCCAAGGGCCTGCCACGAGTTGGTTTTGTTCAGTTACCCCAGGGAAGGCCTCAGTTTCGTGCTCTTCTTCACATAGCAAGCCATTTTTCTTATCCGGTTAGGTCACAAGAAGGACCCATCTTTTCATGACACATTTTTGGTATAGAATCCTTTCCTGAATCCTGCTGTACCTTTTCCAGTCTTCAAAGTTGTCTGATAGAGTACATTGCAAATTTAAGAAACTGGTTCAGTTGCATCTTTTTCTAGCTGGATGAGAACTGACTCACCTTAAGCTATCATTGATTCAGCAGCTTGACCCTGTGGAAAGACTAAAAGAAGTTAACAAAAAAAATTTAACTTAAATTTAGTATTCACAGGGACTGTGCTGGATGCTTTGTGAGCCTGCCACCGGGATGCTCCTATGTCCATCTCTTTGAGAGAGCTCTTAGCCATCCCTCCTGCAGAGCCCTCTGCAGTTGAGAGGATGCTGTCAGTGCTCTGGGGACCATATGCCTAATCAAGGATAAAGTCATAGGAGAGCTTTCTTTTTTTCATTGTGAGTTTGAAAAATTCCTCAAAAAGCTACTGATGGAACAATAAATTTTAAGACCAGAATGACCCAGGTTTATCATCGTGTGGTGAAAACAGTAATGCTTGCACAAGTCTGTGCAAACTTTTTCATTAGAACTCTTTCCTAGTATATAAATTTGATTGTGATTGTGACCCTAACTTTCTCCTTGGCAAACCATGAATAGCTTCTGTTTCTTTATTTTCTTAATATAAGTCAGGTTTACCAGCTTCTGAACCATTGTCTGGGTTTCTTTTCAACTCTTTCTGGTTTTTAATGTTCTTTCTAGAAATGTGGACTGAATTTCGATTCATTTTTCCGTAATAACCTTGTGGATGAAGAGACAGTGCTACCCTTTTCAGGGGTTGATGCATCCATTGATTATGTTAGCTCTTCTGGTCATAGCATTGGTTTTGGAGCTCATCTTTAGGTGGCTGGTGTCAGGACTCATAGGCCTGTTTCGATCTTACTCCTTCTCAGGGAACAGTCATGTATTGTATGACCTACACTTGCGTTTCCCAGACACTTGATCTTGCAGCAAGCTCTGATGAAACATGTTCAAATGATTGCATCTTAACAAATGCCTGAGGTTTCACTGTGCCGATGGCCTGCCCTTGTATGTCATTCCACCAGTCTTTGCATCACCTGCACGTTTATTGCCAATGGTCTGTATTTTTCTAGGTCATTGATCAAGAGAAAAATATAAATATTACTGTACTAAGAGCTGAGTTATTAAATAATTGTCTTGGAAATGTCCCCAGTTGTTGTTCTCCATTAGCAATTCATTATCATGTATCTTATTGTTTGGATCTGTTGAAATGTGCCCTGGTAATTGTGCACAGTGGTAACATATAATCAGAATATCATTGGGGTGTCAAAAGTTTCATCCAAGCTTATTATATCAGCAGTTATTTTTGTCAGACTCTTAAAGCCATGTTGGCTGATATAAATTAAATTTGCATTCCTTTTATTTATTGGTAAGTGTCCCGTTTCATCTTTTCCAGGTTTTTCATAGAAATTATATGCGGCTAAGCCCTGTATAGTTATCTGAATCATCCCACTGACCCTTTCAAAGCTGCCTTCCAGTCCTCTGGATCTCTTAAAGAAGTCTTATAAATATAGGTCAATGAGGTGTTTTGCAAATTTTTTTGAACTTTGGCGTGGAAGTTTCTGATCTACTAATCTGAATGCACATAACTGAATAAATGTTGGATGCGCTGCCCTTGGAATTGATGGAGGGAAAAGTTTTAAACTCTTCATTTTGTTTTGTGTTTATTTTTTCCAGTAGAGAATTATGTATAGGAGTTATTTTCAAATACGGATCAAAAATACTCACTATTTTTTTTTTTCTAATTATCTGTTATCATCGTTGTTAGTTTCGCTGTGTCCTTTCTGCAACAGATTTGTGCAGTTGTTAGGATTTCCTCTGTGGGGATTTTAGCAATGGCCTAACAGTCCAAGCAGGATTTTTGATGAGCTGAATATAACAAGGTGAAACAGAGGAAAGAAAAATACACTAGGCAGAAAAAATTTCCAGTGTTGAGATGTATCAGGCTGATGGATTCTGTCTGAAGAGCAGAGCTGAAAAGTGTGTGTCATGCACTCCTCACAGGTGATTTCACAGCACGTTTGAGAATAGCTTGTAGGGGAAAACTAGCAGGTTTAATTAACCCATATTTTTAGCAATTTCAATTTAAGTTTTATAAACGCAGAGTAAAATCTTTTTCCAGTTATGAAGGGCTAGCACTCTCTGAGCAAAATGAGGCAAGAGACCTACATTAAGATGAAGGACTGAGGAGTGATGGGTGAGCAAGTTAGAAATTGGTGCGAGGAAGGAGAGAGCTCTGAGAGACCATGTCAAGGGATGAAGCATCAGGTATGAAGATCAGTAATTGAGAAGCAAGTGGAGATGACTGGAAAAATGATTTTTTTTTTTAATTAAAAATAATATAATGAGGCTGTAATTCCTTTCAGTGGACTACTTCTCAGTACAGAGGTAAATTAGCATCTCCCTCTTAGGAGCTGACAGGGCTGTCTGGTCTGCCTGATCACCTCTTACTTTCCTTTTCCTTTAGTTTTCATCCCTAGAAAAAACACCTGGAAGGTCCTTTGTAGTAGTATCTCTTTCCTGCATGGAGCAGAAGCCTGGGCGCAAGCCTGCCGTGCGGCGTGGGCCGCGTGAGCGGGGGGGATGCCTTCTCTTCGTTCTGCTTTGTAGTTTTCCACTATTAAAATGTAAATGTGGCCTCTCAGCTTGGAACTGTGGAGACATTTGCTCTTCGTATGCTTTTGCTCTTTTACATGAATATTTAACATTGAGCCAGTAAGTCTCTAATAACCTGAGCGTTGATTACACTTCAGTTCATTAGACTGCAGCACAGGGTTGTTGGAGCGTGGTCCAGATGCCGCGCCGGTGACGGCGCTGCGTTTCAGTGCCGGGAATCCCTCAGGGAGCCTTGGCATCCCGCACCTCACCTGAGCGACGAGAAGCGTTTTCGGGTCGAGAGTGATACGTCCCTCCTTCTGGAGGGCAAAAAAGCAAACAAGGGAGCGTCAGATTAGCCAGGCTGGCTAGAGCGCGGTTGTACTTCTTTGAGCAGCGCTGTCATGGTAACTGAAGTGATTCATTTTGCTGTGAGAAACCCAGTAAACATACTTTGATTAAACTCTTGAGAAGGTATAGAAAAGAATGCTCAAAACTGATTGTTCAGGTCATACCAAGTTTTTTCTTTATTGCTTTCGCTCTCCTCCCTTCCCCTTTGGGACAGAGAATTTTTGGGGACGGGGAGAGGAAGCCTTCTTCCAAATTGGTTTTTAGGCAGTAGCCTGACACTATCGTGCTTTTGGCAGCCGGCGGCTGGAGTTCAGGCTCAGTGGTTTATTATTATTACTAGTTTTAAGTGGGCTGAGGTGCAGTCAGCACCTGGTCTTGCAGCCCGCAGAGCTGTACGAGCTGCAGTGGTTCTTGTGTGCCCCCGGCTCTCCGGGACGCGTACGGCGGTTTTGGACATCAGGGCATGCCGGTCACGCTCTGCGGCCTCGCAAGAGCACCTCTGAGTCTCCTGGCGAGGATTTCACCTAGCAAACCCGGGCAAAATTGGCTCTTCCAGTTATAAATTGGTAGTATTAGGAAACTGTGTGCATAAGAACCGTCTCCAAGCCAAAATTCAGCGTCTGCCCTGTCAGTCCCTGGGCGGGGAGCAGCTCCTCAGGTCTCGGCTCGGGTCTGAGGTCTCTTCCTGACGAACCTGCTCATATTTTTTTCCGAATCTCAAGGACAGGGAGCCGCGTCCTGGGGCCGGGCGCGCCGCTCCTCCAGCCCTGTGGGCCTGCGGCTGGGCTGGCCGGCGGGACTCGGGGGCAGCAGCGAGGGCGAGTGCCGACACGCGTGTCCGCCTCTCCGTGGGACCGTGTGGAAACCTCCCGGGGTGCCGCGAGGGGCTCCGGCCCCCGCAGGGGTTTGCACCCCCTCCCCACCGGGCTGTCCTGTGCCCGCCAAGTTGGCACAGCAAAGCCTCCCCAGGACGCCCAAAGCAGCTGTGGTGGTCTTCTGCCATGGTGGAAACCTGCCTCGTTTCAACCAAACCACTCTTCTCCCTTGACTACCTTCTGTGAGGTGTCTGAGGACACGGGTATGCAGGCCAGCTGCCTCCCTGTCTTCCGGCTGTCAGGGGGTTTTCCTTGAACATCCATCTGTGTGAGCTCTCCGTCCCTGCCCACTCCCCATCGGGTGGCAGGACCGCAGACCTCTCCAGGAGCTGCCAGTCGGTGCAGGCTGCCGTGGGGATCGGGGCCACCCCGGTGTCTGGCAGCCCAGCGGCTGGCTGGGGTGGGACACGATGCTGGAGGGGGACGTGGTGCTTGTCTGTGCCGAGCCTGATGCTTCGGTCAGGAGGGGCCGCCGCTGGCTCCCACCGGCTCCCGTCGCCCTGAGCCAAGGCTTTCAGCTGGGACGCTGGTTCCCCCTCCTGCCGTCTCTTTTTAAGTATCCTCTTTCTGGTGAAGCGTGTGATTTCACCCCCCCAGGCCCTGCTGCGGTGGTGGAGGGCAGGCAGGAGGCAGGGTCCTGCAGTCTGGGGCCGGGGAGCGGGGCAAGGCCACCTTGCTCAATGTGTGTTTGAACTGTGTTGCAGAGAAGGACGTAGCTCCAGTGACCTATTTTTTCAATCGAACGAGGCCACGCTGCTGCGCTTGCAGTGGTGGCCCTCAATGACAGCCGGTGACGGAGGCAGGGTCGCAGCCCTCTCGCAGGCGCCCCACGGCGCGTCGTGGGAAGAGAGGGTCCTCTTGTGTGTCCAAGGCATCGGATGGGCCTAGGATTGCTGCGTGTCCCGGAGACGTGGCCACAGCGGCACAGATGTGGTTGGCCTGTTGTGAGGACGTGGCTGGTTCGTGCTGCCCTCCCCATGAGGGAGCCGCGGACTCTGACGGCTGCTCGGAGCAGGGAATCGCTGCCAGTTCAGCGCGTTCAACCCTCCTGCGAAGCTCTTGTCTTCTCTTCGTCTCCCACGGACAGCACAGGCTTTCCCCAATATTTTTTCTTTTGAGCTATGGAGTTCCTTGGGGAGAGAAATAAACAGGAAATCCCATGGGAGGGTTGTTGGTCCCTTGTTTGCTTCTCCTAGAAAAGGGCTCGGAGGCAATGTTAGAAAGGCAATAAAACTGATGCCTAGGGAGTTCCCAGCGCTGAGCCAGCCTCTGCTGCCAGTGCAGCGAGTGCGTTCTCCTTCAGATAGCCTGCCTGCATCATCGCCCTGCGTGCAAGGTGGCCTCGATTTTCTGTCGGCCGCAGCCCCCGGGCATGTGCCTGGTGCCTTTGCTGTCCTTGTGACTGTCGGCGGTGCCAAATGCTGATGTCCTGCTGGACTTTCTCATGCAAATAAGTGTACCCACAGGGCCCTTCAACACCAGACTGCCTCCAGTGGTTCCTTATTCATTTTGGGATCCGTTTTATAGGCTTGCCCCAGCCGACCTTCGATGTCGCATAGGTGTCTGTTCTGTCCTCTTTGCCCTCTGGCCGTGGCCAAGAGAATCTTCTCTTGCAGCAGCTCGTGTGTCCCTTGCTGTCTCCATCTCATTTCAGATCCCAGCGGAGAACGTGGATGTATCTCTCTGGCTATATCTAAATTCTGTCTTGTGAGCAGACCCAGGCTTGTGCTGTATCCAAGGGGCACAGCTTCCAGACAGGCTGGACATAAGACTGTGCTTAGATGAAGGCTTTGGATAAGCTCTGGGCCATCTGGGGAGAGAAGTCCTATATCACTCATACAGGCTGTAACTGTCCTCCTCCTGTGAAGCCGCCGGGATGTCTGCTGCATCAGCGTTGTCATTTAAAGCCAGGCTTTCCAGGATACTTATTGTCATTTTTAGATCTCTAACTTCTGTGTAGAAGCATCTCATCTTGGTCCAGTTGCCTTCCTGGCTGCGTAGTGGCCCTGAAATGGGCCTCCTAAGCACGGCCCGGGGCCTCAGGGCTGTCCAGGCTCCAAAAGTGCTCTGGACGGCTGAGAACTGAAGTCAGGGCAGGCAAGATTTCCACGAACTGTGCTTTTGAACTGAGGCTCCTCAGCGATTTCCTGGCTCTCTCTGAACTCCTCTCTTCATGCCCAAGTAGGCGCCCAGGTCCTAGATACTGGCTGCTTAGGTCAGCATACATCAGCGCGTTTGGATACCTGGTGCCTAGGGAACTTCGCAGTCTAGATACAGAATCACAGAATGGTTGAGGTTGGAAGGGACCTCTGGAGATCATCTAGTCCAACCTCCCTGCTCAAGCAGGGTCCTCTAGAGCATATTGCCCAGGATCACATCCAGACGGGTTTTGAATATCTCCAGGGAAGGAGACTCCACTACCTCTCTGGGCAACCTGTTCCAATGCTCTGTCACCCTCACAGTGAAGAAGTTTTTTCTCAGGTTTAGGTGGAGCTTCCTGTGGTTCAGTTTCTGCCCGTTGCCTCTTGTCCTGTCGCTGGGCACCACGGAGAAGAGGCTGGCCTCATCCTCTTGACACTCCCCCTTCAGATACTTGTACACGTTGATGAGATCACCTCTCAGTCTTCACAGACTTCATCAGCTGAAAGTCTGTGCCCTGTATTAGTGCAGAAAAGTAGACTTTTTGATTCATTCTCTGGACCCGTGTGACTCTCTTGCCCCTAAATCCCATTTTGGCAAATGAAATAAATAGGCTGATTTAGTCTTAGCTTCCAAGCAGTTGTTGTGCACTGAGGGCCGAAATAAAATTGTGCAGATAGTGCGGGTGTTTCCTGTCTTTCAAGAGTTTGTCTTTGCAACTGTAATAGTAATATCTCAGTATGCTCCTGGAGTTCAGTACTCGGGAAACTTTGGCTTTACAACCTACCACGTGACCGGGATACCTTCTCATTTACTCTTGTAAATACTACATTATATTATGCTTCAGGGACCCTTAAACTTGAAGGTATCTTAACGTGGTTAGTGAGTAGCAGAGGGGTCCTGGGCTCCTTTCTCAAGCTCCTTCGCTCTTCTTCTCTGGTGTGAATCTGAGTGTTTTTCTCTGTTTTTAAAGGGGACACTATAATTTTGATGTGGAGGAGAACTTTAAGTAAATAAGGTAATGATTGCTCTTGTGCAGAGTGCGAAAGTGGGTGACCAAGAGATTCATTTGACAGGCTAAATTAAAGTACTTACCCTGACCTGTGTCTAGAGTTATAAAGTAACTTCCTTTTTACCAGTGAATCCTTGAGCAACCTGTTTGTGTCCTATTGCCTAATAATTGGTGCTTACTGTAAATATCTCACCATGCACCAGGCCATATCCTCCCTCTCTGAACCTGACCCTGTACACTTTCAGCGCTTCCTCGGTTTGATATCCATGCTCATCACACTGGGGAGAGCAGGGACTGAGACAGGCTTACTGCATTTCAGTCAAGCTAAGACAACTAGGGGCAGAGGACATCTGGCACAGGCTGAAAGCATCTTCTGCTATGTATGCTTCTTCCTTCCCTTGCAAGTTTTTTTTTTTCCCTCTGCTTTTTTCTTGTCTTGAATGCTAACAGTGTTCTCTAGGTTGTTCCAAATTATCCCCAAAATGTTTGTGGAATTATTTCTTGAAGGACTATGCCCATCACATGACTCTGGTCAAGTTCAGCTAGGCCCAGTTCAGGTGAAATCAGGTTGGTAAAAGTAGCTCACCAGCAGGATTATTTTACAGTAAATTTGTGCGTGATCAGTTCAAAATATGGGGTTTTTTTTCTAAGTAATTAACATCAAGAAACTAATAATGAATTTATAAAACACAATAAAAGCCAATCCAAGTCAAATTCCTGCTGTCGGACTTTTCCATCACTGTAGTCTTGTTTTTGTCCTTGTTTCTTGGTTTGGTGTCGAGGCCAATGATGGTGAGTCTGGTCAAGACCAGAGGAGTGATGAGCCAGACCGGTAGCAGCTGCGGTCTGGCTGTGCATTCGGATACTTCCTACGCTTTGAACAGCCGTTCGTGCCTCCTGGGAGTAACGAGCAGGGTCGCGCACATGCATAGGATGAAGCACAGCGTGGGCTGGGCCCAAGCTGCTGGCACCGAGCACCAGTGGCACCAGATCTCCAGAAAGGGCCAGCTGCTGCATCTGGCTTCTTCCAGTGCTGGAGGGACAAACAAGCCAGGCAGATTTTTCTAGATCTTGAATATTTTCTTGCTGAACATTTCTAGTTTGCCAAAACTCTAATAAGGTGCAGATCCAAACTTGGCCCATTCTTCAGCTGTAAGGTTGCTTGTTGGTAGAGCGCTGTTGGGGCTACCTCTCCCTGGCTCTTCATTATTTGCCAACTTATACGTAAGAGGATCAGGTTGTTTCTGTTCCCTAAAGAGCTGCGCTGAGCTTATGTTCAATTAACTGCCACTACCAGCTCACGGTGTTTCTCAGGTTACAGTCCTGTGATTGCTCTGTCTAATCTTTGTTTTTGGTCTCTAGAAGCACACCATGGATGTGCTCGTTTGAACAATATGAGCCTTGGGCTTCAGACTGGAAAGGAATTCAGGGCGCTGACTGATTTGCTTTCAGCACTATTCAGCATTCAACATTTCTTTTGCTAGAAGTCATTCAATATTTTTTTCAAGAACCATGCTTAATGTTAGTGAATTGTCTTAGTTTGAAAACAGATCTTGTGAGACTTGTGAGAAACTTCCTTGTGTTTCCTGTGCTTAGTTCCAATTTCTAATAATTTTTAAACCCGTCAGTTGCTAAGACATGCATCCATTTAATATTTGCTTCTCTGATTTTTTAAAAATGGTTTTCTATGAGAAGTGATGTAGTACAAAATTAAGTGTCTTGTGGAGGTCTAGCATATATCTGGATGATACATGAACTGAGGTAGGCAATCCGTGTCAACCAAACATATTCAGAGTTGCCTTACAAATGGCAGTAATTAGCCCTGACTTTGACTTCCTTTCGAGTGTATTGCACTAATAGAACTGGCTATAAATTAAAACCCTGTACGCGGCAGTCCTGCAAACTCCCACGCATCTGAGTCTGAACTACGTCTCACCTCGGTGACTGCGTTGCATCCGTGGCCCTGACTTTGCTCCTTTCAGTCTGCCATCTCTCTTGTTGCCTGTGGTCTCTCAGTTACCGTTTTGGCCAATTTTTCACGTTGGGGTGGCTTGGAGGAGGAGAGCACCCAAACACTGGGCAGGAGGATGGGAAGCACCCAGGAGGATGTTGGGGAGCACCCAAACACTGGGCAGTCCTGGCGCCGGTGGCGGGAGGCTGGGGGGTTGAGCTGGGTCGCTGCAGGGAGCGCTGACAGCGCCGAGAGAAATTCCAGCACCGCATGGTTAAAAGTCACCAGAGAACAAATGCATCGAGTTGCCATAGCAACGAGAAGATTTACAGGAGCCTGAAATTCTTGTACTTTGAACCTAAAATATGCCTCTGAAAAATATTCCGAGTTTGATCGTGTGGCACAGTTGGAAAGTGTCAAGGCTAAAACAGGGTCTGAGATCTCACTGAACGCCAGGCAATGTCCTGTCCAGATGCCTGGCTGGTCCCTTCCTCCAAAACCTGTTGGTGTGATAGTAGGATAGTGCTTGGGTTTTACTCGCTTCCTTGAGCGTCAGGTGCAAGTTCCTGTGCGAGGAGCTGCAGCAGGATGCCCGTGGGTGTGCATGGAAGCTGAGGGCTCCCTCGGAGCAGGACCACGTGCTTCTCAAGTGTGCCCTCGAGCAAGAGCTCAGGAGAGCTTTGCAGTGCATTACGTGGCCTGTTTTAAGTAAGTGTCCTGTTGCTTTCACCACTAAGTTTGTACCAGAAGTGGGCTGGATATTGTCCACTCTGGGATCCCTGGTTGCCACAAACAGCAGACAATCTTTAAGCATGTTAAGCTACAGGCTGAAAATGAATTCATTCAACACAACTTAGGAAAATACATCTTTCCTCACCTAGGTTCTGCAATGCTTCTGCTGTTTGCACATTTGGGCTCTGTGGCGTGTCTGTGTTGCAGCAGAGCACTCATTGCAGCAGAGCACTCCTCTTTCTCTGTGAGGTAACGAGGTTCCCAATTCCCTTTCTGCATCTGCAGGACGGTTGGCAGAGATAGGAATTTGCATCTTCAGATAACACTTCTTCTGGACACTTCTAAGGGTTAAGTAAAGGGTCAGGTAGGACAAGGAGTTGCTGTTGTTTTATTCTGTGCGTTATATTTTTGAGGCACTTTGAGACACTTGGCACATGCCAAAAGCTACAGATTTAGGCCTACTGTGCTCCCAAAACACAGTAAGCAGATAGTAAGCAGAGGCCAGGGTAGCTGCCAGGGACAGTGTATGTATCACCACTTCTAAACCAGGGTGGCGATTAGAGATGCCCAGCTGGAAGAGGTCCTGCTGGTAGCTCCACGCACCCTCCTCTTGGTCCTCCTGCTGCCCTCCCTTGGCAGTGATTGCTGACCTCCTCCCACAGAAGTCTTGGTGCTTCCCAAGCTGCTGCTTCTGAAATCTCCCAACCGTGATGCTTTGTGACTTGGACTTTGCCTATCTCCTGGTCATCACCTCACGGTCTCCCTGCTGAGACTGTCTGCCACAGCGCTGTGTTTTGTCAGGGTGGTGGCAGCCTCAAACCACGTGGCGGCCAGACCATGCTCTTTCCTTACCCATGTGCTGCTCCAAAGGTGCAAGGCAGCTTTTTCACGAAAGGAGGACACTGTGGCTCCAGTGCCCCACTGCTGGGACAGGAACTGGCAATGGATGGAGCAGCTTCCTCGTCTGTTCTGGCAATCCTCGTGTTCTCTCCAGGAAGCGTTTGCTCTCCCTTCCCAGCCCTGCATGCTTTCCCAGGCCTGCTTCGTTGCCCTTTTCCCTTCCCGGACAGGACTGGCCAGCACTGACTGATGCCACCCTCTCTGGTTCTTTTGCAGTGCCTTTCAGAGAAACTCCCAGTTACACGAAGCGGCGACGGATCCTTGGCGCAGGCGGCCTCTCCTCCCCGCGCATGCTGCAGCGTTCGGCCAGCGACAACAACTTGAAGGCAGAGAGCCGGGCGTCCTACTCGCCGGTGCCCTCGCTCCGCAGCCTGCCCCCACAGCTGCTGGTGCAGATGCAGGAAGCGGCCGTGGGGGTGGGAGCAGGGGACGGCAGCCTGGCGAGCACCAGCAGCGCCCGCAGCGCCCACAGCCGCTCCCCGTCTCTGCAGCGCGTGCAGGAAGAGAAGGAGGCCGACCTGCCCACGCTCCGCAGGAGCAGCCGCAGCAAGGCCAGGTAAGCGGCGAGGGGGGAAGCAGGAGGGACGGTGCCGCGCTGCCCCGCAGCTCCCCGGGGCTCCTGAGAGCGAGGAGGGTCTGCAGGGCTTCCGCGGGAGCCAGGAAGCAGAGCTGCTCTACCAGACCCCTCTCCTCTTCGGTAGGACTGGCTGCTGCTCTTGGCACCAAGCGTTGGATTGGGCTCAGCAGGGTGGCAGCACGGCCGTCACGTGTGTTGGCATCCCTAGGAGTCCTTGGACCTTCAGGCTGCCGTGGGCAGCTGCTGGGGACCACGAGGTCTTGGGTGGCAACTGGGAAGGCTGATGGGATCCGACATGGTGCAGGTGCCCGGTGGCCAAGGCTCTGCATCTCCCTAAGCGAGTGTGGCGGGGAGCAGGGGCCATCCGGGGAACTGGGGTACCGCTAGCCTCTGGCTCGCAGAGCAAGCACAGCAGGGGTTATTTTCCTTTACCTTTTCCCTAAGCCTCAGTCTAATTTTGTGCCTCTGAAAACTGGTAAGTGCATCAATTCCATGTTGCGTTTGTTGTTGCTATGACAATGAATGCATCTTGAAAACTAATACTTTGAGGTGGCATATTGCAGATAAGCCAACACCTAACGTGTCTGAACTGACATGCAGGTGGCAGTCACCACCTTCTCTCTACATGTACGTGTATGTGTAGCTGCATTGCCCTGTAGACCACAGAAGTCCTTTGGGCCTGGAAAAATTTGATGGGAACTGTCATTGTACCCATCAAAGAGTGTGGAGACTCCTTTGTGGATGTGCAGTTTCCAGGCAGATATCTGCTGCCGTTGGTAGTACGGGAAAGTGTTCGTTGTGTTTCACAGGGTTGCAATGAGTGGTGCACGTGGGAATAACGTAAACCATGCGTTCTCCCACTGCTTCCCAGTCATCCATTGGCCTTGTGAAATGCAGACTGCAGATATGACACCCGCTCGTCACACCTAGTGCCTAGCTTTGCAAAGGGGAAGGTTTACAGGGAAGCAAAGGCATAAATACCCTTTCTGAATGAGGAGGATGACTGCTACTAATCTCTGAACGAAGACCGCCCCTGGATATGTGTTGCTTGAGAGCGTTCATTGCAGAGAGGCCCTTTGGTAACGACCAGATTCAGGTTTTGCTTTTTTTAATTGCTCTGTTAGTAGAGAGGTGAGACTAACCGTAGCCAAGACTGATGGAAAAAAACCATCTACTCCGAAGGGGCTAAAGAGAAACTCTGTAATACCATAAGGTTAGAACAGGAGCTTGAAGAGTGGGCACCAGGTTTGGGGTTATTGCTGTGTTTACTAATGACTCTGAAATGGATTTGAGCAGTGAAGAGCCAGTCTGCAGATGACAGCTATTTACATTAACTCCATACCAGAAACAGCTTTGAGGGCCTTTGGGGCAATCTAAAGAATTTTGGGAAAAAGAAACATGATAGTGAATAAAAAATAATGAAAATAAATGCAAAATAGCTACTAGAGGGGAAAAACCTGAACTACTCAAGCACCTGGTAGGGTTCTTAATTAACAGTTTAACTCAGGATAAGTTGCAGGATGTTTTCTAAACAGCTCAGTGGAGACCTCTGTTCAATATGCAGCTTCAGTTCCAAATGCAATGATATTAGGTTGCCTAAAGAGCGTGATGGATGATAATACGGAAAATAGTCTAATACCTTGGCTAAATCAATGATGACACCTCTCATACCAGACTGGACACTACAGGTCAGCGAGAGTGGTGCGAGTTAAAGGGTTTCAGAAAGATGCAGTGAAAACGATCAGGAATGAAAAAAATCTGTGCTTTGAAGAGAGATTTAGAAGAACAGGATTGTTACCTTAGAAACAAGATGAATAGGAGGAAATATGTTAAAAATATTGAAAATACTGAATGGCTGAGAAGAGGGAAGTAGAGAACCTCTCCATGTTTCGTGGCACAAGAAGAAAGGAACGCGCAATGAAATTAATAGCAGGCAAAGTCAAAACCAGTAAGAAACAATGTTTTTTCTCTGATCTGCAATTAGTTCTGGAATTTGCTGCCTCAGGAACTTGTTAAAACCAGAAACACAGTATGATTGTAAAAGCATTAGGCTGGCACGAGTAAAACATCACTGGGCAGTGCGTGTGTGTGTGTGTGTGTGTGTGTGTGTGTGTGTGTGTGTGTATTATAATCAGTCAACTTTTGGAAGTATTCTCAGAATTGTTTGGAGCACCTCATGGCCTGGCAGGGCGGAGGGCAGACCTGCTGAAGCCTCGAGCCTTACCTAGCCGGACAGTTCCTGGTGAGGAGGAGAGCCAGAGCCTGGCTGGGCTTGGAGGTGCTGGGTGATTCGGTGTCAGTCTTGGGGAGCAGTGCAAGTAGGGTCTTTGCAAAAGCAGGTCTCTCGTTCAGCTGGAGGAGCTGGTGGGCAGCGATGTGCTACGCCATGCTTGATGTCTTCTACACCCTGACAAGTTTGGAGCTGTCAGGATCATATGGAGGTGATCTCAGCGACATGAGAAAAACAAACATGATCCCTGATAAGTCCGAGGGAAGGAAGAAGCAACGGCTGCTGAACAGGTGGTGGGGTCTGAGCCCTGCAGTGGCAGTCCTGTGTCCCCTCAGGCCCCCTGCGTGGGGGACGGGAGGTTCAGCTGCCAGGGGGGCGAGCAGTGCTTGCGTAAAAGCGACGTTCCCGTGTAGGACTGGCCTCCGAGGTGCGGTGCAGGTTGCACGCCGCCGCCATGTCACAGGGCAGCGCGGAGCAGCGGTGGCCTGGGAGCAGCCTGGAGAGACGTGGTGGAGCCACAGCACGCGGACCGGACCACGAGCGAGGTCAGGAGCACCTCCTGCACCCTGGCTCCCTTACCCGAGCTCCGAGGGGCTCCCCCGCGACGCCGGGCTCTGCGCGTGCCGCCGTCCTCGGCCGGCCGCGGTTAGGTGATTCCTGGTTACGCTGCGTGGGCTCGCTGTGGCGGGCGCTGGGATAACGCGCCTATTTTAAAAGCTGGTGTGCTTTTAAATTATACAGATTTATAAAGCACAGCGTTGTCGTTCAGCATGGATCCGTACGCTAACGGGTGCTTAGAGCGGCTATTAGCAGGGGTATTTTCTTTGATCCAGTATTTCTTTCCCTTGTTTGGCCTTATCACTTTCCTGCTCAGTTCCCAGTGCGCTCATATTAAGTTTAATAAGAGCTTTTATTCATCCCAGGGCTGAGGAGCAGTGGTGTAGTGATCCCTATCTCACGTGAATACTGAGGTCCTAGTGATGTTTTCTTTTTAAACAAGCAAGCCGTCCCTTTGTGATGGCTGTCAGGAGGTCCATAAACACGTGAAGTCCTCTCACATTGTCCTTGAAAAAATCTTGCAAAACATTGTTTCTGGATCCGATTTTTATCAGAGTAAATACCAAAAAAGTTTAGTATCTGTAACACACCCCCCAAAATTCTCTGTTCTGAGGGAGAAAACCGCCAGCAAAATTCTAATCTTTTTGCATACATTCAGGGTGGCAAAAAAATTTAAATGAAAGCTAGCTTGTCATTAGTATTTTATTTTTCCAGAAATGACATGTAAGAGCACCTTGGGTGCCCATGGGCTAACCAGCAGGTAACCTCAGCACTGGTGTTCAGCTGTACCAAAAATACAGTATTTATTCTTGTTGCTCTCAGACTTCAGCCATACTAATAATTTTGATGGCTCTATATGTCTACAAAGATGTCTGCTGCAGAGCAGCCAGCCCCATGTTATAATGTAAATGTTAACCATATGGTAAGAATTAATGCAAATAGCTAGGAGAACTGTTGGGATTCTGACATACATAAACAAAGGGAAAGAAGTGGGGGTTTTCCACCGAATACTGCATGAGTGAGGCTAACGTTGGGAATGACGGTCTTGTCCTCCCTTTGGCTCGAATATGCGTAAGTGTCTTTTGGTCAGACTAGCAGGTATTACTAGAAATGTTTTCATGTTCTAACAGCAGGGAAGGCCAAGCCCTATTTTTAGTTTTTATTTTGTAATAATCACCAAAGCAAGAGACCGGCATGTCTTTGGCCAGAACTGCAGCATCTGCTTTCTGCATTTTAACATATCTGTACTGCAGTAGTGTTGTAGGGAGCCCGGTCTGTTCAAGGAGAAGTGGCCCTGTCTGCCAGCCAGGAGTCAGTGTCCTCCCAGGGTGTCACAAAGACCCTGGTGTCCTTGGGACGAGGAGCCAGAGAAGCATTTGAGGATGGAGCGTGTCATGTGCACAGCAGAGCGGGAGGCTTGTGTGGGGAGCAGAGCGGGCTGGCGGTGGGTACTGCATGGGGACCATGGGAAGATGCGGGCAGAGGGTGGCCACCGTGAGTCCGGGGAGCCACCGCCTCCCTCCAGCATGAAGGCTTGTGTTGAGGTGTCCAGAGAGGGAGCCGGCTCTGGTCAGCTGGAGAAGGCTGAACCTGAGAACAGAAGTTTCACCCTGGAGGAAGGGTTGCGTGTACGAGCTCAGGATGAACCATCCCACCTGGGCATGCCAGGAGCCCCTTACAGAAAGGCTGCGTCGAACAGGATAGGGGTGGCTGCAAGGAGCCCGGAGCAAAAGAGCCAGGTGACACGGGAGGCGCTTTGGGAGCCATCTATCTCGAGAGCAGGTTTGTGGGTCAGCAGTGCCAAGGAGCATGGAGTGAATCCACCCCAGCTTGGCTTGGGCAAGTGTCTGGCTGAACCTCATGCAGCATGGTCCCAAGTGCCTGTTGGTGTGGTCTGCCTTTGTGCCAATAAACTGTTCTTGGAAACAAGCCCTGGGGGAGGCTGTTACTAACACACTGGGCTCTGAACCCCCAGGTTGAGTTGTGCTGTGGATTGATCAGAAGGTCCAGAGAGGACCCCTGGAAAGGGTATAACACACAGACAGTGATTGTTCTGGGGAAACCCCTGTGATGGAGGTGCAGCAGCATTTTCCTCATTCCTGTGCTCCTCTGTCTGTATCCCTGGAAAGTTTTCTAGTCTCTGATCTGAAGATTTTTTTCTGCAGTTTGTTTGTTGTGCTTTATTCTGTACAGTTATGGTGAACAGCTTATTCCCTCCCCCCGCTGCAGCAGTCTTGTGCATACTGAAGACTGTTTATCATGTTTTCCTCAGCATCATCTCCTCTTTGGGCTGTTAACCTCCATTCCTTCGTCTTTCCCCAAAGGTCTGGTTTTCTAGCCCTCACCCCATTACTTCTCTGCAGACTCTCTCCAGCCAGCCCCCTTCGTTCTGGCAGTGCTGCACCCAGAACAAAACAGAGCAGAGCCGCTG
The DNA here is from genome assembly GCF_040807025.1 of Struthio camelus. Lineage (NCBI taxonomy): Eukaryota > Metazoa > Chordata > Aves > Struthioniformes > Struthionidae > Struthio > Struthio camelus. Next base: position 387,669 of record NC_090942.1, read on the forward strand.
AGTACAGCAGAATTCCACTGTGTGTTTTTCAGGCTGTAGTTTTGATAGTTCATGATGTTACATTTTATGAAAGGGTGTGATGTGTGACTCAGATTCAGCTTGTGATAGCCTCCACTTTTTTCCCTCAAAACCAACTGCATTACCAGTATTTCTCTGTCTGAATTCTTGTGCAATTGATGATTCCTGTGTAGATTTAGTACCTTCAGTTTATCAAGCTTCACTGAAATTCTAAGTCTGTTCTTTGGAGTATTTTGCAGTCCCTTTGTATTGCCTGTAGATGTGGTAAGGGTCTTCTCCACTCTATCATTTGTTTTGTTTACGAAAACACTGATCCAGGACAGACTTTCCCATAACCCCTCAATACTTCCATCCATTTTGACAGCGAGACACCAGATGGTTTATCCAACCAGTCGTTCTGCCACTTTGCTGTAGTATGATTGCAATCACATTTCCCAAGCTGGCTGCGGGAACTTGACAATGTGAGAAGCCAAACCGAGGCGAAGGTGTGCCACTGCTTCTCTGCAGTCAGCAGCCCTCATGGTCTTTGTCCTTGGCAAATCCAGTCTGACTGTTATCTCATTGCTTCTTTCTAGACTTTTCCAAATATTTTGGTTTGTAATTTGTTTCAGTGTTCCCCCCCTCCCCCCCCCCCAAGAACTGAGGTTACGGTATTTCTTTAGCTCTTATTTTTTTTCCTTTTTTGACCATTTGCCATCTTCTACTCTTCTAGGACCCCCTCTATATAACATGATATTTCAAAGATGGCTTTAAGTGTTCTAAGATTGCTTCAATCCAATCTTAAATTTCATATTAGAACATGTAATCTGGCATGTCTTAAGTATTCTTAATTAATTCCTGGTTCCTGTTTCCAGGTAAGATCTTACCTTACCTCTCTGTCTCTGATATGGTATGCATCATCTCACAGTTGATCGCTGTATTAAAAACTGATTTAAGGACAAACAAATACTAAGCATGTTGGCCGTCTTAGTTTCATCCATTGAAATTTTTCCCTCTAACTGCAGATAGCCAAAAGAGCACGAAGTACCAGCAATTCCTGCAGTCTTTCTCAATGTATTTACAGAATGATTTCTTGTTTTATTTGCTTCTTTCTGTAGTAGCATGTCCTCTTGAACCTGTGCCTTTTGGATTTTTTGTTCCCATATGCTTATGCTATTCCTTTATATCTGCCTATAGCAATCATTCCTTTTTTTCCAATTTCTGTGCTGTGTTTGAAGTCAGTGATGATCATATGATTTAGCAAATTTCTTAGTTTCTTACTTCACTAATTATATGTCCTCCATGTCGGGATAGGTCGTACTTGTGTCATTAGTGCGTTCTCTCTGAAAAACTGCTGTTTTCCTTAGCCTTTCCTGTCATTGAATCATGTCATTTGGGTCGAAAGGGACCTCTGGAGGTCATCTGGTCGACCCCGTGCTGATTTTTTGGTGAAATCTTGCCTCCAGTATTCAAGAATATGTAGAAGTTGACCTCAGAGACCATTGCTTGTATTTTGCTGGTCTTCCCCTTTTTCTTCCTGAGAAATGTGAAGACTTATCTTTTCATGATCATTCCTGCCAAAGTTAGCTCTGCCTTCACGTTTTCAGCCACTTGGAATCAAAGTGCTAGAAGAGCTTCTGTGGCTGTTTTCTGCACCTTGTCATGACTGTGGACAGTCGTCCCGATCATTTCCCATTAGATCTCTGGATAAATGCAATCTATTATTATCCCTAAGTCCTATTAGCAGGTATTGGGGGTGGGGGTGGGGACATAACATAAGACCCACTGTACTGGGTCAAAACAGAGCTCTGCCTAGCCCAGTATCTTGTCTGATGGCTGCCCATAGCATGTGCTTAAAGAGGAGGACACATGCGGAGGAAGCCGTTGATTATCCTCCCCGCTTTCTGAAATATCATCTCCTTTGGTCCTGTCCATGAGGATCTCTGCAAAAGGAAGTGTGAATTGCTAATATATGTGGCTAGCGCACTGACGGAGACCCTGGTGTAAAATACTGTTCAGAGCTCTTCATAAAAGCTGTATTGAGCTCGATGTTCTTCAGCTGCAAATAAATAAAGAGAGCATCCTTTTCTAGTACCGCTCCTGAAGATTCTTGGCACTTGCTGCCTTGAGCCAATATCCTTCTAAAATTGCTAAAAGTGCAGTTATTGCATCAACCAGAACCGAGGGATTTTATTTTTAATATTCTTGACCTTTCCTTGGGGGGCTTAACAAAATAAATGCCTTGTCCCAATATCTTTTTTTCTTATTATTACTTTTAACAATATGAACTGATTCACTATTCCCAAACCCTTTTTTTTCCTCAGCAACGTGAATGAGAGCTTTGCCCTCAATGCTAACTCACTGATTTATTTATTTATTTATTTAAAGCCTTAGATGCTTTGTTTTACCTTCCTGGCTTTTGAAAGACTTAGAGCCACTTGATTTATTCTACTTGCATTAGGGATTTGAGAAGAAATTACTACAATTTGTTTCATTCTCCCCTGTGTATCTAGTTTTTCAGATTGGCACCAGCTGTTACTTTTGATTCCCCTCTGCTTCTCAGCTGTAGCCTAGATCCCCTTATTGGAGTATCTCAAAAATAATTCTTTGGGGGTGTGGGGGAACCTGATGGTAGCTGGTGCAAAGGCCACCCACTTCTCTGGATGCTTTTAGGCTCACCAATGTGTGTAAAGTGTTTTTTGTACTGTTTGCAGCGTAGCTGATATCATTGAGAGTAGTACAGGAACACCAGTGTCAAGCCTGATATTTTTGGTGTGATGTTTGATTTTGGGATGAGACAGTGAAGAACGTAAGTAGGGGATCTTTTGCTCCAAGATAACTCCTTGTTCTGGGATCAAAGACCAACAAAAGAATCAGAATGACAGTGCTTCCTGGGGAAAGGTGAGGAGGATCACGAGTTGCCAGCTGTCAGATTGGACACCTTATGCAGGAAATAATGGGTCTTTGCAAAGGCATTACAGAATTATAAAATAACGTAAGTTGGAAGGGATGTCTGGAGATCATCTGGTCCAGCCATCCTACTTAAAGGAGAAAAGTAGGCTCCAAAAACTTGTCCGTACAGCATCTGGAAGCCCTCATCTCTTACCCCTCCACGTGGCTGCAGGATCTGCCCCTTGCCAAGAGTTTGGCTCCTCTGTGCAAGGCCAGCCTTGACGTGGCGCAGCCACAGCCTGGGACAGGGTTCTGGGAAAGGGCTGAGACAGGAGGGCTGTGGGGAGCCTCGCCAGGGGCTTCCCCCCTTCACTCCAGAGCTGCTTTTAAGCTCAGGACCTCACCCTTGGTCCTTGCTGAGCTGCGTTGTAGGGGCTTGTCCCGGGACCTGTCTCGTGGCTATGGACTTGTCAGGCGATCCCTGGGTCATGGACCGCTCTGCTTTGTGTTTGGGTCCGTGGTACTGCACCTTGTCCGTGGGCCACTGCCCTACCCGCTGGGCTCTCGCCCCTGCCCCAGCTCGCCTGCCCGGGTGGCACAGCAGCTCTTCTGCTCTCACCGTGACCCAGCGCAGACTGCGGGTGCTGAACGTCTGGACTCTGGAGCAGAGCCCCTTCCCACTGCCTGCGCTTCGTAGGAGAAGTGCAGCTGGTGGAGAAACTCCTGTTCCTGCAGTTTCTTTTTCAGGACAGAATCTCACCTTAAACATGTAAATAACCACTCATGCCACAAAACTGCTCTAAAACGTGCTGCTGTCCTCCATGCAAAACAAAACACGTTTGAAGTAACTAGGCCAAGTGCCTTTTAAGTTTCGATAAACTAAAACAGAGTCTGAGGAATATTCAAGAGAGATTACCTCCATGCTAGGCATGTTTGTCTCTAAAGTAGCTTCTTCTATTTGCTTCAAAGTTCCCGTAAGAATATAGGCTGTCAATTTATGATACCAGTGAAGCTTCAGGAATATTTATTTTAGCTGGGCAAAATTAAAATGGGACTAGGTCAAATTAGCTGAGACACCCAGCAGAGTGCTTACCTCCGCTAGGGTACAAATGCCTATTCTGCCTCCAGGATTGAAAGGCCATTCCACATGACAATATCTCCAGCTTTCTTCCTGGAGATTTTTACAAAGCAAAACCAAAAATCTGCAGCAGTACAATGTGAGCAAGCCATGCATGTAGATTGTAAAATAAACAGAACTCACCACCAGAATAAATAACAAAACATTTTGATAGGCTTTTACATTTTCTATTGGTTCAAATATTGAATTTCACATCTTAAAACTATACTGCAGAATTTTTGCAGTGCCACAGAATTTATAGGACCTTCATGGCGAACTAGTTTGTTTGTGGTGAACTGGAGCATCTGGCAGTGGAGGAAAGCCTTGATATGGTGGGCATTACTGAAACTTAGTAGAACAAGGAGAAACAACAGCCTAGCCTGAAGTCCGATTTGAGATGTAGAGGAGAAGATTAGATCCAGGAAGGGTGCAGCAGTATTCAGGAAGGTTTTATGGACTCTGAGATGAAGTTTGAATGGATGAAGCAATACAGAAGAGCTGGAGCAGTGACAAATCCCAAAGCCTGAGGGCACAGATGCAGGACTGTTGGTAGAATCCAGCTCTGGGGGACAGAGGACACTGGTCTCAAGGACAGCTACTTCCCTTTAATGAGATTTATGGTGTGTGCCCAGTGGTTGAATGCCCTGGTCCACAAGATCTGCAGATTGGTGGCTCGTGTTGCCTTACATGACCATCCCAGGGAATACCTGCCTCCAGAGTACATGAGAGGAAAGGCTGCACTGCGTTTGTTTGCACGTTGTGTTCATGTTGCATGTACTATATACAGAGTTCCAGAAAAAACTGCATTTTAGAAAAAGTGGAATAGTGAATGACAACAGTTTTACTAGACTCAGCATCTTGAGGAAGGAGAGATGCTGAAAACACTTGCAGTGTTTTCTAAAGTGCAACTTTAGAAGGGGAATTTCAAAAAGATAACAAAAATCATCAAAAAGCTCTGAAAAATCAAAAGCAAAAAGTTCCTGAAGGAAAATATGGGATCTGCTCAAAGAATCCTACCAGACCTGCACAAGACAGGACCTTTGGAAGAAGAGGAGATCATCCGTAAAATAGTGTAGCTATATGGAGCAGGTCTAGGAAGCTACCTGAGAGTAAAGAAACCCCTGGAAAGGGGAATCTGGATTTAGGGGAGACAGCATGTGCCACCATGAGCAAAGTAAAGCTTTCTTGTCTGACGGGCTTTTACCAAAGGAATTTAGGTTCTTGCAGTATCTGAAGTCTTCAGCCATGGTGAATGTCCCAGCACAATAGGCACAATAAAAAGCAGCCTGAAGGACAATTCCTTTCTGACCTCTTACACTAAACTGGCAAGACAAATACAGGTTTGGGAAGAGAAAATGTATCCCGCTGAGCAGAGCGAATAATGCGATGGCAGGCGTCGAAGTGGTTACACAGCATATTTGTTTTTAGGTGGTAGTGGCTGAGAATGGGGGAGAAGGGTCTTAAACTCTGATGGGACTTTATTAGAAGGGGATTTTGGTTTCAGCAGTCCAAAACGTTAAAATACAACATTATAAATGTTACAATGATATACAAATAGTGCATTAGAGTGGGGTTTTTTTTCCCCATACAACTTTTTGAGCTTTATGGTAGTACAAGGCTGGGAACAGCAGGTTGAATGGCAGATGAGGAGGAAAGGCCAGACAGGAGATGGCAGTGAGAAAATAGATCAGCGCAATAGCAAAGTAAAGCAGGCCGCTGACTGACAGAGTTAACGTTCGAGGGTTTTGAGAGCTTTCAGTAGGTTTCCCCTCGTATGAGGTTAATATGGAAAATAAGCAGTTATGGGTATGATCCAGAGAAATGTCATGAACTTTAAATTATCTAAGAGAGAAGAAATTATCTGCAATAAAAATGAATAGCGAAATGACAATAATATAGCAAAAAAATCACACTGTTATTTAAGTTAGGTTGGCAACCTTTCAATGAGGCGTGCCAGTCTGTATTTTTACCCAAGTTAGAGGTTAATCTTGGCATTGGCACGTCTCCTGGTTCCTGCTTAGCCCTTGGCTCGGTGGGAGGCAGCGCTGCTGCCTTGCGGGGACGCTTGCTAGCAGGGAGCACGGGACCGGTCGCACGTTGCCTCGACCAGGCAGCGGCTCCCAGCTTTCTCCAAGTTTGTAGTCAGGACGGCCTGGGATTCGGGAGCAACTGCACACCGTCCGGGGCTGGTCTTTGCGCCTCCCTGGCGTGGCTCCTCTGCACGGCTGATCCCTGATTTAGTTGTTTTATACTAGAGTAAACTGGAAGACTTCAAAGGCTGATGAAATACATTGTCGATAAGTACAGGCAATGCATACTGCAAGGAAGACCTTCTGCGTGTTACTGGATTTTAAAATTAACTGCAGTCCCACAGGCTCCTTGTCAGCACGGCCATGAAAAATCTCCGCTCTTGTATGAGGAATCACCTGTTAAAATACAGAACAAAGCATCAGAATGTAGAAAATGAGATCGAAAGTAATGCCAATAACGTGACAATGCTCTTCTGTCACTCAGTGGGACATTTTTATCTGGCTGGAGTGTGCAATACTGGTAGCCCTAACTTAATAAAAGACATATACTAGAGCTTCAAAACAGGCAGCAGAACTGCTGAGGGCAGGTCTGGGAGAGCAGGGCGGCGACGGGGCTGGACAGCCCGGAGGAGGAGGACAGCAGGGGTTGTCCAAAGAGCGAGCAGAGCAGCCGGTGGAAAGGGAAGATGATATTTAGGACCTACTAGAAGGAAATGCTTTTTCCTTCACACCCAATTAGTCTGTGAAACTCCCTTGGCTTTATTATTTCTTGCGATTTGTGCTTCAGCTGACGGGCGAGGAGGATGCTGTCTCCGGGACGCTGCGGTGCTGCTCTGCCCTGGGAGTTTTCTGCTCCGGGCTGCCTTTCTTTCCTCTCTGTCTTTCCCTCAAGGGGTCTGTCTTCGGACGCGGGCTCTCAGCACGCGAGCGTCTGAGCCCGTGCTTGCCGTGTTAACGGCGTCGCCCGGGTTATTGTCAAGACCGAGCGTTGGAAGGAGGTTGCTGCCAGAGCAGCGGTCGCGCAGCAGCCGCCGCTGCCGGGGTCCCGGGTGCTGGGGGCGGCTGCCCTCGGGGGACCCGGCGCACGTCTCCGTCCGCGCGCTTTGCTGGCAGCGCGCGGGAGCATGCAGCCCGCAGGGCTCAAACCGTACGGCCCGCAGCGAAGGCGGCGGCCCGAACGCGAACGAGCCTTGAGAGGCTCCGCGGGCACGAGCGACGTGCTGTCCTGCCGGCCTTCGCTCGGGGGACCTGCAGAGCCGACAGAAACCCGAAGTGGCTCGAGCAGGTGCTCGATGCCCTTCCAAGCGACCGTTTGCCAAGGCAGAAGCTGCTGCTGCAGTAAGCAGGCTGCTAGCGCGGTTGTCTTTTCTGGTGCGCTGTCCCAGCTGATTGTCCCGGGGATATATTTTCTGGATAGTGAAATGTCACTTGTCTTGGTCTGTGGCTGCCGAGATGTTCTCTATGCGTCCAGCTGCTTTTGCCCAAATACGTTAGTAAAATAATTCCTTGCTTGTCTCCAGCATCTTCCACCTGTGATCTCTGGGTGCTTCACATGGGGAAGTGAGTTAGTACTTACTCTTGACCGCAGTCCTGAGTTGCAGGAGGTGTCCGAATCGCTGCCTTTCGCTCCGGTCCCCGATGTACTTCCAGAGTACGAGGAGAGTACTGCCTGCCTGCGAGGGTAGGTGACGGCCCTTGCCCCCGTTGCGGTCACTCTCCCTCCTTCATCTTTAGCCTCGTGCTGCCTGGCTACGCGTCTTAACCTGTTGTATTGCCCACGATCCCTAGCACCGTCTCTGCCATTTCAGCACTGTGTTGCTCGCTGCTCCTCTGCAACCGCTGCACGACTTCCTCGTGTTAATGCAGGGCAGGAGCCTCGATATCACTGCAGCCGGCTCAGGGGAGGCTTTGCCTCTGTGCAGCTTCAGCCAAAAATTAAACAGGCTGTTTGGCTGTATAAGAGCTAGGACAGTGAGCAGCAGAGAAGAAATCCCAGTCAGTGCCTTTGCATCACTCAGCAGCACGGTCTTGTCTGAGCATCGTGAGCGTTACTGGGCAGCCTGCTTTGAACAGAGCTGTGCAGGGCGCGGGGCGATGGGCAGAGCTGAGCGCTGCGCCTTGGCGGAGGCCTGGAGATACGCTCTGTGCATGCGGCGATGTTGGAAAGCATGGGGGTGTTACTGCAGAAAGAGGATTGAGCAAGGACAATATGATTTAATACAATGATTGGTTTGGAAAAGCCATAAAACTGATAGTCTGTTCTGGAGCAAGGTGGAGGAGGCCATTCCTGAAAATGCCCTCTCCCAGAGTGATTCACTCGTTTCTCATAGCACAGCTGTTTCTGTAAACATGAACAGGTACGCATTTATTTATAGATGATAGATGAGCAGCCGAGCAGCAAGGCGCCTGATCAATACCGAACGGGGCTGCCTCCTGGGGTGCGCTCCTCCGGGATGCTCTCCCGGCCGGAGACGCAGCTGCGTCGGTGCCCTGGCAAGGCACGGAGAGACTGCGGTGCAGAGGGGGGGCGACTCGGTGGGCGATGTCAGTTTTGCCAGTCCGAAGTATTGAAAGCTGCGATGTGGGCTGCAGGGCTGACTCGCAGCAAAAAGAGGCAGGGACGGAGCAGCAAAACAACAGGCTGTAAAAGGAAGTAGTTATTTGCAGGGCAGGTGGCGAAGCCGTGGAGCTGCCGGCCGCAGGCGCCCGTGAAAGGCAGAGCAGGGCTGCTGCTGGCAGAGTTAGGGCAGGGGCGTTTAAGCTCACGTGTCAGGCGTTAGTGAAATCGTAACTGGGACTAATGGTAGTGTGGGGGCACATAATTCCTGGCTTGTTACTCGGGGTTTTTTTTATCTTCTGCTTTCTGATTAGTCCTGCCACTCGCTGGTGATGAAAACCGTGCAGGGTGGACTTTGAATTGCCATTTCTAGGGACCAACTGTTGTTCCGCCATAAGTTATCATCTCCATTACATAAGGCAAGCGTGGCGCACGTTATCCATCATGAGCCCCGTGAGACGTCCAGCCTTGGTGTCTGCAGCGAGCACTGCTCTGGTCGGGTAGGAGCGTGGCCAGCTGTGGCCATAACGCGCTCCAGCTGGAAAAGGTGGGTCCGGCGTGCTTAACTCTTGGCTAAGCAGGAACTAGAGAGCCTTGAGCTGCCTGCCCCCCCCCAAACACCAACCTTTTTTGACAGCTTTTCAGCACTTCCTAACCCTGCACACAGCCCGGTTCGTAAACCCCCTGCACGCTTAACAGGGAGGTGCCGGTGGTGCTTCGGGCCACCCGCTGCAGCAGGAGCGATGCTCACCTGCGGCACGGTCATCTGGATCTCCGAAGCCTCACAGCAGAAAGCGGACGCAGGTGCCGGGCTTTCCTGAGCGCAGAAGAGACTGAAATTAATCCCGGGCATGAGCTGTCTTCATGCTGCACACCGTGCACGTGGGCAAAAGACCAGAAGGAGAGGAGGAAGAGGTGCTTGCGGTACCCCACTCAGTCAGGGTTTTGATCCCAGGACAGCTTTTCTTCTTTTTCTTTTTTTTTAGTCTAATGACGACTCACTTTGAAACACACACGAAATCCTGGAGGCTGGTCCACCATCCCAATTTTTACCTGTCTCTCCCAAAAGAGCGCCCCAACGCAGGGCCAGGGCGACTGCACACCTCCTCCGGCTGCCGGCCCGTCTGGAGTGGCAGCTCTTGTCCGCCGGCCGGAGCGGGAAGCGCGAGCCCTCGCGACGTGCCGTTGGCAGGGCAGTCCGGGGGCTGCTCCTGGGCGCGGGGTCCGGCCTCCCCCGGCTCCGCGTCGCTGCCGCCTCCGCGGGACAGCTGGGTCACCCTCAGCTGGGTGAGGAGGTGCCTCCACTGTGAGGCCGGGCTTCAACCCCAAATATCTCATGTTTTAAGACTTTTATGTCTTGGTTTAATGTTTATGCAGCTCACAGTCAGCATACAGAAGTCTCCCTGTAACGCTGCCAAAGGCAGTCGGGACCCCCGGAGCTTTCCGGGGTAAGCCATATGCAGTGACCCTGGGCTGAAGCAATTAACGTATTATCATTGCCATTTTAATGATGTGGTATTTATTGCGCATCTTTATAGGGCTCCCTAGCTGTGGTATCTGTACCCCAAATAAGACCACACTTTATAGCCCGGTGAGAAATTGCTAATATTGCCGTGAATCCAGCATTGCTGACACTGGGTAGCAATCTCAGCTGTTGTAAAGTGGTTTTGTTTCCTTTTTATAGAGCTATTACTTTTCAGTGGGTAGAAGTCTTGCCAGTGGCATTTACTGAGCTAGACTGCTTGTAGTGAAGAATTTTTTAGCTGTTTTCTGTTGAAATGTCTTCCAGTCTGAAATTCCAGGTCTTTTCATTGCTTCTACCTCCATTTCAGTTAAAATGGACTGGAATTTTTGAAATGAGGCAAGGTGAAGGAAAAATGCAATAGCAATATATTCTTTGAGTAGATATAATGCTTTTAAAAACCTATGTGAAAGAAAGCTAATATTTTATATGGGTGTTAGCAGTGAAACAAAGAGGTGGCAGTTAGTGCTTCGGAGGAAATGAATTCTCATTTTGCATGGTAGTAGGGATTAGAAAAATAAGGTTTTGTATTTGTATATTTGTTTATAAATGGCAGGCTACTATGTCAGGGTCCCATAAATTCTGCCATAGTCTAGGTCTTATCTCTGCAGAGCAATTTACCTTGGCTTCATTTCCCTTCTCCTTCAGTCACTTACTGATCCTTGCCCCCACAAAATTACCTGAAAGCCGGCTGCACAGCGCCATGTGCATATTAGAAACGAAGCACAGGCCCTTGTTTCCCAAATGTGTCGTGAGAAGGTGATGCACGTCCCTGCGTTTCACTGTACTAAGCGCTTAAACTGGCGATGACTCTTCTCACTCAGAATCCTGAAACAGACCCTAAAATTCATAGCCCACATAAATATCTGCCTCAGAGCGGTTTTGGGGAGACCTTTTCTGCAGTGATTCACTCACCTTTCTTAAACCGTGGCTGTTTCTGTAAACGCACACAAGCTTGCATTTGTTATATGTGATGGGTGAGCAGCCAAGCAAGACTGGTCAGGACTGGAGCAGGCCACTCCAGGTCCCATGCTCAGGTGCCTGGACATCTCTCGATGGAGGAACGGCCTCTGCTGGAGACACTGCCGAGCCCAGCGCCGCAGCGAGGCGCGAGCGTGGCCGAGATGCGGGGCGGAGAGGGGGATCAGTAGGGCGTCGCGTGCTTCTCCTCTGGGTCAGAGCTCATCGTGGCGTCCCCGGTGCTGGGCTGGGAGAACCGCCGCTGCGGGATGTGCTGCTGGAGGGCAGCCTGGTCTTCCAGGGCCCTGGCAGATGCCAGCGCATGCTTTGCAAAAGTTGTAAACTTAACCTTGCTTTCTCCTTTGAGGACTGTCTGCATAGGAAGAGGCTGTTCCTGATTCGTGAATGCTCACTTCTTTAGCGCCCCAGGATCACTGGAGCAATATGGTTCATCTTTAGTCTGGAATCCCTGGCACGGTGTCAGTTTTCTGTACAAAGCCTTTTGCTCATTGAATATTGCAGACGCCGTGATGTCTGCCCTCCTCGGTGCGAGCCATCACCTTCTCAGACTTGTGTTTGGAGTTCCCATAGTTGTTAAATTACCCTTGTACCTGTTGGGAAAATGTTCCCTGTGTCATTTGTGTCTGCGGACAATTTTGGGTCTCACACTGGCTGCTTTAGTGTTTTGGGTGTTACTGAAGTTTTTTTGTTGCCCATATCAATTTTCCCCTCCTTAAAATAGATTCAGTGTACTTAACAGGCTCTGAGTAATACAGTACCCTTCCCTGACTTGATAAAGTCATTTAAAATATTTGCTGCTGGTCCAGTGCTGTCACATGTCAGCTCTTTTAGAAATCTGAGATGAAGATTATCCAGTGTCCTGTCTGAATACAATAAGCGCTCTAAGGTTTGCTTGCACTTTGTATGAGTTGATTTCCATAGCTTCACCTCCGTTAGCCATTCAACTTTTGTATTACATTCTTATCATAAACCAAGGCAAAGTATTAATTTAATTTTTAGACTATCTTTACACTATTCTCAACACATAGCACCTCACTTCTTTTGTCTGTGCTCTTTTTCCCTGTATGGCTGAAGAGCTTTTCCTTATTTGCTTTAATTTCCTTTCCAAGGTTTACCTCAGATTGACTTTTTGTGGTTACAGACCCAGTCTTTTCACTGTATTCTCATGTAGAAGTCTTTCCAGAAATTTAGTTGCTTATTTCTGAACCCTGCCACTCCTAACTTGTTCTATCTATTGAGAGAAAGGGACCCAAACTCTCTTCCCAGCAGCAAATTATGTACTTGGGCCCATTAAATCACTTAGGCACTCAGACCAGGAGCCGTCGTCTTTCGCGGCATTCTTGAGAGCAAAAACCAACATTGACCCTCTTGAATATGACCCAGGCTAGGCAGAGACGAGCGCACCCAGATAAAGCCCTGGAGCTTTGCGGCAGCGTGACGTTGTGCTTGTCACTGCGTGCAGGGGCCGTCAGATTAAGCCAAGCTGCAGTTTGGCCCTCCTGCTTGCTGTGGCTGTGGTGGATCTCCTTGTGAGATGCTGGCCTACGCTGGGAAGCATCCTGAATTTTTCTTGGTGTAATCAGACCCCTTTGCTTTGTGGCATAGATCTGTCTGTGCATTAGATACAACTAAATACATACTTTTTCCTGCAGAACAAAGAATATAGGGTCGCCATGCAGTGAGCGACCTAGTGTTCTGGAGTATATTGCCTGCGAAAAGGACTTTGATGTCATTACACTTAATTCATCCAAAAAAGTTTTATGATAATCACATGGCATAGAGGACCTGCAAAATCTAAGCATGCATTGCAAGGGAATGGCAAGCATGGCAGCATGGCTTCTGCACATAGCAGAACTATAGCCACTGAGACTGGATGCCTTCCTAAAGGACCTGCCCTCGTTCAGCTATGTGCTAGAGGGCTTGAGCAGAGATGACAGGGTGCAATGCTTTAGCTTGGGAGAGGCAGGAGGTAGCGGGCGTCTGCACTAAAAGCAGATGAAGGATATGTTCACCAGCAGGAGCATGTAGGGACATGGTTTTACCTGGCCTGTGCTATTTTCATAATGTTCTAAAGGGACAATATTCCTTCAAGAGCTTCATGCAAGTGTTAGTTGGGGTGAAATGCCAGAACCCAGGCCCTCTGTGGTGGCATCCTTGCAGCATTGCCCATTGCATGCACAAGGCCAAGGGCAGGATGGGCCTGGCACCTGGGTGCACGGATCATGAAGGTGCAGAGAGGGAGGTTCAGACATATGGGAAATGGGGGGACCTTTTAGGGCAGGAGGCTCTTGGACAAGAGGGACCAGCTGCAGCTGATCCAAACAGAGCCAGGCTGCTGGTTCTGAGAACTAGCAGGTCATGGAGGAGTATTTAAATCAGGATTTGTAGGAAAGCCTGTGGGAGTTTAGATGTGAAATTGTGGAACGTCTGGCCGAGGTGTGAAGCTTGCCATTGCAAACTGCCACTGTGCCAGAGGACCAGGGGTTGCCAACGTGAGGCTCATCCACCAGGAGCGTTGCAGAGGGGATCCAAGAAGCTACAGACACCCTTCGTATGATAGCAGTGTCTGTAATTAATAAAGGATAAGGTCACCAAGCACGCAAATAAGCACAGCCTGTTGGGAAAGAATCAGCATGGCTTTTGCAAAGGGAAGCTTTGCTGACCTGATAGAGCTGTACAAGGTGTTGACAAACCTCTGGATGCGGGGGGTGGGTCCTGGTGGACAAAACGTATCTGGATTTTCCAGAAAGCTTTAGACAAGGTTTCACATCAAGGCTATTAAGGAAACTAAGAATTGGATGAGAGAGTTCTTTATCGCTCGAAAACTTGTTAACAGGAGGAAGCAATGGATGGGATTTAAATGTCACTTTTCAGGATGAAGCATTCAGCACTGGGGTCCCCAGTGTTTGGTAGGACCTGTTTCACTCTCTGTCTTCATCAATGAACTGGAGAAGGAAGTGTCCAGTGAAACCTCCAAGTATAAGAGTGAAACTCTTTCAAGTAGCTAAATGATGCGTCAGTGCTGAGACCGAGTTTATGGGCAAAAGGTGGCAGATGAGCCTCCATGTAGATAAATGCAAAGTAATGCTTCTAGGGAAAAATCATCTGAACCATGCTACACAATGCCAAATATGTGACTGGCAGTTACAGTTCCAGAAAGGTCTTGGAGTCCGGACTGACAGCTCTCAAAATCATGGGCCCAGTGTGCAGCAGTAGTCAGAAAAGCCAGCAAAATGTATCAGCAGCGAGGAGACAGAGAGCAATGCAACAGCGTCATTTGGGGCTATGTTGTCCTGTACACACTCACCTTCAGTGCTATGTGCAGGTCTGGTCTCAGTACCTCAGGGAGGGAGCCATTGAGCTAGAGAAGGTCCAGAGAAGGACAGCTAACGTGCTCGTGGGGATGGAGCATCTGCCCTACGAGGAGAGACTGAGAAGGCTGGGACTCTCCATTTTCCAGAGGAGAAGGCTCAGGGAGAGACACAGCCCAGGCTTCCAAAATCACCAAGGCAGTAAATGCAGTGAATGCAGAGCAGGCAGTGAACTTCTGGAGCCTGCTCTCATGAGAGGCTGTGGAGGCGGACAATACTGGCAGATTCAAAGAGGGATGAGATGCATTCTTGGACAGCAGGTCCGTACACAGATACTAACAGGACTCAGCAGGGTCGTTCCTGCTAACGTCCCCAATACTATGACTCTGGATGCTGGACGTTAACAAGGAGAACAGACCACCCAAAGTGGCCAGGCACATGCGCTCTCCTTAAATAGCATCTCCTAATGCTGCTGTCAGAAACGGAGAACTGGGCTAATAGACCATTAACCTGGTCCAGTAGAGTATTTCATATGTTTTTATTGGTTAATTACCTTAGAGCGAGACTACTGTTGTTGTGTTTTGTTTCTTTGACCTGAAGTTTGTAGAGAGTGTTTCAATTCCTGTGTTGAAAGTGTGATGGAAATCTTTTGGCTTTTAGTTTCTGCTGAGAGTTGCAAACAGCACAGTTGTCTGACTGCCTTAGATATGTCATTTTAAAAATCTATTTAGGTTGGATACAATTCCCATCCTCAGGCCTTACCTCCCTTGGTGTTAGAGCTGGCACAGCTTTGCTTCAGTGTTGCTATAGTGTTTCTGCATGTGGGAACCCTGCCTGAGGCAATGCGCCCACTGATATGTCAGATGTCCTGACAGGACTACTGCTTGCTTTGTTGGGGCATCTTTGATTAAGTGGAACTTCTCAACCCACATCCCTGAAGTTTTCTTTCCCTTTTCTCAGTTGTGGCAGTTCAGAGGATGCCTTAAAGAGGAAGGAGAATAGCTCTGATTAGGCTGCCCGGGTCCTGACATGGACCTCATCCCTGCAGCACTTGACCACTTCTGTCACACTAGCTCATATCTCTCTGTGAGGTGGGAATGAACCATCTGTCACAGGAGACTGGCACAGGTCTAGGGCCTGAGAAGCTGCAAGTCTCAGAGGTCTTTGGGTAAGCTGGAGATTGAAGTTGTTCTTGGTGAGAGTCCATGCGGTGCCGTGTCCCCCAGCCTTCTTGTCTCCTGGTTCCCACCAAATCCTGCTTCTCCAGCAGCTGAAGCCTGCTAAGGAGTGAAGCACTGGACAGCCCTTCTATAATCCACCTCCAACTGGAGTGGTGGATCCACCACCACTCTGGAGGTGTCCTGAAGCTCTGCTCTTGTGCTGCTCTGGTACGTCACCAGGCACGGCTCAGCTAAGTTCCTCTTCTGGAGAAAACACACCTTCAGCAGCTTCTAGTCATCTGGGAATTGTTTTGGGTTGCCTCAAAAAGAGGAAAATGAAACACAGAAGTCAGAAGTCCTGTTCGTGCTCCTCCTAGAGTTTCATCTAAGGTAACTAATATTTTCCTTCTTACGGCGTTTATGTGCTCTGGAGATCCTCTTGCACACTGAGTACTATACACATCCCACTCTTTCCATCAGCTCTACCCAGCTTCCTCTTAATATAATTCACATATTCAAGACCTGTTTCTGAAATTCAATCAGATCCCCTTTCCAGTTGCCTAATATACTACAGCAGAGTTTTTATTATTGTAGTATATTAAATTATGTTGTTTCCTTAGCTTTTCTTAAAGGTGCAGTTCTATTTTCCCTTTTCTCGGAAATGAGGAACTTTACATTCTGCAAAACAGCTGGGCTCACCGTGTACACAGGACTGCAGCGAATCGAGCTCCGTGTATTTTTTCATTCAGCGTCCCTATAGAGAGTAAGGTCTGACATGCTTTTCAGTGAATGCAGTTAAGCAAAGTATTGTTTCGTGACATCCTTAAATCCAATTATTTTGCTACTGGCTAATTTGTCTGCTAGGATGCAGACTTTAATACGGACAATATCAAATGTGCTGGCAGATAATTTGGCTGCTATCTGTTGCCATTCCAGCTTTGCATATTTTAGATGCAGGCTCTCTCTAAACCTCAGTTTCCCTGTATAGGGGCTCTTGTGGCGGGCAAGGGCCTGGAGGATGGTTGGGGTTGAAATCTTTTATATGCTCATAGTCCGTAGTGTTCAGCTGGGGAAATGGCCTTGCCAATCACTGCTGCAGGAGGATTTTATCAGCGTCAAAATCTGAAGGCTTAGGCAAAGACAAAGAGTAGATACTGTGGTGACAGTCTTGAAGAATTACAGTTACTGATAAGCAACATCTTCCCCTCAGTTAAACTCCTGTTTGTACATTTATAATCTGCTTATCTAAATTCCCTACATACTTTGAATTGAGTATGGCATTCTGCTTCACTTCCTACATTAAACTGATTTGTAGCGTTGCTGTGTACAGCTGACGAGCTCTGGTAGTTCACCTCAGACATGGTGGAATTTCCTTGATCGGAGAAATTATTGTCTTTCGGCCTTTACCAGAGAGGGGATGGGGAAGCTCAATTACTGTTGCTGAGGATGTGGAAAGCTCTGCCTGAAGGCTTCAGCGCAAGTGCTGATTGCCATTAGGTGCGTAATTGTGGAGATTACCGAACCAGAAGAGCTCGCCATGGTGGCGTGGTCTGGCTGCAGGTGAAGAGCAGGCCCTGGATGGCTCCCCAAAACCGTGCTGGCAGCATCAGGAGCGTGACTGGCGCATTGTATCAGTGTGCTGCTGACAAGGATCATGTTGCTCTGGGAGCTACTGCTTCCAGTCTCCTCCTGATGTCTTCAGGGTCTTCTTGTGCTGACACCTCAGTTTGCCTCCCCGGGTGCAGAGGATTCTGCCCATGGACCAGAGCGTGTGGAGCTGGCACAGGAGTCAGGCCAGGCAGGTCCCATGTCTTCTCTAAGGCCTTGGTTGGCCAGGCCGGCAGGTGGGCAGCCGAGAGGTGGTCCTGGAGCGGGTCTGTCACCCAGGAGTGGCGAGGGTGCCCGGCAGATCTGGGGTTTCTATTTTTGCCTTCTGACTCTGTGCAATTGCAGAGTCGGTTGGAGATGCTGGCTGATGTGGAGCATGGCAGAGACCCAGGGTAGAGGAGGTGCGTGTTAGATGGCCATGGGTCACTCTCTCAAGGGAGCGGTGGAAAATGCAATATCATACAAATACATTTTGCCTAGAAGTTTGCACACTGTGTCTCTCCCCAGAATGCACTGCAGGTCTGTGCAGGGCAGGGGACAGCGACTAGCAGTGCTCATGTTGGAGAGGGACCTACAGCAGCACGTGTGAAGGGCAGGGGAGAGATGGTGGTTTAAGAGATGATGTAAAAGCAAATGAAGATCTCCCAAGGCATAAAGGCAAGTGGAGGGTGTGATATGGCCAAGGAGGCTCTTTGGTGAGATGGGCCATGGTGTGCAGGGGCAGAGCGGGGCTGCAGGACACCTGGAAGTGGGATCCCTCCTGCTCAGCACCCCGAGGGCGGCGGGAGCTCTGTGCGGTGCGTCTTGGAGCTGCTCTCCCTCTGGGCGACGTGCCAGACATCGGGGCAGTGGGATGAAAAGCTGCCTGAGCTGAGGGGAAAAAGCTGAAAAGAAACCAGGGCCCTGGGGAGCCCGGCGGTGGCAGCTGGGCATCAGGAAGGGGCTGGGGCCGGGCTTGCCTGCAGGGAGAGAAGGTGCAGGGTGAGGACCGTCCCAACGGCACCGGAGAGGGGTCGTGAGCCAGGAGGGATGGACCCCGGAGGGCGCTGCGCCCTCACAAGATGCGCTCTTGTGTTTGGAGAGGTGAAGTTAAAAAATAATTAGTGACACGGAAGCTTATTGGTCAAGCAGATAAGTCAGAGGAAGCAGCTCTGCTGGACCAGAGCCGGCGGTGCTGCTTTTGAACGCCGCAGGAGCGCTGCCAAAATGAGGAGTCTGCTCAGGGGTTTTGTTCAGGGTGAAAGGTTCCTGAGCAGAGCGGGGCTGGGGCGAGGGCTCCGGTTTGGTGTGGGCGAGGAGGGGAGGCACCGGAGGCTGGAGCTAGTACGGGAAGTTAGCACTGGTCCAAATGTGCAAGAGCAGTCAGCTGCTGGACAGGGAGCTGCCAGACCGGGGGGAGGTTAGTAGGAAAAATCAAGTGTTTGTCTGGGAGTAGTCTTTAGGGTTTTCTCTAGTGTTTTTGACATGAGAGGCACGCTCTCGAACTTTGCTGATGACGTAAGATCGGTGCTGAGGCCGACTGGAATATTAGTAAGAATTTGAAGGACTGGACTAATAGAAATAGGATAAAGCAGTAAGCAATATATACTTAGAAGCTTAACAACAAAAATTACTAATACAAGTTCATAATTGTCTTATCTGTTGGAAATAGTGGAGGAAGAACGTCTGGGAATATTAATCAGAAGAGGACGACCAGCTTCTGTTGGTATGTGAGGGAAAGTATTGACAGAGCTCTGCAACATCGGGCCTTAAATAAAATGTTATATGGTGTCCACAGTTACAAATGTTCAGGAGAAGATGAACTGAGGCCCGAGCAGAGGAGGAGCGTTCATAGGGCCCACGCGGGACCAGGCGTCCATCGCCCCAGGTCCCCTCTCCCACCGCAGCACACAGTGCGTGCACAGGGAAAACACGGGAACGTGCACATGCCCAGCAGCTGCTGCAGACATATCTACCTGGAGCAGGCCACCAGGAGTCAGCGGGGACCCGGAGACAGAGGATTGTGGATTATTGTCGTTTTTAACGAGCTGTGGGTTGTTTTCTGTGAATATCTCTGGTCCTTTTTGAAGTCCTCTCTGCTGTTGGCTTTTATAAGGCCCTGCAACGCTTAGTTGCATTGCTGAATTCTGAGTCGAATGGAAAGGCATTTCCTTTCTCTGGTGTTAAACGCTTCATGCCCTGACACCAATTTGTCTAATGTGAAGGCACTGGAAAATTGGTTTATTTATCCTGCAGAACTGGAGACAGAGACGGCATTAAGTGTCAGGAAAGGCCAAAATTAACACAAATGAGAAGCAATGTTTGCACAGGTACAAATTGGTATAATTATTCCATATATACATGTGGATCTGAAAAGTAAGAAGTCATTGACTCCAGGAGCTGTAAGGGGCGTGATTTTCCGGTAAGAGCACTAAGGGCAAACAATCTAACTAGTTTTAAAGTAGAGAGTAATAAGTTCATCATTGACCTTGTATGATGTAGTCATCTGCACAAGATGAGGTTGATTTCACTGGCGGTACCTTCCAGTCTGGTGTTTCTGTATTTTTTTTTTTTTACAGAGCAATTTATTTTCGGGGAGATACTGCAGACCCCTGACATATTCCAGTTTTTATTTTGCATGTCAGAGCAATTGAAATTTTTGTAATAACTCAGACAAATTTTTTTCGAGATAAAATGTTGCGCTGGATAAAACAGTGCGTGCCAGGAACAGACAATTCAGTGAAACTGGATTGTGGAG
This sequence comes from Struthio camelus, assembly GCF_040807025.1. NCBI lineage: Eukaryota > Metazoa > Chordata > Aves > Struthioniformes > Struthionidae > Struthio > Struthio camelus. Next base: position 407,581 of record NC_090942.1, read on the forward strand.
TGCAGAGCAGTCCTTGAAGGAAGATGAAACGGTGCGCGTTCTAGCATTGCCGTTAGCTAATTTAACAACGTAAAGCTGGCTGAACAGGGCCAGATTAAAGGTCCATTTAGCCCCAAATCCTCTGGCCAACAGCTAATGCTCGTCCAGCTCTGCAGCCGCAGAGGCCAGAACTGCGCAGGGTATTCACGGAGCCGGGCTGACTCGTCCCAGTAATTCACGTTTGTCCGTGCGCACAGTAATCTTTAGTCTGTCAGTTTGGCAAGTAGAGATAGCAAGCTTAAAGGTGTGTGATTCTTCCCCGAGAACCTTTTAAAAAAATTGTGGGCTCGTTTGCCACCTTCCAGCACTAAAAGCAGCTTTGAGCAGAAGATTACACACCACCATCACTAGTTCTGCTATTTCAAACTTATATTCCTGGTGATCTCCTACTGCCCCTTTGCTGATTTGTTTTTCTATCAGCTCCTATCCACACTGAGACAGAGTCTCTGGTTTGCCATCAGTCAAGAAGGGATCCCGAGTGGGGACTTCAATCTCTGTCCAATCTCCAGAAAACATAGATGACAATTTAGTTTTTTTTTTCTACTATGGCTTTATTCTCTGTGAGCACTTCTTTTATATCTCAGTTATATATTGGTCTTTTAAGTCTTGGACAGGCTTTCTGTTCTGGATGGTTCTGAAAAATGACTTATTAGTTTTTAGGTTTTCTTCACATTTGCTCTTCCAACTCCATTTTGGCCTGTTTTTGTTTTATTTTGTTTTCCATTTAGCTTGAAAGAGTGTGTGATCTGTTCTCATTTTCTCTTTTAAATACAGCTTCAGCTTTTTGATGGGTATGTCTTCCTTCTTTTAACCTTACCCACCCTGCTGTTCTTCAGTCTTGCTGGCTTCCTTTGGGTATTTCTGAAGTCCTTCCTGATAGGCCACATGTATCATCAGAGCAGCCAAAAAGGGTGTCTTGAAATAGTCTCCGAGACACTGGCAAAGGCTTTACTCTCTTAACTGGCCCTTTCAGGTTCTCTTTACCAAAATTCAGTTTTATGAAGTATTCATTTTTTTAAACAGAGCACAATGGTAGTTGATTTATTGCTTTCCACTGCTTCTGCAAGAATATGGATATAGCTTTACAGCATATATATATGTAACAGAGTCACTGTTAAATAATGACGCTTAATTCATAATAGACCGTGAACTGCAGGATGTCCACTGGTTGATGCTAGGTCAGGAATCCGTTTTCCCCTGGTGGATTCCCTGCCTGGCTGCTCCGTTGGCCAGGTCTAAAAACTGAGTCTTACCATCATGCCCCAACATGATTTTTGCTCAGTCTGTGTGGGATTAACTGACATAACCCGTTCCCCTGGTGTTCCCTGTCCCCTCAGGTCTCCCTCGGCAGCGTCACCGTCCTGCCAGGCTGGCTGGTAATGTAGTCCTAATAATGTATGTCTGCTATGCAGGCCTGGAGCATCAGCCCGTAGCAAGTCTGTATTCCTTGTTGGCGCAGTTAACTTGTTAATCTGATTTAGCTCTGAGCTGTCTTTGCAATGCAGCACGTCCTCCCCTGGCAGCGCCTGCTCTGCCTTTCCCAAATGCTTTGTGTTACGCTCTCCCACCGTGTCTTTCTTCCTCTGAGTTTCCAGTGCATCCATTGTATCAATATTTTCATTAAAACTGGGCGTTCTGGGTCTCTTATCTTATTTCTTAGACCTCGAGCTCCTATACAGAAGAACATTTGCATTAGTTTGGAATTTCTGTTTTTTCGCTCTGTTTGTGCAACTGCTCCTCATGATTTTGTATCTGACTTTTGCCAGCTTCTGTCCTATCGCTCTATGGCTTCACCCCTACAGCATGAGTCATCCCAAAGTAGGTGTTTTTCTGCATATGCCGGCTTTCCTCCTTCCTTTAGTTAAAAGCTCTCGTATGAAATTGTTAATGTTAAATCCCAGCAGCTTGGATTGCACTATGGTTTAGAAGTAGTATGCCTCGTCTGCACAGCTATTCCATTTTCTGAGAGGATTTCCCCAGTTCCTAATGAATACACATCCTTGTCTATTACAAGATTTTCTCAGCCGTGCAGTGGGATTTTGCCTCCCCGCTGACTTCTGCATGGTGCTGGGGGTATTTCAGAAAATGCTGACCTGCTGGTGCTGGTCTCGCTTACTGCTCCCCATTTCACTGATCCTGACACACACAAGATCCTCCCCAGCATTTTGAAGAGCCTACGTAGACATCCCATGTGGCCTCCCATCTTACCAAATGGGACATTAGTCACCACAAAGTCTACTTGCATATCACAAACCTGGTTATCTCTGTGCTCAATGTTCAGATCACCCACTCTGTACCTTGCCTCATCTGGCAGCGTTTCCCCCTTCTCTAGCCTTATGCTTTCCTACCGTGAGACTTTCCTCCTCTTCAGCAGCATCGAGACTCAAGTTGGAGGTGAGACTGCTCCACGCAGTGGGACTCCCCAGCTCATCCCCGGCCGCAGCAGCGCGTGGGCTGCCAGGTTGAAGGCAGGACCAGCGGCGAACAGCCTGGCGCTCTGCCTGCCGGCAGTTCAGCCACCCTGGCATGTCAAAACAGCCTCTAGTTTCTGAGGACCGGCGGTTCCTTGCAGGGATGCCCACATACGCTGTCCTCCTCCAGCACAGCCGATTGCATCTGGGATGTGCAGGGCAGTGAAGTGGGAAATCCAGTCCCTCTGCCTGGTCTTCTGTTTTGCCTGTAGGAGTGTACAGTTGTAGTTTTTTCTTCTTACCTGGTTGATCTGTTTGGCTTCTCTTAGTAGTTATTCCCTGGAGCTAGGGACAGAGCTTGCTGAAGCCTTCTGTCTGCATTCAAACCCGTTTACATTTGTTGGATCATTGAATGCTCGTTTCCCCACTTAAGCAGGGTTTTTTCATGATCATAGCATTGTAGTTATGTAGGGCCTTCCCCTTAGCCAGATCTGTTTCCTGACGGGGTGATTTGCCTTAACTGCTTACTCAGTGTCTTAGATCTGCGTAGGGTTTCATTTTTTTCAGCTGTCACGTTGTCCTTGTTTTTGCAGACTTGCATCCTTGTATCCTGTGCCCTTCAGACCTCCGTGCAACGCTACAAATCACGTGCACAGCTTATCTTTAGTCATCCTTATGGCATACGTTTTAGGGTTAGAATTTCCAGGTTCGGAGATATTAAGAGCAGTTGTACAGTGTCCCATGGTAAGCTCATTCTGTGTTACCAGAAGTGCTCTAATCAAGCGGCTTGTCTGCAAGATGAAGCTGCTGTTAAATAAGCTGAGGAGTGAATTTACAGCACACAAGCTAGTTTGCACCCGCTGGGTGGACGCTCTTCCTCGGAAGCGGAGAGTGAGCGTTCACGACCCAGGGCACCGCAATGCCTAGTTACACTTGCTGTAATTCTGCGCAGCTAAAACGCCTGGAGTGCTTTTAGGCCATTGCTGAGCTGGAAGCAGCTACATTTATTCTAGTAAATAAAGCAGGGTCAGAGCACAGGCTTGACTGGCGTGTCTATGGCCATGCCCAGCGGTGCCAGCCATCACGTGGGATGGTGGAGGCCCGGGACCGTCCGCAGAGGCACTTTGCCTGCAGTCACCTTGTGAGGAGAGTTCGCGTAGGTGTGAGCCAGGCTGTACTACTTGGCTTCAGGATCACAGAGCAGCTCTTGCCTGTTTTATTAATATTATGGGTCCAGCTTATGATTTTTATAGTGTTCTTCTGTACAATCATCTCTTGTCCATCAACTATGAAATCTCAAAGTGTAATGATTTTTTATTTTGAAATGGCAGCCTCTCCATGTGAAGCGGAGAGATGTCATAATAACCACTGTGGGAATTGTTGTCCTTGGTTTGCTTTGCTCTGCCTTAGAGACATGTGCCTTCTATTGCTTACGAGGTGACTCTTGACTGTGAAGAGGTGTTAGGAGTCTGCGTGCAAGTGCTGGTGAGATGTAAGGTATGAGAATTACTTAGCCTTTTGTTCACACGTAACATTTTTTTGTAGTTACTTTGGGAAACATAACTTATTCGATTCGTGCACATGACATCTTGCATCTAACATTCCCAGCTCCTGACAGGGGAGATGAAGAGGGAACAAGTTAAAAAGAGAAATGTGGCTGAGCAGTGGATGTGCAGGAGCTCCGTCATTCCCGGGCTCAGAAGCTGTGCAGCCGTCGGTGTTCCCATGAACGTGGCTGGAGGGCCTGAGAGAGGATGGATGGAGCCTGTTGCACACTCTGTGATCTGGTCAGGAAGTTCATGGCCTTCTGTGCATAAGAAGATCAGAAATCACCCACGGAGCACATCTTCTGGCTCTGCTCTCAAAGCAGAGGAAAATAGTACGAGATAGTCACAGAGTTCACATGTGTATCTGGGCAGCAGATTAACATGACAGCTCAAACATACATTTTCTTAGAGACTTTTGGGAGTTTGTAAACTCCCGTCCAGAGGAATGTGCCTCAGCTGTAGGAAAGGGTAAGCAGAGCTGTAGCAACAGACCTGCTCATCTTTGCCTGCTTTTATCTATGCAGGCGCTGGCTAGGTGTGTGAGGTGATCTGTCAGACAAACAGGGAATGCAAACCCTGAGACTAGGACCTTGCACTCAGTTACAGAGGAAAGTGCAGGAGAAGACTGCTGAGCTGGGAGGAAGTGAATGAAAGGAAGGGCTCATGTGTCCACCAAGTACTGTTACAGACATATCTTTCTGAAGGATATTATCAGGCTGGTTGTATCAATCCTCATATGCTGGTGTGATGGCTGCTACGTCTTTTGATACTCTCTGGCAAGGAAAACCCTTTCAGAATTCAGCTTAAGTCTTTTCTGAATATGTTATTTCATCTTCTCTTGGTCTATGCCCTTGAGATGTCCTCTAAAACCTACGTGAGTGCATCTAGACTGTGAAGAAAAAACTTTGTCTCCTACGTTAGTGCTTTGTGCTGTTTCTAAAGGTGCAAGGCCAGAATCGTCGAGGTGAGGAAATGCATGAGACAGTCCTTTATTCTGCTGTTCTGATTCTCAGCTTGTGTCGCCCATTCAAGCACCTTCTCTAAGTGGGACCTTGTGCCTCAGCTCCTTAAAACATCCTGTTCTTCCCTCTCTCTTGAGCTCACCCACAAGCTGTCTGTGTGCTAACAGCTGTCCCGCAGAGCCTCTGTCCATTGACAAAATATAGTAATTGAAATGCCGAAGGTTTGATTTTAGCTTGTTGGAACTGTTCTTGCTATTATTTTAATGTCTTTACAATTTCAAAATAATATAGTTCCTTGTCAGTGGGCTCAGTGCCAGAAAGGCTGTGAGACGTGATCTCAGCTGTGTGTTCAGAGACCCCCAGACTGTCCCGTTGGTACCGGCACTGCCGAGCCGTGGCATTGAGCAGCACAGCAGGGCTGGTGGTGGTGGTGGTGGTCGCTACCGCTGGCCGGGGCTGCTCCCCACCCTGTGCTGGGCCTTGCGCTGCTTGGAAGAGGTTTCAGTAGCACCTGGACAACTGTTCTGGGACACTTGTTCCCAGTTAGTCTTCCAGGTTTTGGTAGAGTACTTAAAGGTTATGGGAGAAACCTGCCAGCCTATGTAAAGAATAGTTTCTATTCAAAGGAGCAGGCCCTCTAAGGACTGTGAAATTATTTAGATGAGTTAAGTGTGGTAGAGTCAGACTTAAGTGCTTTGAGTGTGGCATACCTATTCTTTACTGTTCCAGTGCTAAGAATCGTCACGTGCGCTGTTTGCTTTATGCAAAGTTGTTCTAACTTTGAGTAAAATTAAAGCATCAGTTACATAAAATAAAGTAGGCCTGGTTTTATTATTCCTTTAGACTGATATATAGAGAGAGATTAAATATTAAGGAAAAGGATTTTCTGCAAATATTAGGAGTTATTAGTAAAAGAATCACAGTCCTTTCTAGACCAAAAGGACGACTGCAGAGTGAAAAAGCTACCCTTTGGGGGCTTTATCTTATACAGTTTATTCTGCAGGTTCGATGTCCTGGATCCAAAGTGTATCATTTTGGACAAAAGGGGAAATTACTCTGTTTACCACATGTTCCCTAGCAGTCGTTCACCTGTTTCTGTTGGGGTGACACTAGCGTGTGCACAGTCACAGGTTGTGATGTTGCAGTACTCTGAGGGTGAAATGTCTTGTACAGTCTGCGCTGATGGTGTGAACGCTTCTGCTGTTCACTCCTGAATTTGCTGAGCAGGGGCACGAAGAAGTAGGGCATGGCACCCCCTTTCCTACAAGAACACGATTCGGGGACCTATTCAAGCTGATCCCTCTCAGATGCATCTCGTCAGCACCTTCGTTAAATCTCAGCAAGTTAGGATGAGTGGTAGAAACTCCCGCTTTGTTATTTTCTGTGTAGCTATTGCTTTTGTGAGCACCGAGAGCCCACTGAAAACCCTGAGGTCTTAGGAAATAGAAGAGTTTCAAAAATACCTTCGTCTGCTCGGCTCCTGGAGCGAAAACCAAGCCAGGGACTTGATAGTCCCTCTTGCTGCCCCTGCCGTGGGTCCCATTTCCACCCGCCGCGGCTGTCTGTGTCAGCAGACCTTGTCCTCGCAGCATTTTGCCAGAAGGGCACAGCTTGAGACACAACTCCTGATTCTGAAAACATTTTGAGCACCCTGGGAAAACGTGACAGCCATGGCTGAGGGCAGATCCTTTATGAAGGTCATGTCTCTGCTGCAGTGAGCAAACTGCCTCTGTCTGCTCATCGACGCCATCGCATCTACAAGAGTCGTGTCTGTCCACTTGTGCTGCTTGGATCCTGAGTTAGATTTGGTGGTGGCAAAATATTTCTGGCACCAGGGTAGGCAAAATACCCCTTCCTAGGCGCCTGTCTGCTAAAGGCGTCATAACAAGAAAGTCTGCCCGAGTGTGTGACTCACACATGCTCCCTTTTTAAGAAATACAGACTGAGAATAAATGGGAATCAATTACACTTCCTACACAAAGAATCCCCTTGATTTGGCATCTGACACAGCACATCCTTCCTTCCAAGGGAATAAAATTGAGCATTAATTTGAGTCCCAGGGAAATTCCAGTTATGAATATTGTTCCTCAACAGTGAATCTCCTGGTCCGTATCACCCACATGAAATTCCTTAGCTCAGGTCTGGGGCCCGGCACAAGTGGTACCGAAACCTCTGCCAGTGCCAGACAGCATGTTTCTGGACGAGGTTCTTCTGGGGAAGCGCCCAGGCCCCTGGCAGGACCGTGCAGTGTTCAGGTTGCTCTGAGGTGAGCAGCGTTCGGTCCCCGACTGAGAGAGCTGCTGCTGTGTGCAAAGTGCTTCTTCAGCCCCCAGTGCCTTTGAGCCACTGGAACGGTGATGATACGAGCTGCTTGTCTGAAGAGTAGACCAAAGAGTGTGGCTTTCCTTCGTTAGTGGTTAGACAAGGCAATCAAAAATACTGTGTGCAGTACAACAACGCATCTGGTTTTACATGTCCGTGAACAAATCAGAAGGGCAGATTTAACTGCTGGGTACAAAGACCTGTGACACAAGGGGCTGGGGCACTGGTCACAAGTTTTAACCCCTTGTTCTGTCTCTCGGGCAAGGTGGCGACCTGCCAGGCCTGGTGGGGAATGTGTCTCCTCCATGTTGTTCCTTATTTTGCTTTTGCTCTGTATTTTCCAAACAATGATAAGGAAGATAGAACAAGAAAAAAAGAAAGAAAGAGAAAAAAAAAGATTTCCATATGACAAGCAAGGCAACAGTTGTTTCCAGACCTCTTTTATCTCTCAAGAGATGCATACTAACTGCTCCCAGCAACTTCAGTCTCAGTGGGACTGGCGTGCTCACTGCTGCGTCTTCATTGCCTCTGCTGGCTTGGGCTGCATGTCTCCGAGAGGTCCATTCCTCTTCGCTGGAGTTGCACTGTGCCCTGGAGAAAACATTCATGGCACTATGACTTCAAGTAAAAAAATGTTTCAGGATCGAGTATCTTATAACATTATGGAGAGGAAAACAGAGCTATTCCCAAACTTCCAGTCCTTCAAAAAGAAATCTCTTCCCTTTGTGCCACGCAGATCAGCAGTTGTCTTTGATCAGTCTTTGGGCCATGACAGCTTTAGTGGAAGAGCAATTTCTGACAAAAGTTCTGGATCTGAGTGATACTCAAGCCAAGCGGAGATGGCCTCAGCCACCACTGGAGGTCCTCTGGAGGCCATGTCTCAGGCTAGAGCTCCAAGTGGTTGGTCTCATGTCAGGAAAAACAGGCAGGTTTGGCCCCATCATTCTTGCTAAAGTGCTTTACGGTGTCCAAGTTTCAGAAGCTGCTCTTTTTTAAACAGCGCCAAAGTCTGAGCGAGGACTTTGCAGACCACTTTTGCTGTCAGTGCCTGTGATGTTTTGGGGATGTACTCAGCTGCGCACTGATCGGCTTGTTGGTACCTCTGCTCTTGTCTCTTGTCTCTTGTCTCTGGTCCCACAGTGCTGCTCACTGTTGCAGACACTATCTCCAGCACTTTGTGCTTTCCTGGTGTCATAATAATGGCAGTAGCTCCTCTCTCAACTGTACAAAAGCAGGAGAGGAAAATGAGTACTGTGGATGAGCCAAGAAGTAAGACTTCACAGTCTTTCTGCGAATGTGGTGGGAATTTTGTGCAGGGTTCCTGCTGTCTTTGCATCTGAGACGTGTCCTGTGTCCCTCACAGTGAAGGCTTCTTGTGAAGCTTGCATCGGGAGACAGCACAGTCGCTGTGCTTCTGACCTTGCACGCTGCACCAAGAGACAGCTGCTTTTCCACCCTCTGGTGTTACTGTGAAATACACTTTGGCAGCGTGGGATATGCTTCTGTGCAAGCTCCATTTCTTTGGCCTTATTTTAGTCCTTGAACAGTTCCAAGCAGTTCCAGTAACTTCTGGACTCAGTGGCAGCAGTCTCCTGGGACAAACACAAGCGTTGTTGTGGAGATACAGGAGAAAAACAAGATCCTTTCTCTTGGTTTTGGAAGACTATTGGTCCCCAGGAGCAGCTTTCTCACCGAGAACATCAGTAGTCCTTAGGCTGCACTTCTGGTTCCCTGGTCCCTGGTTCCCTGGTTGTGGTCTGTCAGGGTAACTGGTGGCAGTTCCCAGTTACCTGTGCCTTCCTGTTGCACAAGCAGATAATGAAATGAGCATCCTAGTTCTACCAGTCTGTAGTCTACACAATGGGGTTTCAGATTTCCCAGTCATTATATCCTGTCACCAGTGTCATCGTTTAAATTAACATCCAGAAATGACATATGCTCAGGAATGTGAGGTAGGGCCACACAAGTTATCATCAGGATTGTGAAGCACAAATCTCAGTGTGCAAACATAGCTGGAAAGAGCATGAGTCCCTGCAAGAGCAATTGGGCAGGCCTCCTTCAGGGTGGTTGTGGAGAAGGGTGTGAAGGATGTAGGAGAGTCTGCTTGGAGAGTGCAACAGGCTGCAGGTGAACACCCTGTAGCCAGTATTTCAGAAGTGCTAGTCTCGTTGTGTCTATGATTAAGGAACTATGTGGGCAGAGTGAGTGAATATGATTTGATCAAATTATTTAAATTCAGCATTGAGAGAGAGTTGGAAAGCAGCTTACAGCTGTAGTCACAAAGACAGGAGAAGTTTGTCAGCGGCCACAAGATCTGTGAGAGAAGGCGCCATTAAGAACCTCTGGATTTCCAATAGCAAGGACAAAAGAGGATAGTGATCTGTGGACATTAGTCCAGGCAAGCCATGGCATCAGCCTAATGAAGGTCGCAGTAATGATGATTCTGTTTAGAACAGAAGTGCTGGTGTCTTTGTGCTGACCGTTGAAACAAATCTAAAAGAGTTGGAACAGTTAGCTTGACAAAGGTGGTTTCAAGATCATTCTTGCTGGTTTCTCAGAGGTGTTTCTCAGTGAGCTATGCATCTCTGCCTGGAAGGTGTGCAGAAGAAGGGTATCTCAGGTTGTAGAAATTGGTAAATGCACTAAGCAGAGCTTAAGAGTGGGCCAGTGGCTATTCTTTGGTGAGTTGGTCAAGAGGTGGCATCATTTTCCTAAGGGAGAAAATACTAATATAAATCAAGAAGTTAGCTGCAGGCTTCTGATTAATAAAATAACAACAATAGTAGTGTGTTAAGCAAAAATAATCTGCAAAAATAGACGTTTGTATTGCTAAGTTGTAAATCTGGTCTCTGCTGGTGTGTGCATGCACTTACCATCATGTTCTCTGATGATGCATTGGGATGGGTTTGGGGAAGTACTCTCCCTACAGTCTGTTTATTGTGTCCACAGTGCTTGGCACGTTTGGCGAGATAGTGCTGAGGCAGTATGTAGGCACTGAAACAACCAGCACTGTTGTAGCAAATTTTTAAGTGCGTGGTTGATAAATGGGATCTAGCTGCTGACTGAAGTGTCCAGGGACGGTAGGGAGAGATTGATTAATCATCGTCTTTGACCCTGGGTAGAATGAACCAGAAGATATTGCTGATGTGATTTTTCTTTTTCTTTTTTAAATAAAGCGTAGTTTTTGAAATATCTTGTCTTGATTAGCACCAGTTTGTAAGAACCACCCAAACCTTTGTCTCCATACTCAAATGAGGTGTGGAATTTGGTAATCATTTTGCAGCTCCTGTCAGTTACTTATCTACCATAAATGTGTCGTGCTCCTTTAGCAAAACCAGGCTTTCTCTCACCTGTCTGAAGAACATCTGCTGGAGAGTGAGGTGCATGTTAATTCAATATAGTTGTCTGTAACTGCATTTGCTAGGCTTATCAGACAAGTTGCCCAATCCTTAAGGACTGTGATCTTGCAGGATTAGAGGCACAATTTTCAGAAATCCTGTTATCCTCTTTGTTAACTGATAAAATGATATCTTGTCTTTTCAGTAGGACTTTTAAAGCTCTGATGGAACTATCAGGCAGTATAAAGCACCTCTGACTCTCAGGGCGGAGAGGCACAAATCCAACCACCACCACAGATGTTTCACTGGCTGAGATGCACGCAGAGTATTTTAAAGAGTGAGTCAATATCAGTAATTATATAAAGGGAGACAAAACCTTTTAATTAATTGTCTCTCTAGGGTTTCCAGTGTCACTCCATTGTCTCCAGAACTGTTTGTAGGGCTGTAATCACAGTCAGGCAGAGGTGTTTATACTTCAAGGAGTATAGTTCAAGGTCCAGACTAATAACTGCAATAAAGCGTAAGTTACTGTCCAGAGAGGAGGTTGCAGACAGGATCTCTTCCAGCCGTCGTTTTGGCAAGGGCTCTCGGCCCTTATCTGTGCGTCCTCCGTAGCAGAATCTCACTCCAGGTTTCTGGAGTTTCTTGTAGAACGTGATTTTCCTTGGTCTCCTTGGTTCATGTTTGGTCTTTGGCTGCTGGTGGCTGGCACTCATATTGCACTGCACTGTCCCGCTCTGCATTTCTCGCATGCCATACGGTACTGCGCACCACTGTAATTCCATTTCTGCAAGAGGAACAAGCCTGCTGAATTCCTGCTGCTCCAAGCAGATGTTATGATCTGACCTGAGGGCGCCTCAGTGCCTGTTTTAAATAGTTACTCAGGCTGCCGTACTAATTAGCTGGAGTGCTGGTCTCTGGCTGTCTGAGGACAGAGGGAATGCGAATGACTCCCGTTGTCCCATGGCCTCTCTTTTCCTGAACAGTGTGAATCTGCCACTAATTGGCTCTGGTTAGCAGGTGATTGTGCTATTCTCATGCAGTGGTACAGAGGTGATCTAAGACTAGAAGTTTCCTAGCAGCTTGAACAATAAGCTAAATGAACCATCGTCTAGGAACTGAAAGGAATTAAAAACAGCTAGTGCAAGAGCATTAGCAGTCAGCCCCAGAATAGGTCCTGTTACCGACCTCAGGGGAGAAGAGTGGGGAAAGAGAGGATGTGAGTCCTGCTCTGTGTGTGTAGCTGGAGGAAGCCCCAGCGGTGAGGCACAGAGCCCTCAGTGTAAGAAACTACATCCTGAATTTTGACAGAACCTGTGTTTTTGGGTCATTATATTAGTTCTAACCCAGGTAATACCCTAGACAGTAGACCCCAGGGTAGACAGTAGACCCCAGACCCTGAAGATTTCTCCCATTTGTGAATTCAAGATCATTCCTGAAATAGCTAATTGAGAGCCAAAGGAAATTCCCCTTGAGCCCGAGTGTGAATCCTACCACCATACATAAATTTAATACCTTTCTTTGAGATGGTCTCCCAGACTTTGAAGTCCTGTCTAGATATTGATGTCTTATGGGGAAATCTTTCACCCTTTAACTGATGTTACAACTCTGGGTACCACAGAAAGTCTAGGAAAAAGCAGTGTTAGGAAAAAACGAAATACAAGGAGATAACATAGGTGTCTTGGGTCAGACCAAAGGCCACGCAGGCCAGTGCGCTGCCTTTGGCAGTGGCTGAAAGAAGATGCCCCAGGCGTATCCAATGGAGAAAGCATAGATGATACTTCCTCAAGAACCCTCCCAGCCTCTTGTGGCTCAGGGACTTTCTGAGCCAGACACATTTCTGTGTATTTAGTTAGTCTAAGTGGGTCCTCTTCCATACATATTTCTGCTCTCCCCTGGCTCTCACAATGTCCTTCAGCAGGGAGCTCCTCAGCTTAACTCTGCATTGCCTGAGGAACTGCCTCCTTTTGCTTGCTCTGAAATTGTAACCTGCTGGATTCATTTGCCGTCTCCTTGTTCTTGCACTGGAAGAGGCAGTGAACAATTACTCTCTGTCTGTCTTCTTCAGGTCAGTAATGATTTTATTCACCCATATCCTCTTCTCCCTCAGTCATCTCTTTTACAGGCTGGTGAGTTGGCCTGGTTAGTTGTTTCTTGTAGGGAAGCCATTCCAGACTTGTTTCCCTATCTGATTTTTTCCCAGTTCTATGAAATTTTTTTGAAACGTGGGAACAATAGCAGTGCGTTGTCTTCAAGATGTGGGGCACTATGGATTTACACAGTGGCATGATGGTCTTCTCTATGCTGATGTCTATCTCTTTCCTAGTAAATCTTAAAATTCAGTGTATCGTGTTGACTGCTGCAGAGCTTTGCACCAGATCTTCTAATGGAAGCATCTTCTGTAACTCAAGCTCTTTCTCTCCCATCTAATATAGAACATGTATAAAGCACAGTCATATACCCTATCAGCCTCTTTTCCTCTCCTCTCGTCAGACGGACACTCCGTTCCCTTAGTACTCCAGCAGCTCCTCTTTGCCTCTGCCCCAGTTTGGATCTTTTTTTTTTCTTTTTTTGGAATATGACTAGAATTGCAAACAGAGCTTCAGAGGAGGATTCCTCATTCCTCTGCAAAATCATCAGCCCTGTCTGACTTTGCCTGCAAATGCCTCTCCTGATACATCCCAGGAAAAGCACTCCTGTACTTTTTGTCAAATCACATTCGATGATGCTGGTCACCTAAGACTAACTCTCTTTTGGAAGTCTTTCTCTCCTTTAGGCCTTACTAACAAGAAATCTTCTAATGTATAGCAGAAATAGCTGTGGGTAGTCTCTGAGTGAATCATTTGCACCTCCTGAAGGTGCTCTCACTCTCACTTCTATAACTTGAATCCTAAGGGTCATCCAGTTCTTCCTGTGCTATATCCCAAGGAGAGCCTGTTCCTGCTCTGTGCTACCACCTAACCGTATATCAGTTTTACTTTGTGTCCTAGGCATTAGTGAAAATACGAAACAAACGGGATCCCAAGGCTAGTCAACTTCCATGATTAACTGTCTTCAAGTCTAGTATTTGCCTTTCCAACACAGCCTGTGTTCCTGCAATGAGAAACGTCCTGCTGCCATTTGCACCCTGATGATTATGTATGTGGTCTGTAGTACAGCGTGCCCACAATGCTTATTATTTTGGCTATTGAAGAACAGGTCTGTGTCCTTTTCTTGTGGGTCAAGGCCCTTTCCAGTGTCATTCATTTCAGTCACCTTGAAGGCAGGTTGCTACAGATCACTCAAAATGGACGTTTATCACAGAGTTTGTGCCAGTTCTTTCACAAGGAAGGGGTGCGTACAGGTAGCAAGCCACATGTGACAAGCAACCAGCCTTGCTCCCAGCTGATGTGCAGAGATTTAGGGAATTGGTTGAGAGGTGTAGGAACAGAGCAGTGTGGCGGAGCGCCTCCTCCTCGATGTGCTTCTGGACAATGCCCCAGCCCACGGCACAGCTCTGAGGGGGTCTTCTTATCCCAGGCTCTTCCATGCTCAGTATCTGGTGCAACTGAGGATGGGTTGCTAGTAGAGATATTGTGAAACTTCCCTGTTTTCAGGTGTGTTTCTTCCTTTAGTACTGCCAGGACAGATTTCCACTTTTGCGACCCTCTGATGCATCTTCCGATGCTTACCTCAGACCAGCCCTGGCGCGGCCTATTTTAGCAGAGGTCATATAATGGACTGTAACCCCTGGCTTCTCAGGTCTTTGCAGCACCTGGGCATGGAGTTCGGCCTCCCCAAAGTCCTTTGAGTTTCCTAGTTCATGAATTTTCCTTCCTTTTTCTTTTCCTAGAGAGGAGTTAATTGGCTATATCTAATTCCTAAGATACACAGGTCATTCAAAAGTCTTATTTTCTCCTAAAAGACAGCTAGATATTAAGGTTTAAGTAGCCTTGATTCCATAGCAACAATCGCTTCCGGTCCAGATGGACTATTTGTTCAGATTGCAGTTCCACACTGTTTGAGGACAGAAGAAAGCGGCAGACTGACCATTAGTCGTGGCCTGGAATTACGCTTCCTGAGACCTAGTCTTCCGTGCTGATAATTTGAGCATAGCAAAAGCATCCTCCAGAAAGGAATCCAGTCTTGCAATGGTGACATCAGGGATGGCAATTCCAGCTCGGGCTGAGGTTGTTTGCTCCAAAGGTTAACGAACCTTACCTGCAAAATACATTTTTATGTCTAATTTTAGTGTATCTGGCTTCTCCTTCCATTGCTATTTCCCACTGTATGCTGTTTTGCTTGATTAGCGGTCCCTATAGGAGCCAGCATATCCTGCCAGGAAGGTTCATAGCCATTGCCATAGACACAGTAATTAAGTCACCCCTCTCTCTCTTTCTCTCTTTATTTTAATGAGATCCACACAAATTGAGCTCTTCCTGTCTCCCAGTGTAAGGCAGTCCCTCAAAACCTTTCCCACACCTTCAAGGACAGACGAGCTCTGAAAATGTCTTAGCCTACCCCAAGACAGGGAGGAACGCAGGTGCCCTCCTGTGGTCCCTTGGCTGGAACCCAGGCACGTGGTATGGTAGGGCAATATTTGCGTGTTCACTGCCTCCAGATGGCTTTGAAGACTTCTCTCTCGTTCCCCCAGAGAGCACTGTGTCCACCACAGCCCTGTGCTGCGTAGGACATGGGACGGTGCCTTGTCCTGAAGCTCTTAATTTTTGTAAAGATTACTTAAATATCATTAGAGCCAGAGAGTGTGTGAGCAGGTGATAATGACACCTGTGGGATCGGGCACCTTCCCTGGAGCGGGAGGGCTGGGACCCAGCCCGTGCCTCCCTGGGTGTTCGGGAGGGTTACGCGTAGCGCAGCCCTCAATGTGCAGTAGCTGTCTGCTCACTGAGCTCTCCTGGGGGGTGAGAAGCTGAGTTTAGGAGCAGAGAACTGATTCCAAACTGGCATCTCCAAACCGGGTGTCCCCGTCCTCGGGGAATGCTCCCACCAGCGCTCGCAGCCGGAAGCAGCCAGCCCTTCTCGCGCTGTCTGTTCTTCAAGGGAAGCACTGAATCACTGGTGGATTTTGAAAGAAGTATTCCAGGAGAGAAGCCAAAGCTCAGCGTCTGAAACAGGATATAGATTTAGTCTCTGCAGTTTAGAGTAAAACATCTCCCTCCCTTAAAGGCGGGAGGGGTGGCTTCCTCTGTCCTCTCAGACTTTCCCAGTAGCTGGTGTGAGTGGGCATCCACTCGTTGCGGAGCTTCCAGAAAAACCCTCCAAAGTGCCTGTCTCTCCCCACGTAATGTGTCGGAAAATGTGGGTCCCCAGCTCAGGCTCAGCGTTCCCCAGGCAGCTCTGAAGCAGCAAAGTCACGTTTGGGCACTTACTCTGAAGATTCTTGATTTCAGTTTATGGTAAGGAAAAGCCTGTTAGGTTTTGTAGGGTGGTCCCTGGAGTTGGAACTGTCTCCAGAATCGGTCATGACCAACATCAACATCCCGTCTAAAGAGCTGTTTGTTTTTCAGAAAGGCCAGGGCAGGCAAAAGCAGCTTTGGGTCCCACGCTGGTGATTGCCTTTTTGATACACAAAAGCTAGCAGACGTCTTCATTCTTTGAAGTTAGTTTCTTTCTCAGAGACCAATTTGGGGAAGATTGGCACTGAATGGCATAATGGGACACCAAGATAAGTGCTGATTCCTAGTGCATTTTTCTACTAACATATCCTGGCTAGCTTGGATTCCTTAGATTGATTCACAACCCTACCTTGATTTACGGGATATGTACCCACCATGCGCAGACAGCCAGGGTGCAGGACACGGCACTGGGAAGCTGCTGTCGGTTCAGAGTGCTCATTTACACGCTGGCAGCTGCTCTCAGCGTATTTGGAAATGGCGGGGGCTGAAATCTGTGCTCATTAGCAGACCACACGTGTGCCCTGCTCTCCATGGATGGCTGGTTCAGAAGATTCAGCCCAAAGCTTTAAAAACGGTGAAGCAGCTCCATTTTTTTGCTGGGGCTGAAAACCTTTCCAAACAAAACCAATCTATTTCTGTATTTCTGTCTAAAACCACCAGGTTATAAGGCCTTGTTGGACTTTATAACACTTCTTGTATGATGTCATTTCTTAGTATTTCAGGTGGTGAAATCAGTCTTTTACGCAAACGCTGAAGCGTACAAGTTACAGATGAGGTCACTGCAGCTCTCTCTGGCTAGGTAAAGCCAAAGGACCTGTGGCAGGGCATACCATTTATGTACTTGTGCCAAGCACAGCTTTGGCTCTAGATGCCTCCAGGAAGGTTCTCACAAAGAAATTATCTTCAAGTACTCAGTCTGTGCAGAGCTGTGTGTGTGACAGCACACGAATATCCTCAGAGCAATAGGAGCAGTGTACAGATCCTTTCTTCCGTGCCTGAAGTTGAAGGCAACTCCAGCATCAGAGAAGACTCATTTAAAAAAAAAAAACAAAAAAAAGCATGCTATTGGGATTGGTACTGTGTAAAGAAGAACAATTTAACAGTCATACAGTCTCTAGGAAAGGCTAACATATTCACTGCAAAGCAGCCAAATACATTTCATCCCTGAAGGACTCAGTTATAGTACATTTTGCAAGAGTAGGAAATTCCCCTGTGCAAAAACCTTTTAATATCCTAAAGCAACAAAAAAAATCTGGCATTCTGCTCTCAAGGAGGAAGATATTCAGGGTCTGTAACTGGTACTTTCATAATAGCGTGCAAGACACCTTGCCATTCTCACTGCCTTCTTGAGATTTGCAGAAATGTGCCAAGACAAAGCTTAAGTTGTTCTCACAGCTCCGACATGGCCTCGTTGGCTTGGATCAGCCACATCCCCTCTGGTCATAGCTTCACAGCTCTTAACGTGACAGCAAAGGCTGTAGCTAACATAAATCGTAGGCTACGCACCTGGAGAACCAGGTGCCTTCATGTCGCGTCATGCGCGCCCTGCAGATAATATTGGTGGACAAGAAATCCCTGAAGCAGGGAGGACTGTTTTAATCTAAAATGAGAGTCCTTCAGCCAGAACTTACAAGAAGTTAAAAAAAAAGTGATTCTTTTCTGATCAGCCTCTTGGGAGCGCGTTACAATTAAAGCAGTTATCCTGGCTATTGGGGACTCCTGGATGTGTTTGAAATGATGGTTATGTTCTGGTAATTCTCTTGTGGTGATATAAACATACCACCAGCCTGTGGAAGGGAAGCCTGTGTTTTCCCTCAAAAATGACTATGGCTTTTTGTGGGGATCATTGTTAAGTGTCCTCTCTCATGAAGAAGTTCTTCCGTACTTGCCTCCGATGCGGGCTTCCAGTGGAGGCACCTGTCAGATGTTCAGATCTCACGCACTATGTCAAGGCACTATCAAGCCTCAGTACTTCTGGGGGCTAAAAATCTCTGTGAGAAGCGTGAGACGGAGTCACACAGCAGATCCATCTCAAATAATGTTTTTCATCATCAGAAGAAATGTGAGAATTCATAGATTTTATACAAAGGCGGGTCATCAGATTTTCGTACTGATGCATAGGTTTACACCAGTGTTTCCTGAGCGCTCATTTACCCGTAGGAGAATCAGAACTGAACACCGTGACTGTTAGCAGCACTCCTGCATTACCGTACTGGAAGGAAAGTCTTGTGCAGGTTGCTCAGGCCCTTTGTGGCCCTTGGTGAACCGTTGAGAGGAAACCCAGCGTCAGCAAACTGGCTTTCAAAATAGGCTGCTGGTTACTGAGACAGCGCATGATGTTAGTATGGTGACTCCTCCATCTGCTGTTGAAGCTCACTCAAACCAGAGCTGTCCCTCTTGCCGCCGTGTTTTCGTTGTATCCCGTAAGCTGAAAGGTACATATTGCTCACTTAACTTATTTACTTTATATTGTTCTCCAGTGACCACTGTGAAATGTGATTTACGGTTCGGATGGACAAGCTTCTGATAAACCTCTGGTTCCTGCTGCCGTAAAGAGCAAAGTCCTGTAACCAGCAAGGGCAGGATGTCTCTGTGGATGGTCTCAGGAAGAAAAAGGAAGGGCTAATTTCTGTCACGGTGGCTAGGTTTTATTTTTGCTGTCCCCGCTGCCCAGCCCGGCGGGGAGCAGTCTTCTCGCTGGCGCTGGGGTCGGAGCAGGGCTGCGGTTTTGGCCATGCCGTCCTTTGCATCTCGGGGAGGAGCAGGCTGTCGGCACTGTGCTCAGTGAAATCAAATTATACACTTGGGACATTAAGAAGCTCCTTAGCTTCTTAATAAACACTGCCGCTTCAGTGTTTATTTTATTAATAATATACAAGGCATGCTGGCTGCTATTCAGACATAAGTTATGGACCCAGCAGTGATTAGCTGAAGCTTAACTAGGCAATACAAAGGATAAGACCTGCTCTTTCAGGCCTCAAGGTGCCTTATGGCATAAGGTGATAAAGTAGGTGAAGAAACACATTGTCGGTTCATGTGGAAACATGCCCGGAGATACTCTGCTCTTGACTGATAGAAAACATAAAGCCAATTCCAGGCTGTTTCTCTGACATTTCCCAGCTGAGAGTAGACGTAGAACTGCTTCTAGAGCAGAGCCTAAACCTGGAGCAGCCACACGGCTGACAGGTCTCTATCAGCCAGGTGTTAACATGAAATATGACTAAGCTAATTAACATCGTTTAATTGAAATTAAGCCTACCAAAAAAACGGACAGAAATGGTAGTATTTTTTGTGGCTCTTCTTTTGATCTTTGTGTCTCTTCTGCAAAGATTGGTTCTCAGTTCGGTGATAGTATTTTCAAAAATCCTGCAGAAGACAATACAAAGTTATTACTGATAAAACGTGCAGATGATGCTGCATAAAGCTGCAGAGAACCTGCTGGGAGGGTGATGAGCGGCAGGGATGGGCTGGTGATGGAAATAGGGGTTTCTTGGTAGCGGCGTGCGTGTAGGCAATATGGTTATTCATCAAACAGCATTCGTGCCGTGCCGGTAGGAGGGAATAAGCTGTAGCGGGGTAGTTCAGAGAAGCGGAAGGGGAGGCGCGAGGGTCTGGCTGCAGGTTTGCAGGCGTAGCTGCGACGCCGCTGGGGTCCGGGCGCCCTGGGGGGTCCCGTCCCGCCAGGTCCCGCAGCGGGAGGCAGGGCTGCGAGAGCCCAGCGCCTCGAGCAGTCTTTCGGGGGGCCGTCTGCCATGCCTACGCTTTCTGCATACTTGTTGCAGTTGTTTCTAAAACCGTAGCCGGGCCGTTCAGAGAGACGAGCTCGTGCCTGAGCTCTCCGCCTCGGCTGGAAACGGTGCTGAAGCGGCGCTCGGGGTATTGCAATGAAAGGGTAGCGACTTATTTCGCCCTTAGAAGCGCGCGGCTTTGGGAAGCCGGGCTGCTGGGTGACTGTCCCCTGCTCGCCCCCGTCCCCGTGCTGGCGGTCCGGCGTTGGCGGTGCTGTTCTCTGTCCGGACCGTCCCCTGCTCTCCGGCAGCGCTCTCGTTGCGGCGTTTGCACGACGTCTGCTCCCGCCTCGGGGCATCCAGTCCTCGCCGCTGAGGGTGCGGTGGGAGGAGACCCCTCTGCCCCCGCTGCTGTCCCTCGTCCTGCCCCCGGCCTGGGGCAGGGAGGGGAGCTGCCCTCTGCGGGCTCTGAGAGCTGCTCCAGAAGGGGCTACTGGCAGGCCCTGGGCGGGGAGGGGGCCACCGCTGCTCCAGGGGCGCGTGGACACCTGCGGGGGCAGGCTGCGAGCGTGGGGCTGGGAGCTGCACGCGTGGGGCGGTGGGGCTGCGCGCGTGGGGCTGGGAGCTGCACGCGTGGGGTGGCGGGGCTGCGAGTGTGGGGCAGTGGGGCTGCGAGCGTGGGGCTGGGAGCTGCACGCGTGGGGCGGCGGGGCTGCGCGCGTGGGGCAGCGGGGCTGCGAGCGTGGGGCTGGGAGCTGCACGCGTGGGGCGGCGGGGCTGTGAGCGTGGGGCAGTGGGTCTGCGAGCGTGGGGCTGGGAGCTGCACGTGTGGGGCATCAGGGCTGTGAGCAAGCGTGGGGCAGGCAGCTGCATGTGCAGAGCATCAGGGCTGCGAGCGTGGGGCAGGCAGGCTGCAAGCGTGGGGCAGTGGGGCTGCACGTGCAGAGCATTGGGGCTGTGAGGGTGGTGCAGGCAGCTGCACGTGTGGGGCAGGCAGGCTGCACATGCAGAGCATCGGGGCTGCAAGCGTGGGGCAGGCAGGCTGCACATGCAGAGCATCGGGGCTGTGAGCCTGGGGCAGTGGGGATGCACGTGCAGAGCATCGGGGCTGCGAGCATGGGGCAGTGGGGCTGTGAGCGTGGGTCAGGCAGGCTGCACGTGCAGGGCATCGGGGCTGCAAGAGTGGGGGAGTGGGGCTGCATGTGTGGGGCAGGCAGCTGCACGCGTGGGGCTGGGCCGGCGGCGCGGGGCCGCCCGTGCAGGGCGCCGGCAGCCCCGGGCCCGGGGCAGAGCTGCCGCCGGACGGACGGGACGGCGGCCGGGGCCAGGGCGCGTTTCGGGGCTCGCCGCTCGCCCCGCTGCGGTGGGGGCAGCAGGAGGGTGCGACCCCCCCCCCCAGCAGACACCGGGGCCGGGAGGCTGCCCGGCAAAGCGTGGGTGCTGCGGGGGGGGGCGTGGGGGTGCAGGGAGGGGGTGCAGGCTGCAGGGAGGGGGCGCAGGGGGTGCTGCAGGGAGGGGGCGCAGGGGGTGCTGCGGGGGGGTGCAGGGGTGCAGGGAGGGGGCGCAGGGGGTGCTGCGGGGGGGTGCAGGGGTGCAGGCTGCAGGGAGGGGGCGCAGGGGGTGCTGCGGGGGGGTGCAGGGGTGCAGGGAGGGGGCGCAGGGGGTGCTGCGGGGGGGTGCAGGGGTGCAGGCTGCAGGGAGGGGGCGCAGGGGGTGCTGCGGGGGGGTGCAGGGGTGCAGGCTGCAGGGAGGGGGTGCAGGGGGTGCTGCGGGGGGGGTGCAGGGGTGCAGGGAGGGGGCGCAGGGGGTGCTGCGGGGGGGCGGGCAGGGCAGCGGGGGGGCGGGCAGGACGCCCTGGGCCCCTCCCGACCAGCTCAGCGCGGGGAGCGTGGTGGGGCTGCGCGGGCCGTGTCCCCCCCCCCGCGGGTGGGCCACGGCTCCTGCGCTCGCCCACCGGCACCGCTAACCCCCCCCCCCGCGATGCATAGGGCAGTGCTCCCTGTGCCCGAGAGATGGGCCCGGCACGGCCCCCCCGGACACCGCCCCCCTCGACACCGCCCCCCCCCGGCACTGCCCCCCCGGACACCGCACCCCCGGCACTGCCCCCCCCCCGGCAGTGTCCCCGCCCCTCCGGACACCGCCCCCCCCGGACACCGCCCCCCCCGGACACCGCACCCCCGGCACTGCCCCCCCCCCGGCAGTGTCCCCGCCCCTCCGGACACCGCCCCCCCCCGACACCGCCCCCCCCGGACACCCCCCCCCCGACACCGCCCCCCGGACACCGCCCCCCCCGGACACCCCCCCCCCGGACACCGCCCCCCCGACACCGCCCCCCCCGGACACCGCCCCCCCGGCACCGCCCCCCCGGTACTGTCCCCCCCCGCAGCGGCCCGGGGCAGCGCGGCGGCGGCGGCCGCCAGGGGGCGCCGCGGTGCCCGGCCCCGGCCCCAGCCCCGGGCGGCGGCGGCGGCGGCGGCGGCCCGGGGGCGGGGAGGCGGCGAGGGAGGGCTGCCCTGGCCCCGCCCCCTCCCGCCCCGCCCCGCCCCGCCCCGCCCGCAGGGGGAGGAGCCGCCGGCGGCGGCCGCTGCCCCGGGCCATGGTGCGCGCGGCGGCGGCGCGGCGCCGGAGGCAGCGGAGCGCCGCGCGGGGCGGGCGGCGCCGCGCCATGGAGCCGGCGGCCGGCGGCGGCCCCCCCCCCCCCCGCGCCGCAGCCGCTGCCCGCGCTCCCGCCCGCGCCCGCGCCCGGGCGGCGCCGCCGCGGCGGCGGCCGGCGCTGCGCTGAGCCCCGCGGCCGTCCCCGCCATGGCGCAGCCCGCGGGCCGCGGCGGGCCGAGCTACGAGCTGCCGGGCATCAGCACCGTAACCTACGTCTTCGTTTACAGCCCCGGCGGCCCGGCCGGGCCCCCCGGCCCCGGCCCCGCGCCCGCGCCGCACGCCGCGCCCGCCCCGCTGCGCGGGCCCAAGCGGAAGCTGTACAGCGCCGTGCCCGGCCGCAAGTTCATCGCCGTGAAGAGCTACGCGCCGCAGGGCGAGGGCGAGATCCAGCTCAACCGCGGCGAAGCCGTCAAGGGTGAGTGCGCCCGGGCGGGCCGGGCCGGGGGGCGGCGGGGGGGGGGGGCGCCGCTGCGCCCTTGGGCGGCTCTGCGCGCTGGGGGGGGCGGGTCCGGCCCGGGGCGCCCCCCCCCCCCGCGGTGGGGCCGGGGGTCCCGGCTGGGCGTCGGGCCCACCCTGGGCGCGCGGGCGCTGCCGGGCGGAGAGCGCGTCTGAGCTGGGCCGAGCCCCCTCGCCGGCGCGCGCCGCGGGTCGCGCGGGGAGGTTAGAGACTTAGAGGGGTAATGGGGTCGCCCGTTATTTGGGGCAGGCTGCTTGAAAGACTTGCACACCCCTGTGGTGGGTCGTAAGGCAGCTTCCAGCAGGCAGGGGTGGGAAGAGGCGTCCTCTGCAAGCAGGCTAATTCCGTAGTTTTTCACAGAAAGTTTTAGGATCTTCTCTTCATCTTCCTGCCTCCACTTTTTTGCTTGTGTCCCTTATAATACAGGCCGGAAGAATCACTAATCTGACTAGTTGCATTAGCTGTGATGCAAATCTGGGAATGGGAAATAGTGCTAGCTGTTCCGTGCTCTTTATCGTTGTTTAAAGAGCGTGTTAGACCTCTGCGTCCCATGCCACCAGCTGCGGATACTGAAAACCCCAGCTTTGGAGGTGCTGGTCTGAGCAGGCTTTCCCGCTGCCCCTGCCAACGTGTTTTTTTTTTTACCTCGAGTGGAGGAGATAGACATGGAGTGTCTATGCCTTGGCTGCCGTGCCAGACAGTAAGGCTTTGTGTGGCAGAGTAGTTGGAGCTTACTGCTGCTTGGCGTGTGAAGCTACTCCTGTGGTGGTCATGGGATTAAGCTGTTTGTTTCCAGGAGGCTGAAAGGAGTCGCCAGATGGACGGGATTTGGGGGTCGAAGTGCTTCTCCCATCTTTTCTTATGTCCTCACCTACTAGTCAGTGTTTTTATCACACAATTCTCTATCTCCTAATGCCCCTTTATTAGGTAGGTAGTCTATACTCCAATTGCACCAGAATCTTTACTTCCTGTGTTCACCTGTAGTTGTTTGCATGTCTTCCTTCATATGGTCTCCAAAGAGAAAGCCACTTGGAGAAGTGCTGTGGTGAGGAAGAAAGATCCCTTTGAGCTGGAGGCATTATCAGGTTGCTTTCTTAATGTGTAAAGGAGAAGGCTTAATAAGAGTTAAAAAAGAGAAGCACTTTAGTGACTTGTTTATGAAGTATCTTGAGGCAGCTTAGATGGCAGCCCTTAGTTATTTACTGCTTTTGTGGTGCTTGTTTGTTTTTGTGAGAATAGGAATATTGACAGTTATTAGACAGGGTCTCCTGGCTTTGCAGATGGGTAGAGCGATAGGGATAAATGGAAACTAACAGAATGAACAGAACTGCTGTGGCTGATGCTTTGTCACGTTTGGTGGACTTCTGACCGCTTTTAGAAATGAGGGGTGGTTTTTCAGTTGGTGGAAACAGTTCTCTTGCACCTGATTTGCAGGAGGTAGAAGCTGGTAGAAACCAAAGTTCCTGACTGAGATAATGCTGGAGTTCTGCTGCTTTGAGGTAACAAGGATGCGAGGATGTCAGCAAACAGGCAGGAGTCATGAGAGGCTCTGGGAAAGTGCAATTGGAGATAATGCCTTTCCAAGAAGAGGGTGGTCAGCTGTTTCATCAGGCTGAGGGTATTCTGATTGAGGTCCCCAAAAGGATGTACCGTGTACCAGCAGGGTAGGGACTAACAGATCTGTCTAGGAATTTGAGTGCTAGGTTGTTGGAAGAGGAGGGACCTGGAGTGCAATTGGAGGAAGAGTTTAAACTTGTTGGGTAAGAGCAGAAGAGCTGTTTGGGGAAGGGTGGGGAGTGTTGTCAAAGGACCAGAACAACTGCAAGAGACAGTTAACTGATGAGAGAGGAGCTGTGTTTGGAGAGATGTGCAAGGGTGAGAGCCCTGAGCGGAGGGAACTCTGCGATTATGATGCTGCAGGAGGAAAATGCCCAAAGATGCAAGTCTGAGTGAAGGAGCTGTCCGAAGGCGTGCGTGCTGCATGGAGGGAGCTCTTCAGGGAGGCAGTGCTGAGCGAGAGGCGCCTGGGGACCCGAGAGTGCTGGCTTGGAAGCTGTGATAGGACCTGTGTCTTTTCTTACCCTGCGTTAGTGAGGGGACTTGACAACCATCAGTTTGAAGCAAGGAAATTCAGCGATGTCACGTGGCTAGAGCTGCGAGGAATTAGTATCAAAGAGGAGGAGAATGGCAAAATATCTGACAGTTTTTATTCCGAGAATTGCAGAGATGCTAAAGGAAAGTTCACGGTGGAGTAACATGAGTACCTCTGTCTTGTGTGAGCACAAGGGTTTGTGAATTTCCCTGCTTGAGGCAAGACTGTTTTACAAAGGAAATGCTGCTTGTTGCTGTCCTTTCTTGAGAAAAAGCTGAGGATCCTTGAACCCAGTGTTTCGTTCAGAGGTCACATTCCTTGTTAAAAGCAAATGCATTCCTGCAAAGTTTCTTCTGAATGTTGATGCTAAGCAAGGGTCTTAGGTGCTAGATTTGGATCTTGCATTGTGTGATGGATTTCCTCAGGGGCGTTCAGTAGGAGGTAAAGGGCAGTTTGGTTTCAAGACTTTTTTGAAAGTTAGGGTGTATATCTTGACTGTATACTGTAACTATTTTGTTAGCTATTGGATGACAAAAGATGATAATCAATATAGATATGCCATTTGTAAGATAGCTAGAGAGTGCAAGCAGAGGAGAGTCTGTCCTTGATCTGCTTGTTACTGATAATGAGAAATGAAATGAGATGTGAGAGCCCCAAGCAAAGGGAGAACCAGTAGTCACCAGCACTGAAATTTAGCCTCACAAGGTCACAGGGAGAAACAGCTCAAAGATGGGGCAGAGCAAGAAGAATCAGTCTCCAGCCTAGAAACTAGGGAAAATTTAGGAACAGTATGAACCTGTTGGTTTTAGGATCTCTTTCCTTTATATTTTTTGATTAGAAGGAGTTATTCCTGAGGAATTGTTACTGTATGCCTCTAACGGTAAGTTTTTCCTCTGTGGTATGGTTCCTTATGGACGTTCACTACCGTAGTATCTAAGCTAACCCTCTGTGAAATAAACAGCAATCCAAAGTTCTGTCTGTTGTGGGTTATGGCGTTGTTGAATTATTATTGCAGTAGCAGTAGTTTCTTGTTGTGCTTGAGGTTTTTTAGATAGAGGGGATTAGTTTAGTTGTGAATAAAGTTGTTGCACAGTCAAGATGTTTTTTGTTAGGAAGGTTTTGCAGTTTTTCCTCTGATAGT
Source organism: Struthio camelus (assembly GCF_040807025.1). NCBI lineage: Eukaryota > Metazoa > Chordata > Aves > Struthioniformes > Struthionidae > Struthio > Struthio camelus. The sequence goes on from NC_090942.1 coordinate 433,669, forward strand.
CAGCCAGCAGGTTTCCTCTGGGCTTTCTTTATTCAGCCAGATCATTGAAGAGAGACTGCTCAGGCACATTTCATTCTGGGCTGTAGCATCCCTGCTACCCCACAGGAAGGCAGCTGTTTGGGCGTTTAGATGCAGGTGGTTAGAAACTGAACCATTAATAACTTGGAAGATTAAGCCAGAGCTTTAAACTGCTCCCTCGTATGACCTGTGCCCATAGTGATCCGGATCAGAGGGGTGACCAACAGCTGCTTCCTGACCAGATTGCCGCTTCTGCATTTTTCTCACTCTATGTTGGATGAACATAGATGGAGAAGGAATCTCATGGGGCAGTGAGCCAAGTCCTTGGCCCTATGGCTTTGCTATACAATTGCTTGCAAACTGATCATGTTCCACCTTCCAAACTACTGAAGTTTTCCTTCCCCTCTATTCTGATTGGGAGGCTGCTCTAGAACCTTCCAGGCCTCATACCTCAGTCTCTTCTACTTTCTGAAATGCAAGCATTCATGGCCATTTTAGAGTCATTTGTTGGTGTGCCTCAGACACAACAAACTGCTATTATCCAGCTGTGAGACATCAGAGGCACTATGACCAAGTCCTTTTCTGGAAAAAGGAGGCTGATTTTTTCTTTTCTTAGCGGATGGAATGACTTTTAGTCATGAGTACTACCTGCTTATCCTAGTTTAGTGAGCAACTGAAAAGAACTCCCTGGGCTCATGTGGCCCTGAGGGTTATGTATGGCTTTAGTGGCGTATGAAAGCCGTATCCCAGCTAACTCTGCAGAGCATTTCCTTGTGCTAGTTGTCTCTTCAGCCTGAGCCGTCTCTCTGTCTTGTCAGCATTCTGACTTGCAGCATATTCTCCGCCGAAGCGAAGCTGCGTGTTGTTGAGACTTTCTTGCCATCTGAGCTTGGAGTGCTTCTTCCCTTTGCTGTCTTGTGGTAGCCCTTGGACCCTGACCATTCTTGCTTTCTATCTGAGGAATGTTTACTGTCCTGGGGACTGAAACGCATTCAGAAACAAGGCCTTTGAGTCTAACCCTGGAAAGCTGTTGAGAATTGAACTATGAAAATGGATACTGTCCAGAACCTTTCCAGTTTTAAGTTCTGTGGAAATAATTAGGCAGCAGTATGGATCTCGTCAGGCCTTTGGAGAACAGTAGTAGTTGCCTTTCAACTTTTGCTCTGTGTACTGGAGAGGAATGACCACAGCCGCTGCAGTGCAGAGGTCTCCCAACCTGCTGCCTTATGTTCCAGTGCATCTCCTGTGCTGTGGCTTTGCCAAAGGTACTCTGCTATGAGTTTCTGAAGGGAGGGTGTCGAGAGGATGGGGCCAGACTCTTCCTCGTGGTGCCCAGCGATAGGACAAGAGGCAACGGGCACAAACTGAAGCACAGGAAGCTCTGTCTGAACATGAGGAAAAACTTCTTTCCTGGGAGGGTGACAGAGCACTGGCACAGGCTGCCCAGAGAGGTTGTGGAGTGTCCATCCTTGGAGATGTTCAAAAGCTGTCTGGACGTGATCCTGTGCAATGTGCTCTAGAGGACCCTGCTTGAGGAGGGGGGTTGGACTAGATGATCTCCAGAGGTCCCTTCCAACCTCAACAGTTCTGTGATTCTGTGATGATCGTGGCAATCTCGAACGCACCTTGTGGTAGGACTAGAGTGATACCTTGTTTTGGAGCCAAGTACGAGACATCGTGAGTGGGGGCTGAGGGATTGTTATGCGTAACTGAAGCTTGGAAGCTTCTGCTTCTATGATGTTTGTCCAGCGGTCAGTGTTTGGAAATTAAAAGATTTCTCAGGAATAATGAAAGCTTCTTGAGACTGAGATAAATTATTTGCTCTTGTGGTTGATAGAAATTTTGAAAAATGAGTCATGCAGGAGAAAAGAAAATAACAATTGCATATGAAAGACAAAATAAAGTGAATTAAATAAGAAAACATCTAAAGAGTGAGATCTGAAGGTGGGGGGAAAAGGTTGAAGAAGTAGGAATTTTATTGCTTATGATCTGTAAAACTAGGTGGCCAAGCCTACAGCGATCAAGTGACAGAGTGTAAACCCGTTCTCTCTCAGGGCAGTGGGACGTAAAAGTAACGCTTCCACCGTAGACTTGTGTGTTTTCTCTGACAGATCTGAGCAGGACCCTGTGCCTGTGTGGTAGCTTGTCTCTGACAGCTAATGCCAGGGGCTCCTGGAAAGGGTGCTGGCACACATTGACCCATAGAAGAAGCCCTCAGGAGGGCCCGTTGGTCATTGTCTGGCTCGTGCCCTGAAGGAGGCACGAGGCCTGTGGTCCTTATTTTTAGGTTGTTCTCCTAAGGCAATTAGACGTAAACAGATGTGTGGAGGTTTCAAGGTCGGGGTAGGCACAGACCATCACTAGGGACTATCTGCTGCCCCCCTGCTTTTTTTTTTTTTTCTTCTTTCCCCTTGTTTGTGGCTAAAAGTGATTGTGGGAGATGTGGGGCTGTGAACCACTTACCGTGGCAGGTGTGACTGGCCACCGAGCACACACGATCTGTTCTGCAGCCAAGCAAGAGTAAAGGCAAAGCTGGGGCTGTGTGAGAAGCAGCTCATACTGCATCAGGGAGAACTGCTGTGGGCAGCTGCCCCTGCGTAAGGAGCCATAAATGTAGTGGTGCTGGGTTTTTATAGGAAATGGTTTTGTGGCTCAGCTATGGGCTGCAAAGTCCCAAAATATATCTTGCCTAGTATAACTCTGGCTATTCTTGTTTCCTGTATAAATATCTGACCTCTTTCTGATCCCTGCTGTGCTTTTTATGCCAGTTGTGTCATAAGACAGTCAGGCTAATTATTCCTGATGCAGAAAACTATATAGTTTTATTAGCTTATAAATACGTTACTCTTAGGTTTAGTTAAGTATTCTCTTGTTCAAATCTTCCCTCAAAGTTCTGTTTTTTTGAGATCCCACTCGCTATTTTGTATGCCTGTTTTGTGTCCACTTAAATACACATAGCTTTGCAATTAGTGTGCCCCATCCTTTTAATCTTTTCTTGCATTTCATTTTTTATGCCTCTGATCAACTATGTTGTGCTTCGCTTAACCGCTTTGGTGTCTGGTGATTGCAATCTTGGATGGTATCCTGATGGATCTTGCATTGCTATGGTTAAATGATTTAAAGTAAAGAGAACATAGAATTTGTATTTATTATTTTATCTTTCTAAGAACGTTAACCTTTCAGAGTTTATAGGAATATCAAATAAGGTTTATGTGTTTTTGTTTGGTTTTTTTTTTGTTTTTTTAGCTTAAGCTATGAATCATGTCTCCCTTTCCTCTTGTTTTTACATGTTTATTCACTGGTTACATGGGTTGAGCATGCTATCAGCAGTTAAAGTACAAGTAAAGATGGTTGTGCTTTATCTTTGGTGTTTCTCCAGAATTTTACAACTTGGATTGTAGTTTATGCAGTTGTTCCAGCGTCATCCTATATCTGTGCCCTCCGACTTATTGCAGAGGGAGGCTGGTTACCTGGAGTAGGCTGAAAAGTCGCAGCATCAGACTGTCCGCTGCTGGCTGCTCGGAAGCTGCGTTGCTCTCTTACAGGCAGTGCGGTTGTGTTGGTTTTCTCTAAGAGAGCAGGAGGCTAGTTTTGGGCTGCTAGCATTGACTTGGGCCCCGACACGTGCAGTGTTATTTGCTGGTTTTTTGGTGGTTGGAAGAGATCGAGACTACGGGGAGGAATGTGCTCTTTGGAGGGAAGTGGTATTTAATAAGCAGTCTGTTCCATTCAGAGCTGGCTGCAGGTTTGGAACGATTTTGAGTTATTCCCATTACAGCAGTACAATCTAGAAACAAACATAAAAAAAGCACGGGTAGGAGTGTGAGGGGGTTTCAGCTCTGAGGACCCGGCATGCCTGATAAATGCAGGCAATAAGAAATATGCTCGTTATTGCTTCTACCTGGACAGCCTCTAGCAAACAGGGGTATATCCAGATGTTTGTGCTCTGAGTGTTGGCAACAAATGACGAGCAAATCCCATCAGTCAGGGAGGCGCGTACAACGGTGTGAAGGAGAGGAAAGTAGCTCATTAGATTTCTGTGAGATTTCTGAAATTCTGTTTATGGTGTAATATCAATTAAGAAAAAAGGTTGGGGGGGATCTAATGAGCGTAGTGCAATGGGTAGAAGTGTCAAAATCTACTTCAGTGCGAAGCAGAAACGGCCATTCCCTGAGGACACGCAGAACAAGTAATCCCTCTACAATTATTAAAGCTGCCGCCAGTTGGCATTATAAACTCTATTTTTAGTATTCCTAAACTATGGCTAGAAAAATTGGTCTGGCCTAAAATTTCCTCACTCTATTTAAAGTTTAATTTTTGCCACAGGTCAAGCTGCACACATTCAAGCTTTTTCATTGTGATCTGAAGAAATAAGCATGTTTCCTGCTGAAGGGAATACTTCTGTGTATTGTGGAAATACCTTGGGATTCAGACAGGGTATGACATGCTTTGAGAGGGCGCAGAACTGATGCTAGAAAAGGCAATACCAACCTGCCCCTGAATGAAATAGGTAATGCACACACAGAAAAATAGGTAAACTGTGCATCCTGGCAGCAGGGGTTAATCTCCAGAGTTATCTTGTTTGAAAACAGTGTGGGATATCAACATCTGTATCAGTGCTGACAGCTCTCTGGATGGTTATTTGGATCAGATTCCAGTGGTGGTTTATTGCGTGTAGAAGACAGCGTCTTGGCAGACACTTTAGCTGAGTTACGATCATTAGCAACAAAAGTTATCAAAAACTTGATCCTGCATTCCCTTTTCCAGCAATATTTCTGCGCATGAGTATACCAAGTGTCTCCATATCTACCTCAGGACTGGAAGGGACTTAGAATTACTGGTGAAGCTTTTCCTTTGTACTGGGGTCAGGAAAATCTCTGTTCCTTCCTGTTTTGTCTACTGGGAAGGTCATTTTGAAAGAGATGGGAAGGAGCCAAGATGCGGCTGGTTGCTGTAGCCTGGTATCAGAATTTTACAACCTCTTGGGATTGCTCTCTGTCGTAAGTCCTGCTTTCTTCTCTGTTAAATTTCTTTAGTTGAGGTTAGGGCAGGATTTTTCCACTGAGATCTTAAGTTTTGCAGGTCAACAGCATGGTTTCTGAATTGTTGGGACTACTAAATTGAAGATGTTCTGTTGAGGCCAAATAATCCATTTGGAAATCAAGGTGTTGTTGACTAGAAATTCTCTGCTTAACGATTTGGAGAAAAAACTCACACAAGGAAGGAAGAATTTAGGGACGGTGTCAGACAGAAGAACAGAATCTAGGGATCTTCCTTTCTTTGCTGCACATTGGGGAGACAAAACTGGCCTGAACTGTTGTAGTCCACTTGCCCCTAACTTTACTTTCCGTTTAGATGCAAGGATGAAGAGATTTTGCTCATTGATGATAAACAAATCTCTGAAACTTTTTTGTACTTCTTTTTTTTTTTTTCTTCCCCTTCAGCATGAATTCCTCTGCCAAGGAATTCTAATCTTTCATCAGAACTTACATGAACTTTTCAGATATTTTCAGTACTAGCTTTCTACGAAGATGGTTTTCATTACGGATGTAACACCATACTGATGAGATAATTAGAGAGATGCTGAAAGAGGATGACCATATCAGATGTAGAGTTTGTATTAATGGAAATTGCACAATTATATGGTCTGTTCTATTGTGTCTGTTTCTCATACAGGTCTCAGCTCTGCTGCCTTTGTGTATTTACACTGAAACTTTAAAAAGTGCTCTTAAAAACCTGTGGGTCGAGATGATTCTTTTCTGCGGTGTCCTGAATTTTACACTCTTTCTTGACCTGTTTTTTTGGTAATGGAATTTCTTCTCTCTTTTCATTAAAAAGAGAATGGCACGAAGCGCTTCCTATGTCAACAACTTTGCGTTTGCATAATCAGCAATGAGGGATTAGCGTGTCTCTGAAATACATTAAACTGAAATTCTTCAGGGTGTAGATCAAGTGCTATTTGAAAGTCATATAGGTACCCAGGGTGAGGTTGTGTTGTTACATTTTGCCATAAAATTGATAGTATTTTTATTTGGCATCTGAGATAACACATTGAGAATTCTTGTCAACTTGTCACAGTAGGAGAAGAAACTTTGTTCAAGTCAAAAGAACAAGATTCCATCAAAACTCTTACTTCTCTAATAGAAATTCTCCATCTTCTACTTTGTTCTCTTCAGGTACCTAGTATGTCTAGCTGCTTCTTAAGCTCAATTGCAGATTGGAGAAATAGAATATTCCTTGCAAATTTTACTGAGGCTGTGGTACTTGGCTCGTATGCACCAGTTCAGTAGCTGGACCAAAGTCTGTGATCTTTTCAGAGGATGGAGAGAATATATATGCTTGACTAGCACAGAAAATGTTCTTTATTTGATTAGTCTTATTCCCAATAGGTTATTCAGCATAGTGTCATGTCTGCATCTCTTTCTTGCATCTTGCTTTTGGCTGGACTTTTTCCTTCTTAGAAAAAAATTTTTTTTTTTTTTCTCCTGAAGACTTTTTTTTAATAATTTATTTCAACCGAACCTGTGATCCAATCTGTCCTTCATCCACTGGCTGCTCTTCTAGCACTGCAGTGCTTACAAATGCAAATTCTTGGGGAAAAATGTAAAATCAATCATCTTAACGTTGAGGGAGATTTCCAAAAGGCAGGTTTTTTCAGGGATCTATGCTCCTGAACTCCTTCTGAAGGCCTTTCTCAATGTCCTATGCTTTGGCTACATCCGAGTTCTACAGCAAAGAGAAACTTGTTTCTTAACTGTGCACTGCTACACAGGCTGTTTGGAAGTTTACAGAAGTTAAAAAGCATTGTTGTGAGTGGCTTCTGAACCAAGGTACTCCCCAAAATGATATCCAAGGTTGTTTGCTTCTCAAAGTTTCTTCTAGCAAGGTAGAGTTCTCCTTAACTCAGTGGCATTTTCTGCTTGTTGGCATAGGAAGCGCAGGACAAATACAAATGTCTCATCTCATCTACCACATGCTCCTCTACTTCTCGCATCTGTCAGATGCACTTTCAGGACAATTGGGTACTGACAGCTAGCATTGCGTTTCTGCCTTAAATCAAATTATAGTGAAGTTTGCTTTATCTGCCAAATGTCTTTAGTCAAATTCCTGACAGATGGTATTTGGTAGTACCAAGCCATCTTCTTGTGAGCACAACCTATTCCATTTCTGGACCACTGCTGATAAATTAAGCAGTTCTTTTAATGCAGTCCTGTCGTAAGCCTGTACTAGGTGTGATCCTGAGACACTAACTTCAACTGCTTTAACCAAGTTAAGATCCCCTGGCAATCTCTGAGCCACTGTCACTCCCTAGCCGAGCAGTCCTGTTCTTCTTTTCCATAGCTTGTCTGTGAGGTTTATTTTTCTTTAAACTGTGTAATGTCTTGAAATCTGAATAAGGCTATGACAGTGTAATATTCATATATATATATATATATATATATGGAGAGAGAGAGAGTATATATAGGTAGATATAGATATGTATGTGTATACATATATGTATATATGTGGTCTCATAAGCTTCCAGTAATTTGTCCAACCTTTGGTGTTCTTTGGCCAGTTCATAATTTTTCTTTTCCTAGAGATCTCGAGACTCTCTTTCTCTCAAGCTCCTTGACTTTTGCTTTTACCGGTCTTACATAATAGCTGTAATTTTGACATAAGAACTAGTTTCATATAGATCATATAAAGGCACCCAGGTCTTTCCAGATGCTAGCACTGAGACCTCTTGCACATGCAGGACACCGCGGCCTCTCCAGCTGCTGGCATGCAGACCTCTGGGCCCTGGGACCGGTGGTCTCTCCTCCAGTTGCTGATACATAGACCTTGCAGTGCTCAGATGTAGTACAGAGTGAAATTACACAGAAAAAATCATTCAGAAAAAGATGGACTGCGGTGGTCAGGCCCAGGGCTCAGTCAGACAAGCGTGCTGACCAACAACTTACAGGCAACCAGCCCCTTTTAACCTCCCCCCCCAATCCATTTTTCCACATTTGTTCCTCCCTGATCCACCCCTATCCTTCCCCTTCGCCACCTTTAGCCCTTCACCTAAACGTCCCAGCCCCTTCTGCGATCCCATAGTAAGTTTCACAGCCCAACAGCCCCCCGCCTGTACCCCATAATGCTTGTGATCACCATGTTTCCCCTTCTTACCAGTTACAAAGTTCAGGTTGACCCTCTTCCAGGCTGTGCCTGAGCAGTTTCTTTAACAGCCCCTTAATCAGTGACCCACAGAGTTTTGGTCTCCTTTTCTCCATTGTTACCTGCTATTTAATGTTTGTGTGCCTGTGTGTTTAATTTATCGGTCGTCTTGTTACTTCTTTTATACTGAATGGTTCTTAACCAGATAACTTAATGAATCAGATGTTTTCACGGTCCACATACCTTCCAGCAAAAGCTAGTGTGGTCACAACCAGATAGGTAGTTTCTGGGATCGCTCTTTAAGTAGTTTCCCAGTGCGAGATGATTTCACCCTCGTCCTCCAGCTACTTTCCCGCTCTGGAGGTTTTTCATCTAAAGTCATTTTCTTCATCCCCGAGCTGTTTCTGTGAAGGGCAGGAAAGTCTGTGTCTTTTTTCTTTCAGCCATCTTTCTGTAGGATTTCTCTGGATGATCTGGTAGCCTGAGAAAGGAACAGCAGAAGTAAAAGATGTCTTCTCACACAGTCTGAAACTTTTAAAAGCTCCTATTTAGAGCCTGTCATAGCCAAGACACCTTTGACTGAAGCATATCCTTAAAGGCAAGAAGTAGATAACATTAAAACACAAAAAAAGTTGGTGGCTACAGATAGGCTGTTCCTGGAGAGCCCTTAAGGGTACAGAAATGCTCTGCCAAGGACCTTGGCTACAGCGGTCCTCGTTTGGAGACTCTTCTATGGGATTGAGGTAACCCTATCACTAGCAAAGCTGTCACTTTGTGAAGCTCCTACTCAGCCGGTCCGAAAGGGAGTTTTAAAGGCTGTCAGAGATGAGAGGGTGTGATTCATCTGTCTGTACGTGGATGTGTAATGTACACAGCTACACCTGAGATAGCTGTCCAGACTCCCTGTAGTCAGTGGTAAGAAATAGCTCTTCCAAAGTGCAATTTAGTTTATCCCGAGTTCGACATTTAAAGTAAGCCTGATGAATCACGCTCTGAAATAGCCTATTTCTCTGTTGACTAGCTGAGATATAGATGACCTTTTAGCTGTCTTTCATCTGTCTTTACCATTAGCAGTGGCTCTTGCAAGCCTTAGCAAGGGTTTGCTCGACTTCAGCATCTACTTTTTCTGTCCAGCAAGTGTGCTCTGTTGTTTTTCTTTAGCATCCTATGATTGCAGTTAACGAAAAGAGCAGTCATCAATCTGACGGCCTTCACCTGTAGCAGGTATTAACCAAAGTTATTGGTCTTCTCTTGGAACCAGCAATATGTTCCCTAATGAATCATCATATTTTCTTAGTGAAAGACTGCTTTCCATGTGGCCAAAGCATTACTTCGCAAAGGGAGCGAGACACAGATGTTCATGGCTGTCTCAGCTTACACTGCCTCATTAAAAAAGTGAGTTCATATCCTTAATGTTTTAATGGTGGAGTTAATTAACCACTGAATAACCCTACCAGTGGGTGTCTTCTGCATAGAGATCAGATGTGTTGCTATTCGAGGCTCTCCAGCTCAGGAGAGGTGAGACTGACGCGTTAGCTGCCCCCTCCCAAGGTAGAATTCTGTTGTGTGACTGCCTGGGACTCTGCTGGCACAGGCGCTTGCTAGATAATCTGCATTTTCAGCTTTGGGAAGAAGCATGCCAGCAGAAATCTCTGTGTCTGACAGTAACAGCTTGCTTTGGATCCAGCCGCATATGTGTGGATTAAATATGGGCCTAGGGTCTAACACCTGTAAGACACAGCAGTGCCTGCCTCTCTTTGCCTTGCCAAATTATGTGTCACAGTCTCTTGAAATTAGGGGCATCGCTCTCACACCCCCTGGGAATAGCTGATGGGCAAGAAGCGTCGTCATCCTCAGAGTGTTTGTTTCTTGTCTTGATCAAGAATTAGTAATGAGGCACATGCTCTACTCTTTGTGTAGAGCTTGCTGTCAAACCACATAGGTGTATTATCATTTTCATTTGATCCCCTGCTGCCTGTCAGAAGAAGCACTTCCTTCTCAGTGGGCTCGTGATTGATGTAGTTGAGTAAAATTTTGGGACAGTTGTTAATGTAGTCGTCTTATAGACTGGGCAAAAGGCGATGCTGCCTCTGTGTGCCTGGGAGCATCAGCATTTCTGAAGCCATGTGTGAAGCATCAGAAATCCTTTAGTAGGATCGGTGCTGTAACTTACCCAGCACATCAGTGCTGGGAAACCTTAGGGAAGGAAAGCTGGAATCTGAGCTGAACCTTGAGAGGAGCTTGGGTATACAATGATATGCATGTCCTCAAACTCAGATTCCTCCCTGTAAAAGCTAAACCCAGGACGCAGATCTCGAATCCCATCTATGGGAAGCATAGATGTCCCAGTAGATTTTTAGCGGACTGACCCAAGAGAGAACCTACGCTATCTATATCTAAAATACAGGTAACAAATGTGATTTGCTGTTATTTCCACATGTTACCTCTAAATACTGTTTAGTTAAATTTAGTTGTAAGAATAATTGCAGTTAATTAGAAGAGCAAGTATTACAGGATGCTTACAGCAGTTAGTTGCTTAAGGCAGATGTAGTGGGTAACTTTTGATGTCCACTGCTCCTATACAAATTTCGTAGGTGCCTGAAAGACAGCTGGGATCTCTTCCAGTAAACGTCATGGGGTCACCTGGGGGCAGAGTATAAATCAGGAAGAAGAATCTTTGAGTGGCAGCTCTTAGCCAGGGTACAGAAGGTCTGTGGGGAGGGACTTCAGCCTGACCTGGAACCAGAAGACATGCACTTAATCATATAAAGATGTTGGTAGGTGGCTTTTGGTCCTCAGGACAGTAACCAGCCCTGTTCTAATCTGCCAGAAGTTACTGCTTCAGAAGTTGCTGGTGACACTCTGGTGTGTTGTGGCAGAGAAATCAGACTAGCTGTAGCTGTTCCTTCTGGCCTTACCCAGAGCATTGCTGGCCTTTAACTTAATCAGCAGTTCTCTTTGCGCTTGTACTCAGCTTTATTCTATGGCCCTAACAACTAGATCTGTTGCTGGCTTTTTGGGTAACTGTTTAGCTAAAACTTTAGTTCATCGTCGTTCTTGAAGGCAGGGGTTGCATGCTAGTTGGCTGGCTATAACGAGGATCTGCACAGAGAGTGCTGAGTGATGAACATCTGTTTATCAGCAGTATGGTCCTTTGAGATTTTATTTGCTGGACCCCGACAATTCATTGTTTTGTTCAGGGCTTGACTATATCGGGTACCCGGAAGAGCCAATCCATGCTAGTCTTTGCATTAAACCAGTTTACTTGCTTAAAACAGTTGTGGCCTCTGATCTGGAACTAAAATAGTTAATTTGGTTTAGTTCAGTTCACTCCCAAAGTGATAATTATGATAAAAGAAATTTATTCACCTTAATTCTGAATAAGAGCATCCACTTATAAATATGATCTGCTGTGACTAATCCATTTCAGTTCAGATCATTGATATAAATTAACTAATCTTTTTGCACATCATAGCCTTGACACTGTAATAGATTCTGAAACAGTCACAGATAAAAGAAGGGACTGCACCTGGTGGCATGCCTTTGTTGGCCTACACTACGTGGTCAGGCGGTCTACGCGTCTTTTGTCGATGCTGGTATTTACAAACTTTCAAACATACCCAGTAGCAAACTAACTGTAGATTTAAAAAATAAACAAGCAACCGCCCTCTCTTTCCTTTAAGGTTCACTTAGGATCTTTTTAGGTTTCCTGGCACCTGCTGCTTACTAAATCTATAATCTCCTGGTCTGGTTTGTGGTTCTTGGGCATTGCTCTTCCTTAAAGAGAGCTCTGGGAAAAGATTTTCCTTATACTCCCCTTTCCTCACTGAGATTTCCATAGGCTATAGAGAAATCATTATAGAGAGCTGTGGGGCGTTCCTACACATGCATGTAAACAAGGTAGTACCTTTATTCTTCCTTGGTAATGAAATGCTGTCTAGGTTTTGGGGTTTTTTGGCAGGAGGAGGTGGTTATTGTTAGCTCAGACTATCTTAGGAATTCAAGGTAGACTTGCCTCTTGTCTTAGCTGCAGAGAGAACTGATAACGCAGCACAGATGTGTTTTTCTGCCAGACGTTATGGCAAACAAGTTTGAGGATAAAATGTTCTGTAGATGACCTCTAAACATGACCTTTGGGAATTGGGGGATGCCATTTTAGTAATACATAGTCTTTGTTTGGAGGCCACTTAAATTAGTAAGCCATTCAAGTCAAATATATTCAGGTGTGCACTGAGCTGGCAGCTGTCCCTATTTACCTTCCAAAATTAGAAAATGCTTCATTAGTTCAAGTCAGCATCTTCTGCATGCCTCGGCTTGACCTTAGTAGTGTCCCAGTTTTGGACTATGGGGGCACACAGGCATGTTACTACAGGGAAAACTTAAGTATGAACTTGTCTGGCATCAGTTGCTCCATCACAGCTTTATTTGCTATAGGATCGATGTGCATGAGGATAACTTAGCTTTTTTTCCCCTCACTGAAAGAGGGATAAACTACTTTGCGTGTGCTGTGTTCACAGCAAGGTGGGTTTGTGTATATGGGCGGCTTTGCAGAGTAGCTGAAGCACTAGCTGGATGTTTGCACGCTTACGCATTCTTCAAGAACCTGCTTCTGTAGCCAAGTTCTTAGACATCGAGCGCTGCCCCGTGAGCCCCTGGCTTCTCTCTGTACCGCTGCATGGTCTCTGCACCTGTCGATCTAACGGTGGCAGCAGGTTTGAAAAGGCTGTGCAAGTCTCACTTTATTGGTATTCAAACTGCTCCAGGGTCAGGGTATTGTTTATTCATCGTTCTGCGCGGGGATCTGTGTTGAGGATGCGGACTGTCTGCACGCGGTGTGGTATTTGAGCAGATCCAACATCCTTCCTGCAGCTGAGTCTGAGGGCTCAGAACTGAACCTGGGAATGAGCGAGCTCGAAACGCCTTGAGGGCGGGGGCTGCTGGGACAGTCAGAGGAAGTAGTGTGTGCAGTCTCAGTGGACTTTGCTGGCCTGCTGCTTCCAAATCTACGCTCAGGAGATGAATGCATGTTTCGCATCCTCACAGTTTATACAGGGACTGTCCTGAGAGTCGTATTAGTTGAAAGCAAGGAACCGTTCACGTCTCCTCTGCACAATATCCGGAAGTAGAAAAGCATGCAAGGCCATCGTCTCCTGCCATTGCAGGGCATTTGTATGTGCTCATGTTTTCTTTAGGACCTTTTGTTCGAGAAGCTGCTAGACAACACGCCAGCTCCTTTCTCCTCCTCTTGCTTATTTATATTCTTCTAGAGTAACGTTCTCTGACCGTCTTTTACAGCGTTATAGTAGCAATTTGCCCTGTAGTTGCATCTCTGACAGTGCCCTAAGCCAAAGACTGAGTGAAGAATGGGCCTGGGAGGGGTTGAGCCTGAAGAGTGGGGAGCCGATCTGATGTTAGTGCTCTGTGAACTGCTGGAACACCTACCAGCTTCTTTGTAATGCAGCATGGCATGGGCATCCTGTTGCTGAGTCGGAAGGGAATATGTTCTCTCCACACAGTTCACCACCACATCCCAGACGGCGTGATACAGGAATTTGCATTTTAGCACTAAAATTATGGTGGTGAAGTGAAAGGAGTTCAGTGTTCATTTGAAAGGAGTAAAGTATGTCTTTATTTAGCAGTAGGTGGGGCATCAGTAGGTTTTGGTCAGCATCTGAATGTAGACAAGAGAAAGGGCAAGGACTCAGCAGTGGGGAAAACCAGCAAAAAAAGATAATTTAAGAAATGGTGTTTGGAAACAAAAGAAAAAAAGATGTTGGTATGTTTCTTGATGGTGAGACCATTCGTTTGGATCTGGAATCACTTGGATCCTCTTGAGGACTTTATTGGACAAACCAGAGATAGACATCTGTCTGGTAGAGTTTTCAGGAACCCAAAATCTCATTGGCATCTAGCACAGCTTAAGCAAGACATATGTTGTGTGACTTAGAGCTTCTGGCTGTGTAAACAACATATCAGCTTATGCAGAATGGCTGTTGTACACAGTACATCAGGTATGAGAGAGAGGTGGATCTGTAGGTGGCCAGGCTGTATAGAGGAAGAATATGGCAAGCTGTCCGGATTTGGGCAGGAAATGGTGCAGAGTAAAATGAGTGTTTTGTTGTTTTTTGGTCTTAGGTGGGAGGGCAAGAGGATTTTTTTTTTTTTTTATAGACTGTTTTCTAAATTAAATTCTCTTTCCTATTATGTTTGAACTGGAAGGCATTGCAGAATGGGTTTCTATTATGGGTGGGAAGCCATGGAGTAGAGGAGTCGAGAAGCATTGCCATAGGCCTTTGGGCTTTGATAATCTGTGTGTTGAGAGAAGCTGTGAGGCCACAGGAAGTCAGGTTGTCAGTGCCCTGTCACCACATCATGGCCTAGAGGTGCCCCAGTGATTGAGTTGGAGACAGCCCTAGTGTTCCGCTTCTGTTTTGTCTTCTGCTTTGTTCTCCAGCTAGTGCACACGTCCCATTATTTTTCTCTTTCATTTTCATTCATGCTTCGAAATAGATGAGCAGCCTCGTGAAATAGGTAACTATGAATTTTTTTGCTTTTTTTTCCTCTGCTCATCCTTTTCCACTATTCTCCTTGCTTGTCCTTCATGTGTGGGAGCTTATCAGGACTTTCGGGGACTAGTCTTTTGTCTCCTTTCCTTGATTCCTGCCGTCCAGTCTGAACGGGGTTGGGTGGTGAAGCACAAGAAGCAGGGCTTCCCTTTCCCATCCACCTGTTTTTCCCCACGGTCCCTGAAGTTCCTCTGTTCTTGTATGTCTCTTGTGAAGCACTCAGGAAGACCAGCTGGGGAGGTGCACGTGCTTCCCGAGATGATGTGCCTTGGTGTCTGGGGAGAGCTTTGGAAAGAAATGAACTGCAAGATCCCAGAAGAGTCTCTGCAAAAATGCTAGCTATCTTCCTGTTGCTTGCAGCTGAGGAAGTGAATGGCAGCAGGGAAGGGACAGTACCCAGACCCTGCTTCTTACCATGTTGTCTAAGAAAAAGAAGGTGGAAGTTAGCATCCAGTTCAGGTGGTCTTGGGGTAGGTTGCTTGGATTTTTGATGCTGGGGTGTAGGTGTTTGAGCTTTGTGAGGGGGCATGGAGACCCTCTTCTCCCCAGGCTGGCAACCTGAACCTGAGATCTGTGAGGATGTGACTTGGGGACATCTGATCAAGCAGAGCTGTCTCCAGGAGGCACTCTGGGTAGACTCTGTGCACCACCAGCATTCCCATCTGCTCCTATCACACTGTTCTGTGGGGAGATGCTAAGCTGAGTCACGCTCAAAACACCCATCTCTTCCCCGTGTCTACCGAGGAAGCCCAGCTAACCCTGGATAGATGTCCACGTACTGCCAAACAGTTTCACCCCTTGTTTCAACAAGGAATGGCCAGACTGCTTGAAACCTGCGGCCTTGCCTTCTTTGGGCTGCTACTCCTGGTAATGCTAACCTGTAGTTGATGCAGGACTGATAGAGGAAACTGTATGAAAAATGAAATTGTCTTCCTAATTCACATTGAATAATAGCTGGCTTCTGCCCCTTAAACATCACTGTAATTTATAATTACAGGCAGAGCTGGCAGTTGAAATTACCACGCACTTTCTGTGCTTTCCCAAGCTTGCTTCTCCCATCCACGATATCTACTGTGGCCTCCGGCATGGGAGGCCAGCCTCCCACACTGGAAACCAGGAAGAAGAGGGCACAATTTCACTGGAATTCTGTGGACAGGTAGGAACTAGCTTCAGGGTAGGATGCAGTAGCAAATGCTGAAAATGAGTGTGCAAAAGTCCAGCAACAGGTTTGGAAGTGTTTTTCATCCCTAGAATGAAATTGTTCCTGTTAGCCTTGCAAAGAAACGAGGAGTGCAGCATTCTCAGTGTGAATAGACTCCCAAACTTTACCTGTCGACTTGAAAAAATTATACCACGCATGTGTTAAGTTGTGATTTTTCTGAAACTTAAACTTCTCCTAAACGTGATTTTTTTTTTCCTGTGTGTGTGAGTGGCAAAAAGCACCTGACAGATCTTTTCTGCCAAATTTAAAGAGTGTACAACTGTCACAGCTTCTTGTCAGAATATTTTTAAGAGTTTTTGTTTGTTTTAGACATTGTGGAAATGTTTTCTTTCCATTTTAATTATGAACAGTAACTATAACTCCAGTTCAGTCTGAGTTTTAGCTGGTTTTTTTTTTTCTTTTTAAGACTATTCTGAGACAAAGGTTTGGGAAAACATCCTAAACGGATAAATTCTGGCACGTTAAAGGCCACTGAACCCAGGATGTCTTAGTGGAAAAAAACTGTCAGGCATCATAAAGTAATGGCAGCTCCACTCTAATAATTTATCCTATTGTAGAATGTTGCCAATGTTTCCCTGAAATGCTATTAGATTTGCAAGTGCTGATTCTGCTTGGGAATGTTTTCTGGGGTTCTGCTGACTCACAAGACCAGATATGTGCTGGAGTTGTCTGCTTAGCTTTCTTGGCCAGGACTGTGAAGTAAAATCACTCTCTCCAATCAATATCACTGTGCCAGCCAAGCTCAGTGTGAATGCAAATATGTGACAGCAGAAAGCTGATGTCATCAGTCTATAAATTGTCTTGCAGGTTGGTCAGTGAAGCATATCCCCGTTCTCTAGCGCCCCAAACCTGGTCTTGTATGTGAAGTGCGACAGTGAGTTAGAACGTTACTGTAAAGGGATTCACTGTTCTTTAGGGTATGGCAGTGCTTGTACCTTGAAGCTGCTCTCATTGCCAGACGTGATAAAGGTAAGAAATACCAGATTAGCCTGGCAAAGTATAAAAAGAGGCGCTCCACTGGAGAGTGGAAGCACTGCTGAAGGAAAAAGCATTCAAGATCTGCTTCAAATTCAGCAGTATTTCAGCGGTTGCTCAGGTCTCTCTCCAGCCGTCCTTACCGGGAATGTTCCAACAACGCTCCATCCTTTGAGTATTCATTTTTGGAACGAGTAACTTTCCAGAAGCCCTTGACTCTTAATTAAGAGATGGAGTAACTCCTTCAACTGCCTGCTAGCTACTTGCTCTTCACCCTTGCCTTCCTTGGGCTACTTCAAAACCACTCCTTTATGAATTCTCCCAAAGATGGAATATTTTTTTCCTCCTTCCTCATCATTTTTCTTTTCTTTTTTTTTTTTTCCCCTCCTCTCTCTGGTTGTTTTATGCCAGGAATGCTGCTTTAGGACTTGCGTGGACTGTGGCTGTGAAGGATTCATAATTCCTTCCCATCTCTATTTTCTAGAGATAGTTTCCTGTTTCCCTCGCAGCTTCATTAATTAGCACATTTCTTCTCCCTTTAAAGGTTTTCCTTCATGTTGCAACACTTGCGGGTAGCATATGTTGTAAACCACACACCATACGAAGTATTTATTGCACATACATCTTACTGGGCTACTACCTTCTAGTCTCTCCCTAGGTCCTCGGTAACATCAGGATTACCGATGACAGACTTAGCAGTAAACTCTTCTTTCTTAAGTACTGTCCTACACGTGCTTGTTAGTTTTGATACTATGTTTCATTATTTTTTCTTCTTCACGTCCCCTCTTAAATTGGTTCCTTGTCAAAAGATCCTGGGATTTTCAGTCTTTGATCATAAAAGGCCTTTCACCCCTCTGGTCTAGCTGTTGGACTCTGACTTTTCTGTAGCTGTGAAGTACTCTTGATGAAGTGACCAGTGTTGCGGTTGATATATACACGGGTGTCAAGAGTCCAATGCCGCCTTCCACTGTGTAGGGGTTTATTGGCTGGTTGCAATGAAGTATCCCATTTATGGTGTAACAGTTTGTTTTTTCCTTCTGATATTGCTTTGTTTTTTGTTCCTTGTGTAGCAGTAGCTCCTACCCAGAAATCTTACCACCTGCACATAATGAGTCCTGGAGTCTCCTTGCTCTGGAGAGGTGCTTAGTTTTGAATGCAGTAAAGTGCGAGTTCTTCAGGTTTCTCTTTGAAAGTGCTCTGCATAGTGCATATCATGCTACCTGCTGTCTGTGATTGTATGACCCACTTTTCCTGCTAGGCTATATATTTTTTTCATATTCTTCGCATAATCCTTTTGTCCCTATTATCAACAGTAATTTTGTGTGATGTCAGCTCAGTGTAAGTGCGTCTTCTCTTCTCCATGGTGTTGTCCATTAATATAAAAATGTAAAATGGTCGTGTCTGATCAGAAAAAGGACCATCGGGTTCCACTTCCTGTCTTAGTGGCCCAAAGCAGAGGCCTAGGAAATATAAAGAGAGGAAGGTGCATAGTGATACTTTGCTGGAGGCTGGGAAATTATCCTCGTAATGACTCAAGGCTTAATTTGTAGCTGTTGGTGGATTTTTTTTTTTTTCCCTTCCATTAATTTCTCTAGTGGCGTTTTGAACCCGTGATGACTTGTAGTGCCAATAGCGTCCTTTGGCAAAACATTCCTAAGCTGAGTAAGTGAGGTAAGAAGAATTATCCCCTTCGTTTTGTCTTAGACCTGCTGTCTGGAGTTTCAGTTGATGCATCCCACTTGTATTGTGAGAAGCAGCAAACAGTGGGTGCACGTTGATCCTCCCCAGGCCATGCGTGATGCTTATAATCCTTTGACTGTCCTGCTCCCCGGATCGCTTACAAGCTGAAGAGTCCTGCTCTGTGTATCGCTTCTTGTACAGAAGCTATTCTAGACTTTTGGTGGTTCTTGTTGCCCTTCTCTGGAGCTTCTTCCAGTTCTGTTCTGTCATTTTTGAAATGAGGAGACTGGAAATGTGAGTGGTCTTAAAATAGGTAGTCACGCTTGGGATTATATAGTGGCTTAGCAGTAGTTTTACTCATACTTGGTTTTACTTAACCTTGTGAAGTGACAGAACAAAAATATTAGAGCCTCTCCCAACCTGAAGAGAGAGAGTGCTAAGGAGCTCTCTCAGGTCTAGCAAGAAAGAAGATATTGATGAAGCTATTTTTCACTGTATAATAGTATGGTGATAAGATGGTTTCATATCAGGTTATTACCAGCTTATTCTTCTTGCAGAAACTGCCTTTAAAAGCCCTTTAGCCTTATATTAAATATGGAAATTAAAGAAAATGTAACATTAAAAAATAAAGGAGTAAATAAGACTCATTTTAGCACTTCTTCTCCATGTACCAGAAAGGAGCTCTATTTGAAACCCCTGTGCTTGACTTTTAAATTTTTTTTATAGTGTCTGGCTTTTTGGGGAGGAAAAGTGAAAGTTAGCTGTGATGAGCTGGAGCTGCTGGGAGAAATTTGGTCCTTTTAAGACAAAATAAATGTAGCTTCCATTGCTACTACTGCCTTGGGTGTGCATACATTGAACTACCCTGTGCATCATAAATATATTCTAATTTTCAGACCGTCTGCTCTAAAAACACTGGAAAAGTGCAAAATATCAGCTGCTCAGAGACCTGATAAACTCATATCACGTTGAGGCTCTTCAAGCTATTGTTTTCAGCAGCTTTCAGTCGTATGTTCAAAGCAGCATTATATTCCCCATAAGCTAACCCACCTTTTGGCAAAAAATAAAGGGAAGGAATACAGTAGTAATGGAGGTCTGGAGTGGTAAATGCAAGGAAGAAAAAGTAGGAAAGGAGGAGGTGTGGGTAAGCAAGAAAACCTGCGCGGATGGGAGAGCTGGGAGGCCGCAGCCGTCCGGTCGCGAGCCCGAAGCGCGGTGGGGCTGCTGGGAGAGCAGGCGTGCGTGCAGGAGGGAGGCACGGGCTGCTTCGCCGCTGCGCTGTCTGCAGAACCAGCTGCTGCCACGTGCCTGGCTTCGCTCGCTCGTGCCAGCGCTGCCGCAGCCGCAGAGCAGCGCGTGCCTCTCTGCCCTGGCTGGGGTCTCTCCGTCCCTCCGTGGCCTCCGCAGGAATAGGCTGCGGGGGTGGCTGCTAGCCAGAAATGAATCCTTCCTCTCATCCGCTCCGTTCCTCATTCGCTTTCCTGTGGGTGTTTCTGTCTCGGGGAAAATTGGATGGCGGCTTGATGAAGCAGAGCCCGCGGGCAGGGCGGTGAGCGCCGCTCCAGCATCCGGGCGGGCGTCTAGAAAGCGGAGCCGCGCTCGACCAGGAGCGCAGAGAGCCACGGCAGCCCCCGATCTGGGAGCGGCGGCCGCGGAGGCGGCGCGTGCCGCCAGCCCCGAGGCGCCCGGAGAAGCCTGGACCGCGGGAGGCAGCGTGGAAGGGGACTGGTGTTGCAGGGCCGTTGCTGGCCTCGGGGAGTCCTCCAGCGCCGGACGTCCCTGCGACTTGTCCAAGTCCAGCCCCCTAGCCATGCTGGTAGTGTCGTTTGTTTGCCTGTTTTTTTCCGTAACGGAGTTTGGAAAAGGGCATTAAACGCAGTATTAATGCATCTGAAGTTTCCGCAAGGACTGAGCTGTATTTTGCACAAGAAATTTTACTGATGATTGTGCACGATCATCTTCATTTCCGCTGTAGGTTGGACCTTGGTCCGTAAGCGTGTGGTTACTTCCTCCCTGTGCTGGTTCCAGCTTTTCATCTCTCGCCTGGCTGTGGTTATTTCCTACGTAGCTTTAAAGCATTCAGGTCCAATGTTAAGTCTTTTGATAGCACCTCCATAGGAGATGACACTAAACATTTCCTTTAATTGGACTGTAAAAACTGAGTGGGGCAAGGCATGAACTCTGGGAAACGTGGTAACTTTCCCTGCCCCTTTCCTGGGATCTTGCTAGTGTTCGGGCTTCTCAGGGCCTTGCGGTACCATATCCTGGTGAGTAATTTGCCCTCTTGGTCAATTTGTGCTCGGCCAGCACGAGAAACAGAAAAGCTAGGGCGATATCCTTGCGACGGTTGAAGTGATGAGCTGAGCGGCCCTGACGGTGCTCTAATTCTGTGCTTTGTACATTTGTATCAAATGCAGTTTATTTAATATCGCAGAAGATGTTTGATTTTTCAAAGTGCTTCACTTCTGTTTGTAAGAACTGCAAAGTCATGCTGCAAAGTGCCTTGGACAGGAGAGGTCTGTGTTGCTAATTGGAGAACAGTGAGGCTCCCGGCATTTGCAATTGCAGAGGTGTTGATGGGCTGGCTCTTCTGAAGGATACGATCTGGCAGTTTGGGCAGGGGAGACAGTAGCGATATGGCTATTAGCGTTAAAGGAAAATGGGACTGGTCGTTCTCTGCCAGAACCTGCAGACAGCTTGGAGCAGGTACTATCTCACTCCCTTTCTCTCCACAGACAGTACAGCATCTATCGCCACCTAGGATGACTGACTCTAGAGCTGACTACAGAGAGCTGGAGAGGGATAATGTGATACAGAATGAGCAAACAATAACATGTTCAAGTTCAGGATTAATAAATGCAAATAATGCATATAGGTAAGAGTAGCCCAAATGATGCATACACAGCAATGGGCGTAAAGTAGTTATTCTCATTCAGATAGTAGATCTTGGAGTAGCAGTTTATCAGTAGTATTGTCAATAACGCTTACAAATAAAAAGGTAACGAATAGCACCATCAGTAAAATCAGTACGGTGGTCAGCAGCTGGTCAACTTCCCTAGCTAACAGAAAGTTAGGAATCGTTAGAAAAGCTCTTAATACCAAAACAGAAAACATTAATATACATGGCGTAAACCCATGATGTTCCCTCGTCTGTTTAAATCCTCCTCTCTCTAAGGCATACTGCCGTATTAGCAAAGTACAGAGAGGGTAGTGAGGGGGATCAGAAGTGTTTGGAGGCTTCTGCACAGGGAGATACCCTCATCCAGTCTGAGACTTCTCAGTTTGGAGAAGAAATGGTTGAGGACAGTGTGAGAGCAGTCTGTAACTTCATGGACTGTTTGGAGAAAGGCTACCTACTAATCCTCATAATACAGAAACCCCAAGGCGACCGAGGAAATTATTGGCTCTAATCTCAAGATAGAGGATAGTACTCTTTTTGTGCAGCGTGTTATTAAACTACAGAATTTATTACTGCAGGACACTGTGGAGGCCAAAAATGTGCATGGATCTTAAAAACGGAGTAGATGCATTTAGGGAAGACAAGTTTGTCAGCATCTGTTAGACGTTATGACTCTTGCAGTCTCCAGCTCAGGAAAATCCCCTGAACTGCCACCTGCTGGAAGCTAAGAGATACTGAAAGGAGGCTCATTCTGCATGTGCTGTGTTTCTAATGGCCTTTCTCTAAGCAGTTCCCCTTGTACTAGGGTGCTGCAGGCAGGGTAGTGGATACATAAGCCTTTGGTTGGATTCAGGATGGCTGATCTGACCATGCCTGTGTCTTCTCTTCTGGATGTGGAACCAGGTTTTCTGTTTCTCTTGGAGCTTGCCGGCTGCTTGAATTTGCATGATTTGTATGGCTTGTTTTCAGTTCGAGACCAGAATGCGAGAGGAACAAGAACAATTCTGTTCTTTGTGCTGTACTTGATGTGCAGTGGGAAGAAAGAGAGAACGAGCATCGTGCTGGGGCAAAGTGAGCTCGTGTGTGTTCACAAACCTTGTTTGTGTTGTCTGGGCTCCTGAACTGCTGACTTTCATTTGGCTCCAGTGGTCTCGTAAAGAGTGTTTTGGACAGCAGCCTTCACTCCAGAGTTCTCAGAGCTGATGGATGACTATTAAAGCATCAACAGCAAGCCTGTGCTAGTCAGAGATGGAGTTTGTCTGCTTTTCCATCCACTTTTTGAGAGCGCGATGTGTCAGAGTAGGGATTCCTTCCCGAGAGGCCACTAACTGCTTTATGGTTCTGGATTTACTCTCTGTATTGCTTTTGAGTGGTTCTGGGAGATTCCTAATCCTTCTCTCTTTAAGGACAAGCTTTCTCAGCTGCAGCTGTAAATTAGAATTGCAATTGCCAGTTCCCTTGTAAGTATATGATCCGGAAATGCTCCTCAGAGTGAGGCTCATTCAGCGAGGGTTTAGAAAATCACATCAGCCTGTAATAACCTCCAAGATGCTTTCTTGCCTTTCTTTGACAAGGCATTTTATCTGCTTGAGTGGAGTTAATACAGCAAAGCATGTCACAGCACTTCAATGGAAAGAGGATTCAGGCAGCAGACAAAGGGATTTCCTGAACTGTAGGACTTTGCCTGGAAGAGGAGCCCAGTCAAACAGAGTGTCAGCTGGGAGTGGGGGGAGAAATGAACAAGTAGTATGATGCAGGTTAGCAAAGTATTTGAATTTCTCCTACGTTTCTCCTCTTCCTGGCAACCTGGAGCTAGTTTGTGGCTATGAGTTTGTTCTCTGCGGGCAATAGTTACCAGTGCGAGTCTTCTACTGGGAGCTCGGTCTCTGGCTGCTTTTCCCTCTGCAAGAGCTAAGGAAGCATGCTCTGCTGCTTCTTTCACACCCGCAAAGCTACGAGTGCCACTGAAAGCCTGTGACCCCTGCAAACCGAAGCTGTGCGCAGCCTGCTGTGCAATGCTAATGAACATAGCTGGCGTGGCGAGACATTGATATGCGCAGCAGGACAGTGGCAATGCTGGGCTCTGCAGTAAGTGCTGTAACAGCCCCGCTCTTCTCTTTGATTGCCCCCTAGAGGGCTGGAAATGAGATGGGCAAGGGCATGTAAAACGGTAGTGAGATGAAAGAAATGAAGTGTCTTGTGCTGAGGAGAAAACTGAGACAGGCCACCAGGAGAGTGGGTGGAGGTGCTCTCCTCGTTCCCGTCCATTGCCACTTTGTATAGAGGACATGAGTGGTATGATAGAAACCCTCTATTCAAGGGCTTCTGAGCTGTGATCTCTGTTTCCACAAAGCCATCTTGTAGTGGAGCTATCGGGGTGAAACCTGCCAGCCAGCGTGGGAGCAGCACAGAGCACAAGCTGGTTCTTAAGCTGGTTGCATTGTGTTCAGAGGGGAGTATACCCTCCCCGAGGGCATGCCCTGGCCTAGCCGAATGAGTTAATCGGTATCGCCTGGCCAGCGAAGGCAGTAAATGCCAACAGTACGTGGGTGCTCCGTGCTGGTCAGCTTATTCTTTCCCCTCTGCTCTCTCTACTGCAGAAAGAAAGTGCTGATTTCTGTTTATCTTGCTCTTCAGACCTTTCTCACTAGCATATCTGAACGCCTCATGTGCCGTGACTAGCCCTAGATGCGTGCAGTTCTCCTTCATTCTCTGCACTGGGAAATCAAGCAGGGGTTCTGTATCGTTTTTGTTGAATATATTACACTTGTTCTGTGCTCTGTGTGTATGTTAGTGATTAAACAGGAGGCTAACAGAGAGAAAGGAAACTAGGCTTTTCTATTTTCTGTCTTGCAGTGAGAAATGTCTTGACCTCTAAGGTGTAGAGAATACTTTCTGCTGGGGTCTTCCTCACCAACTTTTTGTGGTCCTTTTAAGTGTTCTGTGAGAAACTAATGTAGAGAGCAGAGGGCGGAAGCCATTCTCTTGTGTGTGGCTAGAGAGACACGTATGCTCAGAGTGACTGGAGTTCCTCAATTTCTGCAATTTTATGCCCAGGTTTGTTATTTCCTGTATTTAGTAGTACAGCATGTGAAATAAGGACTGGGTTATTGTCCTCCAGGATGATATAGAGTCTGTAGGTGACCAGGCATCCTGCAGGTATTTTTTATATATACTGCTCTGCAGTGCTCAAGATCATGAGGAATTCAAGAGCCTCCTTGAGTCAGTTTTGTCTATGCAGTTCTATCCATAAAGGTCAACGTCAGGTCTGCAGAATCCTGTCTTTCTCGTATTTAGCTTTGCGTAACTGCTCTCCTGAGTGTTTTGCCAAGTGGTGGGCCATCTTGCTGATGGCTGTGTGGATGGGAACGGCAGAAGATGAGTAGAGCTGCTGCTGGTTGCACGTAGTTCTTGGTTCCATTTCTGTCATCCAGCCGTTTCACCTCCTGGTTGTCTGGAGGTGTTAATAGTGCTAGAAAAATGTGATCCTTAAAAAGCTTGACTTGTGAGGGATCAGGCAGCAGGAATATCGTTGCCTTGTCGCTCTTTGGGTACGTCTTTTTGAACGTTTCTTCTGTTTTTACAAGTTCTCTGGTGTCCTGCCATCTGCAAATTAGAAAAAATATAGAAGAAAATCCACGAAAATGATCCGATAACTGGAAAGCTTACATGACAGCTACATGGGAGACAGTTTGCAGGAGGGGTTCTTTGTTGTAGGGACAAACACAGAATGAAACATGATGGTAGAAGCTGAAATGAAAACTTAAGACTAGGAGGGTTTTTTAATGTTGAGGATATTTAACCACTGGAGTAACTTATCGAGGGCTGAAGTGGATTCCCTACCTTAGTGACCCACTCTGGTCTTAGAGGGAGTGAACTGTTAGGACAGTGAATCTGGTATGTGGCAGATTCATAATCCCCTAAAGTTAAATGAAGATTTTATGTTTCTTTCTAAAACACTTGTTCTAATTCAGACAGAGTAATGGGCAGGTTGCAGAGATCCTGGAAACTGGAGAAGTAAGATTAACACAGCAGTTTCCTTCATTCTTGAAAAACGTAAACTCAAAGCCGTGTATCCTTGAGCATGTTGAAATTTGGCTTGCTCCATGATCTGTGTGAGCAGAATGCCTGTGACTATGGGAGTTTTTTGGGGGGAGTTGACTGGAGGAAACATGGGACTCTTCAAGACAGTAGCTGATTATAAAGTCCTAGTTGGACATGCATCCTGAAAACCAGGCTTGCATGTATCCTGAAACCATCAGCAGGCATCTGAGGGAGATGAAAGAAAAGAAAAGTGTTTGGATTTTGCAGCTGATTTTTTTTTTTTTTTTTTTTTTGTGATTCAAATGCTGAAGTCCCAGGACAGTGAGCCTAGAGTGTCACATCAGCTGTGTGAGAGTTTCTCTCCAACCCTCTCTGAGCTGTGAAAGTTTTGGAAAGCGCAAAATGATACCAAGTCTTGGCTCTGATTTGTTGCTGACAAGCGGTTAATTTCTAGTGGCTTGTCTCATCCAAATTGAGCTTGGTGTAGATGTTGAAATCGTTAATCTATATTTCTGCCTCATTCACGGGTCAGTGAGAGACCGCATACCATGGAGACCAAAGGGGACCAGGATGTGATAGTTATACTACTGGTTCCCCTTCAGAAGTTGTCGGAAACTTCATAGCTAATGAAGCCTCGGACTTTGCCTGTTCGTCTACAGTGGACAGTATTGGCTGTTCAGGGGTTGCTTCTGGTTGTGGAAAGGGGGTGATTTTGAAGTGGAGAAGCTTCCATAGCCCTTAATGTTGCATCTTTTTTTTTTGTTTCTCTCTGAAAGTGAGCTACCAGTGACTGTGGGGATAAACTATCCCCTCTATCAAATGTTGTGGATGAGAGATCTGTCAGAGATGGGTGCTGCCCCAAGATAGCTTGAGCCATCTCCTTGGGCACGTGTGTGAATGAGGACATACCTGCAACCACACGCTTGTGACGGAAGTCAGATACGTATAAAACCTTCTGCTTCAGATACAAAGCAGCTTTTCTGACAAATTTGGGAAGATTCCCCCCTCCCCCCCCGCAAAGGCAAGTGGTTCTGTTCTTATCTGTCAGGAAGAATTTTGCTCTTTCCTGTGAAACATCTAGCTCTTTCTCCTTCAACAGAGAGGAGAATAGGTTAGATGAAATCCTGCTCAGGTAGCTACGTGACACCTTCTGTTCTCCTCCTTATTTGCCAGTCTCCTGTGCAGCAGCACTCTGCGCAGGCAAAGTGGAGGCTATGCAGACTCTGTGGTGGCACTGGTCAGGACTGGGGCTTGGGTGCACCTCGCGTTGCTTCAGGCACCAGCTGAATTGCCTCACTCTGACCAGGCCCCCAGAAGCTGGGGGGAGACAACAGCTGGCAAAGCATATGATCTCTCGGGGGTTAAGCTGCCCTCTGTCTCTCTCCAAGGACTGTACTGGCATCTGAGGCTCCCTGTCAGACTGACTCATGACCTAATGCTTCCTCCAGTGGACGCTTTGGTTAGCTACCCAAATTTGCTGCTTTTAGTATTCTGACCTGTGTTTCATCCTTCTGAGACTGGTATTTCTTTAGCCTTCAGCTCATCCTCAGGCCTCAGCTTTTTTTGGTTGGGCTGTCCAGATCCAGAGTGTGTCAGGTGTGACTACTGTTGGGCTATCATGTGTTGGTGTCAGATAGGAAGAACAGGGAACGAGTGGGTGATGTGCGTTTTATATACCTCTGTGTATGTATGTGATGTAAAATGCACAGAATTGCATGCTTTCCCCCCCTTTTTATTTAACTGGAATGCCACAGTATTCATTCTCCTGTAGTTTAAAAAAAAAAGGGGGGGAGGAAGGGAAGAGGGAGAAGCATTACAAGCAGAACTGTCTCCGTACTGCTGCATCACTCCCAGTGTTGTCCTCGCTGTGCCTCAGGAAATCCCCAAATGCTGTTCCCCCCCCCCCCCCCATCTCTGAGCCCACCTACTTGCAGGCCACTATCTCAGCTTCTGTCTAGCTGGTGGACAGTTAGTCATTATGGGAACGGATCTATTGCTGTCTAATTACCAACTCTGTGCTCTAATCAGGGCCCCTTGAAGTTGACCTGTTTTGTGCTTTGTGCTTGTATCTACTCTTCTGGGTACAAAAAGTGCCAGAGATGCCTGTGGTCTGTACCTTTGTTTGCATGTTTGTGTGAGCCCCCTGCCCGCTCTCCTGTTGGCCCACACTGAACAGCTCTCTCCTACACCAGAGCTGCCCAGCTATGCTTACTACTCACAGCCGTGCTTGTTTACACAGGATAGTCCTACTGTACCTGTGACCTGCACCTGGCTTAAATGTACCTGAGGTGCCCACACGTGCTTTCCCCGAAATCTTTCTGTTTTATGAGGCAGATACTGATGAGCAAAGGGGAGGAGCAAATTCAGTGGAAGTGTTGCTTGCTTTGGCAAAACTGAGAATATTTCTCATATGTGAAGTGAAGAGCGTGGAAGGAGCTGGTTTTCAGTTCAGAGCAGAGCTTTCTCTGGGACATTTTCAGAATGCCACAGGGAACAGAGTCTGGGCTTCTCTTCTCCTTTCTCTGCCTAACTGTGATTAGCCATGCAGAGAACGGATGAGGAGTTGTGATGAGTGCAATTAAAGTATGCAACACCAGGACAACTCCGAGAGGATTTCCCATCAGGTCTGTTAAGCCAAGACAAAATGAAAGGAGGCTGAACATGTAAAAACAAGAAGCTTTAGAGCCAGCCTGTGACACCAGCCATGTGGTAAGGTGGCCAGTTGTATTCAATAACAAGTGGCTCTGTTGGAGTCTTAGGTCAGTCCTGGTGGCTTCTCTCAGGGAAGTGAAAGCTTGGAGGAATTTCTCTGAAGACCTAGGAAAGGAAGGGGTGGGTGTGGGCATATTGGAAAGGCTGGATGTGTCAGTGCTCTTTGGAGAGAGGAGAGGAGCGAGTTGGCACTAGCTAGAGTGGAGATTGTGAGGGGGCTTGTTGTCGCTGGCAGTGCTTCCTAAGACTGATCTCCTCTGATGTGCCTTTATCTAAAGTTTGCCCTTCTCTTTCTCAGAGGTTTCTCTATAGTCTGTGAGTGTGCATATCAGGATGCCTTGATGAAGTATATAGATGGAGGATTGCTCGTGCCCTGCCTGTGCCTGCAAGGCACTGTAGGCCCAGTGCCGTTGCAGTCCCTCCCAGTCGCGGAGAGGAGAAGCACTGTTTCGTGACCGCTGCTCTGGCTGTGCAGTGTTCTCTTACTTTGCTGGCAACTTGAAATACTTTCTAAAACGTCCCCTCAGCTGGGCTGCTGTTGTGGTTTTTGGAGAGACAGCCAATCAACACTCAATTTGGCTTGTGCTGTTTCCATTCACCAGTGTGCACAGTCAGTTGCTTTGGCGCCGAGGCAAGTGGCTATTCTGAATTAATATTTGATGCACTGTAGCTCCAAGTCACAGGTTCACAAGGTCAGGGACCAGCAGCTGCAGAACTTCTACAGAAGCTTGTTACTCCTCCAGCTCCTGGTGATGCGATCCTGCCTGCTGGGAGCAGGCATAAGAATGGCCTTACTGGTACAGATTAAAGGCCCTATTAGCCTGTCTTCAGCACTGCCTGGGGAAGGGAGTGAGCGTATGAAACTTGGAGAATTCCTGACCTATGAGCAGCATCGCTGTGTTTAGAGCCACTGAGAGTAGAGTGTGTTTTTTGTTGTTGTTGTTGTTCTTTTTTTAAATAATGAACTTGTCTATTTGCTATTTTAACCCATACAAATTCTTAGTACCCACAACAGCTTAACTGTGCATTGTGTAAAAAGCCTTTTCTTCTGGATTTTTTTTGGTCTACTCTCTGCAGGTTTTGCTTGATGATGCCTAATTTGTTTGCTGAAAGAAGGAGTGGACAGTGGTTCCCTCTTCATCCTGTCTGTGCCGCTCATGACTTTATACATGTCTATCATAGCCCCTTTTTCTTTTCCAGACTAGGGGCTGCTTATTCTTTCTGTGGGAGCCATTCCAAACCTTTCATCCTCTCCGTTACCCTTCTCTGTATCTTTTCCAGTTGTGTTATGTCCTCTTTGAGCTGAGGGAACTGAACTGCATGTAGCATTCAGTATACTTTTCCTGTCTTAATCATTCCTAACGTTTGGTGAGTTTTTTGCTGCTATCAATCATTGAACTGTTTTCACAGAAAGATCTAAATCAAGATCTCATTCCTGAGAGGCAATAGGTCAGAGCCCGGTATCACGTATGTAATGTTAGTTATTTTTTCTCATATAGTTCTGCTGCACATTTACCTGTATCGAATTTAATCTGTCACTTTATCATCCAGTTGCTCAATGTTGTACAATGTGTTAGGAATAATTTCAGTGGTTTCACTTTTCTGCTTCTTTGTCTTGCTTCCCCTTGGGCTCCTTCTTCCGTCTCCCTGCTGAGGACTGGAGCCCTGCCAGACAGGATGATGAGCACAAATGTCTTCAGACCTTTTAGAGAGGCTGGAGCCCCCATCATGTGTGTCCTATTGCAGGAGCAAATGGGATCCTCCCAGTGCTCCTGGATGTTTCACAGCAGCTGGCATCCTGGAAGCGGCTGCCAGCGTCCATAAGAGGGTTGTGGGCCCAGCTAGGTCTTACAGCAGTTTTTGTAAAAGCTGTTGCTTTTTTGTAACAGCGTGTAGTATTAACACCAAGTACTGGGTTCCTGTAGGGAAGCTTTCTGAGCTTGAAGGGGAAGTTTGAAAGTGCAAGGGGTTCTGCTACAGGTATCTCTTCAAGGACCAAATGGCGGCCTAAAAGTGTCAACCTGCGTTACTGCAAACATGAGAAGCGTTTGCTAATACCCCTTGGCTCTAGCTTCAGCACTGGTAGTGCAGTCAGTGGGTGGTATGAGTGTTCACTGTGTGAACTCGCCTGTGGCAGCCTGTCTCAGAACACCTGCTAACGCTCCCATCATCTTTGTGCTGAAGAGTCGCTTCAGGTTGGCTTTGTTCTGCCTTCGTGCCACATTGTTCCTCCCATACCTGCTTTTGCAAGGCCTTGGAGGGAAGGGCATGGTCATACGTCTTGCCTGAGATTTTTCATGACTGCAAAAGGAGTTGGAACTGGGGGAAACCTTGTGTTTAACCTGATAATTGTGAATGGATGATTTGGGCATTGAGCTACGTTACTGGTTTTCTGAAGCAGCAGAGCAGCTGGAGTCCTGCTGGTGTACATGTGCTGGCTGGCAGGAACGTGCCAAGGCCTTCAGGAGTGGTCCTCGCCTACAAGTCTCATGGCGTGCTGCCCTGCAGCGGTGGCCCCTGGAGCTCTGGGAAGCGCCACAGGCATAAGGATATTTCAGTTCCCTGAGATGGAGAAAACTGTTGTAAGAGAAGGTGCCGTTGGTGTGTACTCTGGGGTATCAGGCATAGTAACTTGTGTGGTGGTTCATCTGAGTTTTCCGGTGTAGACTTGGCTTTAGAAAAGGTTTGACTGGGCCGGTGTCCTAATATGCCTCCCTAAGGACGACTCATCAGGCAGACAGTTAATGTCGGGGCGAGTTCCTGGGGTCAGGGCTCTGCAGTGTTGAAGTCCAGCGAACTTAGTGTGTGCTCTGTTTTGTCTGTAGCTGGCCCCAGAAGGAGAAAGGTGTATTCAGAGTCTGGTTGCCTGGGGAATTAAATCCGTACACAAAAATACTTCTGCTGTAAGTGGCCCTAGAGGGGATTGATGTCTCTAGGGGGTAGGGAAAGGGAAGGGAGAAAGATCAGCCAGTGCTGGGAGAAAAGGAGGATGAGCATGGCCAGCAGGAAAAAAACGCATTAGTCCCCTTTCAGCGCTGGTCGTCTGGGTCAGGGCCACCCTGTTCGAGCTTCGTGTACATCATGTTTTGAATGTGCTCATTGGATACCAGATCCTGAAGCTTGCTTAGGCTGAAAAGTACTCATTAATATTTTGGGAATACATTAATTCCTTCCCTTCCCTATTCCAACCTGCTGGCTTTGATTGGCACTATTTTTTACAATAAATGCTTAATTAAAGGCATAATGACTGTATAATGATTGTATTAAAAGCAAGATGATTATAAAAATCAGCTTAGCAGTTGGAGGCTGAGGGGCTAGAATAGCTCAGCATAGAAATCTGCAGCAGTGCTGTGGAATCTGTGCTTGGAAGTTGACTATATTCAGTCTTTCTGCTACCGCTGCACTCGCAGACCCTGGGTCCAGGGCCCTGTTCTGCTGAGTGCTGTATAGAGATTCGTTGATACCTTGTCTTAAGGAATTTCTGCCTAAACAGGCAATAAGTGGGAGAAAGGCAGTGTCTTAAGGACAGATGTGTCATAGTTGCTTACAGCCTGGATTACTGTAAATGAGGAATAGAGCTGTGGCATGAAGAAAGTTACAAAACATAATGTATTTCTGCATCAGCCTCTGGCCTCCAAGTCCCACAGACTATTGAGTCAAGGTCAAGGTCTTGGTCCTTTGCCCCGCATGGGGAGCCTGAGGCTCGGGGTGGGGGCAGTGGTGGACAGCTGAGCTCCCGAGGCACCACGGCACTGTCCCCCACAAGGACAAAATATGTCAGTGCAGGGACAGAGCTTTCTGAGAGCTTCCCAAACTCACTTCCTGGCCTCGCTGCCTCCTTCTCCAGGTGCTGCTGCTCCTCTCTGAGCCACCTTTGCCAGTGTGTACATGTAGTTAAAGAATAACAAAACCATGTCCTTCTCTGTCTGGCCACTAGCCCCAAACACTTGCTGCTCATGCAGATCCAGTCCCTCAGAAGGAGTGGTGGGCATGAAACATGTCAGTGAGGCAGTGGCCAGCCTTTCTCAGGTGTGTCCTTAAGGCATTGATGAGCGTGATATGAAACTTGGATAGAGCGGAAATAACCCAGGAGAAGAAGCATGACA
This sequence comes from Struthio camelus, assembly GCF_040807025.1. Lineage (NCBI taxonomy): Eukaryota > Metazoa > Chordata > Aves > Struthioniformes > Struthionidae > Struthio > Struthio camelus. The sequence continues at coordinate 466,030 of NC_090942.1, forward strand.
GCCCCCTGCAGAGCTTGTGGCTTGTGTTCTGTTGGACCAAATGTGTTGTGCTGCGGGACATGCAGGGCCAAAGATCGTGCTTTCTGGTTCTTACCACTTCTGCGTACAGATTTCTGCCCTAGCCTCTCCAGTGACTCTCAGGTGGATTCCATCTGCTCCTGCAGACTTTTCAGATACCCAGACCTTGAGCTTAATTGCTTTTACCTGCTTGCATCTGAGGGTGCCAGGAAAGTTGCAATAGAGTCGGTGACAGATGGTGTGGGAGAGGGTGGTCTCTGCTTTCTCTCTCCCCATGCCAATTCCCTCTTTGTGCCCACTTTTTAGGTCATGTCCCCATTCATCCTGTAATGATCTCATTTCCTTCATTGTCATGAGTTCTGTGTTACCTCAGATCTTGTTTTGGACTCAGCAGTGCCTCTGTTCTCTGAGGTAGCTGGAGCCCCAAGTTTAACCAGGGATGGAAGAGATCATTTAGAAATTGCCCTTCACCTTGGACTACTATCTATGCTGTGCCTTTGTCAGTATGGTTCATGAGAAAAGCTGAAAATTACAAGCTTAATAAAGCATAAACACTGCATATGATTTTAAAGGGCAGTTCTGAAAATGCTGCAAGCTGTTTAAAAGTGCACTGCTGAAGGAACGATAGGAATTCATATTGAGAGAAACTGTCTTTGTTTTGAAAGTTTAAAACTATTTATCTCTACAAATGGATTACTTACATCACAAATGTAAGTTGTGTTAGTAGCAGAAGATACTCTAGTGGCTACAGAGGAGACTCACTGAGTCTCTGTGGTTGGAAGCATTTAAGGTCAGGCTGTGCTCTTGGGAATTGCTGAGAGGAGAGGCTGGACCCCCCCTCATTCAGTCACTCTCCGCAGTGCTGCTGCTGTGTTTCTCCCCTGTCCAGGGGAGACTGCAAGACTGCCCAGTTGGTCAGCTTAGACATGTCCCTTGCATGGCTTCTGCAAAAGGGGAGGCAGAGAGCTGCCACCACAGACCTGTGTCCACACTATCTGCTTGATATGAGAGTTTGGAGAACCAGCACGTGTGCACCTCTGCCACACCCATCAAGGCTTGCTTGGTTTGTGCACTTCTGAAGTGATCTTAACAACGTGCCAGTCTTTTGCCTGCTCTGGTGGGCACGGGCACTTGGGATAGGATGAGCGGTTGTTTCATTTCTGCTCCTTGGGCATAGCAGCATAGTCCCTGCCAAAGGTAAAGCTTCTTACTTTATGGGCAAAGTTGGTTCAAGCTTGTGGAAGAAACTCTTGCACCAAGAACCCTCCACAACCTTCCTATCTCTAGCTTCAAGCACTACATGTTGAACTAGGGCAGGTGGCTGTTTCAGCTTTACTCGGTTGATCCTTTGGATCACCGTAAATTTGAATTCTTCCCAGGATTTCTTCAGTACCAATGAAGAAACACACCCCACCCTGCCTTCTGTCATCTCTAGTACAGCAATGAGGGTTTTCCTTCCTGCTCCCCTTTGTCTGTTTTAGAACACTTTTAGATATAAAGTATTATGGCTACAAATTAGTAGGACACCAAATGTTGTGTCCATCATCTTGGATTCCTTCCGTATAGGAAGCAAATCAAAGAACCAAGTGCTCGGAGCTAGCTTTAGTTTGGGAGCTCCTTTTTCTACCTTGATCTCTTTGGATGATTTGCATTTTATGCCTAACTTGGAAGTCTGTGACCTGACACGCTAAGTTGTTGACCAAATTGCTTGCCTTTAACAACAGTTCTGCTGGCTTTGTTATTCTGAAGATACATCAAGAGCTCGCGTTCTCCTCAGGAGCCATGCACCAGACTATGAGGAAACCCAAACGGTTATGAGGAAACTAGGCAGTTTTCTCTGCTTGTTCAGTTCTGCGTGGCAGGTCTCGCCCTGGACTCATGCCAGCACATGCAGCTGCAGTACTCATTTTGTTTCTCCACTGGATGACTATAAATCATACAATTTCCTAGGGTCACTGGAGGTTCCAATTCAAGCTACCCAAGGCAAAGGCTCTAAGTTGTTACACATCTAATATACTACATTGCTTGAGAGACTTTCTGTGCCCAGAACTAAAGGCATCTTAAGACCTGCTCTGGTATTATGGTAGTTTCCAGCTCTTTCTTCTTTGTTTGTTGGGAAACATTATTCTACTGCAAGAATAAACTTTCACAGTAGACTCTGAAGCTCTCCTTTCACTCTGATCATTTTCTTGGATGGGTTTTGGGTCAAGATCTCCACCAACCACCAAGATCAATCTATCTCTGATTGCAGAGAGCATCTGCTAACTCAGCTGAGATGAGCAAGTGACTAGAGATCCACGAGCTTTCTTTTTACCTTTATTACACTGATCTTTTTACCTTTATTAGCTGCCAACATTGGGGGCTGCCATTTTGGTAGCAGAATATCTGCCTTTCTCTTGAGATAGCACTTTCTCTGTTGGAATTCTTTCCATTATAATTTGTTGTAATATTTTAAAGAAAATATGTGGAAAATCCACTTATTTTGCTCTGCAACTTTTTTTATTGCCATGAAATAGGCAATAGCTAGGAGATAGTTCTGCTTGAAAGGTGTCAAATGGCCCTTATGGAGGGGCCGTCATGTGAAGTTTGGACCGGGATTACTGGAGACTGACGTAGGAAGCTTCATGTGCGTTCATGTCCTGGCATAACCTAACAGTGGCACAGGTACACGGTGCTTCTGCGTGTAAGCTAAGTTGCTGGTGTGGTAAACAGTACTGAATGCTGAGTGTGGGATTAACCTGAAGGGACGTGCTGAGGAGGACTCATGCTGTAGAAAGCATGTTATACTGAGGCAAAAATCTATGTAAAAGTTCTTGCCCCTGTGGTATACTACCTCTAAGGCACATATGTCTTCTGCTGCAGACTTGCTAGGGGGAAGCTCTTCTGCTTGCTAGATGGCAGGGATATGTGTGCATGCTTTTGTTAGAGAGAATTATGCACATATGGAAGACTAAGAGAGAGTCCGGCCTCGGAGTATCTGTAGAACTTCCCATTGGAGAGATGCACAATGCTTTCCTTGATGACCCAAAATTGCTATCTTGATTGTAATTTTAATTTTGATGAGCCCAAATTGCAGTTGGGTATACTTCCATTCATGGACCATGTGGGAATAGCTCTTTATCCATGCCTAGCTGTTACTGTGTTTTGAGGTCTTCATGAACACAGATGCATTCAGTGGGGTGGCGGATGCGTTGCTGAAGTGGAAGACATCTATATCCATGCCTGAACAACAGGAGAACTCCATTTCCATGTTGTATGTGGACTCTGGCTTCTCAGCCATTGTCACCAGCAAGGGAGTGAGTGGTATGTAATGAAGGCCTGCTCAGTGTAACCAGGACAAAGAGCCTCCCCGGGGCTTTTCACTGAAGGGTTATGAGGCAGGTGACACACTTCTTCCTCTCTATCTGGGCGATGCCCATGTGAATCTTTCCTACTTTTCCTAATTTTTTTCACTGCCAACTTGTCTCTCTCTTGTTTCTGTTGTTGTGGTGAAAGGACCTTGCAACACCTGCCGGAAGGATTGTATGCAGGCAGCTTATCAGTTTGATGAGGCGTTTTCAAATGAGCTTTTACAACTACATTTTAATTTCATAACAAATCAAAGGTGCAGAATAAAAAGTTGTGCTTTGTGACATGTGATGAGGACACACTGACTCTGGAAACATCTTGGTTTTTGCAGCTTGACCCATCAGTGATCTGCGAACTTTCTTCTTCAGATAACAGGTTTTAAGAGTTCAGGTTCTAGGATTTAGGAAGACTATAGCCTCGGTGTGCAGGTACTAGAGCCTACGCCTTCCCTGGACTATTTGCTCCTGAGACCTGCATACCTGGCACAGCCTCTGGGCTTCCTCTGACAGAGGATATGGCTAACAGTGGTTCACAAACACAGATCCTGGGTTATGGGTATCAAGAGTGCAAGTAATTGTGCACTTAAGAATATATAGTCTATGCATGTGAGTGTATTCGGGCTCATCTGACTATGTGCATACCCTTGAGCAAAGTGCTTGAGTGCTCAAGTTGAGCTGGGAGTTAACAGGGCTCAGAGCAAAGGATTTAAAGCAACGTGAAACTTTCTGTGCAAGTTGCTTGGCTTCCTTCCAGTTTTAACTGTGCCTCAGTATAGTCATAGGCAAATTAAATGGAAAGGAGGAAACTTTGCTAGTGTGGGAAAACAATAATAGCAAGAAACCTGAAGCGTGATAAGCTCTGGAACTAGCTGAAGGTCAGAGCATACTACTGCTGTTCAGATGAGGGACTGGACCAAAAATGGGTCAGTTGCTGATGATTTTTTCAAAGCTTAGCATCAGTAATTTACAGCTGACATTGAGCAAAACTGTGCTGTCGGCATGGTTCTGGCAGATTCCATTTTTCTGGGTCCCTGGTACAGCAGTGGCTCAGGAGCGTAAAAATGTAAGGAGGAAGAGTGTGTAAGAGAGGCAGGCCATGCAGTCTTCCTGTTAGTCCGGCAAAGAGGTTTCTGCGCTTTATATAATATGCAGGTTATTGGGAAATTGTCCTGGACATGGAGTTCTTGTGTGATTTGAGGCAGTGTTTGCTTGTTCACTGAGAAATTATTTTGGAATAAGACGCTAGAACTGTTTAGAGACCTGTGTACCACAGAAGCACTGATTTCCTCTAGACTTTATCTTGGATTATGAGAGTGTAATGCAATGGTGGTGTTTCGGTGGTATGATGTGCATCTAGGCTTGGAGAGAGATCAGGATACCTGTTCTACTTTCTTCTTTTTGGTGCCTTCTGCAGTTTGCCTTGGCTTATAATGTGTCTTTTGGGGAACAGCTGTGCAAGGGTTGCATTGGACCTAGACTGGAAAAATATATTAGCAACGCAGTCAAGTTTAGGGCTTCATCCAAAGTGAGTGCACGGGACAGCTGCGTAAAGTAGTTAATCGGGAACTGCAGATAAGCCTGCAGGCCAGGGGCTGAAGGAAGCCCTGTGGCATACGGACAGCAACAGTGCTGATAGCACTAGGGTCCCCAGTAGTTATCTTCATGAATGACCTAGCACTGCAGGCATGCTACTTGAAGTCATGTATCTGCTTTGAAGAAACTTGAGCGTTGTGTCAGCTTTTCTGCCTCATCATTGAGTGCATTTCATCTGGACAGGATGGCTTCAAGAATGAACCTTTGTTCCTGCATGACCTTTGCATCACAGTGCTCAGGGGAGGTCTCTGAAAGTCGTGTCTTATTAGAGCAAAAAGAGTCTTTCCTCTCTGGGCCTCAGCCCATGCCTCTGTGTTGCCTGTTGCAGAGGTCCAGTATGATGCCTCTGGGTTTCTGAAGCATGCCTTATCACAATTTTTGAAACTCTCTGGACTCATATTCTGTATCTGTCCCGCAGATGGCTGCTAGACAGCCATTTAGTAGATAAAACAAACAGAATAGTTTTGTCCTTTGTTTGTAACTCAGTACATGAGACGTGAATACTGATGTCCCTCCTCCACCAGGGATTGAGACTAAATTAACCTGTTATCTGAGAATTTGGCCATGACAGCTGTGAAAGGCACAAAAAACCCCCCACAAACAAACAATGCAGTGGGTATGATGCCAGCTGCAGTGTCTGTGAAAAGCTGACAGGGAGCTGCAGGGGCACGAGGATCGAAGGGAATTCACCAGGGTCCTGTGTCTTGCAATTCCAGGATCAGCAGAGGAAATGGCAAGTCTAAGCTGTACTGGAATGGCCCAGGAAAACTTATAATGAGGAGGCTGGTATCAGAGCATTAGAGAAGATCAGAGGACTGTCCTCAAATGCAGCCTGTGCCACTTTGCAGATGAGTGATGGAAAGAGCAAGACCCCTCGCAGGATTGGTGAGGAGTCAGGATTTGATGACAAGCAAGGTGTGGGAAGCCCTGGTGGTGAGTTAGAGTGAGGGACCTCAGCAGAGTTGAACGTGGGAGTCCAAAGGGACTATGGGAGCTATGAATTGGAGTTGTTGAGATGAGAAAGTCTATCAAAAATGAAATTAAGGGTGTTGCAGATTAGGAAGCAGAGTTTGCAGAGCTGTTTCCTTGGTCTCTGAGTTGCTTTGTATCTGTTCATGCATTAACTTGTACCCAGCACAGCAGAACCTGAGCTGAAAGTCATGTTTGCATAGTGCAATAACTGCACTGTTGTATCAGGTGTCCTTTTAGCTTCTTCCCCCTTCAGAGACTTTGTGTGTGAGGGCAGCATTATGCTGGGGTTAGCAGTGAACTGTTTGATGGATTTTAGTGCACTGGAGTAGATGATGGATGCAGTGTTACGAACTGATTCAGTGCCGTTGGCCGTGGGAGTGGCAAGTGGAAAGAATGCAAATGGTGGCTCTCTCAGCTTTTCTTCATAGGAGAGATGCTCCAGGCCCTTAATCATCTTAGTAGCCCTTTGCTGGACTCATTTCAGTAGCTCCATGTCTCTCTTGTATTGCGGAGCCCAGTCTTTAGAGAAGAATGACAGCTAAAACATTTCCTGAAAGATCCTCGCTGCTACTTGCTGCAAAGGCCGGAGGAGTCTGTAGGCAGTCCGTGTTCAAGCTGAATCCATAGAGAAATAGCGTGGCTCGGCTGCGTTGCTTCTCAAGCAAGATCTGAAATTGGAGCGCTTTGCGGGCTGAGCTGCCAGGCATGGTGCCATCCTTAGGACGCACCTAGGAGAAGGAATGTAGCAGCGCATCCTTCTTATAAAAAGGGGGGAAATCTCTGATGCTGAAGGGAGATCCCGTGTTTCTCAGGGCAGGATGGGGAACATGTCTCACAAGGAAACGGTATGGGAACTGGGCTAGTAGCTGCTGCATCCCCGCACGTTCCAGAGGGATTCCTGCACTAATATAGCAGGAGATGGAAATGTCAGAAAAGCATCGTCTTGGGAGATGGAACAAAAAAGAGAATTCTGCTTGAGCAGTGAATGAGATGAGGGTTGGCCTTAGTCCAGCCTTGTGAAGAGATGAGCAATTTGGATGCTAGAAGTGACCTTTCTAATAAAGAAGAAACAGTAACAAATCCAAGCAAGGCAAATCTGTATCGGAGAGACTCTTTAAGAAAGCAACTTTTGGGATTGCCCTGGAGAGGGGCAGTCACAGATCAGTCTGTAGGGGAATTGGGAAAGGAAACACCAGCCACAGTTTGTGGGTTATATGTGTGTGTTGTGTTTTGTTGTTTTGTTTTATTTTTGTCTTGGAACCCTCTGAAACAATGGAAAATGGGAGCTTCAAGAAAGGAACAGAGATAGTAGGAAAAAAAGCTGAATAATTTTGCTGTCCCAGCCACTCCTGATGTTGCTGGCTCTTGTAAAAGGGCCGTTCTGGTAGCGATTAGAGAGTCCTGCCAAGCTGAGCACCCCCTCTGTGGTATGTAGTGGAGAGAAGAGGCAGGGCCCATACCTGGAACTGCAGGTCATACACTTTGTAGAGTGAAACAGTAGAGCAGCTGACAATGCAAATATGGCGTGCAAGTAGATGATCTTACAGAGCTGACCCTGCTAGGCTGGTTCTGTACTATAGGCTTTAAGGGCTAAATGGAACTGAAAAGAATGGGAGGAACACAAAGCAAAAAGAGTAATTCTCAGTCAGGACAACTGCCTTGTCATTTGCAGCTGGCTGGGGTCCATAAGCATCATTTCAGTAGGGAGTTTTCCAGAAGATCTGAAGGATGATACAGTAGATTCTCCTAGGGAGAAGTGCTTGTACAGCGCAGTGTATAGGAGGAAGCATGCAGCAGTTTGAAAGGCATATTTGGAGATAAGTAGCAGTTTAGAATGGGATGAAGGAAAATAGGGTCAGATTTATGATAGAACAGCTATGGAAGGTGCCCCAGAGGGCCTCAAAGGGGATGGCAGGAATGTCTGCATTTTGTATCAAGGTGGAGAGGGAGCCTCCAAGAGAACCCTCAAGGGTGGCTGAAGGAAAGCCGAGGGTCCTTTAGCAGCATGTTAAAAGAACCTGGTAGACAAACTCTGCTTGAGAATGCGCTGGTCACTTGGGCTTTGTTTGATCAGGCCATGCGGCGAACAACAAAACACTGGCAAATTGCATTGGGCCTTAACTGTCTAGGGGTCGGGATCCAAAGGTCATCAGGCATGACTTCCTGTCTGTAAGAAATTTTTTTTTTCAATATGAACTTTGTTTGTTAATTTCTTCAAAGCATATTTAAGTATTCAATGTGCACATCCCAACATAACTCCATGTATGCCTCATTGCTAGGTTTAGAGGTATTCAAATTACTAGTGACCTTCGGAGCTGATGGTTGTATGTGTGAGCTGCCCAGCTTGAATCAGTGATTTGTAGGCCATTGTTTCTCTTCTCCTGTCATTGCCAGCTTTTCCTTGAATGTTTTGATGTTGCCTGCTCAGACAGGCCCTCTGCAGGAGGTGATGGGTCATAGGTAATTTGGGCCTATGCGCTCGTAGGGAGCTCACAGAGTTCTTTGTGTGGCAGTAAAGGAGAAAGACATGATTCTATAGAAGAAAATGTAGCAGGCTTTTGGGAGGGTGACTCTTCAGGAGAGCCTGCAGAGAGATGGCATCCACGTTTCCGAACAAGCCCCTGCTGACATCCAGCTGAATGTAGGCCGCCTTTTTGAGCCCTCTCCTTTCAGTGTGCTGGGCATGAACTGCTGTAGCTTCAGAGCTCCTTGGCACCTATCTGCTCTGCCAGCCCAAAGCTCATGTTCTCTCTCTCCCTTGTCCTGAAGGAAGTTCTGTGCTTTTACAGCAAAAAAAGTTTGAGCTGAGTGAGGGCTTGCTGAGGACCTCTATAGAGATCATCTTTAATGCATGCCTATGAAGGGAGAAGAAGGCGAGTTCCATTGCAGGCCGAGAATGTGGGCAGGAGGTTTGCATGTTGGGGTGTTTTATGTGGGGGGGGAAAATGAGGAAGAATGAGCTGGGTGTGCAGTTGTATAGGGAGCCAGTGATGCTTTTGAATAGGGACCAGGGAGGATGATTGGAGCAGCAATGTGACATTAAGGAGTCCTTAAGAGCAGACTGTCATAGCTGTGGTGGAAAAAGACATAACCTGAGCAGAGGTGGAACCTGAAGTGAACAAGGAGCAGCAAAAACATGAGAGTGTGAGGCACTTAGTGCCATGTATAGATGCCATTGCAAAGAGGCGCATATGCACGCGCTGTGGCCTGTCCATGCTTGTTAATGGGAACTTCCATTCACTAACCCTTGAAAACTGTGGCCCAAATGCACCAGGTTTCACGTTCAGGAGTAGCTGATGTGGATTCCCATGCTGATCATGCTTCTGGGGCAGTTCAAGGACCTGGGCTTCCTGGTGAACAGAATGGGACTTGGAAACTGCTGAGGAATCTTGTTGTGACCTCAGGTGCCTTTAAAACATAAGATTTATGTGACTAAATATGAGGAAAAAGCTCTGTATAAACATACCATCTTTTAACCTGCCTGAAACCGAGCTTTAGGATGCAGTTTCTTTTGTACTTCGTGTTCTCGGATGTTAAACTGTGTTGTTGGCTTGAGTAATGGTGGTATTAACTGTACCATGGAGAGCACCTGAAGAGGCCGGTTCCTGTGGAAGCGTGGGATGTTTTGGGGGGTCAAACAATAAGCACGTTGTCTAGCAATATTGATATTGTAGCTGGGCCCTCAGTCATTTTAGATCTGCCTCACTGGCAAAGCTGTGGTCCAGTGCTGTTGTGAAGCTTTCATCACTTCAAAGCATTTTCTGGCAGTAAGCTCCCAGCAGAACCTGCCCCCCCTCCCCCCCCCCCATCAGAGCTTACTTCCATTAGTTTCCATGGTCAGAGTCCAACTCAACTGAGCTGAGTGAAGTCAACCAGTTGGCATAGCAAGAGTGGTAAGGAACCCTTCATGCAAACGTACACATGGAAGCGGGAGAGGAGATATGCGAAGGGGCCTGTTTCAGTATCCATTTTGGGTGTATCAGAGTGTAGAGAAAGGGCTTTCCTAAAGAACCAAATCTTAGCACTGGACAGTATCTGAATCTGTCTGGAGTTAGCACAGCTCAAGTGTGCTAGCTGAATGGACCAGAGAAACCATCTTCAAGTCAAAACAGAAAAAATAAATTGAAGACATGTTAATTTCGTTTCTTTTTGTCTCCAAGTATTAAATCTGATTCTTTAAGATTTGCATCTCATTAGGTAGACTCAGTTTGCCGTTACTTTAAAATCTGTGTTCAACATGATGCCAGACAGGCTGAAATCTCAGTCCTTCCAGTCCTCAAGAAGTAGCAAATTTTAAAGCAGGAGTACTGTTTTGTGATTGAAGTGCCAAGCATAACAATACAGTAATAGGCTCTGAAGAACTGGAGGAGCTCTCTTCCACCAAGGCCTGGTTTGGAAGCTGGGCTAGCAAAGTACTAGCAGGGGAGTTTTTCCATTGGCAAGTGTTAGCAGAGCTTTTATAGCATGGACAAGAGCAGTGGGAAATCAGGTCTGGGATTTGGGGCTCTTCCAAATTGTGACAACATCATAACCTTTGGAGAGCAGGAGCACTTGCATCTGAGGACAGGCTTTAGAGAAGAGACTTCAGTGAACCTCCTTTTTGGCTTGTAAATTGGACTCCCCCCCCCCCCCCCTGCTTCCTATAGGACTAATGCCTAAGTGTGGGAAACTATGGAGTTTGTTTTCTGTGGAGCGGTGTTAATTTATGGATAACTTTAGTATTTGCTTTTATTTGTGAGTGACACACATGCACTATGGTGATAGGTGCAGAAATAACTCTGATAATGTTGTTTGTGAAGTATTAGAAAGGAGCTGAATTAGACAGGTAGCAGCACTTGGTCGAGTGTGGGTGGGTCTGTGCGTTCTGCCGGTCAGGATGCCAAATACCATAGTTAATTCAGACATTAATTTTCAGAATAAGGTTTATTTGTTACCTTATTAAAAAAAGAAAAGAGAAAGAAAGACAAGAGATGGTCCGCTTGGTTGCCAGCAACAGAAGTCCCAATCTAGCAGTGGTACTCTCTCTAGCCTGTGTTGGGGGATTGGGTTCCCCCTGTAAGGTGTGCTGCTCTGTGCGTAATTGCACGCTCTTTCCCGAGCTGAAAGTATCTTAACTTTGCCAACAGGGAACTAAGCCTCATGTTGGATTCCCATCACCAGCACCTGTTTGCCGTACTTAGCAGGGCTAGTTGTCCTCAGTCCTACCAGCTCCTTGGGGAGGAAGATGAATACCAAGGAGGTAGCAACAGGGAGTTCCTGGAAGTAACAGCTCCAATGTGTGTACTGAGAATATGGACACACATGTGGCACCTGAGCTGTCCAGGCTGCTGCTGTTTTGGATCTAGCAGAAGAAAAGTGAAGGGAAACGCTTTTCCTCGGAGATTTTTGACTAGAGAGGCACCATTGCACTAACAAAGAGATAGTTATGCAGCGATTCATGTAGAGGCTAACAGCAAAGGCAGAAAACAGTGTAGCTAAGTCGCATGAAGCCTAAATGCTGAAGATAAGGAGGTGCAGTGAGAGACCCCAGGGGAAGGAGGAGGACAGCAGGATGATGCAGAGGTGATAGGCAGCAATGCCGTCATTTAAGCACAGTGCTCCTGCCTCAGCCCTGCCACCCAGTGGCTATGGTGAAGCAAGGACATCCAGGAGAGCTGAGTCAAGTGTGCTAATTCCCTCTCCCCCTTGTGAGGTCAAGACTAAAACATCTCTGTTACTTTGGCTAGAGGTGGAAGTATCCTCGTAGGGGCTTAGTATGCTCAAGATGAACTGAAAGCACCTCTTTTTGACTGTGGGGACTCTTTTCAAACAGAGCATTTTTGTGTATGCTGCAGTGCCCTGCCTGTTCTTAGGTGTTAGGTAAAAAAGTAAGGAGTAATAGGATACTCAAAATACCAAATCATTGTGCAGAATTCTTGTGTTATGGAGAAGACATGCAATAGTTGCTGTCTGTGTGGCTCTGACAGCGCACACAGTTATGGCATATTTGCATGGCTTTGTAATACACATTTTAATATTGTGAAGGACTGTATCTCAAGAGCTATTCCTACTGAGGACTGAAGATCTGGTTATTGGGCATTATGTTTTACCAGTAGTCTTGTTTACTTGGTTTCCTCTTGCGGTTAGACCTGAGTAACTCTACTGATCATCTCTGCTCATTCTGCCTGTTTGCAATGCAGTCTTAGGAAAGTGAGACAATAAGGATTTCCCCTGTGATTGTTGGTTGCCTCCTCAGTGTCATCCCATTGCCAAAAGGCCTTTTTGGTAACCTTCCAAAGGAGTTTCTTCATCTTTTCCTTGAGGCCTGCCTGATGGTTGGACAGAATATACAGCAGCCTCCAAGTTCACTGCATTTGTCCTGGGACAGATGTCGAGACTTGTCTGTGAACCTGCAATCTCTACCTCTGGGAGAAGCTGCTCTCTTTTTAACTGTTAAATTCATTTGAGTCCACTTCAGATCATGGGCAATCTTCAAATGAAAATGAATTTTATTCTGTGAAAGCCGTGAGGTTAAGTTATGATTACAAAGTTGGAAACGCAGCTATAAAGGAAAAACATAAGACAATGCAAATTTAAAATAGACCTGACATCAACCTTTTACTTTAGCTGTCATTCAGGGATTTGTTCAGGAGATTAAGAATTCAGTTCAGTGGAACCTTGCCAGTAAGGTATGTCTTCCTGAGCGGGAGGCTATCCCTGGGTGTATGTCTCCTACTTGTACTAGAAGGTTTTATAGCTGCTCTTGAAATTTCAAAGCAAGTCCCAAGAAACCCTGTATCTCTCCTCTAATTAAGGGGATCTCTTTGTGATGGGCTTGTTTTTAAGAACTTGTTATCTAGATAATGCTAAGGGAATACTTCTGATATCATTTGGGTTTTCACTCTGACAACAGGGACCCCGGGATGCTGACTCTTCTGTTTGTTTTCTTCTGTCTGGATGTCAAGTGAATTGCAATTCAGAGTGTTACACTGCAATGTTTTCCAAACTATGTATCAAAAGCTTATCACATTTGGGTGATGTGCAGCAGTTTCTCTTGATCTAATAGCGTTTTATAGACTACATGTAACACATTAATTCACAAGCTGTTCCAGAGACCACTGTGTTACAAAGAGTTATGAAAGTGTTGTGAGCCAGGATAACCTGAAAACATATGTAGCTGCTCTCCTTCTCCATTTCCATGGAAAAGGATGGTGCAGATAATTGTCCTTGTAACTGTTTGAGCTCAAGTGAGAGATGCGCATCAACTAGTTTCTGCATAAAATAGGGGTAATAGCTGCGTACTCTGGATATGATGCATAAATGAGGGACATCCAGAAAAGCTGGTAATAATTCTCAGCTGTCTTTGTTCTCCTCTTGTGTTGCACACACTTTTGTTCACTTGGATGCTTTAGGAATGATGACCCTTTTCTCAGTGGTTATTGGCAATGTAGTGGTCATGTCTGATGCATTTTAAAATGTCCCACATAGTCCAGATCTTTCTTACAGAGCCTGCTAGCATAAGGTGTGGGGGATCCAGTTGCAGGGAAGTAGGAAGTGACAGCTGACGCCAAACAGGTGTTTGCTGGTGATGGTTTTTATAGCAGATTTCACGTGCTGCTAATCTGCTTTGGACCCCATATTCATGTTCAGGTGTAATAAGAGGTGCTCGTTTTTTGTCTGCAGCTCTTCAGTAGTTTGGATCCTGGCTACCTGAAAGGCATCCTTTTTCAGTCAGCAGTTGGTGAAGAGTTCAAGCTGTTAGTTCCCTGGTTTAATGAGGAGACTCCTGATGTGATTCTCGGTTAGAATTTCCTTGACTCTGAACTCATTTAATTTTCAGAGCACATTTCAAACCTTCCTCTCTGTTTTTCCAAGCTCTGAGCAAGTAAAAGTAAGACTTAATGAATTGGGAGAATTTTGCTATGACATTGCAGTACCTTCATGTTTGGTGTGCCAGAGTGAAACAGCTCGCTCTTTCTGTCTGAACACGTGCTGTTCTCACAGTGACTTGTTTTGTCACCTTGGCCAAATTCTTTCCTTCCATTTCCAAATGCTATCGATTCGCTGTTTTGTTTTCCCGACGTGCAGCGACATGAAGGTCATTGGAAGGCCCACTGAAGGCACGTGAAGGCCACTACGCTTTCTCCCTCCGTGACATGAAATCTTCCAAAGGCTTCTTGGGGTGCTTTCTTCCTCCAGACCATGCCTGATCCCAAACAGATTTTCTGTGCTCCACGCTTTCGTGTTTCCACTGACTTAACGCTTTGTGATGGGCTTTCTGGCCTTCCCTTTTTCGGGGAGCCCTCTTCATTGTTACTTACCTGTTTCTTTCTTCCCACAGTGCTGAGTATTGGCGAAGGTGGCTTTTGGGAAGGAACAGTGAAAGGCAGGACTGGCTGGTTCCCGGCAGAATGTGTTGAGGAGGTGCAGATGCGACAGTACGATCCGCGGCAAGGTAAGCTTTTTTTCTTGGCTCCAGGTGTCTCTCAGCAGATGCACTCAACAGCTGTGACCATCCCCAGAAATTCAGAAGTACTGATTTTAAATTTATAGCAATCTCTGAGTTTGCCCATTTTTTGCATTGGGTGGTGGATGCATCTGATGATTGCTCAAGATGTTTATTTTACTGTATGCATTAATATCCAGCAGTAGACATGCTGATCATGCTAAGTGGAATATTGTCACAAGAAGAGTGATCATTAGACCCTTTTGCACACATTGTTGAAGTGACATGGGTCTTTAGCAGGTGACAGTGGGTGATGGAGCAAGAGAATGTGACTGTCGATCTTAATCAAACATTGTAGAAGCCTTCAAAAGAGAATAGTAGCTGGATCCTGAGTAATTTGCATGTATCTGTTCTAGTTCAACATAACATATTAAAAATGGCTATGACTCAGCCCTGGCAGTCCTGACCCTCAGAATCTCCAGTGCCAGCAAAGCCATAATAAGTATTTGCTGTTCCTGAAGGACAGCAGCCCTCTGACAACTGTGTCCGGAGGAGCCGCTGATAGGAAGTACCAAGTGTGCAGCATTCTCAGAAGTCACCATGACTTCGTGGGGATACCTGCAGTTCTGGGTTGCATCACCACAGCTTGCCTCTTGTCAATGACAGCTGCCTGGGCAGATTTCCCCTCCCAGACTGAAAGAACTGTGTGGGAAACACACTTCTGGGATTCCTGAATTTGTCCAGCTAAAGCAACTGAAGAGAACATTTGTTTTTCTTGTTTTTGTTTTGTTTTTTGGGTTTTTTTTAATGTATAACTTAGCAGAGGGAAGAGGTGGCCCTGATTTGACAGATTTAGTGGAGTACAATTTGCATAGATGAGCATATTTGCATTCTGATATTTGCATATTAGATTATATTCACACAAATGAATTTTGGTATGTGAAAGTTAGACTTTGATTATGAAGCTGGAAACAAAGTTGTGGAAGAAAAAACCAAATCAATAAAATGCAATTCTTAGTTATAATCAACAGCAAGTTTTAATTAGTTTCTGGAAGCCTGTCCGCCCTTAAAAAGTCTTTTCTTTGCTCTAATCCCAGTCCTTCCTGAGAGTTTTAGATGTAAGTGTATACACCTCTAGGTATCTCCTTACCCAGGAAGTTTGGATTACGTAAATGAGCTGCTAGCTCTGTGTGTGCTGTGATGGGTATGTGGCAGGTTGTGCTCCAGGGCACTTGCACATCAGTCACTGCAGATAAAGTATTATATGCGTTTGGGACCTGGTCTTGTGGCTGTGGAAGGTGTAGCAGGAGCGCTGCCCCGTGAGTAGTGCTATGGAACATGCACACAGCAGTGTCTAAGCAGCAGAGCTTTTCTTCCCTCTATCTCTGAATTACTTCAGTTGCTAGCTTTCCCAAACCTGAGCTTCTAGCTTGTGTTCCCGATGCTCATTCGTATTCGTTGTTCAAAGTGTATCTCTATATGCTTCAGCTGGTTTCCGTTGTCACCTTTGCCTCTGCACTGTCCTGGCCAGAGGAGGTTCCTGACTGAGCTTGGTGTTACAAAACCTTGGCTTAGGTATCTGGCCGTACTCTGGGCCCCGGAGAAATGAAGCAAAAATACTTCTGTTGCGCTGATGGGAAAGCCTTGATGTCAGCGAAGACTGGAGTGGGATATTCCTCCTTTTTGAGAGGCGGTTAGGGCCGAGAAGTTGGAACTTTTCACTGAGGAGATTCCGGCTTCCTCCATCTCGTGCTGGCTTTGCAGCTGTATTCTGTAGCCTTTTCAATGTGCAGTGGCCATTTGCTCTGTCTTTTTGTGATGCTAAATCAGGAAGAGAGTAGACTAATTGGTGTCCCTAACTAATCAGCCCTTCCTGTATTTAGGCGTTCGTACTTGCTGTGTGCTGTCCTTGGAGGATGATACATGTCTGGGTTAAATTTAAGCCATGTGTAGTTAACCTCAGTGGAAAACAGATGGTGCTTAAACCCTACAGCCGGAGCGTAGGTGTGAACACTTTCATCCAATTGTCCATACTGTTGAATTGTTAGCTTGTTCCCTGGCATGGCTTTTACTTGTGCCAAATTTCACTTTTCCAGACAAAGCCTGGACACAGTTTTGAGCTAGAGTTTTTTTCCAGTAGGTAGTTTGGATAAGTCCATGATGTTTGCGCACAGATGAAAGTTTAGCTGTATGGACGTGATGTTGCTCTGCCGCTTGCCCTCGAGGCCAGAGAAGGAGAAGCATGTATTTTATGAGTTTAGGTATAGCCTAGCAGCTGATTGGGCTGTGCACTGATGGAAAGGTTTTGGCCTGACTATACTTTGGACTGACTATACTTGCTGGGGAGCAAAGCCAACCATATCAGACTTGCTAATCATCTCCAACTGTGTTTATAGATTCATGAGAGTAGTAGGGTAGCATGGCAGTTTATCTTGACTAGACTCATGTTGGAACAGATTGAAGGTGACTGTGACAAGGATGAGAGCAAATCAGGAAATTCATGTGATCTTCATTAGAATTCAGAGAAAGCAAGTTCCAGGGTTAGTATTTTGAAGATGATGTTAGGATGTTCCTTTAACTTGCAGGTATTTTTATTCTTTGAGGGGGAGAGGGCCACAAGTTATTGTTGACCTTGAAACCTAATTGGTTGTGCAAGTTGCTCAAATTTTGTCTTTCGTTCCCAGTGAATTCCCCAGTGTCCTCATATTGCTTTGATAGATTGTAAGAATAGGTTGAAAGATCTGCCCGGTAATCTGTCACAAAGAACACCTCTCGTATATCCAGAGATCAGTTTCTTTGTCATGGATCCTAACAAGAAATGCAAGGCTCTTGGCCCTAAAGCTGGCCTGTGTCGGAGCGCCCTGCCTGGTGTGCAGAAGGCTTCCAGTCTGGGAGGATGGTGTATGCCTGTCCTTCAACTTCAGTCTTCTGGAGGGCTTCTGCAGGGTAAAGCCACATACAAATATTAATCCTGATCACTGACTGGCTGAGAAGACTGTGATATCCAGTTCACATTCAAGTGAACTAATGTTTATAGAACGTTGTGTAAGGTTAATTTAGGTTGGAAGAGTCCTTGTAATGTCATCTGGTCCAGAGATCAAAGATGAGCACTCCAAGCAGTTACTAATATATCCCTATACTAGCAAATAAAATGGGACAATGTCTTGGTGACGCCTCCTCACCCTACAGTGGGGGGGTCTCCTTAGCTACGTTCCATCTGTGGAACTGAAATCCCTTTGGGACTGAACAGAGCTTTCTCTATGAAAAACACCATTTTTCTGTAGGATCTGGATTTATTTCTTCTGGCCGTGCTGAGTCAGAGCTCTCTGCCTTTGTCTGCCTTCCCATGAAGGTGGCATTTCTTGTGGCATTCTGACATCCAGGTGCTAGTGAACAGTCCCATCACTTCATTATACATTTTGATTCCTTGGCAGCACCTCCTCTAGGATTATACCCTGTATTCTCCTATAAGTGGTGTGACATTTCTGTTGAATCCAGGGAATTGATTCTTTTGTGCCTTCCACATGGTTCAGACAGGCCTTGTCTTTCTGTCAGCACAGGATTAAGCTCATCAGATGTTCTTCATAGCTGTTTATGTTAGTTTCTTTGAGATCCACAGATTTAAGAATCTTCATGCAAACACTACCCATTCAAAACTGGCTCTGCTGGACCTGTTATGAGACCACTGGGTAGACTGCCTTTGGCAGTGCGTTCCCTCAGATCCCAAGCTGCCTCAGCAATTCTGCAGAGGCACATCTTAGTCTCCCTTAGTGGAGCCACCAGCAGAGCTTGGGATCTGGGTGACTGCACTCCCAGTGCCGCTTATGGCGCAGCCCATGGCACTTCGCTCGCACTCTCAGAGAAGTTGCAGAGGGTCCCTGAGGATGGGGCCTGTGCCGCAGGCAGGCGGCACCTGTACAAGTACCTGGGACTGCAGGTTATCGCCAAGTGACACAGGGAGATGGAGTCTCTCATAGTGTGAATGCATGTGGGCCTGCAACACATGCATTCACCCAAAAACAAAAAGATTGCTGGTCAGTGACTGTTTTTTCAACATGTGTAGCCCATGTACGCGTCCCCCTCCTAGCCTCCTTCTCCCCTCCTCAGAATGTCCTCAAGGACCCTGTAGTTCGGGGTTTAGAGAGCACAAGGGCCGCTGAGCGTCAGCTGCCTGATGTGCCCAGAAATGAGGGAAGGAGACATGGCCCCTGTGGTTTCTGCTAGTGCCAACAAGCCCTTTGCCTGGAGAGGCAATGCCCCAGGCACATCCGTGCAGCAGTTCTTGGAGAGCTGCAGGTGCTGGCAAGTAGCCTTGTATTCAGTTGCTGAAAGCGCTCAGAGAAAGAGTGCCCTGTGAAGGGATCTACCTGAATGCCTGGTCTCTCAGATCAAGGTGGCTTTAGACTAAGAAATGGGCGGTGATGACTGGGACAGGCTAAGTAATCTGCTTGCTGGTTTTAGTTTAGGAAGAAGAAAATCGGATGGATGTTGACATATCTTTGCCTAAAGGAACACAGGAAAGCCAGCAAGTGGACAGATGAAAGCAACAGTAAAATAGATAGTATATTTTAAGAGGAAAGTGTGTTTTCTCTGCCTGTGAAACTGATGGTGGGCAGTAAGATAAAATTGAGATATTTGGAATACAAATGCCAGGCTCCTGAGCATAGGCAGGAAGACGCTAAACCAGCTGATTCAGTAAGTGTAGTAGCTGTTTTGAGTGAGACCATGGCAGAGTAGCACGTGTGCTCTAAGGAAAGATAGAATTAAAGGTTAAAGCTGAGGGTTGGAGTTGGATGGGATGCACAGGCTACAAATAAACAAAGACAGCACTAAAACACACACCTTTAAATTGCTTTGAAAAAGGATGATGTAAGATACTCTGTTAATTTGAGTGAAGTCTAGGGTTTTTTTGATTAAGAAGAAAAATGTAGTGAAGTAAATGGAATTGACTGTCTTCAGTGAGTTAAAAAAGAGTTGGCATTTTAAGTCAATATTTTAAATCAAAGCTACAAAAGCTGTCTCAAACTTGTCTTCTCGGCAGCAGAGAGAACTTGCAGATAGGGAATCCAGATATGATCATCTAAAAGAGGCTACGGGGAATAAGCAAAGGTCTCATAAAGAACAGAGACTAGGATTCATCTGCAAGGAAATCTATGTCGGGGGGATCTGAAATCATAAAGATAAAATGAGATTTGCCCGAAACTCGGCAGAGTTAAACCTTGGAGAGTTTTAAAAGGAATAATAGATTCTTCAATTGTATGGGTAAAAGAATAAGGAAAGAAGATGTAGGGCTGCTAAGCAGTGAGAGTGCGATAAGATCAAAGCTAACTAGCTATAGCTGTGAATCTACCTGAACGCTGCCTGAGTGTCAAAATGGGTGATGATGCTGGATGGATAGGCAAAGGCAGGATCATTGCTTTAGTTCGGGAGAACAAATCATATCAAAACTCTGAAAAAAGACGGGAAACCACTGATACAATAGCAAAGATTTCAAATGAGGTAACAATTAATCTTACGTCTAAGGCAAGGACAAGCACTCTGGGCAACCACAGATCTGTCACTCTGACTTCACTGCTGCAAAAGTCTTTAAAACAGATTTTGAGGGAAGGGAGGAAAGATATGAAGGAAGTTAAGAAAAGAGTTAAAAATAGAACATTGTTTATCCAGAGGTGGATTGTCCCAGACTTGCTGTGTTTTTGTGCTAAGATGATTGATTGTGTTGACTCAGGAAATGTGATTGTTACAGCTTATTTGGGTTTCAAGACAGTGCTTAACAGAGTATCGTGTGGGAAATTATTAGTAAAGCTGGAGGAAAAGTGGGGGAGCACTAGAAATTTGGCACGTGTCACTAGTTGATAAATGAGAGATGGTATTGGTGGGTTGGATGGTATTGGTGGGACACATGTTGAGATTAAAAGGAAGAAGTTGGATGAGTGATTGAATCTCAAGACCAAACTTTCACTTATTGATTGTTTTCACTAATAGCTATGACAAAGAGAAAACTGAAATGTGCTGCTGATGTTTCCTTGTGAGGTGGTATAAGATGAGAATATTTTACTGAAAGAACTAGGTGAGCTGGTGTAATAGAAATAGGATGAAATTCGGCGGGATAAAATGCAGCATCTTGCACTTTACAGAATCACAGAATCACAGAATGGTTGAGGTTGGAAGGGACCTCTGGGGATCATCTAGTCCAACCTCCCTGCTCCCGCAGGGTCCTCTAGAGCATCTTTCCCAGGATCGTGTCCAGGCGGGTTCTGAATATCTCCAGGGAAGGAGACTCCGCAACCTCTCTGGGCAACCTGTTCCAATGCTCTGTCACCCTCACAAGAAAAGGAAGAAGTTTTTCCTCATGTTCAGACAGCTTCCTGTGTTTCAGTTTGTTCCCGTTGCCTCTTCTCTGTGGTGCCAAGTGACAGGACAAGAGGCTGGCCTCATCCTCTCGACACCCCCGCTTCAGACGCTTGTAGACACATTACTGAGAAGATTTTCTTTTACAAGCTAACGTTTTACTTGCTGAAACAACAAAGAGAGTTGGGTATATCAGTGGTTCAAAAGGTGACTGTAACTTGTATAATATGTCTGTGAACAAGATGGACCTGAGCCTAGGATGCATCATGCAAGGCATGTGCTGTATGGAGGAAAACAGCAATGTTATTGTACAAGAAACTATTAACATAGCATCTGAAATGCAGTGTCGTTCTGATCACTGTCTTCAGGAAGCTGGATTCACCCTGGTCTCATTCTGCCTCGCCTACATGCACTTGTTGTTTGGAATTGTGCCGTTCTGGTGAGAGAAATTCAGAATCTAGACAACCTTTGTGTGGTCAGAAAAGAGACTAAAGCCTTGAGCATGGGTCCCCTTGTGGGAAGGGAATTGAGTAGCAGCTTTTAGGGCTTGGGCTCTGTACATGCTGAACTTACACACAGTTTTCATTAATATCCTTAGAGGCTATTCACAGTATATGAAAGTAAATGAGTATTAATTTTCCAGGATGTAACTTGTTAATTGTTGGACAACTTTCTGCTGAAGTTGACACTGGACTGTCTATGCCTTGCCTTTGAACACAACTCATCTCACTTTGGGTTAATTATAGAGTAGTCCCAAGTCTGTGGTCTGGGGAAATGATGGGAGAAGGACCTGCAATTCTGAATAAAATTGCTGAGGAACATTTACTCGCTGTAGGTAAGACACAGTGCTTGCAACCTGTCCCAAACAGACAGCTATTTTAAAATGTGCATTTACTGATGCTGTCTTGAAATGTGCCAGGCCCATGTGAGTCCGTGTGTGTGTCCGATTTGGGATCATTTGACCTTGAGCTATAGTCTTTCTCTCTCTCTCTCTCTCTCTCTCTCCCCTCTGCCACACACCCCTTTGCATTTTTTCAAAATCAACACATTCTTGCACCTTTTGTGGTAAATCTTGACTCTGTGCCTCCACCTAATTTCAGTAGTGAAACCTAACTCACCTACTATATTGAGCTCACTGATCTTTCAGGAAACGACACTCAAGAAATTGAAGGGCAAGTTTGGTTTTGTGAAACAGAATGTGCCAAATACTTGAGATGCATATGTGCAAGCAGCCTGTTGTCACAGAAACTTGTACACGGACTGAGAGAAGGTGTGATAACTGAGCATAAGCTCCCCATATCCTGCAAGCCTGGAACCTGGCCTTGGTAGAAATCCAAGGCTGTTTGGTATCACCTTGCTACTATTTGCCTCTCTCAAGTTTTGTTTGTGTGGGGGAGGGGGTTGTACCCTCTATCCTTCCTAGGAAACATTCCCTACTAATTATCAGTTTCTGTGCGCAAATCTGGTTAAGTGGAGAGAAATGTAAGGGAGGCTCTTTGCAAATTTAATTAGGCTATATCTGAACTAGTGGGCTGCGGGGCCCTTACAAACCTACTGGGTCTGGGATTTTTCTCATGCAGCTTCCTGACCCTTTGTGGACATGTATCTATCTTCTCCCTCCGTTGTCCTTGAATTGCAGGGGAGATAAAGCAGATGGGAGACTTGAGGTGCTCTGAGGATGCCTTGGTGAGACAGTTAGGGGACCAGGAGGTGAGTGCACAATACACTGCTCTTCAGGACAAATGTCCTGTAAGAACGACCAGGCCTTCGGTGTTAGGAAAAGCAGAGATATAGCTGGAGAAATCTTCTCGGAAATCTTCTGTCACAGAGCAGAGGCTGTGATTTAGGTTGCAAAGTAAGCACATGTTATGTGGGGCAGTGACTGAGTAAGAGCTATGGCTAATCCTGGGTATGTAATAACCACAGCGGGAGTATCTTCGTTATCAGATTGTTCACTTTCTATCTCCCTTTGATTCCTTCAAAAGGATGCGACTAGCCAGTAATGAACCAGGTGTGTTTTGCGTGGCCTAGAAGAACAGAAATCTTTATTCTTAGTGGTGATTGTCTAGCTGTTTGTTTGCGTGAAGATTTTTCCGTTTTCCATCATCATAGCATTTCAACTACTATTACATGAAACTGTGTTAACCAAGTTCCTAGTGCACTTAATAGTCTTTGACATTTCTTATTTTTTATAGAAAAAGAAAAAAAAACATTAAAGGTGGAGAGGGTCTTTTGTTTTTGGTTCTCCTCTAATGGAGGGGAATGTTTTTGGTTGGTTATTTGGTATTTGGAGGTAGCAGTGGAGGCAGCAGAACTGTGGTGACTATTGTGGAAAGACATTTGAAGAAAGAACTTGAACCATCTTTTTGCTCAAGAATTGATTTTCTCTTCTTATGTAGGAAATGTTTTAAAATCCTGATAACAGTTGTTGCATCCCTCAAATTATTTACAAGTTAGATAGTGAGAACATCTTGTCAGCTGAGCCTATCCCATTGCTGTCTTTCCTAGTGGTTAGGACAGATACTAGCAGATACTAGAAGAGCAGATGATATAATAAGGGGATTAAGAAGATGGTTAGAGTCACTGTATTCCTGAGTCATCCATTCCTGCTGTGGTTTTTGAGAGACAGAAGTATTTTCCAGCCTTGTTGCATCAAAGACAGCAGAGCAAATCATCACTAAGGATCATGAAGTGTTTGTATGCATGTTTGGCCCTTAGTGCCAAAAGAGCAGTTCTGTGTTGTGACTCGGTCTGAATCCGGATTGCGTGTTCTCCAGAGCACGATCTGCGTCTACGTTGTGTTGTACTGGAGAGCACGGGTAGTTCTTCCCTGCTGTTTGGGCTCCGGACAGTAAGTTGCAGGAGTCATTGGCTGTTTCTTTTGGTAGAGGGCACTGTTGTTCTTCACTGTGTTTGACATCAACCTCAGGTGATGCAATGCGTAGGTTTCAGAGGAGGAGGACTGTGGAGGATGTTGGTACCTTAATGAAATACAGCTCTCTAATTTCCTTCAGTGAGTTGATTGGCTTCCTCCTGGATGTCTGCACCAGCCTTTGGGGAGGTCTGCTTGTTTTGTTTTGCTTTCCCTTGCGTAACTTTTATTTCAGTGCATCCTGCATGGGAAGGGACAAGACATCTATTCCACCTTCTCTCTTATGTGTGTGTGGGGGCGGGGGGTTGTTCTAGTGGATTTTTTTGTACATTATGGAGTCTGGCTTGACTCATGGACATTCTCTTTTGGGGATCTTTATGCTAAAGTGACGTTGGGGTGGTACTGAACCTATCTCGGGGATAGAACTCACCCACAGTGAAAGTGTGGATAGTGTAGAGTGAATGATACCGAACTGTAGTCCTGCAGCTGAGATCCTGTTGCCATTGGTGTCTCCTGTGGCCATTTGTATGGGTTGAGTCTCATGGATTTGGTTGTAGCGATTGCCAGATGGCACCCACATAGTTTGTTGTAATAGACAGCCTGATTTATCAGTCATGTGGATAGTGGCACATGCTTTTAACAAATATCTTTTTTAAGAAGGGCTGCGCTAGGAGAGGAATTATGGAGAGCAGAAGGAGAAATGAAAAAAATTGTCTTAGCTAAACTTCCAACATTGAGGCTTAAAATGAAAAGCCCTGCATGAATATTGAGTGCTTAGTGTGTACACTGCGTGTGTTCTTAGGGTTTTGTTTGAGAGAGTGTCTGTATAAGGGAAGGACCTCCTGGAGAAGTGCCTACCTCGAAGTAATGTGTTGGGAGTCTCAAAGCAGTGCAAGTATAGCCTCAAAAATTAGAGAACAGTCCATCAGTGAGGCTCTGTGGGAAGATACTTGTTTTACTTTTCTAGCTCTTCGCTATGAAGTTGCAAAATGATCATCAAAAAGATGGGCATGCAAATGCTTTACTGCAGTCAAGTCGGGAGTGAATTTTCCACCTCAGCACTCTGTGACAAGTGCCTATGTGTGTGCCTGGTGAGGAATTAAAACCCTTACTCATAAAGGTTACCATGTGACAGCTGTCACACAGGTTGCAGCTGTGGAACAGCTAAAGTGCTGTAAATTGCCCTGCTGTAACTTTCCTGTGTTTCACCTTCTGACTTTAAGTCTTCTCCTTTAGTCTGTACAGGTAGTGTTACCTGGAAAAAAACTTCTGTATGAACCTTTTCTGCTTGGCCTGCAGGCTGGCTTGTCATCGTGCATGAACCAGCAGCTACTCAGCCTGCGCTCAGGGCTCAGTCTTTGCCCAGAGGGTAAACAGGGAAGACAAAGTGCAGGGCTTGGGATAGGAGGAGCAAGGGAAGCAGGGGAGCAGAAGCATGGAACACCCGTCGTGGACTTACTATGGGCAAGTCATGCCTCACATAACTTGATTGTCTTCCACATTGAGGTGGCTGGCTGTGTGAATAAGGAGAGACCAGTGGACGTCATATATCTTGATTTTTATCAGGACTTCTGACAGTCTCCTATAGTATCCTTACAGCCAGATTAGTAAGTTTGGAGAGGGGGATGATAGGGTAGGTGGAAAATTGGCTGGACTGCTGGGCTTAAAGGCCGATGATCAGCAAGACAGAGTCCAACTGGCAGCCAGTTGCCAGTAGTGTCCCTCAGGGATCAATACTGGGACCAGTACCATTTAATGTCTTCATTAATGACCTGAATGATGGTATGGAGTTCACTTTCAGCAAGTTTGCAGACGATGCCAAACTTGAGGAGCGGCTGCCCCCCCCTGCAGGAGGGCAGGGCTGCTATTCAGAAGGACCTCCACAAGCTGGAGAAATGGGCCAACAGGAGCCTCATGGGAGTTCAGCAAAGGAAAATGCCAAGTCCTGCCTCTGGACTGGAATAACCCTGTGCAGCAGGACAGCCTGGGAAAGACTGGCCAGAAAAACTTCTTTACTGTCAGGGTGACTGAGCACTGGCACAGGTTGCCCAGAGGGGTAGTGGAGTCTCCTTCGCTGGAGATACTCAAAACCCGCCTGGATGCGATCCTGGGAAATATGCTCCAGAGGACCCTGCTGGAGCAGGTAGGTTGGACTAGCTGATCTCCAGAGGTCCCTTCCAACCTTGGCCATTCTGTGATTCTGAGTGATTCTGTGAAAACTGCTTTGCAGGAAAGTCTGGGGGGCCCAGGCTGCGCTGGTGTGAGTGCAGCCAACAGAGTGTGGGCAGGGACTGCTCACCTCCAGCCGGCACCACCAAGATCCCTCCGGACACCGGTCCAGCGTGGGGCTCCCAGGCCCAGACGGGCACTGCAACGCTGGGGCTGGTGCCGGGGGCTACTAAGGCGGCCGGGGCTGGAGCGCGGCGGGAGGGGAGGAGGCGAGAGCGGGGTCGGTTCGGCCTGGGGGACGGATGGCGACGGGGAGACCCGAACGCGGTCGGCAGCCGCCTCGTGGGAGCGGGCAGCGACGGTGCAGCGGGCGCTTCCTGGCGGTGCAAGTGACGGGATGAGGGGCAATGGGCACAAGGCGCTACAAGGGACGTTTTGACTCAAAATAAGGAAAAGTTTTGTGTGTGTGTGGTGTGGTTTTTTTGTTAACCCTGAGGATGGTCTAACACTGGAATGTGGTCCCAGAAAGTCTGTGGGATCTCTGTCCTTTGAAGTGTTTAGCAGTTGACTGGACATAATCCTGAGCATTTAATTAGCCCTACTCTGAATTGATTTAATTTGCCTCATTCTGAGCAAGGGGTATGACTAGAAATCTCCAGAGGTCCCTTCCAACCTACATGATCCTATGTTTGTATGAAAAGGTCCTGGTAGTGAGGGTTAAAGTGCAGGAAAAGGAGCTTGAGGATGTATGTGGGGTAACTGGAAATACTGCTGAGGTATGAGATAGTGGGATGGGAAGATGAATTAGTAGGACAGAAGACATGTTCCTAGGAAACGCGTGTCTCATCTGGCTGCCTTCAGAACTTGTTTCGATATGTAGACTACTCATTTATTTCAATTAAAGCAATGTTACTGGTAGTCATATTGACTGCTTTGCATGTACACGTTACCTTGTCCCTCATCTGCCACCTGGATGTTGTTGGGTCCAGAAATGTTTCCTTTGAGGGGTTTGGAAAGCACTAGGTGTAACTTGAAATGCTTAGACTCAATTGCTTCAGGATAAAACTTTTCCAAGCAGAGGGGGCTACCATCAGTTCTTTAGATCAAAGTTTTTTTTTGTTTGTTTGTTTTTGTTTTTTTCAGTAAGAAGTTAGAAATTGAATAACCTGATACTTCACACTCAAGTGAATAAAAACACATTTTTAATTAAATTCTAACCCCTACTCAGGAGAAGTGACAGGAAGTGGTAAACTGCAATAGTGGGACATGTGCGCGGACCAGTGTAGTTTTCAAGGATGCAGGGGACATCGGGAGCCAGCTGTCTTGCAGACCGTAAGAAGTGCAGAAGCTGTGGAGGCTAGAACAGGAGTATCCCAGTAGTTGGTATGGGTAAACTTTACAAAGGGGAATTTACTGTGTGGAGGAGTGGTGGTGAGAATAGATCTGCACATTGAAATTGTTTGCTTGTTCATTGGTGCTTTACCATTGTAAAAGAAATACATCTGCTGTTAACGTGTTCTGTAGGTTGGAGAGAGATCATTTGGCCTGTTCATAAGGTGACTGTTTCCTGGTAGGATGGCAAATGAGAGTTTCCTCATGTATAGCTAGGAAGCTTGTGTTCAGCTTTTCGTAGCTGACTGGTGTCTCAGCTGGCATTGCGCATGCAGCACATGAACATGCGGGAGCATGTGCAGAAGAGGCTGAAGACCTGATAACAAGAGCAGCTGTAGATTGTGGAGCATTGATTGACAAGGCCCGGCCAGCTGCCGCTGAAAAAGCGTGCAAATTAAAACCATCTTCTAACAGCTCAGATAACCTCCCATCTCCCTGCAGGCTTGGTGCTCTGTCCAGAATTCCAAGCAGGGCTGTTCTACCCCGCAGCGTGCGTTGTGTGCCGTAGACAACGTGGGAATGAGACCTCGAGCTACTTCATCCAGCATTTTAAAAATCTTCTTAATTTCCTCTTCCCTCTTCTGACTTTCTTCCAAGCCCGATCCTGCCTCCACTGTCTTGCTGCTTAGGTTAAGCTTCCTGTCTGGCTGTGCTGCCTTTAACCTTGATTTTCTTTGTTACTCAGAACTTTGTTCCTCTCTTTAATTAATCTGCCGCTCTGCTGGGGGCCTCCTCTTGCGGTCAGGAATAAAGGTCAATGTTATGAATGTCCTGCCGTGCAGTGTAGATTTTAAAGGTAAGATCTAACAGATCTGCCAGTATCCTTATAACCACTTCTTTTACTGTTTCTCCCCTCTGAGTTGGAATTTACTATTTTGAGACAAGATTTTTTTTCAGATCCACTTTTACCTTAACACATCTCAGATCAGTACACTTCACATTTGTGTTGGCGAGTGGTCACATCAATATGTGTATATATAATGAGTAGTTTAGTGATGAAATGTAGGTATTAACAAATGTTCTAGTCGTGAACTGAACAGTCAAATACATTCCTTAAAGTGATAGCTATAAACACAACTGAGGTCAAGCTGGTATATCGAGGAACAATACACAGAATCACAGAATGGTTGAGGTTGGAAGGGACCTTTAGACAACGTCTGATACCAAGATTTCCTTTTTCAGTTACTTATAAACCTCTTATGCTTTAGCACTCCTTTGTCATGCTTGCAGTATGTCTCCAAGGAGTGTAGATGTAGATGTTTTAGAGCACTCTTAGACAGACGTTTGCATTGTTCAGACTGCAAAGGAATTTGAATTATAAAAAAGCAACTTTTTGCAGTGGTTTCTCTTGGGCTGATTTGTTCAGGCTTATAAAAGAAAAAGTTCTGTAGCGTTACATAGTTAAAGCATAGCTATTTGGCCTCCCACAGAAAGAATTCGGACTTAGTAGTTATTCATTGACATTACAGAACATAAAGAGCAAGAGAATCTCTGGAATGAAGACTTTATCACTGCTGCTGCTTGTGCGTTGTAGCCTGTGAGGAAAGGAAATGTTGTCTGTAGACAGTCTAAATGGCAATAATAATTCTGAATTCTGCATGTTTTGTTTCAACAAAGCACTAACCTCTACGTGGTGGACTTAGATTTATCTATCCCTTATTCTAGAATTTTTGAAAGAAGTCAGTCCTTGTTGTCGTTCGGAGCTTGACCACTATCTCTTTGATTTTTCAGCTTTGTAAGTTTTCTGCTATGACTGTTGGCATTATATAAGTTACAGTAGTTAGCATCTTCTGTTCGCTTTTGGTTCAGGCTGTTTTGTGTGTTGTTCGTTTAAAGGGGACTATATTTGATATTAACTCAGGTGATAAGTTAGAATTTCTGCCTTTTAAAGGAATTTCACTTAATGTTTTGAAGCTATCTTTATTAGTTGCTAATATCTTCCAACTTTTTTTGTACTTTGCACTTTCCATTGTTTCTATAGTTCAGCAGTCTTAAACTAATAGAAATCCTTTCTGTCTATAGTTCTATTTTTTTCAGTTAACTTTCTTATCTTTTAGACCTTGCAACAAATGTATGTCTAATTTATGAAGGTAAGATTTCATATACCAGAACTACAACAGAACACCTTTTAATGAAGGGTTGTAGCTAGATTATAAATGTCATTGCACCAAGCTTATAGGCCTAACTTCTCCCAGCAGTCTCTGTCGCGTGAAGAATAGAATCAAGCCATAATCAACTTTTAAATAAACCTTGGGTTAGGTAAGTGTGAGCATTGTCCCACAAGACTCATGAGCGTAACGCACTTCTAGCATGAGGACTGGAGCACTCAACTGGGAAGGGCTGAGTGGGATTCTTGGGATTCTTTTCCCCGTTTCCAAGAGTATTTACTACATTTACCTTAGGCTTTGGATAAGGATGTGGAATCAGCTGCAGGAGCTTGCATCATACCCCTGTTTCTGCCTCTGCTGAGTGACGCTGCCGTTGCAGTGGAGCCAGACTCTGCATGTGCTGTCTCCATCGCCTTTGGCTCTTGTTCCTGGCAGCACAGTGCGCAGCTTCAGCGGCAGAGCTTGGGGGGGCCTTTACTCGAAATATCCATAAGACTGTTCTGTGCGCATTTGCTTTTAGGATGGCAGAGCTGCACCTTCTTTCTGTCTGTCTGTCCATCTCTCTCCCCAGCTGAAGAGGGGCTAGGTGGGGTACAACATTTCTAGTTCATGGGCAGCTTCTCTTGCCTGCTGTGCGGAGTCGCTCACATACTTGAAGGTACAGGCCTTGCTCTTAATTAGGTGCCTATCCTCAGAGATGGCTGGGCAGTCTGAATCCCAAAGGGGTATATCCAAAAAAGTCCTGGAAGTTTGCTCCAAGAAGCTCTTTTTGTGCCAGGGCAGCTCAAGTCCTCATTTAAGGGGTGTGAGTTATCCTTTGGAGGCCTCCAGCAGGGCTTGTCTCACCACTAACTGCACAGAGAACTTGGGTGGTATGGATGGCCCTGCTGGGGCCAGGAATCTCACTGTTAAGTGCGGAGCACTGATTAAAGTTAGGCATCTCTTTAGGCAACCTGGATGTGCTCTGTAACTTCATTAACTGGTTTGTGACATGTACTCAGGAGGTAAAACATGATATAGCGATGCTGTTATGTTCCAGCTGACCCATTTGAGTAATATCAAAATGAGCAATCTAATCAAGTTATTAATTAATCAAGTTCCTAAAGGCTTTTACATGTTCCTGAAGTTCAGTGTCAGTCTTGCGTGCCTTAACTATAAGATTCTTCCCTGGTCGTGCTTTAAAAATTTTGCGTTTGCTTAGCTTTCTTCCAGCGTTCAGTTACTTCCTCAGTGTTCCAAGGCTTACTGAAAATGTTTGTATTCAGAGAGAGCATCAGTGAGCTCTTCAAGGGTCTAGTGAAGAACTCTTGTCCAGAACTGCTAATTTTAAGGTACTCACCTGCAGCCGTTGTTTAGCATCTTCTGGGATCACTACTAGAGGGAAAGCTACGCGATGACTATGCGTCATCTTTTCAGGTATGAGGAAAAGAACAAATACTGCTTAATAAGTTTGGCCTTAGCTGCATTATTTCCGCATTAGTATAATAGACCAGTACCACTGCCAGGATGTAAGGATGAGCAAGTCTGTATATTTTGTTGTTTTTTGTTTTTTGTTTGTTTTTAATCATGCGGATTAGTGGATGCTAGAATAAAGAAAAGAAGAAAAGAACTGTGCATCATTTTATTGACTTTTCCTCGTTTTCAAACCTTTGTAGGGGGAAGTGCACTAGATGTCCTACAAGTCTTTGAAGAAGTCAATAAGCATTAGGACAAAGGTTGATATATTGTACCTGGGCTTTCAAAAAGCTGTTTCAAAAAGTAGCCTTCTCAAAGGCTACTTTTAATTAACTGAAAGATTAGAAACAAAAGATGGAAGTAAACAGGCAGGTTCTACAGCAGATGGACAGTGCCAGTGGTGGGCCACAGGATGGTTTCCAGATGAGGAGAGACTGAATAGACAGAGGAAAGTGTGGGAAGATTGTCAGGAGAACATAATAGCCTGAAATACCCAAGGTATGTAGAAGCTGAATGGTCACTTCTTGTTTCTTTTAACATGAGAATTAAGGAATGGTCAATGAAACAAGGCAGCGAGCTTAACCCAACAAAATGAAGTATTTCCACATAATGCATAGTTGTGGAACTCATTGCCACAGTAAGCTGTGGAGATTAAAGGCTCCCAAAGGAGGTTAGATAAATTCATGGAGGTTGTGTTTGTTAGGTTTAATAAAATAGTGATTTTTTGATACTCTCAGGGAATAAATGAAGTCTTTGCTAGCACACTGTTCCTCTCTGTTCAGAGCATCTACCCGGCCCTCTGCACTGACCACTGCTCTTTGTCAATATGCAAAGCCTCCCAGATGCAAGCCTCTCTTTCTTGGCAGTCCTGTAAGTCACCATGGGGCAAGAGAGAGCTCCGCTCTTTGCCAGTCCAGTGGCATACAGTGGGTCTGGTGCCAAGGACTAAGCCAAACAACAAAGACCATAACTATTGCAGGTCCATATCAGCACCCTG
The DNA here is from genome assembly GCF_040807025.1 of Struthio camelus. Taxonomy (NCBI): domain Eukaryota; kingdom Metazoa; phylum Chordata; class Aves; order Struthioniformes; family Struthionidae; genus Struthio; species Struthio camelus. Next base: position 497,729 of record NC_090942.1, read on the forward strand.
AGTGAGGAGACCTGATGAAAGCTCTCCATGGACTCCTCTCTGCAGGTGTAGCATGTTCTTGGCACCAAACACGCAATGAATCAGCAACACGTTATTTCTCATTTTCAGGCTTAAGGCTCCTTCCCCACCCACTCTTCATCTTACTGGCCAAGTTGGAGACTGCCATATCAGTACTTTTGTTTCTTATTGCTGAATCTTAAAGTAATGGCCAGGAATTTGGCTAAGCCTGAGGTGGAAGTGACTATAACAGTGCCTTTTGAATCCTCAACTGTCATGCTTACACTTATAACTCAAGGACCTGTGTCTGTCCATTGCTCTCCATAGCTCCTCTTACAGAGTCAGTGTGATGCAGCTATCCTCCTTCTGCAGTGGAAGCAGTGTAATGTTTGAGGATCACCAGAGAGAAATGTAAATGACTCTCTCCAGACTTGCTGTAGTTCTAATTCCTGCACTACTGGCAGTGCAACCATTCTCAACGGCCCAGTGTGTACCTACATCACCGGAATCTCCATTCTCCACAGATGGTACAAAGTACCAGCTTGATTGGGCTGACAGTGGGTCTTGGCTTGGCAATCGTCCTCATAGGCAAGCTCAGGAAGCGCGGCCTGGATGAGTGGACAGTGAAGGGGATTGAGAACTGGCTGGATGGCAGAGCTGAGAGGGTTGTGATCAGTGATGCAAAGTCTAGTTGGAGGCCTGTAGCTAGCGGTGTCCTGCAGGGGTCAATACTGGGTCCAGTATTTTAACTCATTCGTCAGTGACCTGGATGAAGGGACAGAGTGCCTCCTCAGCAGGGTTGCTGATGACACAAAATGGGGAGGAGTGGCTGATACCCCAGAGGGCTGTGCCACCATTCAGAGGGAACCCGGACAGGCTGGAGAGATGGGCAGAGGGGAGCCTCGTGAAGCTAAGCACAGGCGAGTGCAGGGTCCTGCCCCTAGGAAGCAATAACCCCAGGCCCCAGGACAGGCTGGGGGCTGGCCTGCTGGAGAGCAGCTCTGCGGAGAGGGGCCTGGGAGTCCTGGCGGACAACAAGTCGACCACAAGCCAGCGACGTGCCCTTGTGGCCAAGAAGGCCAATGGCATCCTGGGCTGCATTAGGAAGAGCATTGCCAGCAGGTCGAGGGAGGTGACCCTGCCCCTCTCCTCAGCCCTGGGGAGGCCTCACGTGGAGTGCTGGGTCCAGTTCTGGGCTCCCTCCCCAGTGCAGGAGAGACATGGAGCTCCTGGAGCGAGTCCAGTGGAGGGCTACTGAGATGATGAAGGGACTGGAGCATCTTTCACATGAGGAAAGACCGAGAGAACTGGGACTGACAGAGCTGGGACTCCAGAGCAGCCTGGAGAAGAGAAGGCTGAGAGGGGATCTGACCAACGTGTACAAGTATCTGAAGGGAGGATGTCGAGAGGATGGGGCCAGACTCTTCCCCGTGGTGCCCAGCGATAGGACAAGAGGCAACGGGCACAAACTGAAGCACATGAAACTGAAACGTGTCCTCTGAACATGAGGAAAAACTTCTTTCCTGGGAGGGTGACAGAGCACTGGCACAGGCTGCCCAGAGAGGTTGTGGAGTGTCCATCCTTGGAGATGTTCAAAAGCTGTCTGGACGTGATCCTGTGCAATGTGCTCTAGAGGACCCTGCTTGAGGAGGGGGGTTGGACTAGATGATCTGCAGAGGTCCCTTCCAACCTCAACTGTTCTGTGATTCTGTGAGCATATGTGCTCTTGGATGCCTGTCGCCATATAGCTTCTATTAAAGTGACCCTATCTGTCAGTGAGGTCATTATGGACCCTGCTAAGGCCATCTGGTATTTTCGTATCCCTGCTAAAACCTGCAGTTCTAAAAATAGGCACAGTACCAGATTATGAAAAAGGACTTGGATTTCCCATCACTACCTTACTTTCTGTCTCAGATGATCCTGACTACCACTTAAAGGCCTAGTTAGGCTGGGCCCTAAGGTCCTGGACCCAGAAAAATTAGATGCTTTGGGCAAAAAACATGCTTTTGATGTGTTCTAATTTTTTCATTCTGTCAGATGACCAGACACTCTTCATTTATATGTATGACACCCCTGAATGGCCTAGCTATGTCTGTATTTGCATATTCTGTGAACTTGGGAAAGGACATCACAGACTTTAGTTAAGGTCCAATTCATAGGCAGAATTTCTGTGCAGGCTGCACTGAGTGTTGTGGCCACGAAGGCCACAGGCCTGGCCATTATCATATCTTCTGTGGGATCCTTTTGACTCTGGAGCTCTGATCCTGCTAGCAATATGCAATTTTCAGTGGGACTGTTACACTCTGTCATTTTCATGCCAAGGAGAGAGGCAAAACTACATTCATCCAAGCACTACAGGGCTGTCTTGAGACTTTGAAATCTTTAAATCCAGTGAGTTTAAAGTCAGCATGAGGTATTTTAAGGGGAGCTGGGTCATCTGTGTGAAAGGTTTCTGCAGAGAGCTTTCCTTGAAGGCAAGGGGACATTGACTCTGTCTGGAGAGGGCAAGGATGAGAAGCGTAAATATGACCAAAGTGCTATCATCCAATAAGAGTTTAAACAGCTGGCAAGCACTGGGATGGCCATGTACACTTGACATAAAAGGTTCCAGTGAAGATTCAGTGCTGTAAAATGGAGATCTTGCTTCCTCTGGAGGGGCCCTACTACTGAAGACAGCCTCAGCGTTTGTCATACTTTGCTCTCAAACTGTGGTGTGTGTTTCCCCTGCTCGGACTAGAAGACTGCTCCAGGATTTCACTGTGCTGTTGATCAGTGATATTTTTGTTTTCTGGTATGCGACCATTCATGATCTTGTGCCAACGCTGTTCTATAAAATAAGTTTGTTCTGTGTTGTAACAGAGAATATGACCGTGTTGCACAAGCTGAAGAGAAAGCCATTTGTGTTAACGTCCCATTTGGACTGAGTATGTGGCCAGTTCTTTCTCTGCATCATTTGATAGGCTGCATTTTGTGGAAGTCTGTACCTAGTACTTCAAAAGTTAATGAAACCAAAGTATTGCAGATATTCTCTAGTTGTACCTTACTATACTATTTAGCTAGAAAAATACCAATATTTTGTCTTAAGAGCAATTTTTAAACTGGAAAGGAATGGGAAAATGATTCTTTCCCATGGTTACAAAAACATAGCATTTTTAATCTGACAAAGACTTCTTGCAAAAGACAGTGAATGACAATTTTTATTAAGTATATGTAATCTCTCTGTATTTTCATACAACTAACATGGATAAATGCCACTGAAAGAAGAAAGAGCAAAGACTTCAAAGACAAATATGTAGGAGATTTTAACAGTTAATTTTTAGCAAATGGTAAAGCGAGGGTTTATAAAACCCGCATATTAGGGCTTTATAAAATGTAGTGAAAAATCCAATAAAACAAACTGATCCTTGAGAATTTCCTTAGATTAGAATAAGGAGTGAAAAATCTGTGAAAGCTATTATAAGTATCTTCTCTAGATCCTTGAACAGAAACATTTAGAATAGTAGTAAATTCCAAAAGCAAGTTATACTCACCACAGTGGTGTCCTCATCAGAGAGCGAGTTACAGGTATTTGGAGAAAAATACTTTTTAAACACATGCTTTCAGTGACTTGCTTTTTTCTCCCCCTACTTTGTATTGTATTTAATCAATCAAGAGTTGTGATCTAGCAAAATTAAAATTCCTCTATTGCTACTTATGGTGATATCAGGTGGCAGCTCGTGATATTCGTGCTTGTGACAATGAGTGCTGGCATATGCAGAACCTTAGGGCGTGTGCACTCCTTGAGTGCACGTGTTGTGCAGAGTATTGAAGGCCAAGATGGTAAAAAGTATTGAAGGCCAAGATGGTAAAAAGGATTAAGTAGTGTCAAACGCTGCTGTGTCATTTGCTAAACTTAGAGATCTAGGAAGGTGGGAAAAAAGGTGTAAATGTGTCAGTCTAAAATGTTGATGAGCTGCACCTCTGTGCAGTCCTAGTAGACATGCTGCAGCTGTGCATTATTGGGGTAGCTTATCCTGGACTCGGACTGCATATCAGTAGGAGAATAACCTTCACTGGTTCGTATTTCACCTGTGCTGTGAACCAAGGAGAAGTAGAATACTGCATGCGTGCCATGTGTTTTCACTGCACCACTGGCAGAGCTGCCTCGGAATAGCTCTGCCCAGCAGCAGTGTCTGTAGGGGCACCTCTTCCTATCTTCTGTGAATAACCTTTCCTGTCAAAACCAAATTGATATTAATATTCTCAATAAAGTGTAGCTGCCTTTCATATCTGTGAATCAAGAGTTGCTACTGTGAGCCCTGATCGGTTCCTATAAACCTGGAATCTTTCAAGGGCTGCTTCTATGCTAAACTTGGTAGTAGCTATCACAGATCCAGACGGGACATTCACTGTTGCTGTAAAAGCTGTTCACAGAATGGTTGAGTGTTGGAAGGGACCTCTGGAGATCATCTAGTCCAACCCCCCTCCTCAAGCAGGGTCCTCTAGAGCACATTGCACAGGATCACGTCCAGACAGCTTTTGAACATCTCCAAGGATGGACACTCCACAACCTCTCTGGGCAGCCTGTGCCAGTGCTCTGTCACCCTCCCAGGAAAGAAGTTTTTTCCTCATGTTCAGACAGAGCTTCCTGTGCTTCAGTTTGTGCCCATTGCCTCTTGTCCTATTGCTGGGCACCACAGAGGAGAGTCTGGCCCCATCTTCTTTACGCTATCCCTTCAAATATTTATACATATCAAGTCCCCCTGAGCCTTCTCTTCTCCAGATACAGCATCTCCAGGCTAAATGCTCCCAGCTCCCCTTCGCTGGGCTTACTCCAGTATGTCGATGTCTCTCTTGTCCTGGACCCAGCACTCCAGGTGAAGCCTCCCCAGGGCTGAGCAGAGGGGAAGGATCGCCTCCCTTGACCTGGTAATGCTCTTCCTAACACAGCCCAGGAGCCACTGGCCGCCTTTGCCATGAGGATGCATTACTGGCTCGTGATCAACTTGTCCACCAGGACTCCCAGGTCCTTCTCCACAGACCTGCTTTCCAGCAGGTCACAGAATGGCTGAATTTGGAAGGGGGCTCTGGATATTATCTAGTCCAACCCCCCTGCTCAAGTAAGGTCATCTAGAGCATGTTGCACAGGATCGCGTCCAGGTCGGCCCCAGCATGTTCTGGTGCTTCTGTTCAGTTGCACGTGATGTCACGTCTTAGTTGTCTGATGGGAAAGAATGCTTTTTACTGCCTTTCATTACATGGAGAAGCTAAAAAGTTCCATTGCAGAATGACATGGGATCAGCATTCCTTGTGCAGAACTGGCACCTCAAACAACTTGGACCTTTTTAAAGGTACTTGAAAGTAACCTCCATGAAATCAGCATTGAGATGTGGAGTGAGAAGGAGAAGGGAGAGAAGACTAATAGAAAAGACAAAAGTTGTAAGGGAGTATGGACAAAAGAGTTGCTGAGAAAGCAAAGGGGAGCCTGCCATTAGGTTGTCTTAATACACGTTCTCTCATATAGACGTTCATACATTGCTGCTCCATCAGGCTTTTGGGGTATTTTGGGGTGTGTGTTATTTTTGACATGCAGACCTTGGATTATACAAGCAAAAATACAGCCAGCTGCAGAGCAGGTAACTGTCTCCTAGCTCTTGGCCATAAATTCTCTTCACTGGATACCCCAGGTGCATGTGAGAGAGTTACCTGAGGAAAATTTCTAGCCTGGAAAATTTCTCAGACTTAAGGGGATCAGTGACAGGTTCTGCTGTCAGAGGACAGTATTAAACAGCTCTCTCCAATCAGTCGTGAATCCTCCCATGAGCTGTTAGAACTTCTGGGGCTTACGTATGTCAGAGTCTTTGATGGGTAAGAAATATGCAAGGGAAGAGCTGTAAATTTTCTTAACGGAGAATTCCAGAAAAAGCCTGGAGGTGAGACAGCCTGGATAAAAGGTACTAGTTTGAGGAATGTTGAGTATAGGTAGTGATCTGTGCACCTCTGAGATTTGGCTCTGCTGCTGAAATGAGAGTGGGGAAAATGGCCTAAAAAGCCTTTGATTTTGGAAGATAACCTGCATGCTGCTGATATTATGCACTCTTTAAGAGCACTGCATCTGCTTTGGCTTCGTTTTCATCATCATTGTGCTTAGACCTTTCTGGCTCATCACTGAGTAGGCCCTCACTGTGCATCCTGCTTTTTTGGGCCTCAGGAGTCATAGGACAGTTGTTCAGTGCAGAGGATGTGGCACCGCTAGTGAGATGTATCATAGTGGATAGTAATGTCAGAGGCTGAGGCAGAGACTGGAAATGGTTGCATTTGTCTTTTCATTGTAAACTGGCTGCCTCACGTTTCTATCTGTTCTCCTGCTAAAGCTTGTCCGTGCTGTGTCCTTCCTATAAGACCTCCAAAGTTCAGGGAGAAGAGAGGAAGAAGGAATCGCAGAAGAACGCGTGCTACATATGGAAGAAGAGCAAGCACTGAAGGAACAAAACTTGGAGGGAAAAAAACGAGCAGTTCAGAGAAAGGGTTGGGAGGAAGGGAAGATTAGTGAGGGGAAGGAAAGAGTGTGAGTGATAAAAGGCATACAGAAATGATAGAGAGGATAAATGAGTAGGAGGTTTTAGCCTAAGTAGAGCTGGGTTAGGTGAAGCTTGGGTGAGATGGGAGATAGCCTCTGCCAGCATGTTGACAAGGAGTTAAGCTCTGCACTCTGGCCCTAATTTGGAAAGAGACTTGGTTATTTACATTGCACTCCAAATAGGATTTATATGTCCACCACTAATAGAAAAAAACTGCTTAGCCAAATAGATGCCTGCATTTCTGCCACAAAATACTTAAGGATCTGGAATTCCAGCTGCTGGACTAATTGTCTGTGTTAATGCAACAATTCACAAATTGGGCACCTTTGCACCCAGTTCTGCCAAGCATGGATAGGAGATTCAAGGGGGAAAGAATTTGGAGCAAGGTGATGTCTTATACCTGAGCGTGTGCATATATGTAAATCTCCCCTTTAATATGTTGGAAATGGATTATATTTAGTTTTAATCATTTTCTGTGAAGAAGCCCCTGTTCAAGGGTGGGAAACCCTATGTCTAGGGTAGGACATATGGGATAGAAGGATGAGTTCTTTGATGAAAAAGGCTCTGGTAGTAAGGAACAGAAGTGGTTATAGGGCAGCAAGGAAGAGAGAGCAGGGTTGCCAAAGAGTGGTTGGGAGGAGTGAATGTAGATACTGCTGGAGAGGAGATTCATTGTGGGAGCTCTAGCAAGGAAACATGAAGTTCTGGAAGGAGTTTGAGGTTTTGGGGGCAGCTGGGTAGAGACGAGGACTCTGAACTGGGACTGGTTAAACCAGCACAGTGGCAGGGGTGGGAAAAATTTCATCCCTGTGTTGCCCTTTTGTGTCTCTTGTGTTACCTGCAATGCAACTGTCTTATTTTTGGGTGCCCAAACCACTTTTGAAACAGTACTTTGGAGCCTAAGTTACAAAACTAAAACTACTGACTCATTTGTATAACACCTGAATGCTATGTTTGGGATCAGTCGAGTTTTACATGACCCATCTGCGCTTACTGAAAGCATGATGAGAAAGGTGAAAGTTTTTAATGTTCCCTGCTGCTTTTACACCCCCTAAGCATAGATAAGTAAGAGCAGATTGGGGGTGCAATAAAAGCAGGGGGAGATTCTTTTCCAAAGAAAAGAAATGGAAAGTGGGGAATCAGTCCCACATAAAAGGGTCTAACTGAGGTTTGAGTAACCTCATTGTGGCATTTCTTAACTATGTTCCAAGCAAACACCATCTGCTTCACGGAGATATGCTCAACCTAACCACATACCTCACAGGTGGACATGAGAAACTCTGATCCATTTCTCTCTTGCTGTGCCTGGTACCATTAAGCGCTCTCCCCTGCTGACTCTGTCCCCCTTTGATTGACACCCACACTGCCTGCTGTATTTCTAAACTGCCTCTTTTCTCTGGAGCTGTGAATATAGCTCAGGCTTACCCTGTATTTTCTCAGCATTTGGTTGCAGGGTTGGGGTTCTCTATAATGATGGGACAGTAATTTGTTGTGTAAGTGCTAAGAGTGAAAATGGCTGTCCTGTACTTTGCTGAGGAAGTCAGTGCCCTGTTGTGGCAGCAGAGCTGCACCTGACCTGCTCTGTGCTTCATTTAAACAGGGGAGGTCTGGCTCGTGGGGATTCCTGTGCAACAAAGATGGGCTTTTCTTCCCTAGAGGGGAGGAGCGCGATCTAGAGAGAGATAGTGTGTACCGGGCAGTAATTGGAGACCTGGCAAAGCAAATTTGATTGTCAATACAGAAGGCATTTGTACCAGTCTTCACTCTCCATAGTTTCTTGCTTTCCAAGTTCCCCGTTTTCTGGGCATGTCCTAGGTCTTGGGTTTGCAGAACCCAAACTGACTCGTGATAGATCATGGCTGTGCAACCTGCATGCTGCTGGAGTTGCTGGACGCAAGGAGGAGCCTTTACTCAGATTCCCCATTTGTCCTAATGCAGAATGATTGGTGCAGGAGTGCCAGGATTTAAGGGATTTAAGCTAGAATTTGACTGTGGAAGCCATTAGCCCAGCTGGTCTTTCCTCAAGCTAACTTGCAATTCATGGGAGTTCCTGATCCTCAGAGGCTTGTTTTATCAAGAAAAGCTAGAAGAGATGATCAGTATTAGGGTTTTCTTCTCCCCTGCTGTGCTGTGGAGGAATTCAGGCCTCTCCTGAAGGATATTGCCTGCTGAGGAGTTCATTGGAGTAGTGTCCAACATGAGACTCTCCATCATGAGACTGGAGAGTCTCCAACATGAGCAATATGCTCAGGAATTGTAGCTGAGTGCTTTTCCTAGACTTTCTGTAGCCTTTGAGGAGATTGTGCAAGAGGACTGACTGCCTTGTTTATTCACCAGCTAAGTACACAAGCGTTATACTAGAGGAAGATAAAGTTTAGAGTTCTCTCTCAGAGGGCATAGGACTCTTTCAGATAAGACTGCAACTGCCTCGATGAGCCTTCCTGGAAATATTCCTGTTGCAGAGATTTCTATACAACTAGATGGAACAGCTCTAGAGACCTTCTGCTGAACAATGCTTTCTAGGACCCTGCTGCTACGTTTGGCAGTGCAGTGTTAGCGGTTTTGCACACTGATCACACTGTCTTTGCCAACAGATTGGCCAGCCTGGTACGGAGGGCTTTAAACTAGGCAAGATGGGGGAAGGGGAGTGGTATAGTGGCAGGGGAGTCAGTAAAACACCGCTCAAGTCAGGATGCCTCCAGCGGGTGCATACAACCAGGGGAGACAGCATGGGACATGGCTATGGAGGATCCTCTTGCACCTCTTCTGGGAAGCCTGCGTGCTTGACTGGCTCTCTGAAATGCCTGTATACCAATGCGCGCAGCATGGGGAATAAGCAGGAAGAGTTAGAGATCTGTGTGCGGTCGCAGGGCCATGATCTCCTTGCAGTGACAGAGACATGGTGGGATAGTTCACATGACTGGGATGCTGTCCTGGATGGCTATGTGCTTTTTAGGAGAGACAGGCCAGGAAGGCGAGGTGGTGGAGTTGCTCTTTATGTGAGGGAGCAACTAGAATGTATGGAGCTCTGCCTCGGGGTGGATGAAGAGCAAGTGGAGAGCCTATGGGTAAGGATTAAAGGGCAGGGTAACATGGGTGACACTGTTGTGGGGGTCTACTACAGGCCACCTGACCAGGAGGAAGTCATCAATGAGGCCTTCTTCAGACAGCTGGAAGCAGCCTCACGATCACAGGCCCTGGTTCTCATGGGAGACTTCAACCACCCTGACATCTGTTGGGAAGACAGCACAGCTAGGCACAAACAGTCAAAGAGGTTCCTGCAGAGCATTGATGATAATTTCTTGACTCAGGTGGTGGAGACGCCAACGAGGAGAGGTGCAATGCTAGACCTTGTACTAACGAACAAAGAAGGTCTAGTTGGAGAGGTGAAGGTTGGGGGCAGCCTTGTCTGCAGTGACCATGAGATGGTGGAGTTGAGGATCCTCCGAGGAGGGAGCAGGGCAATGAGTAGGATTGCAACGCTGGACTTCAGGAGAGCTGACTTTGGCCTCTTGAGGGACCTACTTAGGGGAATCTCCTGGGGTAGGGCCCTAGAAGGAAGAGGGGTCCAAGAAAGCTGGTTAATATTCAAGCTTCACTTCCTCCAGGCTCAGGATCAGTGCATCCCTCTGAGGAAGAAGTCGAGCAAAGCGGGCAGGAGACCTGCCTGGATGAGCAAGGAACTCCTGGCAAAACTCCGGCAGAAGAAGGAAGTGTACAGAATGTGGAAAAGGGGACAGGCCACTTGGGAGGAATACAGGGATATTGTCAGAGTAGGCAGGGATGCGACAAGGAAGGCTAAGGCCCAGTTGGAATTAAATCTGGCAAGGGATGTCAAGGACAACAAGAAGGGCTTCTTCAAATACATCAATAGCAAAAGGAAGACTAGGGAAAATGTGGGCCCGCTGCTGAATGGGGCAGGTGACAAAGGATACAGAGAAGGCAGAGTTACTGAATGCCTTCTTTGCTTCCGTCTTCACTGCTAAGGCCAGTCCTGAGGAATTCCAGACCTTGGAGACAAGAGAGGAAGGCTGGAGGAAGGAAGACTCTCCCTTGGTGCAGGAGGATCGGGTTAGAGATCTTTTGTCCAAACTTGACATCCACAAATCCATGGGCCCCGATGGGATGCACCCACGAGTGCTGAGGGAGCTGGCGGCTGTTATCGCTAGGCCACTCTCCATCATCTTTGAAAGGTCCTGGAGATCAGGAGAGGTGCCTGAGGACTGGAAGAAAGCCAATGTCACGCCAGTCTTCAAAAAGGGCAAGGAGGAGGAGCCAGGGAACTCCAGGCCTGTCAGCCTCACCTCCATCCCTGGAAAGGTGATGGAACAGCTCCTCCTGGAGGTCATCACTAAGCATCTGGAGGACAAGAAGGTGGTCAGGAGGAGTCAGCATGGATTCACCCAAGGGAAATCGTGCTTGACCAATCTGATAGCCTTCTATGACGGAATGACTGGCTGGGTAGATGAGGGGAGAGCAGTGGATGTTGTCTTTCTGGACTTCAGCAAGGCTTTGGACACTGTCTCCCATCACATCCTCCTAGGTAAGCTCAGGAAGTGTGGGCTAGACGAGTGGACGGTGAGGTGGATTGAGAACTGGCTGGATGGCAGAGCTCAGAGGGTTGTGGTGAATGGCGCAGAGTCAAGTTGGAGGCCTGTGGCTAGTGGTGTCCCCCAGGGCTCAGTCCTGGGTCCAGTCTTGTTCAATATATTCATCAATGACCTGGAGGAAGGGACAGAGTGCACCCTCAGCAAGTTTGCTGATGATACTAAACTGGGGGGAGTGGCTGACACACCAGAAGACTGTGCTGCCATTCAGAGGGACCTGGACAGGCTGGAGAGGTGGGCGGAGAGGAACCTCATGAAGTTCAACAAAGGCAAGTGCAAGGTCCTGCACCTAGGCAGGAATAATCCCATGCAGCAGTACAGGCTGGGGGTTGACCTGCTGGAAAGTAGCTCTGCCAAGAAGGACCTGGGAGTGCTGGTGGACAACAAGTTCACCACGAGGCAGCAGTGTGCCCTTGTGGCCAAGAAGGCCAATGGTATGCTGGGGTGCATTAGGCAGAGTGTTGCCAGCAGGTGGAGGGAGGTGATCCTGCCCCTCTCCTCAGCCCTGGGGAGGCCTCCCCTGGAGTACTGTGTCCAGTTCTGGGCTCCCCAGTACAAGAGAGACGTGGCACTCCTGGAGAGAGTCCAGCGGAGGGCTACCAAGATGATGAGGGGACTGGAGCACCTCTCCTCCGAAGAAAGACTGCAAGAGCTGGGCCTGTTCAGCCTGGAGAAGAGAAGATTGAGAGGGGATCTCATCAACGTGTACAAGTATCTGAAGAGGGAGTGTCAAGAGGATGAGGCCAGCCTCTTCTCCGTGGTGCCCAGTGACAGGACAAGAGGCAACGGGCAGAAACTGAACCACAGGAAGTTCCATCTGAACCTGAGAAAAAACTTCTTGACTGTGAGGGTGACAGAGCATTGGAACAGGTTGCCCAGAGAGGTGGTGGAGTCTCTTTCGCTGGAGATATTCAAAAGCCGTCTGGATGTGATCCTGGGCAATATGCTCTAGAGGACCCTGCTTGAGCAGGGAGGTTGGACTAGATGATCTCCAGAGGTCCCTTCCAACCTCAACCGTTCTGTGATGCTGTGATCTCCCATTCCTCTTAGACTGACAGCCTGATCATTTAAGTCAGTGAGAGGTAATGCACAGATACTACTCCCAGACTCGTCACTTGACAGTAGACTTGCATTTTACTTGCACTTTTTTTCAGTTGTAATTGAACAGAAAACTCTAACAAGCATAATTTTATTGCAAGCAGAAGTCATAAATTAGGGCAAGAAAGACTAGTATAATTATCTCCTCTTACCATTTGTGTAACATAGGCCGAAGTTTCACCAAATGTATCATTATCTTGCACGTAAATTAGTGTATGAAACTGAGAATGATACAATAGTGCTTCTGAAAGTATTCACTTTCAGAGGAAAGTTGTATTTGAACTTCACAGAGTAAAGATCGGCCTTGAGGAAAATGTAAATTAGTTACCATTCTGCATAAGATGTAGTAACACCATGAATTACTAAGCAAATACTTTCTTGGGCTTTCCTCTGTTTTCAGTCAACAGACCAAGGTGCCCTAGGGATATAAATTAGTTTATCCTCCTGACAGTCCTGTAAGAAAGGGAAGAGTCTGGAAGAGTCTTCCTTCAAGGGCTTCCATGCTGTCATGCATTTAAAATCAGGTTCCCTGATGTCAGCACGCAGAACCCCTGTCTAAATTGAACCCACTGCTACTGAAGGAGCACTTCCCAGTGACAGCCACAGCTGGTGACAGAGGTGATGAGCTCCAGAGCTTTACCTGCCTCAGCAGCTTCTCCTCTGTAATGAGGAGCATTAGGAATCTCCCTAATCTCAGATACTGGCTGCCCTTCCCCCATCTCAGCGTGGTTCGGCATTTCTTCTGAAATAATTCTTTTTCTCTTCAGCATAAGAGCTCTAAGGCAGCCCCAGCCAGATTGGCTGCCTGGCACAGAGCCTGGAAGAGGCTTTAATTGTGGTGGCATCTGCTCATCAACCTACTCTGAGTCAGGTGCTCAAGTGCACTGTTTGGGACGTGTGGGTGAAATCCACAACGGGCTACAGCGCTCAGTCTGTCGGCACTGCGTACTGAGTGCACCAGGTTGGAAAGCCAAGCCTGGGAACTCACTTAGCTGCAACAGAGGCTGCAGGGCTTCACTCGCTAGCAGGGCTGAGGACTGGTTCTCAAAATTACTGTGGCACCAAAGCTCTCCCCTGCTAAGTCACCCTGCTTGTTTTTGAAATCTTTTTCTGGAGTTCTGCCACTAACAGAGTCTCTTTGGTTAGCACAAGCTATGCTGACAGAACTGCAGCTCTCCCTTGGTGCTGAGCACAGTATCTGAGAGAGTCATGGTCTAGCGTGCTGCAAGAAGATGAGACCATCCACCGTTTCTCTTGACCAAGAGCATCATCAGACTATGTATCTCTTCCAGGGTCAAGGGAAGGAGTGTCCAGCAGGGTGGATGAGATGATTCAAAAAGCAAGGAATCAGTATTCCCATGAGGGACTGCTAAAACTGAGACGGGGTGTCTGTAGGCCTGCCGGGGCTCTGTTGGCGCAAGAAGCATCCATGTATTGGAGCAGGAACAGATATGGACCCTAACCTTCCCTGTTCCCGAGACCACATCTCCTCTGACTTGCTTGTTACTGCTTTAAGTGTAGAACTTCAGCTTTAGAAGACAGTATCTATTTTAAAACCTTTTTCTTGAAAAGGATAGAGTCTAACGTTATCTTCCATCCTTAATTCCTTATCTGTTTGATGGCTGTGTGGTTTGCTGTGGCATTGACCTCTCAGGTGGTTTTATGTAGCTCTTCAGTGATAACCATGATGTCCCTGCTGCTGCCTCGCATAATTAAAGAGATCAGTTTCCAAAAAATGATACTTTCATACTTCATCCAGTGTTCCTGTGCTGGTATCTGTGTCATGCTGGCCCAAAGTGCATTCAGTTTCTGAACTGTCAGGAAGAGCGCATGCTGGGGCATGTTGGCTGCAAGGTACAACCCTGTGTTTGACTGGCATGGTATATTTCTGTCTATCAGCAATATTAGCCTATTAATAGCAGGCATTCTGAGAGGTTAAGGTGCCTGTTGTGATAGAGGAGCAGTTGATCAAAAATAGGTGATGAAAGAGACATTGCTGCTAATTATTGAGATGCATAAATCTAGCATATGATAAGATTAAGTGTAATATTTAGAAATGTAAATCCAGCATTCTGTAGAAATAAAAAGGTATATTTTCACATTCCAAAAAATTTATTTTCTCTATTTACAATCTATTTCTTGTTGTCTGAGATGAGAGAGGATTGGGATAATCCGGGTACTGGAGGATGTGTGGGAATGGCAATCAAGCTTCTTGTCAGTCAGCCGTGGCCCAGCAGGGCTCTATATCCAGTCAGCTTGCATGGAAGTTGCTTCTCTCCCGCGACGCTTTCTTTGACATGTCTTGGCTTCTCTTGGTCAGCCATGGGATGCTAATATTCTTACATTTTTATCTAATGTACTAGGCAGATTTATCTAGAAAGAATTGTCTTTTAAAAACTTTACAAAAGCACTTTACAGGTAGTATGCAGAGTTGCTCGAGTACAGCTTGCCTCCTGTGGTTTCCAGACCACAGTTTTCCAGCTCTTTGTATTCCCTATTCCCGTTTCCCTGCTTGTGCCTGTCCTTTGCAAGCTGCCATGGGCTGCCGTGTGCATATCAATGAGCTCCTGCCTCCCTGTGTGCACAGCTCCTCCCACAGGGCTGCCCCTGGCATTTCTCTGAGCTGATCCGTCAACCAGCACCTTAGTGTCCTCTTGCTCCCTCTTCTCTAAATATAGAGCCTCCCTCTCCACACCTATCTCCAAATCATTCGCTCCTCTCCATCCATCAGCCTCAATCCCTGATGCCTCCTTGACGGCTTCATTAAACACACACTCTGCAGCAGCTATATTTAGAAGTCAGGAAGAGAATGAGCCTTTGGGCTGCGGACAGCCCATAAATCCAGCTCCCTCCATGAAATCACCGTTCTTTTATCTGGAACGAGATCGATGGAGGTGTTTGCAGATGAGGTATAAATGTCTGTTGGAGGGAGGCAGGAGATGAAGAAAAAGGAGACAGGATGGCAGAGAAAAGGGAAAGAGAAGGGATTAAAGCAACTGGGCGGACTGAGACTTTCTAGAGGCCGGCAAGAATGAGTGGAAAAGAGAATGGCAGGAGAAAGAAGGTGCATGTCTGGAACAGGGTTCATTGTACCTGCTGCAGCAGCGTGTTCCCTCCCTCACAGGGATGGAAGGGGATTATGGATGTCTCATCTGAAGAGTGTCCTCGTGTAACGAGACAGATAAACGGTGAACGGGCTCGCCTTAACTGTCATGACTTCCTTAGTTTATGCATTCCAGGATCTCCAAAAGAGCCCACCTTCTTTGCTCTCTCTTCTCACCACCCCGCTCCCACTTTAGTATGTCCATGTCAAGCTGTAAAGAGTTGTGGGTGCTGACTTTTTCACAGGCTTGTTGGCCCTAGGTGCCAACTTAGTAATATAAGAAATACAAGTTTTGACCCGGTGTTTTAGGCATATTTTTGGACTCTGCTGCATTACCTCATTCCCTCAGTGAAACGTGTTACAGAATCCCCACTGCCCAGCTGTGCTTATAATGTGCTGACACAGCTGAAGCTGGGAGTTGCTCCCTGCTGTTGTTGTCTGAACACTTCCACAGCCGTGGGGAAAGCGCTGGTGTGCGGTGCAGAGACTTTTCTGACAGCATATCAACTCCGGTTTGAGAACACGTGACGCTTCCTTTTCTTTATGGCTGCAATGTGTTTTTATTGTGCTACCAGCAGTAGAATTCAGGCATCCCCACTTGGAATCAGGATTGAGAATCTCCTGCTTCTAAGGAGGATTATGAGCAAGAGGAGAAGCTGGTGCAGATGATTTCAAAATTCAGGTGAAAGGGTTATCTCCCTTTGTAGCTGTCTGGAAATGCTTTTGCATTGTTTTGCTGTGCTGATAAGTCCTTAACATCTCCGTTTCTTGGCATAATATGACTTCTTGTCAGTAAGATTAATTCCTTGGTTCTTTGAGACAGTTTTTCCCAGGACAACAGGGATGGGGCTCGGTGGAAGATCAGCTAATCGGAAGATTTGTGGGGAGCCATTGGCCCCTATTGCATGTGTATCAAGCTCCAAGAAATCTCACTCTGGATTAGGTAAACGTCTTCTATTAAAGTACCCGGGCCAGTGATGCACAACAGCAAGGCCCGAAGGAAGCCAGAGTAGCAAGTTGGATCATGATGGCAAGGATGAAGGGGCTGTTCTGCACTGAACGCTCCTAACGCGCAGGGCTGCTGGGCACTGGTTACACCTGCTATTCACACAGCGCTGTTGGTGGCATCGGCCCAGCTTCACCCTGGCCTTTGCTGCCTGCATGGGCCTGCTCGAGGTTTTCACTGCGCGCTCACTCTTTCCCCGGAGAAACCCCAAGGCCTTCGCGCGGGCCTGGACGCGTGACTCGGGGTGTTAAGTACCGCCGCCAGCAGAAGGACGTCGGTGCCTGGGCTGCTGGCGGTTGGGCCGCGGCGGAGCGGAGCGGGGCGGGAGCGGGCGCCCGCCGGTCCGTCACGCGTGCCCCTCTTTCCCCCCCTCTTTCCCCCCCTCTTTCCCCCCTCTTTCCCCCCCCTCTTTCCCCCCCGTTTCCCCCCCCTTTCCCCCCCTCTTCCCCCCCTTTCCCCCCTCTTTTCCCCCTTTCCTCCCCCCCTTCCCCCCTCTTCCCCCCCCTTTCCCCCCTTTCCCCCCCCTTCCCCCCCTCTTCCCCCCTTATTCCCCCCCTTTCCCCCCTCTTCCCCCCTCTTTCCCCCCCTCTTTCGCCCCCTCGTTCCCCCCCCTCTTCCCCCCTCTTCCCCCCCTTCCCCCCCTTTCCCCCCTTTTCCCCCCCTTTCCCCCCTCTTCCCCCCTCTTTCCCCCCTCTTTCGCCCCCCTCTTCCCCCCCCTTCCCCCCCTCTTCCCCCCCTTTCCCCCCCCTCGTTCCCCCCCTTTTCCCCTCTTTCCCCCCCTCTTTCCCCCCCTCTTCCCCCCTCTTTCCCCCCTTTCCTACCCCCTCTTTCCTCCCCCCTCTTCCCCCTCTTTCCCCCCCCTCGTTCCCCCCCTTTTCCCCTCTTTCCCCCCCTCTTTCCCCCCCTCTTCCCCCCTCTTCCCCCCCTCTTCCCCCCCCTTTCCCCCCTCTTCCCCCCCTTCCCCCCTCTTCCCCCCCCTTTCCCCCCTCTTCCCCCCCTTCCCCCCTCTTTCCCCCCCTCTTCCCCCCTCTTCCCCCCCTCTTCCCCCCCCTTTCCCCCCTCTTCCCCCCCTTCCCCCCTCTTCCCCCCCCTTTCCCCCCTCTTCCCCCCCTTTCCCCCCCTCTTCCCCCCTCTTCCCCCTCTTTCCCCCCTTTCCTCCCCCCTCTTTCCTCCCCCCTCTTCCCCCTCTTCCCCCCCCTTCCCCCCTCTTCCCCCCCTCTTTCCCCCCCTTTCCCCCCCCTCTTCCCCCCCCGTTCCCCCCGCGGGGCGGGGCCGGTCCCTCAGGCAGCTCCGCGCGGCGGTGGCGATGGCGGCGGCGGCGGCGGCGGAGCGCGGTCGCCCTCTGCCGGCAGCGCGGGGGGCTGCGGGCGCTGCGCGGGTTCGGGGCCGCCCCGCAGGGCGCCTGTCCGGGCAGCCCGCGCTCCCCGAGCCGCCTCGCGGGCCGGGCCGGGCCGGGCCGGGTGCCCGCTGCCTTCCCGCCCGGGCTCGGGCGGCTTCGGCCCGGCCCGGCCCGGCCCGGCGGGGGGCGCCGGGAGCTGCGGCCGCGGCCGGAGCGCCTCCCCCGTCCCCGCTTTCCCCCGGGACGCGGGTTCGTCGCCCGCTGCCCTTCCGCGAGCGCCTGCCCTCGACGCGGCCCGGCGAGCGTCGTGGGGTGCGAGAGGGGCTCGCGCGCCCCGAGGAGCGGGACGGCTGCGGGCTCGGCGCGACGCGAGGGCCCGCGCCTCCTGGGAGACCCCCCCCGCGGGGCCGGACGGGCGCCCAGGCCGCGGCACGGCGCCCCGTCCCGGCAGAGCCAGCGCCCGGCGAGGGGGCCTCCCCTCCGCGCTTCGGACAGAACCGGAAAGAAAACCTGGAGGACCATCAGGCTGCGCTTTTAGTAGTGTAAACAAGTGCCATCTCTGCTGATCTTATCCCCACATTTTGGTCGCGTTGTTCTTTTCACCTGGCTAATGGCGTTCTGTGTATGCAGTGGCAGCGCTGGCCGGGCCTCGGTTCCCTCGAGAGCAGGGCGCCGTGCTGGAGCACGCCGCTCGAACGCCCCGCAGAGGCCCCTTTGGGGTGGGAGAGCCTGCAGCCAGACCGCCGGAAACGGCCTCTGTAGCGGAGGACAGCGAGCGACGAGAGGGGCAGAGCGACGCGTCGCTCCTGTGGCCCTGTCACCAGTCCCCGAGGCGGGAGACGAGTTGTGACCACGGTAGCAGCATTTCTGTTTATCGTTTTATAACAGCAGAGGTGGCTTCGTGTGATTGCGAGACCAGAGTGAAAGGCTGGGAAGCATATAGGATTTTTAAAAAGTTCCTTAGGACAGACCGTGTTGTAATAGACAACAGTAAAGACTCCTGTCCCCTGTGCTCTTGCGGACAGCCCCTTCTCGCTGGCTGTAGTTATTCTGAATTCTGACACAAAAAAAGCAACTGTTTGGATTGTTTTGGCTTTGGGTGCAAACAGTTTGTGTCCTTTATAAAGTTAAAGGTGTGAGGCTCATCTATGCTTTTATTCAAAGGATCACAGGGTTACAGAACAGTTGAGGTTGGAAGGGACCTCTGGAGATCATCTAGTCCAACCCCCCTCCTCAAGCAGGGTCCTCTAGAGCACATTGCACAGGATCACGTCCAGACAGCTTTTGAACATCTCCAAGGATGGACACTCCACAACCTCTCTGGGCAGCCTGTGCCAGTGCTCTGTCACCCTCCCAGGAAAGAAGTTTTTCCTCATGTTCAGAGGACACGTTTCAGTTTCCTGTGCTTCAGTTTGTGCCCGTTGCCTCTTGTCCTATCGCTGGGCACCACGGGGAAGAGTCTGGCCCCATCCTCTCGACATCCTCCCTTCAGATACTTGTACACGTTGATGAGATCCCCTCTCAGCCTTCTCTTCTCCAGGCTGCTCTGGAGTCCCAGCTCTGTCAGTCCCAGTTCTCTCGGTCTTTCCTCATGTGAAAGATGCTCCAGTCCCTTCATCATCTCAGTAGCCCTCCACTGGACTCGCTCCAGGAGCTCCATGTCTCTCCTGCACTGGGGAGGGAGCCCAGAACTGGACCCAGCACTCCACGTGAGGCCTCCCCAGGGCTGAGGAGAGGGGCAGGGTCGCCTCCCTCGACCTGCTGGCAGTGCTCTTCCCAATGCAGCCCAGGATGCCATTGGCCTTCTTGGCCACAAGGGCACGTCGCTGGCTCGTGGTCGACTTGTTGTCCGCCAGGACTCCCAGGCCCCTCTCCGCAGAGCTGCTCTCCAGCAGGCCAGCCCCCAGCCTGTCCTGGGGCCTGGGGTTATTGCTTCCTAGGGGCAGGACCCTGCACTCGCCTGTGCTTAGCTTCACGAGGCTCCCCTCTGCCCATCTCTCCAGCCTGTCCGGGTTCCCTCTGAATGGTGGCACAGCCCTCTGGGGTATCAGCCACTCCTCCCCATTTTGTGTCATCAGCAACCCTGCTGAGGAGGCACTCTGTCCCTTCATCCAGGTCATTGATGAGTAAGTTAAAAAAAAATTGGACCCAGTATTGACCCCTGCAGGACATAATGTCTGGCTTAAGTTGTTTTACATCTCCCAGTCATGCCTCCTCTTAAGCACATTAGGTGCAAATCCTGTTACAGCTGTCTACAGTAGCATCTATCTCCCCTTAGCCATAATACAAGCTGCCTTTCTTCATCATGCAGCAACCTGGAGGCACCTGGCATATCTTTTGTTGTTGTTGTCTTCAGAGTTCCTCTTGGTGCAGAAATGTGGGCTCCTGCATTTGCTCAGGCTGGTTGGATCAGGCTAGTAGGTTCTCATGCTTTTTCAGTTCCAAGGCAGGCAAGTAGACTCCTGAACTGCTGTGTCCAAAAGGGGACATTTGCTCCAATGCATATGGCCTGAAATACCTGATGCACTGGGTTGGGGGTGCCACCAGTGATTAATAGGTGAGTAATAACAGATGTCTATCTTGGTTCTTGGCTTTTCTTCCTCATAACTCCTATACACCTGTGGAGCTCACTGAGTACCAGACAAGAACCAAGTCTAACTGAGTTCATTGCTAGCTCTTCTGTTGGAACTGCATTGCTGTGCCTTGAGACACGTAAGGTTCATGTGACCAAACAGGGTAAGGAGAAGGAATGTGACTGCTGCCTTGGGATATGGAGTATGTGTTTGCCTTACCTGAGGTTGATTCTCCTCTTTGGTTTTTTTTAGTGTTTTGGTGAAATTTGAGGCCTTTGCGTTGTAGGTTAAGCTCTGTGGGTTTGAAAGTTCTAGTGAAGAGATCTTATATTCACAGAATGATTTCTGTGCATATGGGTCTGTGTATGAATATGCATGGGAATGATCATGTCAATACATGCCTGCACACAGATAAGTACTTGTTTGTTGTAAGTACTTACTTGTTGTAACGCTTGCGTGAAAACAGGGTTCACTGTTTCTACACATTCAGAGGATGTAGAGACAACACCAGGTGTTCTTTTAGCTCTCAGCTTTGTGATATCTCTTTTTTTCTTATAGAAACCAGAGAAGACAGGACAAAGCGTCTCTTCAGACATTATACTGTGGGCTCTTACGACAATTTCACCTCTCACAGGTAAGCATCCACGTCTTTTCTTTTTGTGGCTGCAAAATGTTTTTGTTCCATGGAATAATATCTCCTTTTCCTGGCTGAGCTGTATATGTTGCATTAATTTCATGGGTAGGAAACTTCCCTGGTTGTTTCGGTCAGGAAGAAAGATTTTGGCATGGGAGAGGCTGGGACCATGAAAATGACTTTTTGGTTAAGACGCAGGGATTTTGGGGGGCACTCTGGGAGTAGAAGAACTTGTGTTGGATGCAGATGTAGAGTTGCAGCTTTGCTCTGAAGGGGGAGAGAGGATTCTGCTGTGCATGGGATGGCATGAAAACAGCTGTTACTCTAGCCTGCCAGTTGTTCTGAATGTGCTGTCTGGACTGTAGGATCACCAGCGGTGTTCTGCTACATGGTATGTGAATGTACTCACTTGAATATGAAGACTGAACTTTTGGACAATGATTAAAGTCAATACAATACTCAGCTTGGGATCATTAATGAGAGCAGAGGCGATGCTGCAATTTTGTGCTTGGTCATGAACACATGGGGCTGGTGGACATGTTCATCGAAGAACAGGTTGAAGGAATGGGCCTACTGTTTGGATACAGGGATACACTTTTGAAACTGGGTTTCTATGTGACATGTTTGGGGGATAAATGCAGAGTTACTCTGTGGAATATAAGCTCTACTTGCTGTCAGACTTCAGTACTCTTAACAATTACTGATCATTAGAGTAATTAAATGAGCATTATTGCTTACGACGTGACAGGAACAAACTGTGACAACTCATTTTACAAAAACTGAGTTTCCTTAGTTATCCTGAACTCTTTCAGCATATCAACAAAATAATCAATGCATTCTGTTTTTACTGTGCTTCTTGTTGCAAATCTGTCTTGGTGGGTCTAAGCACTTTTTACTCATTTAAGTTTTCAGAAAGCTGTGAGGCACTTCTTCAAAAGCTGTGAGGCACTTCTTCAAAGGTTGTTTATATTCTTAACTGATCATGGGATGAAAGAGAAAACACTACTATGAATCAGAAAACAGTAAAGAAGAAGAGCAAAGGGGAAAAACAATCAATTTCCATCATGGCAAAATGCTACAGGGAATTCACAAAGGGCCTGTGCAAGGGTCACTGATTGTTCTTAATCCTGAAAAGGGCAGGGAAAAGATCAGAATTTGCAAATGACTTAAAATTACATTCCATAGGCAAGTCAAGAGCAGATGGTGGGATTGCATTAAGCTGGGGGAGATAAACAGTGTGATAGTAAAATAAATTTATTTTGGTAAACGTGAGGTAACACACATCAGAAGGAACACTCTGTGGTATTCTTGTCCGTTAAAGAGTTTTAAGCTCTTCATAATTGCTTAGGAATAAAGACCTCATGTCACTGTGATGTCACAGTGAAAACATCGTGTCAGCACTGAGGCATTCCCAAAACAAGCAGAAGTATGACTGAAAATACAACTAAAGCTATTGAGAAGCAGGATAAGTGGAAGAAGCTCACCACTGGAGCTCCAGGTGGACCTGTGCTGATGAACCTGCTCACTCCCTTTTCCAAATCATTTATGAGTGCTGAGTAACAAAGTTTGTCAACAGTTCTAAGTTTGTCAGGGTAGAAAAAATGGAGGCCAAATGCAGGAAGCTGCAAAAGAACCATGCAGTTCTAAGTGTTGTGATACTGGCTGCTGGATGATAAAACAGCAGCTAAACTCCAACACAGACAAGTAAAAAGTAATGCGCGTGGGAAGAAGCCATAGTGGTATTTCACGTTCAGTGTAGGCATTGGACTGACTTCTCTCTCTCAGGAGCAAGATCTGGGGGTAAACAGATAGTTCCATCAAAATTCCAGCCCAGAGCTGCAAAAGTAAATTGAATTTTTGGAATTATTAAGAAAGGAAAAAACAAAAGAGAAAATACTGTTAATATCTTTCTATAAGCATATACTGTGCCCACGTCTTGAAAACTGGATCATGTTTTAGTCATTCAGACTTAAAAAGTAGTACTTGGAAAATTGCAGCGAAAACCAACAAAGATGCTGAAAATTAAGAAAGATCTTCTGTGAGAGGTGAAACTAAACAGACTGGAACTCTATAACCTGGAAAATGATGGTGAATGCGAAGGAGTCTGGGAGAAGTCCACAAATGAGTGACATGAAACAGAGAACAGAGAATAGTTGATTTCTGTCACTTCCAATGCAACAACCACCAGGTACTGAATGAAGCAAGCACGTGGAATGTTGAAAGTGAGCAAAGGAGGAGTTCTCCATGTAACGTGCAATTAAACTGTGCAACTCCTTGCTAAATAACATTGAGCGCTAAAAATTGACAGATTCAGAAAGCAGTGGGACAAATTAAAGAAAGAAAAATCCATTGCAGGCTTCTGAATACAAAGAGACTAGCTCTGACTCAGGAATTCACTTAGTCATAAAGCACTGGAGGTTAGGCGTGCATTGTGGGGAAGCACCACTGTATTCTTAGGTTGTTCTTACTCCCTTTGTCGTTTTTGCACTATTAGCTGTTGCTAGGAAGTCAGAAGGACTACTGGCCTGACCCTGTACAGCTGTTCTTACGAACTGTGGGTGAGGGAGGCTTTTCTCTGAAGCCTAAAAGTGAGGTTCCCCAGCCCTACAGAGAGGAGATTTCAAGGCCTGACCTTTTCCTTGGTATCCTATATGGCTGCTGAAAGTGGCCCTGCAGTCAGCTGCCTGGCAGATAATGGTCCTGTTCCTGGGCTCTGAACTTCTCACGCCATGGTAGAAGCAGCCCGGGAATCTGATCTGAATGTCTTGAATTTCCCAAATGACAGGCGTAGATTGAGGCAACATTCAAGCCCTGTTGAACTGCTTCTCAGTGGGTATAAACCTGTTGTTGGAGTAGATTTTCTGGAATTGCACGTTACGTGAGGCATGCTTTCAGAATCCCCTACCGACTCAGGCCTCTTGAACTGACCTTAAAGTAAGGGTCTGAATATTTACTGCATAAGGCAAAACAAAAACTCTCCTTAAAGAGTTCCCTTCATACAATCTGTGGGTTGTATGTTGCGGCAGAACAGTCCATCTGGGCTGTGGCTTGTTCCTGTACTCCCTCATACCTGGGACCCCTCCGCTGCCATATGTATGCCACATACATATCCGTCTATGTGAAGAGGCTATGTAGCGTAGGAAGGTTGTGGAGTCCCTAGGAAGGATGGCAGGCAGGAGTGGTCTCCCACAGGGGAATAAGTAGCTACCCTATCTGTCTCATAACATCAGTCTCCAGGGGCCCTCGTAAAAGAAGGCAGCTGGGAGCAAACTACACAAATTGTGCTGGTGGTGACAGTTTTGCTCATAGCAGCTCTGTTTCCACAGAGTCACCTGGTAGAGGAGGGAGAGGAGGTCAGGCAGTTATGTTTACGTGCATAGACACGTAAACATACGTGTTAAACCATACCACTTTAACCATACCACTTACCTAAGTGGTCTTTAACCATACCACTTACCTAAGAGGAAGGGGAGATCTTTTCTTCTTGAAGTCCCACAGGACTATGTGTCAGGAGGATATAAAGCCTCTTCTGGATCCTCCCCACAATCACAGATGGCTTCTTACATCTTCTCCAGAAGCATTTGTTAATGGCCAGTCAGATATGTAAGCTGTGTTTAAATGGATCATAGTCCAGTTGGTCTTGGCGTTCCCAGGCAGTCCATACATGCAAAGCAGTGCCTGAGAAGCTGAACTGCTTTGCTGAAGTGTGGTTGGGAGGTCCTGGGATCGCAGTAACAGTGCTGACACTGGCTGTGAGTGCTGGGGGTTCTGACAGATTTTGGTGGTTTGAATTTGAACAGACTGAAGGATATTAGCTACAGCCCCATAACATGGTGCGTGGGCATGCAGCATAAAAGCATAAGAATGGCCGTTCTAGGGCACGCCAAGGATCCTCTAGGCTGGTATTGTGTCACACAGTGGCGAGTGGCAGGTGCTGAGTGTGGTTATGAGAACAGAATAAGCAAGTTTCAGTACCTCCCCAAAATATTATTCCTGCCTACAGCAATTCACTGCTCAGTCTTCCTGAGCCAGAGGCAATGTCGTTGTATTTAATAGCCTTTAATAGATCTTTATTCCATTAATTTGCCCAGTGACATGTAACTCAAGTGCTTTCATTCTCTCTCCTGAAATGGAGAGAGAAGGAGCTAGGATTGGCATTAGTGGAGACAATAAGAGAGAGTGGTGGTGTTGAATAGTGCGATGCATGTACCTTCTTTTCCTATTGTGTCAAAATACTTAGGAGTTTCATAAAACATAGCTTGTCATTCATTCCTAGATTGCTTTGAAAACGAAAGTGAAACAGAGCCTCACCTTCAGTTAGGGAAAACCAGCTCAAGGTAAAACAAGGAGTTAGAGTTGTTCCCCTTCTTTCTTGAGACCACATGTTGGCTTTCCTAAAGCCTAGGCAGCTCTGGCTGGCCTTCTCTGCAAGCCTGGAGGTGAATGACATGATAAGCCTTGCTGTAACTATAAGCCATCTTCTCGCCAATAGACATCCTGAGACAGAAGCACTGTCTTTGTATTTCAGTAGAAGTTTATCTGCTCTGCTTCATGGAGTTCAAAATGTGATTACTGCTAAAGCAGGTAGATTGCATTGGTAAATGGGATTTCAGCATGTAACTGAATGCTGAGAACAGAGGAGTGGCACCGTCAGCCTGAGAACGTGTTTTGCCAGCGTTACGGGATTGGAAGTAGAGTTTGGAGTTGATATATAGGCAGAATACGAATATGAGGAGATAGTCAGGAATATGGTATGGGTATTTAGATGGTGGTGTTAGGATTGCCTTAATAAATAGCATAAACAAGATAGATGTTTTTTCCGTTCTTTAAAAAATTAAACATTTGGGCTAACAGATACCTTTAGAGCAGAGATAAAGAAGTTACTAAGGTGCTGTAAGATCAGTACAGCAGATAGATTAAAATGATTTGTAGGAGAGCGCTTATTCCGTCATCTCTCACTTCACTGGAGGTCGCAAATGTGGGAGAAGATTAACATAATGACAGTGTTTGAGGAACAACTTATAAGTACTTGAGAAAATTACACACAAGTGACTAACTTTCAGGGAAAGCCTTTGAAATAGTTGCAGTTTTGAATGGATGTCCTATGAAATGGAGCAGGGAACAGTATTCACATGGCTGAATAGCAGATTTGGGTGGGGTAAATAATTTACTTTTTTTTTTTTTAACCTTAAAAGATGAAAAGAAAGTTATACCTCTATGTAGGGATATATGTGAGAATATGAGAAGATTCTAGATTGTATATTGAATACAAATCTTTTCCTCAGGGGAGTCAGCCTCCTGAGGAAGCAGCATTTCAGAGTTTTAAACTTCACCAGTATACTGCCAGTTGCAAAAAATAGGTATTCAGTCTGCTTTGGCGTAGAGTAAGAGACAAGAAAGGGGCAAGGTGTCCACCTCTCATTTGAAATCATTCTGAAGCATAACTGCAGTTAAAGAAGAAAGCACAAGTCTGCTCCACAGTGCAGGTGTACCGGGTATCCAAGGTCACCCAGCCTGCAGTGAGAACCTTCCCCCAGACCTCTGAGGATGAGGAGTGCAGGACGGAACTCGGCAAATATAATCTGGAAATAAGAATAAGGCCAACAGCGAGAGAAATCTGAGCTTGTTCTCATCAGGAGGAGGCAGTCACAAAGGGAATTGACTTATCTGATGAACTATGTAAAGGAAAGAGATTAAAGTGGTTTGAAATTAACTCAATATAAAATTAAGCGCCCGCATTCTACATGGCACAGCTGGGAAGTAAAAGAATTGGGAGCAATAAATAATTTAGGATTGTTTTTTATTCAATCACAGGGATTAGTTGACCAGGGAGAGAGATTATAAGGGTGAGTATTCACGAGCCATCTGGGAAGGCCTCCCTTTAAAAGAGATGGGAGGCATGAAACAGTCCCTTTCCACACAGGAATTTCTGCACCCTTTCACTGCAAGGGCTGGCCAAAGAGGTGAATACACAGGATAATAGAATAAGTTAGGTTAGAAGGAGTGTCTGGCTGTTTCTAGTCCAAAGTACTGCCCAGAGCAGGGCCAACTTAGATCAGGTTGTTTTGCCTATCTCCAAAGTGGGAGAATCTGCAGCCTCTCTGGGTGCATGTTCCACTGTTAGACCACCCTCGGAGTGGAGACGTTTTCTGTATATCTAATTGTAATTTCTTGTGTTGCAGTTTGTGTCCATTGCCTCTTGTCCCATCCCTGTGCACCTCCAAGAAGAGTCTCGCTCTCTCTTCTCTGCAGCCTCTCACTAGGTAGTTGCAGACAGCAATAAGGTCTCCCCTCACCTTCTCTTCTCCTGGCTGAACAAGCCCAGTTCTGTGAGCCTCTCCTTCTACATCATATGCTCCAGCGCCCCTGACTATCTTGGTGGATTGAATGAGAAAATCAGTAGTATAAATGATTGGTTTAATCACTTAGAAATTGTTGGGACTGCACCAATAACTTGCAGTTTCTCTTTTCCCTGGCATATAAAAGAACAGTACCAGTGTTTTCTCTGTACAGGTTCAATCTAATGGCTTCAATTTCTTTCTTTTCTCTAGATCCTATTCAGGATTCATCTTTCTTGGCAGTGATGGTCACAGCGCTCACTCCTCTATTGATACTAGCACTTTTGCTTATGTCAGTCACTGTAATCTGCTATCTCCTTTGCACTATCTCTGCACATTCATTTTGTAAGGAGTGTGCTTCCTGGATGGCCAGAACCATGAAGATGGTAGTAAGGTTTAAGCAAAGAGCTGGTTTCCAGATCAGACTGAGTAAAAGGAGTAATTCTGAATTTCATCAAGCTATTTCGTGGCTATGTGTGGCTCTGAGACAACTTTATTTTTTTGCGTTGTGTAGCTTATTTATTGGTTGTTTCTGCTTCATCAGTCCCTGATGCACTGTTTGTATAGGATTGTCATTAAAGTGTGCTGAGCATTATGCAAGTGAAACCCCACTTGATTTCTGCTCCTGCAAGCTTATCTAGAAGGCAGGTAGCAGACAGGAAATTGGAAGTTTTATCAGGTTTTCTGTTGCTCTGTCTAGTTGTGACTAATTACCAGGTTCTGAGAGAAGCTGTGTTACAAGCAGGGATCAGTGAGGAATTTGAAAGAGGCCTAGGTAATGGCTTTACAGAACAGTTCATGGAAATATCCCTGCAAAATGAGTTTAATGCTTAGAAACTAAGAGGGTAAATGAATCTTTGACAAATCTTCTTTGTAACTCTAGCTGTTGATCAGTCAGCCTTGGCTGGTCTGGAAAGATGCCTGCTTTTGGTATATTACAAGAAATAGATTTTTGTAACGGCAAGCCCATCTAGTTGGGAGAAGGTAATTTGCGCTGGGCTAGTGCAACCTTTATTTCTATAGCAACAAACGAGTAGAGGGAGAAAATGAAATCTCTTCTGGAAAAGGCTTTGTATAATCCCACTTGTCATATTAAAGTGCCTTCAGAATCATGTTTTAAGATCTTTTGGTGAACATTGTCTTTTGGGACCACTTACCTCTTTCCAAGAAAGTTTTGGGAACGTGAAATGGTAAAAGGTGAATTCTGACCAATCCCTTGCTTTTTCCTAGTCGTTCCTTGCACTTGGAATCCTAGAGTAAACTGGTCAGCTGCCTCTGAAATTTAGGCTCTGGCGCAGTCAGGATTGAGGGTAAGCATGAGGTTTTGTGGCCCGTTTTATACAGCGGTAGGACCAGATGAATAATGAGTAATATAATGAAAGGATTAAAAGAGAATGCAGCTAGCCCATGGGATCTGTTAAGAAAGGTACCCAAGCTAAACAGCTACAGGTTTTAGAGCTGTTCATTTCTGATTAAAGGAACATTTGAAAGGGGAACTGTTTCTTAAGTCCTGTTCGTTCTTTTTCTCTTTAAAAATATATTCAGGAAAAGAGGTTAGGAGTTTGAAAAGCAGGTCCTGGGAAAATACACAAACGTTCTGTCTGAACAACAATAAAATCTGCAGAAGCGTTAGAAGAGCGAAGCTGCAGAAGAGTTAGTAAGGATTTCGTTAACCTTTTTCTTTCCCTTTTTTTTTAGCTAAGTGAAGGATGCCATACCTAATGTCACTGCAGGGAATGCCACTGTAGGCAAAATGCTGAAGGGCAAAGGATTAATGGTGTGTGTGTGTGGCAGGGGGAGAAGGGGCATACAACCACCTCATTTTTTGTCGGGAGACTTGGTTGAAGGAATCCCCTTTTCTGCAGTATATTTGTAATAGGTTTTGGTCAGGTAATAAAACTTGAAAGAGGGGACAACTGGTAGAGCTGTTGGTCACTAAATTTTCTACAAATAAAAAATGAGACTAAAGTTTTACTGGTTCCTGCATTTTTTTGAGTTGAGAGTCTTTAAAGTATATATCTACTTAATGAAAGATTCTGTGTAAAGTATTTTACTCAGATTTTTGAGTCATGAGGGTAGTTCTCAGAAAATATCAGTTGGGTAGCAGCTGATAACACAGACAGGATGTTAGGAAGTAGGAAAGAAATAGAAAGTCCATTAAAAATAGTATTGTACTTCTGAATAACTCCATGGCTTGTCTGTCTCCTGGAAAATACTTCAGCTGGAGTTTATCCACCTGAACAAATAGAACTAGAAAAGGTTCAGAGGAAAGTAGCAAGGTTATCCAAAGAATGGACCATCTCTTATATGAGGAGAGATTATATAGACTGGTTCTCTTTGGCTTGGAGAAGAGGTACCTGAGAAAGTTTTGACAGAGTTTTATAAAATCATGAGTAGGCAAGGAGAATGTGAATATGGAACACTAGTTATTTCTCAGTACAAGAGAATGAGGTGGGGCTCTGTGGAATTATCAAGCAGCAAGATTAAAATGAAACAAAGTACTTTGTCACACAGCAAGTGATTAAATTGTAGAATTTATTCCCACTACATGTTGTGGAGGCCAAAAATATAAATGGATTCAAAAAGGGAATACAAAACTGGAGAAGAGTAAATGTGTTTGTGACCAAGAAACATAATGATCTGTTTACAGGCTTGAGACGAAGAATTCAATTACTGGCTTTTAGAAACAGACAAGGTATAACATGAGTGGATCACTGTACTTTTATTCTGTTTCTTATACTCTTGCCTTTATGTTACTGACCATTACTAGAGAAAGGACCTTGTGTCAGTGAATCTCTAGTCTTAAGCAGTATCGTTGTTCGTACACTCTGGATTGCAAAAAGACATTAAGTGAAAGGAATCAGTCTCTCTCTCTGCACATTAACACTGGGGATGCGTTTTGTCCCTCAAGACTAATTATTAACAAAAAGAAATTCACAGATTCCATAGAGGGTAAGTTCTTGTTTCTTTGTGCTAGACAGAAGAGTGAAATAAGTCAGAACGTGTTGAAGACTTCATTTTTTCTCAGCCACCTTTAGAGACGAAGGACTTGTCTCTTTGAACATTTCACAACTATAGAACTACTTTATGTTTTTTTTCCTCAGTGCAGTTCTTCTCTTGGTTTTTGAAAATCGTATCTTCATGTCAACAATTTGGTGTCTTCGAACAGGATGTGAGTGTTTTCTCTGACTCTGCACTTTGTGTAATGGTTTTATCCCATCTATTGAATGGGGGAGAAGAGACTGACTTTGGGGGTGAAATTCATCTTGTGTAACTTTAGACAGTTCAATACCTCTCTACCTGACCTTATCGTCATCAAGGTTCCTTTTATAATAGGCAGTGGGAAAAGGGGGCTTCCAGGGTGCAATTCATTTTCCTCTAAAACAAACATTCATGCTTTCGTAGGGCATCTTTCTCTCCATAGATTAGGAGGGAAGCCCAAGGGGACTAGTTCACATGGAGAAACATACATTAGAGGTGTCAAAACATAGACAAGATGCATCCTACCCTAGGCATCTGCAATGAAAAACTCCTCGTTTAACTGTCCAGCAAGTTGATGCAGAAGAAGAGGGCCTTCCAAGCAAGGTTTGTCTGACTTCAGATGCATGGCTTAAAATGAAATGACACATTCCCTACAATGAGTACCTTTCCCCACTTTTGCACCAAGGCTTGCTACTGCTGTGGTTCCTTCGCACGTATTGTGAGTGTGTTCAGTGTCATCAGTATTGTTTACTGACTTGGAGTCCTGAAGGAGCAGAAGAAAAACCCACAGCACTTCTGTTAGCTTCAGTTCCCCAAAGGGATTAGGCATTGAGACAAGCATCATCCTCCCTTTTCCCGGACAAGAATACTCACTTGATGAGGGACAGAAGGCCTAGTAAATGCCCTCAGTGAGTCACTGCAAATATATTTGTAGACAGGATAAGAATTCAGAGTGATCTTGGCAGATAGAAAATATTATCTAAAAATGCTTAGATGCAATTCAATAAGGGGAATATAAATTGCCACACTTATGAAAAATAATCAACTGCACAAATGCAGGATGGAGAACAATTGGTTGGGTAACAGTTCTGCATAAAACGTTCAGAATTTATAGTGAATCCTAAACAGAACATCAGTAAGCAAATCAAGCTGCTATAAAAAACCAAAGGTATTGGAGTATTCAAAGAGGAGTCCAATAAACATGGGAAATAAATATTTTCCCCAGCTTAGCACTGGTAAAGTACAAACTGAGATGCTGTGTCCCGTTTTGCCACCAAATGTCAAGAGGTGCGTCTAAAGGAGAAAATCCTATGGGGGAAAAACAAGCGTGACAAGGTTCTTGGAAAACATTATGCGTGAGGATGGTTTGAACAAACCTGGCTAGTTTTAGTCTGGAGGAGGGCACTCTGAGTGAATGCATGGTAGCCTTCTTCAAATACATAAGCTAAACTGCAGAGGTCAGAATAAACTGTGCACGGTGTCCTCTTTGAGTAGGACAAGTAATCAGCAACGATCACAGCAAACAAAATTTAGGCTAGACATCTAATTATATAAGGGTAGCTTAGTGTTAGAAAAGATTGTCTAGATGCTTATTTAAAGGTCTCTCACTGGACGATCAAGGAGCATTTTAGACAAACAACTGTTAGGAATGTTTTCAAATAATTGATACTGTCATGGGGCAGCCCGTCTCAAAATCACAGGCTGGTTTCTGTGATTTTTTCTGGTCATGCATGTGCTAAGTCTCTACAGAACTTTACCAGATATTCCACTGCTGATCAGCAGGGCTTCAGGTAACATGGCTGCAAGCTTTGGCAGCTATTGTTTGAATGCCATGAGGAAAGGGAAGCAAAAATATTTCTTCAATGTGGAATAATTGCAAGTTATTTGTTATTATTTCCAAGAAGGAATTAAACACAAGCATTATAGGAGCTTATTATATTTCTCAGAGCTATATAATTGTCTGCAGAAACTACAGTTATAAAAGATACTGTTATCCAAGTAGGACCTCAAATTCTTTCAGCATCTTCTTAGTGTATTTTTGTGGATTTTTCTTTTGATTAGAAACTGCTGGTTCTTGCTCTTCCAGACAGAAGGTAATCAGGTCATTATAAACAAATGAAACTGAAAACCGGTATCGAATATTCTTTTCTCCAGCACCTCTTCAACTCAGAGTAGTTCAATTAAATAGGTAAGAATTTCTCCAAAATGTTTTCTGTTTTGATAGGATGTGAGTGAGAATTACATTTAATTTGACTTCTTGTATATAACAACCCATTAAATTTTACCTAGATATCAAGTTTGAGTACAAAGACTTTTGCTAGAATGTGGTATTAGCATATTCACAAGACTAAACGGCTCTTTGCCTCCAAAGCCCTTCTACTTTTGGGGGAATTTAAGATATGGATTTCCAGCAGATGACTAGTATCATATAGCGCAAAGGGAGGTGACAGGTCCTGTATTTTTAGCAGTGTAACTTGGGAGGTTGTTTCTTGCCCCCTTCAGATACGGTAATTGTTTTGACTATGAGCATGTGAGCATCCTTTTCGTAATTTAGAGAGCTGGCTTGCCCATCCGTTTTGTTGTATCTTATTCTGACTACTTTCTTGTGTTTCAACTTTCCCTGAAGTAGCACCCATGAAGGAAGGGAGTGAAAGGGGAAAGTGGGAGGCATTACAGACTTCAAGATCAGAAGGAATCACAGCTTCCAAACAGCCTAGTCCTCTCCCGTACATAGTTGTAGAAGGTAAATGAAAACGATCTCTGAGCTGTCCTTCTGAAGAACCCCAAGTAAGAGTTCACCACATTCTTGACACGGTGCTCAATGCTTAATTGCCCTCTCTAGTAGGAATTTAAGTCTTATTTCAAGGCTGAATTTCAAGGCTCTTGAGTCACATCTTGAGATCTGACTTTTTTTTTTTCTCAACATTGTTTGAAAATTTTTAAATACTGAAAGTGTTTTTGCTTCTGTAAGTACCTATGTATAATGATGTAGATGCCTCTTGACCTCCTCTTTGATAGGAATAAATGAAGATCAGGTTTCACATTGTAAGACTTCTTTTCCTGCTCCTGGACCTCTTTTTTCATTGCTTTGTACTCTTAAATGTTTTCACATCATTCTTGAAGACAGTGGCTGGACCCTTCCCTTAAAGTCTTACCCGTTTGTTCGGAGGGGAAGAGCTCTTACTGTTTCTCCTGTATCGTTTTTGAAAGTCCAGAGATTTCCTTTCTTCACTTGACTGCAGTGAGAGCTCACTCATGTTGTCGTAATATACCCTTTCTTGAGTTGTTACCTTCAAAGAATGTCTCTTATACTGAAAGTAGAGCCTGTATTTTTTGATGTCTTACATTTACCTGTATCAAACACTTTTTTTTTAGTTTTGTTCATTTAATGGCACAGTTCAGGTCACTTTAGCAATCACTCCTTCTCCTCTACTGTGGCAGCATTCTATGTGCCTTCTACAAACTTTAAATACAAGGGTCCTGTACTTCTAAATCATGTTTTTTTGTTATCCACAAACTGGATATGATTTATTGTAGGATTCTATCTATCTAATCTGCCAAATTATCGGGGATGTCTCCTAATATCTGTGTGGTCAGCCCTGGGACTGCTGTCATGCTCTAGGGTGTGAGTGTGCAGAAAGTGTGACACAACTGTAAAGGTGCAAAAATTGGACAGTTCTGAGATAGCTCGCTGATTGTATTACAGGTTAGGATTCATCCTTATGGGACTAACTAGGGAAAACTCCCTACACTGATTAATTATTATGATTAATTAAAGTGGGCTCACTAACAGTTCACAAAACGTAATCTAGTAAGTCCTATTAAAAGGTT
The DNA here is from genome assembly GCF_040807025.1 of Struthio camelus. NCBI lineage: Eukaryota > Metazoa > Chordata > Aves > Struthioniformes > Struthionidae > Struthio > Struthio camelus. Next base: position 531,797 of record NC_090942.1, read on the forward strand.
GCATGGTATGCAATTAATTCGTACGTAATGATACCAAACCTTTAAACCACAGCAAACGGTTTTCTGTTGTTTCCTTTCTCAATTATATTTAGTATCTTGACAAGAAGTTTGATACGATCTACCTTTCATTAACCATACTAAAAAGTTTTCTTACTTTATCTGCTAAATAAAGCATTCTGTTAACTTATTTAGGATTGGTGTCAGGCTGATCAGTTGGTAGTTCTTGTTTCGTTTCTGGCAGTCCTTCCAGGCTTTGGAATTTTCCAAATTTCCAGAGTTTCTTAAATGCTGACATTTGTTATTGAGATAGCTCCTTAGCTGTTTTCTCTAAGGCTCTTCCGTGTAAAGCGCTCTGGCTTTTGGATTTTAAAATGCTTCATTTCAACAGATGCTGCCTTGCGTTCTCCTTAGCTGTGACAAATTTTCTGTTCTGTCCACATCATTTTAATAGATGGTTACATTGGCCTCCTTTGTTCCAGATTCAGAACCAAAACAGTAACTGGTCATTTCTATCTTTCCTACATTACGGTTTATATTTTACCATCTGCTCCAATGCTAGTCTCATCCTTGAACTAGGTCTAACTTACAGACTATTAAAAGTACCCGCTGAAACAGTGTTTGGTATATAATACACACTGTAAATGCCCTTGAAGGAGGTGGATACTTCAAGAAAAATCAGTATCTTAAACACTTAGCAAGTGCACAAAGTATCTTTTGCCCTGCATAACCTATGCCGATTCAAACACTAGAGTTCTGTGAAATCAGGTCACTTCAGCAGGACTCATTTTAACTTTCCAACCGAAGTAGAGTCTATAGCATCCCTTGCACTCAATTAAGATAAGAGAGAATTCTACTACGGATAGATTTTTGATATTTTAAATTATCTTTTGGCAAACGTTTGCCAAGATTTTTTTGTGCTAGTAGTGTCATGAAGACTTAAATGCAACACGTGCTTTTGGTTTATGGTGTCATTTTGATTCAATTTGTATTCCTGTAATTCAGCTGACTATAATTCTTCCACTGAAGTAACTTGTGACTTATGCTGAGATTACAGAGAAGGGTAATTTGAATTGTTTTGGTACCTCTGTTAGAGAAACACACATTATAAGAAAAAGGACTAGAAATCTGTTGCAAATCATCTAGTCTAAAATACTGTGATCACTGTTTTACTGCTAAAACCTGCTTTCGTATGCGAGTTTAGTCTGATCGTGACATGGTAGGTCATGCTGAACCAGGGATATTCCCCTTGGGTCTGTGGATAATACAACTCTTCACCACCAGCAGGCAAAGACAGACTAGAATCTGCTGCCTGGAAGCTGAGTACCTTCACTTTGGCAATAACACAAACGCTTTTAACAGTGAGGGTAATTTATTGTTAAATAGTGCAAGAATGTGACAGAGTCGCCTCTTTGAGATAATCAGTCAGCATTGAGCAGCCATGAATCTGGGCAGGACTTAGATGGTGCTAACCTATGTTCTCTTTTGTACAGGAGATTGTATTGTCTGATGAAAAGTGTCTCCTTCCTTCGCGCGGGAATCTGTGACAGACTAGCCACCTAGACTGCCAAAATAAGTGCCTACGCTGGTCTCTAGACCTCATGCCTCAGTTGTTGATGTAATACCTGACTGAATAAGGACAGTTGAAAGATTTCGGTCCCTGAGGACAGAGTCGAAGAAGGACTACAAACAGCTGAGCTTGTTGAAAAAGAGGCAAATTCTCATCGCTATTCTTTGAGCAGATCCCAGCAGGGAAGCTCAGATGTCTTGCGTGCCTTCCCTTGGGCTTCCTTAGTTGGCAGTGATAGTTCATTGTTACTTGTCTCAGATACTGCAGCAGCTGAAGATGATGGAAATATGTTTTTCCCTCCTCCAGTTGATAGCAAGAGCAAATTCATCACTGCTGCTAATGTCCAGTGATTGGCATTGTGGTTCCCATGGAGAGCACATTGGATTAAGTGTGAGCAGTGCCAAGGCTTGTGAGGTGCAGAGGCCTGAGGTGACCCAGGCTCGAGCCGTTGCTTCAGTGTATCAGTCCTCTCACACCATGTATATGCATGCTCTTTCAGACTGTAAGCTAGCTGGGGCAGGAGTATCTGAGGTTGTCCAGCACTTGCTACACTGGCTCTATGCTCAGAGCTGATTAGACCTCTGAGATGAGGTCCTGGGGACAACCAGGCACTGGGGCTGGGGACTGGCTCCAAAGGAGCTGTGCCAGGGTGCTATGCAGGAAGCTGATATCATGTGCTGAGCAGATAGATGGTTGGATCCTTCCCCAGTGCATGAGCTCCATCATCATCTCCCATAGCATGAAGAGTACCAAGAACAGGCCACCTGGTCCCCAGTCCCTAGCCTACCTGTAGAGAAACCCCCACTCAGCCCAGCACTACCGCACGCATCACTCACTGCAAAGCCCCCTGATGAGATCCAAGTGAAACATGCCCCAGCTGGGAAGGAGGGAGCAGGCCAGAGCAGAGCTTGGGCTCAGCGCCCAGCTGATGGAGCAGAGCAGAGAAGGAAGCTATTACAAAGGCAGCCTGTGGAGGCTACTGGGTGGGCTAGAGCTGGGCAGAGGAGTGTCTTGACTCCCAGACATGCCTCAGCTCCAGCTGGTTCCAGAGAGTCATGAGGGCCCTGGGCAGGGGTCTCCTGCCAAAGGCCGTGACCTGCTCAGTATATAGGTGCTCTTGGAATTCAAATAGCAGTAATAATGATGGCTTTGTTTTGTGATTTGAATTGAATTGAACTGAATCCAGTTAATACAAGATTTAATATGCTGACATCAGCAGGGATGTGAAAGTAGCTTCTTGGCCCATCTTCTCTAAGAGATGCTGAGGAAGAGAGGATTCATTCCAGAATAATGATTATAGCTGGTTCTGGCGTTCCACATAAAGGTTTCTCTAGTGAAGGCCAAATAGGGCCTCAGGAGGGTAAGGGAAAATTCAATCACCAAATGAGAAACGGAAAGTTTCAGTCAGAGATGTTATTTAATAATAGGTCCTACTGGCATTCTAGAAAAGTTGGTTTCACCCTCATAAGATTAAATATCATGCTTTCTCTAGTGAGTTTCATAGATCTTGTGGCAAAAGAAGGTTGAACCTAAAAGCTTGGAGGCAGCTCAGTTGGGAAATGAGGGTGCTGCCTCTTGGGCGGTTTCCTAATTGTGCATAAAGTTGAACTGCTGAAATGATCCAGGGTGGTAGCCAAAGCTTCGTGTTACTGTGGAAGGCAAAAGAAACAGTGCGTGACAGTCTAACCTGCAGTACTTAGCAATCTAAAGAAAAATGTCATGACTGCATATTAATTAGTTTAGCTCCAAGAATGTGAGTGAGATGCCTATTTGAGATATTTTTCAATACCACCAGGAGCAGCAGCATGCTCAGCCACCAGCCCATCTCTGGGAAGGGCAGCTCTCCAGTGCTTCAGAAAAAGACACAAGAAGAAGTGCAGAATGCAAACTAGGCATAAGGGAGATGGCAGAAAGCAACAGAAGCCCTGATGGATGATATTAATACAACATAAATGTGGTTTGAACAAGAAAAATCAACACTCATAAAACTTCCTTTCCACCCACCTTTCCATCTCCAGTACTGCACTTGCCATGTCATACATTCCCGTCTATAAATAATGAGCTAAATCTGTCAGCAGCAGGCCTGAATGCTAATCATCTCCTAGTATAATTACCAGTTCCAGATTAGTAACTGATGCTACAGGGGCAAAAAGCCTTTGCCAGGTTGCCCTGCAGTCTCTTCTGCCATGTGTGTAAAGGGCATCTTTACATGGCACTTTTAAGACATATGAAAGAAAGTCTTTTGCTTCCTTGCTGAACATGAGTTACCTCCAACTATTGTTTGTGTGGCACTAAGCCTGAATAATAATTTAGTATACTTGCTAGAGCTGATACAGCTACCCCTCTTCCAGCTGAGTGCTGGATCTCAGCCTCTCAGGACAAAGAATGCTCACATCTGCCCGGAAAAGACTGTGTAGAGCTGCCCATATGTTGAATGCATATATTTGCATGTATGAATACTAACAGTCATGTGCACAGTAGGAATAACATACTAACAAATCACAATAGGTTTTATAATTATTTTGCGTGGGTGTAAATTACAACTCAAGCTGCAGAGCCGGGGAAAATCAAGCCATAAATCTGTCCCTTTTCCTTCATTCAGTGATTGTGCAGTGCTAGCTTCAAAACGATCAAGGTTGCTGATATGCTACTGCTGCTCGGGAGTGTTTTGTGAGGGTGATTTTATTTTGATGTTTGTTTTGTTAGGAATGCTAATTAGACTTTCAGGCTGGTGTTTACTTGGATTGCTTATCTTTTTTTAAAAAACAACAACTAATATTCTATTCCTTAAGTTTCTGCTACTTTTATGTTTTCTCCTAGCTTTTCAGGAATAGTCGTTAGGGTTGCTATACATTTGCTGCCTCATGGAAGATACGTATGCACTTGTCCACATGGTGCAAGTTACTAGTTATCAAAGTATTTCCATTCCTGTTACTGTCTTGGGTGTTTTCTTGTTATTTTTATGAAGGGCTGCCTTTATAAATACTTTTTCACTTCCTCATTGTTTAAACTGATGTGGATAAATTAATCCTTTGTGTAACTGTATTATGAAGTCAAAAGCATTGTAATGTTGTCTATAATAAATCTGGTCGTTTTTTCTGGTTCATCATCCTCTGGTGTTAGGAGAAGCCTCTGGCATGTTACTTCTGTGCCCATGATAGCTGGTTTTGCCATTATTTCTTTGTGGGCTGTGGAGTTGTACAGACTTATTACGAGTTTGAATAAGAACAAAGTGAAATTTGGAATCACCAATATAGAGGTGATGGTTTGGTGTTTACAGAGCTTCTGGCGGACTGTTTAATGTTGTGTCTGCTGCCTGTGTAGGTGGCATGCTTTCCTTTATTTCAGACAGTCAAAGAAATGCAAAGTTTCAGATCCATATGTTTTGCCTACTCAAGTAGCAAATATGGCTGAAAGCTATAGTCCATATTTCTTCTTTCAGCAGATTGTTACTTTCTGCCCCCCAAACAATTCTTATCATGGTATTACCTGCTTATGTCATGGTCATACTGTTCTTCTCGTCTTTTGAAGACTGCTTGCAAGTTTCATGTTGTGACAGCCAGTTTCCTTAGCAGCCAGGAAAGTTGGGCTAAGCACATTGCATGTGTGTAGCATTGATTTCCAATTCAAAACATCAGCTGTGAACTGGGCTCTCTTAAAAATTAGTGTGAACTCTCCTGGAGTAAAAATCAGCTGAGGCTTTTTGGCTGAGGGGCCCTGGATCTCATTTGTGGTGCATGCAGGTCTGGTGCTCCAAGAAACTTGCCCTTGGCAACTAGTCCTTCAGTGGGGAGATTATCCTTAGTTGCTTTTTCAAATGGGCTGTTTTAGCTATTGTCATGTTACTGTTCAGAGGTGGGTCTAGGGTGGTTTTTCATGGTAGTGTGTGTCATTTCTAGGTGCTTTTTCATGGATGAAAGTATGCTTGGGGCTCTGGACAGCCAGCACATATTGTTATCAGTACAAAATTAAATGAAAGAAATACATTTCTGGAACAGCTTCCTGTAAGAGAAATTTGTTTTGAGTCTGAAGTCCTTTTTACATATATGTGACAGTAGCAAGGGAGGAGGAGGAAGGAGAGGGAAGGTGATCTATTGTTTGCTAAAATTCAGTAATAAACTGAAAAGTGGCTCATGCCAGACAGAGACAATCTCTTGATGATTCACGTCTAAATTGCTCTGTTTGCAAGTTTGAAAAGATACTTTCTACATCTACTCAGACTTCGAGCAAAGGAGCACTCTTTGTGTTGAATATTACTATCATTAGGATTATGCAAATAGAATTTAACTAACACTTCTTTTACCTGTTTTAGCTTTGCAGGGCTGAGGGAATAAAAAGGTAGTGAAATACATATCTCTGTTACTAAGGTCAGTAGAAATAACTGACAAACACAGGAGGCAGCTTAATAAAGTAGTTGTTTTTCACATGATTTCTAGGCAAAAGCCCACTATAAGCACTGGATGTGAAATTATCAGCATGTAAAGTATTAAAGAAGAGTTATTTTTTGTGGGTGTTGATGTTCTAAACAGAAATGACAAAATATAATTGAGGGACCCAGAGTGTGTAAACTTAAGATTATTCCTAATTGCCCTAGAAAAAATTAATAATAATTATTACAAATAATTGGTAAGGAAATCTGTCAAACCTATGGAAAACAACTGCTGTCTTAGAAGGAGAATCATGCAAATTATGGGATAGCATGAAGAAGACATGGAAATGTGAGTCCAGGAAGAAAACAGTATGATGATGGAGGCTGCTGTGTGATGATCACACAGGAGGGTTTTCCTTGTGGCTTTTTCCTGTCACTCAACACTGCAGAACAATTTTGAGAAGTGAACCCATCCAATACTGTGAGCTAAGTTCTTTTCATCTTGTGAGTAAATCTGAGAAATGATCGTTGCATGATGTCACCCCTTAAAATGAGCCAGGGAGCCAAGGTAGGACTGTATGCAGCGTCAGCGGTCTCTGAGAGCAAAGCGGAGTGGCAGGTGAAGATTTAATCAGAGCTCTATGTGCAGCCCTACTATGGAAGCAAAGTTAGGCTGTTTACCGTAGAGGGATCATCATGGCTCAGAGACATTGCAGCTCCTCCGTGGTTTGATTCCTGGGAAAGCAGTTGTGGTATCTAGACAACTGAAAGCATAAAACCAAAAAACAAGTCATGTTTTTTTCCTCATTCTATAGGTGATAAGTTGTTCGTTAAAGAGACAGGTATTGTCAGTTAAGCCCATAATGGATGTTTTGATCACTAGTGACTACACTGCTTATGCTGAGTTTGAAACAGCTGAAGCTCAATGTACACCCAGTCTGGACCTGCCTAGATGCTAAGGGCATTTCTTGCTGCAGATATTTTACAAGGGATCGGGACGTGCATGTGTGCAGTCAGGGGAAATGCCTTGCCTCAGAGCTAGCAGCTGATGATAACAGTGGGAGCGCTGTCCAGGTGCATGATCTGGTGACTGGAGCTGAGCTGTGGGGTTTTTCTATCTAACACATACAAGGCTGCTTCAAAGTGGGCACATCAATTAATGGTATCACCAAGAAATTTAAAGGTCTCTTCTGACTCATCTTGTGAACCAGCTGATGACGCGAATCTGCTTGCACTAGAAGTCATCCCTGCAGATTGCCAGAACAGCAAGGGAGCAGCTGCAGCATAAGATGCTTGCATACGTGGCATCTGTATTCTTAGAGAAATCAAACAATTGTTCTTGGCCTGTCAGAGAATTAGGACTAAACTGGTCAAATATCGAATTGCAGGAGTACACCTCGTACAATAAAATCCTTTGTCTGTAAAGCAGCTTGGAAAAACTGAAACGATGCTACAAGACGAGAAGGTTGAGAAGGTTTACTCAGTCCTTCTTTTTCACAATACCTCACTGAGATCCACCTCTACTGATGGAGACTGTTGAAAATCAATTCCAACATATGGTGCTCAAGCAAGCTAATGCATTGGTTGATGAGTTTTTGGTGTGCGCTCGTGGACCTAATTACAAAGGCCTCTGAGGTTGTGTGCTTATGCACAGCAAGAAAGGAAAGCTCAAATACCACTGCATGCCAGCAAGTGTATGAAACACAGCCCTCTGCAGGCTGCAAAGTACTGAACCACTCAGCAAATTGGATGCCAATGCATTGTTCCAGCAAAAATGTTTTCTCACTGCATTCATTACTCCGTTTAGGGATTACAGGCTCCTGTTTCTACTATTTTGAATGTCCTATGAGTCTGAGATCTTTCAAAAGATGATAGGACAGTTGTTCTTAGTGATTTGTGGGCCCTACCTTTGAGCTTTGTGAAGATCATTGCAGAAAGTATTGTGACTATAACTGAGGAGCTGGATTTATCTTTCAGGCAAACAGGTGTGGTTTGGAAGAAACAATTGCCATGTCTTGGGCCGCATAACCATCAGTACCATTAGATAACTCAAAAAGCAAGGCTGGAGACTATCCACAGAGTACAACAGCTTCTAGTACAGAGCCGCAGCACTGCCTGGGCATGATCAGCTCATTAGACAAGTCTGTGTCAAGAAAGCCTGGTATCTGGTGACCTTGAATGAGTTGCTACATTCCAGTACTGTGTATTTCATCAAAGCGAGTGTGGGGACCAGTGAAAGCATTTGACAAGATGTTGCTAGTCATGGGCTACAGTTCCAACATGGCCATTTTCTGTCTCAAGAGACCAACCATTATGTCTGCTGATGCATCTTCTTACAGATTGTGAGTTCTGTGTCAGAAACAGATCAGTAGTGAGGAAAGAATGATAGTACATCGAATCACAGAATTACAGAATCACAGAATGGTTGAGGTTGGCAGGGACCTCTGGAGATCATCTAGTCCAACCCCCCTCCTCAAGCAGGGTCCTCTAGAGCACATTGCACAGGATCACGTCCAGACAGCTTTTGAACATCTCCAAGGATGGACACTCCACAACCTCTCCGGGCAGCCTGTGCCAGTGCTCTGTCACCCTCCCAGGAAAGAAGTTTTTCCTCATGTTCAGACAGAGCTTCCTGTGCTTCGGTTTGTGCCCGTTGCCTCTTGTCCTATCGCTGGGCACCACGGGGAAGAGTCTGGCCCCATCCTCTCGACATCCTCCCTTCAGATACTTGTACACGTTGGTCAGATCCCCTCTCAGCCTTCTCTTCTCCAGGCTGCTCTGGAGTCCCAGCTCTGTCAGTCCCAGTTCTCTCGGTCTTTCCTCATGTGAAAGATGCTCCAGTCCCTTCATCATCTCAGTAGCCCTCCACTGGACTCGCTCCAGGAGCTCCATGTCTCTCCTGCACTAGGGAGGGAGCCCAGAACTGGACCCAGCACTCCACGTGAGGCCTCCCCAGGGCTGAGGAGAGGGGCAGGGTCACCTCCCTCGACCTGCTGGCAGTGCTCTTCCTAATGCAGCCCAGGATGCCATTGGCCTTCTTGGCCACAAGGGCACGTCGCTGGCTCGTGGTCGACTTGTTGTCCGCCAGGACTCCCAGGCCCCTCTCCGCAGAGCTGCTCTCCAGCAGGCCAGCCCCCAGCCTGTCCTGGGGCCTGGGGTTATTGCTTCCTAGGGGCAGGACCCTGCACTCGCCTGTGCTTAACTTCACGAGGTTCCCCTCTGCCCATCTCTCCAGCCTGTCCGGGTTCCCTCTGAATGGTGGCACAGCCTTCTGATACTCCTCCCAGTTTAGTATCATCAGCAAACATGCCTGATTTGCAGGGAGAAGAGGTGCATATAAGTAAAAGAGGAAGCTCTCTTGCCCTCACATATGATTGCTTTCAAGATTTCATCACAAATCTTACTGCGTCTCATGAAGATGACCACAAATCTTGAGAACACAGCCTATGTTAAAACATCTTGATTTGTCCATTCTCTCTACCTGCAAAGAGCAGAAATTCATATGATCTTACTTTTGGTAGGAGCTACATCATAGCAGATGCACTATCAAGAAGCTGACGTTCTTGCAAACCACAGGTGGAATTGGTCAGCGTGACCACTAATGGATGGTGACACCTGCCAGAGTCGCTCTACCAGGAAGACAGGACTTGCAGATATTGGATGAAGCTGATATTGAATGAGTCCTGAGATTTTTAAGAGAAATACTAAGACTGGTATGATTGGAATATCAATGGAAATATCTGTATAAGAAAGCACCAAGGGAAGCAGTAGATCAAGTAAAGGAATTTAACCCAAAACAGAATCAGAAGCAATAAAACTGGTAAACAGAGAGGGCTATGTTGCTGACCTGCACTGACCGCAGTACTGATGCTATGTTAGATAGAAGGGCTGTGCTCTGATAATGCCACAGCACAGATGACTCATCAGCAGATGATCTGCACTCTGATAGCAGGAAGATGGCGACAAGGTTACCGCACCTCCAAAGTGAAGAAAGAAAAAATAGTTGGTGGCAATCTTGCTAAGATGTACAGAGGATGAAGTAAGAAAGATTCAGGGCAAGGATCATGTCATCATAATCATTGACCTAAAGGGTCTAAAATATCTGTCCAGAATACAGGGCTCTTTTGCCAAACAAGAGGAAACCAGGAGACAGTGAGAACTTAACAGCCAGCGTCTCTTGTACTCTATGTCACGCAAGTGATCTTAAGTTACTTGGTAACTCGCATTTTGTCACTGTGATCTTAAGTTACTTGGTAACTCGCATTTTGTCACTTCTGAGTATGTGGTTATGAGAATGTGAGTTGATGCGGTCAACTTACTAAGAAAAGTCAAATAAAGTTAGATCTTTTGTCTTATTTGGAAGATTTTTTCCAGTGTTCCAGGTAAGGTCTGCATGAACATAGCTATCAATGGGAATCACTTAGAACACCAAGTAGGCTAGTACATTCTGGGTCACTGATACATGTTCCTGAATGGGTCATGGAAAGACAGTCTTGAGTGTTGTATGTGTTGTGGAGTCTCCTTCTGCTCTGTTGTATAGAAATTCAATTCCATTGTCACAGCTACTAGAGAGTGCAGTGAGTGTGACTCCAGCTGTGTGAAGACTTCAAATACATCCTCACTATACAAACCCGCTGCTCTTGCAGTTTCTACCAACAAGCTTTCAGAAGTGGCTTAGGTGTGACAGTTTGGAACTCCATAGAGCCAAATTTTGTGAGGCAAAACTTTCCCTTAAAATACCATGCTGACTTTTCTCCAAGTGAAATATTTATCCATCTATTTGCTAGTTCTGAGCTTTATTACAGTTAATAGAAACTTTCCCAGTAAGTATCAGGCCCATAGGCCTGTAGCTCCTTGACTGTCTCCTGGAATCCTTTATAAAAACTGGTGTTGCACTTCCACAATCCAAGCCTCAGGTGCTAAGGGCTTCTGACATCAGTAGCACGGCCATTTCACCTACAAGATACATTGAGAACTTAACTGTATACCATCTGGTCCCGGTGGTTTGTGCCTGTCCTTTTTTGCTCCATAATCTCTTCTAAAGACACTTAAGTTTCAGATGTAATTTTGTATGTGCTTCTATAAAGAAGGGATCTGAAGTAGAAACATCTCCACAATATGAAAGCAAAAAAGGTATTTAGTTTCTCTATTATGGCCTTTCCTTCTCTGAGCGCTACTTCAATATTGTGATCATGTGACCCTCAAGAGTCTCCTCTCCATATGTGCTTGAAAACCGATTTGTTATTACTTTTGATGGCTTTTGCAAGTGTTCCACAGATTCATTTTTGGCCTTTCTTATTGTGTTTTTACATTTAACCTGTTAGAGATTATGATTCTTTCTCTGTTCCTCATTTATACATGGTTTCAGCTTTGTGAAAGTTATCTTCTTGGTTTTAATAACCTCCATTTCCCTGCTGTTTAGCCATGCCAGTGTCTTTCTGTTCTTTCTCAGTATGTGGCGTGTATTTGCACTGTCTCTCTAGCACAATGTCCTTAAATGGTCTCCATCTGTTTCATTTGGTGAGGATGGAATAAATCCACATTGCAGAATTCAGATTTTCTAGGTCTTGTTTTTATTATTAATAGAAATATACATTGTTCTTTGCTGAGCACATATCGGACAAGAAACAGACATAATGTTCTTTAATCTCCTTTCATTCAAGCAAAGGGAGATTTTAGCAGGTATCATCTATTCTTTCCCAGTACATGTGACAACTGAAGGCAACGGTGGAACTAACTCCTGTAATGTTCCTCTGTTTTTGACCATTTTTCCTCTTAAATATATACAGTATAAATTTCGTGAGCTAGTGATATATCTTAAGATTTGAAATGGCATTGTATTTTACTTTATCTGTCATACAATCAAATGGCTCTGACATCAGCTTTGAACAATGCGGTTTCTGTTGAGCAAAATTCCCACAGGTGACATTCTGTAATTTAACAGTGTTAAGCATGGATCAGAGTCTGCCTTTGCCTCCTTTTTTGGTAGACACCGTTTTCTATTGCTTGCTGAAGAAATGATAATGGGAGCATGTGGATGATATATCTGAACTCATTCCTCTCTGCAGATTGAAATGACGTTCACTAATCTGTGGTCTGCTGTCACTCTTTAGTGTGTAAGGTATAGCGTCAAGTGAATAGCATACCTAGTGAGAGTGAATTTGATAGCAAAACCTGTTGAACTACAATGCCTTTTCTGGCAAGTGAGGACAAAAAAATCCAGGACAAATATTTCCTTGTATGCCAGCCTATACAAGGCTGATTATCCTGGGGACTTATCTTTCCTGATTTCTATGATGGAGTCTTTTGCTTGACTTTACTACATTTTGGCATATACAGCAAAATCTGAATAGCTTTCTCAGTATTGCTGTTAGTTTGAAGACAAAGCAAAACGTATCTTAGACTTTCTTACACTTCTCATTCCCTTCATGAGCTGTCTTATTTTTTAATGTTTTACTTAACTCCTTAGAAGTTATCAGCTTGGTATGTTTAAATAAAATAAATCCTGTACTGAGGATATCCTGTGAAAACTGTCAATATTAGGAACTAAGATACTAGTTTTTGATACCTTGCACTGATCATCTTCATCACTTTCTGCAGTATCTCCAGAATTTTCTGGCAGTCACAACCCATATTTCCTCTAAGACTGAACGGTGTTGGTTTTGAGTTTTTAACTGATGTCTGAAATGCATTCGACCAGTGCTGAAGGGAATGTGATTTCAAACATTATATCCTTCCTAGGATTTTGTTGTACTTTTTGATCTTTCTTTTGTGAGTGGAAGGTGGTTTCTTCAGGAAGAAGAGTTGGTTTTGATGTGTCAGTTTGCTTTTGACCTGATTTATAATCAGTGTCTTGATTACCTGCCTCCTGCCTGAATGAAACAGAAAATGTTACTGATGATATCCAGTGCTTCAGGATTGGTTACAAACAAAACAAGAGCTCCTTTCTGACTCACTTTCCATTTCCTGGTATCCTTTGCTTTCATTACAGAAGCACCACTGTCACCTGCATTTCCAGAGATCTCCTCCTCTGCAAGGGTTTTTTAACTGGTTCGTTTTTTCATTTAGGACAATTGTTTCCCCAGTTTCACTTCTGATGTTATGGTTTTCCCTGAGTGATTGCTGAGATCCCCTTGCTACTCGTCTTTGGAGGATGAGAGGCTGCTCTGGGGAAGTGTTAGTACCCTTTAGATCTGTTCCTTTTGTTCTTCTCTGGGCTTCTGCTGTTGGTTGGCGTTAGAGAGACAAGACATTTTGTCTGACCCACTGTCATATTTGGATAATGTCAACGAATGTAGCTGTGCTACGCTCTGGCTAGCATCTGTGGTGCGGATGAGGAGGACTGTGTGATACAAGCCTCTGCACAGCACTCAGCTCTGAGCAGATCTCCACAGGTGCCGTTGCTGCATGAGATGGTGTGCTTGGCGAACAGTTTGATAATGACTTGAGCCCAAGCCTCCAGGACATGCACCCGTTCCCTGCAGATTCCTGCAAGAAGCTGAAGTGTTTGGTGTATAAATCTGAGTGTGATCTCTCTCCCTAAAGCTGATCTGCACTAATAAATGAAACGGGGCTAGGGAGTAGGCCCTGGCGCCATCTCACAGTCCTCCATGCTGCTTAATTATTAGCTTGCTCCACGGGATAAATTTAATCCAGGCCAACTTGCACGCTCTTAGGCAAGCCCAGCAATGTTCAAGGCCAGCCCTAGCTGACACCGTTTCCAAAAAGCAGTGCAGATAGAACTGCCTTGTATTTTGTTTTCATTTTTTCAGGGGGAGAGGAAAAAAAGTGTTTCCATAAAGACCTGGACTGTGCCACTTGCTGTTGGGGCCAGAGCAGAGTCTGTGGCCCATGTATTTGCTGTTATTATAAATTATCCTTCTGTTGTATGAGACATTTTCTGCAAAATATACCTAAACAGAATTAAACTCTGCTCACACTATCTGGCTGTGAATCTAGAGCCCTACCATATGTGAGTGTGCCTTTTGTTAGAAGAGGCCTAAAATAGTTAATTTAGTTCATATCTCTACCAACATCAGGTTCAGCTAAACTTAGAGTATTCTTGAGAGAGATTTAATTAAAAATTCCCCATAACGGACCTCCATCACCACGCCCACTCCAGTCCTTCAGTGTCATTACCTCAGAGAAGTTGTGTGCCACCTCTTAAACATTTCTTCTCGGGAGCAGTCAAACCAACTCCTCAAGTCTCTGCTCAGAACCATGTTTGCTGGGCCTTTTATCTTCCAAGTTCTCTTTCTCTGGACTCTCTCCTGTTGACCCACATCTTTCTTGAAGTGTGATACTAAGAACTGGACAACTAGAGCAGAATTCATTTTATCTGACTTTAGGAATGTGATTCATACCACTTCATTGTAGGTGTCTCCTGCGTAGGTGTCTGAGCTAATCACCCTGGCCTACCCTTAGAGTCAATGCAGATGTGTGCAGTCAGTGAAGCCAGGGGTGCCATTCATTTGACAAAACGTAGGCGTTCGTTTCAGCATGGGATGAATCACAGCTCCATTGACTTCACTGCATAGCTCTCCATTGAGTCTAAAAGGAGCCCAGAGCCTCTTGCTCAGTGTGGGTGCTTGTTTTGTATACACCTACATTTAACTAGATGACTTCCGGGGCTACCGCAGCATGGAGCAGGACAGAAGGATCATTTCAAGTTGTGGTCAGCATTCTTGTTTATGTGTGCCAAATCAGTTTGTCTGTCCCTTTTTCGCAGGAGTCTGACACTGCTACTGATGCTTATGAATCCACAGTGTTATTGATAACCTTTTCTGCAAACTATCTATTGAGCCTGTCATTCTCCATCTTCTGTTCTTGCTTTTCATAGTTCCTAGCAGTAGTGCCTTGCATGTTTCCTTTTCCTCCAGCATTTTTCTGACCATTTCTCCAGTGACAGTACGACCTGAATCCAAGTCTACTCTTTCAACATGCTGCTGTCCTCTCTGTTGGTATCTTCTGCAAATTTACGTTTACTCCCTATTGCAACCTAGTCACTGGTGAAACATTCACCTTGTTCCAAAACAGACCCCTAAGAAATGCCACTTTGATACATCCTTCCAGTCTGACACTGAAAAGTATGTCAAACTTGCTATTTACTCACCCTACAATATTTAATGTTACCCTTGCTTTTTTTAAGAACATCGCGTGAGACTATTCAAAATGCTTAACTGACGTCAGGATATGTGTCACAAAACTGTCTTTCCTGTATCTATCACATTGAAACAGTAATTAGGTTGATTTAGCACAGCTAGTTCTTTCTAACCCATGCTGCCTAGTATTTATCACTTTCTTTTCTTCTAGATGTTTTAATAAACTGTTGTTTTGTTAGTTCCAGGATTTTCACAGGAATTAGAGATCAGGTACCTCATTTGATAATCCTTTGGATCTTTCTCCCCTCCTTTTTTAAAGATGAGCATTATATTTTCCTTTTTTTTTTTTTTACAAATCTTCTGGAGCGTCACACATCCGATGGAAGTTCTCAAACACAAACCATCATGTCTCCCAGATTTTTTAATCTGGTTACCTAATTACTTTCAGTGAATTTCATCATGTCAAGACAATCTGAAAACCTCGTTTTTTACTCTAGAATCAGAGCTAATCATTGCTGTTACGGTGTTACCAGGATGATTATAGTTAACGGTAGCTATTTAGTACAGACATTAACCATGTTTTTTTAATTGTTAATTTGATAGATTTATTAGGTCTGTCCTTCTGAACAATCAAAAAGTTATTAAAATAATAATTTGCCCTGGTGAAGCGTAATTTGCGTTTGCTATCTTTAATTTAGTTCCAACAAAAGACAAACAAACAGAAGGAGGAGGAGATCTGACACGCACAGCCCTGGTATATTAGAAACAAGATGAACCAGTAGGCCTTGTACCGTCTTGAGGAGTAGGTTTGAAAAGCCATTCTCTACCTTTGTATTACCTGTATTATTATGTCAACTAATCTATATATTCATTTACCAGATATATATATATATGGAGCCATAATCTGATAATGAACTTAAGGTACTGTTTTCCATTGGTCATCATAACTTCATTAACATATCGCAATAATATTATTTTGCTTAATCTTACTCTGATATTTTAAAATAGTAAAATAACTAACTCCTCACTAGCTCTTGAAAGATCCCGTTTTTATTTAGACAAAAATAAAGAAATGAGTTACTTATTTTTTCAGTATGACACTATCATAGATCTTTGATTACAGTCCTTTATCTCTTTCCCCAGACTGTTTTTACTGTTTCTTTTACAGCCCTCAGAGTTCCAGCAGTGTCAACCAGCAGCATCTCAGATGTCACCCTACCTCCCCATACTTCTACCTCACAAAAATTTGGGAACTTTTTATTTCACCTTTTATATACATCTACTGATAGAACTAATTAAATTAGTGTGGTTACTGTATGTTAGATCCTGTGTCTATTCTACATCGCCTTGTGGAGGTCAGTCCCAGAAAGCAAGCCCCAGAGAGTCCAGTTTGTAAAGAGCAATACAGAAACCAGCAGTCTTATTCAAGAGTTAGGTACTCTAAGGAGACAGTCAAGGCTTGAGACTTCTTTTTCAAAGTGCTGGGCTTCTGTTTCTGGACTAGAGGAGATGTTTCCCCTTGCTCAGAAGTCGTTGCTGCAAACTTGTTTCCGAGTAACATCCGAGCCAGACAGCACTCATCCAGGAGATGCTGCCTTTATGCCGTACCAAGAAAGTGCTGCTGTAGGTTGTGGCAGTTCCTGGCTAAGAGCAGGTCCATGAGCCTGCACGCGTGCCAGCCCTGGGATAGTGCATTAACCTCTGGGCCCTTGGGGTTACTCTAAAGTGGGCCTGTTTCATCCGTGCGTCCTCTCTTGCGAAGCTGTTCCTTACTCTACTTAAAAGGTTAAATATTGGTTGTGCATCTGTTAGCAGGGCACAGCTTGGTTCTGTAGCCTGGCACTCACCTGGAAGACAAAAGTTGCCTTTTCCAAACAGTGCTCAAGTGTTTTTATAAAATGTGGTACATCTTCAGTTGAAGGATTGAGCTCTGGGTTGGATGAGAGCCCAGTGATTAGCACACTTTCACCGGAATTGGACCTCCACTCAGGAAGATCAGTATCTGAACCTCTGCAATGAGTGCTCTCATCACTGGGATATTCAGTATACAGAAGTCATGTTTCCTCTGTCATGCGTATAGGGCTAATTACGTTAATAACATTCCTACCAGAGTCCTTCAGGTGATACAGAGGAGGAACGCTTTTAGTATTTGTACATGAGAGAGAGACTGATTTGCTCACTGGTGTCAAGTCAGGAATTTTACATATCAACAAAAATGAAGATGTCCAATGAATTTTACTTTGGCCAGTTTTGAACCTGACAATTTTTAGGTGCCTAAAGATTTAGATGGCAATGTGAAAAGGGATTTCAGGTTCCAGAGGAACGTAAACTGGAAGTGGTCTTACAAACTCCTGCTTGCAAATCTAACTTCATATATCTCAGAAAGGAAGGGAGGGAGCTAAAACAAATATATATCCAGTTCTAAAAATCCCACATGTGGCTCCATGTATATACTTTTGGAGCCTCCAGAGGCAGAAACAAGTTCGTTGGGGAATTTTCCTATTGTTTCTGACTAGTTTCGAATTTTGAATTAAAGTACTTCTTGCCGATTTATTTTGTAGGTGGAATAATTCAGAGGTGGTGGAAAGAATCAAGTATTCTTTTTGCAGAATAACTTTTGGTAAGAGCAGCAGTAGGTTGTACTTATTTAAAGGTCTACATTATTGCAGGAAATCTTGGCAGATGAGGATTGGTGGGTGAAATTATATATAGAGAGAGAATGAGAATATAAGCAGTTCTGTCAAGAGTTTCTTCAGTTTGTCCTCTGGATGAAGCAACACCATAGGTCCTGTGGGAAGAATTACCTAACTTTCTCATTGACCAACTAATCACAGCAGGACTAACTGGGCACTTCAGCCCACCGTCAGGTAAAATCAGAATCATAATTTTTTTGGAGTAACATTTTGTTTCCCCTTCTCTCTGTTTCTCTTGCACATATACATACACACACACACACACACACACGTATGTATGCTTGTGCGGGTGGTAGAATTTGCTCTTGGAATAAGATTAAGATCTGACATGGATCATCTACAAGCGATTGGAAAAGGGATATTCCTGTGGATTTGATGTATTCATTGCGTCTTGAAATGCCTTGCTTGGGTCTAGCCCTCTTCCTAAATAGTTAAGTCATGGCTCAAATAAAAGCTTGATACAGGAATCACAGTGTGAGGTTCCCTGGCTTTGTTATGTGGAAAGGAGGATTATGTTATCATAATGGCCTCTTCTGGGTGTAATAGTTATGAATCTGTTTCCAGGAGGGCATTTTACGCTTGTAAGAGAGGGTTTCATTGTAGAAGGGAGAGTTTTATGCATATCGAGGAACATATGCATAACCAGCTCTGCTTTGGAAAGATATACAGTGTGTTGAAATATCACACAAATGGATGACTCCAAATGGATGACAGCCGCCACCTCCTTTAAAGCAGTTCAGGTAGTTTTGTTCAAAGTTTTCCATGTCTAGGTATTTTATTGTACAAAGTCATTGGTTTTATAGATACCCTAGTTTTTCTGTAGATAGTGCATAAGGATCTCCAGAATTACAGTGCAAAGTCAAAGTGAAATATTAGGGAAGTCAAGGAATTTAGAGTTGTGTTTTCTAATTTCAGTGGAAGACATTTGTCTTCTCTTAGAACACTTTGATAACTGCATGTATTGTCTGTTGTGATTACCTTCTATGGTTTGGAAAACAAAGGAATCTATGGTGATAGGAGAGGTAGATAGTATTGTGTGATGTTAATGGCAGAATCATAGAACTAATTGCCTAAAAAGGGTTTTGGTGCCTCTAAACACAAGTCACTGACAGTTAAAGCCACAGACAGTGCAAGTTACAAAGAGTTGCATCCTGTTCAGATGCTAATCTGTGGCAGCCCATGGCTTTTAGAAAGAAGGCAAAAATGTGGCTTGCCAGCTCAGTCCGTGCAGCAGTAAAGAGTAGCACTTTGAGTCCATCGTCTTTCATCCAGAAACGCGTGCCTCTCTTACCCTGGCCCTGGTGCGGACAGCCCAGCAAGGGCCTGGTGCCTGAGTGCAGGTGGGGTGGCGCGGGCGAGCAGCGGCGAGCCCCTGCAGGAGCACCCTCCCTGCAGCCGGGGCAGGGGAGGCAGGCTCAGGGCGCAGCGCGTGACGCTGCTGGGGCGGGTGCCTGCATGCAGCTGCAGCGCAGCGCGTGTTGGGGCACCTCTCACTGCAGTGTGTCGACTCAGCCTGTTCCGTCTCCCGCCTGCCTACAGCGGTCTCCTCCCCTCTTGCACGCGCGTGTGTGTGCCCGTGCACGTATGCCGCTCGTACCCGTTCCTTGACAGCGTGTTTCTGTGCGGTGCAGCGGGGCTTTGGCTCTTTGTTCCTCGGCTGCGCCCTGGCAGACCACCGCGACTGGTTGCACACCTGTGCGTGTAGATTTGGGGGCTGGCACGCATCCTCTCTCCCTCTCTGCCTTTCTCATTTTGGCTTGGTGTGTAAAACTCCTTCCCTGTGCTGCTGAAAAGGACTGAGGTCTCTGATTAATTCCACTCTGATGTCAGACATGCGGCTCTGCTGGGAGGGATTTACAGGGCTGCATTTAAGCTCTCGTTTGCTGAGAGAATCCCTTTCTCTATCTCTTCCCTCCCTCCCTTCCCCCTCCCCATGCCCCCCTCCCTACCTCTCTTGAAATGTGTAGACATTTTTTTGTTGAAAGGGTCGCTAACGCTTGGGGTCTGTTCAGAGCTTTGCATTCCTTTCTCTCTCTTTACCACTGGATTTTTTTTTCATTCTTCTCATCTAGCTGCCGTTGAGGGCAGAGAGAGCAGCTTTGTTAAAATAGGACAATGAAATGCGTCCCCCCTCTTCTAATGACAGACCGTTACTTAGCAACGAGGGGGGGATTTTAACAGAAGATCAGAGCATCAGGATGAGGATATAAACTCTGCTATTCTCTCTCCCAGGAAACTTACCAAAGAGGCACCTTTCCTTTTGTCAGGCTTCTAATTTTTTCATACGAGAGGCAACTGCAAAGTCTCAGAGAGCGTCTTCCCTGATGGATGGCTGGCTGCCTCCCCCTGCACCTCCTCTGCTCAGGCGCTTCACTCTTCAGTTATATGCTAAGGGCATCATTTAAAGGGAAGCCCAAAGTGGGATCAGTAAGCTCCCTGCATGCGTATGCAGGTGACTGAGAAGGGGATCGGTGGGCAGACGGGTGATCCAGGCAGCCAGGGTTTACCCTCACCTACATATGGAGGGAAAGTAGCTTTCGTCTTTTTGTTCTGACTTTGGGCAAGGGAGGGAGGGAAGCAGATTGTGCCCAACTCCTTGCTGAGATGAAATGGTCGATGAGAAGAGGTCTCCTTGTCACAGTCACAAAGGCCACCTCCGCCTGGCAGCATGGTGCTGAAATCTAACCCTAGCATCATTCTCTTGTGCTCTTTCCTGCCCAGTGACTACATCATTGAGGAGAAGACGGCTGTGCTGCAGAAGAGGGAGCATGAGGGATTCGGGTTTGTGTTGCGAGGGGCCAAAGGTAAGGGCTGCTTATTTCACTTGGTCCTGGGGCTGGGAGGGGAAGCTCCTTCTCTTCACTTTTTATTAGTGCTCAGGACCCTGTTTCCTCTGGCTGCACATAGCAGCCTAAGAGCCCCTGTACATCAGGGTCTCTTAAGGGACTCCCTTTTCTCCTTGTCTCTCAGCTAGGCAGTGTGAGTACAGTTTAATTGTGGTTATGTGTGTTGTACAGAAAATGCCGTTCGTTGTAAGTGTGCATCTGTTGCACGTTCTGGGGTATTTTTCTGGTACAGATGCTGGAATTCTTAGCCTTGCATTTGTAAGAGTTTCCACTTCTGTCTATTTACTGGCCACATAAAGTGCATCTGCTCTGTGCTAGGTACAAATGCAAGCCCCTCTATGGCTCTATTTTTTTCATATACTTCAGTTTTTCCGTATACTTTTTATCTGTATAGGGTTGGGGATCCTTCTTCCGCCAGCTCTAGCAGTGTTGAGGTTTAGCCCCAACATGAGGGCAAGCTAGTAGACACCTATTCTGCAGCTGTCATGGTACCTTTGACCCTGTTCTGCGAGAACACCTCTGCTTGTGCCTGGGGTGAACTTTACCTGCACGCCCTGGAATACCTGTGCTCGTGCAGCCAGTACCTTAGACCGTTTTGTTATTGTAGCTCCTGTTACCGAGAACTGATGTTTTTGCTGCCAAAAAGAGAGTCCCTCGGGGACTAATAATGAATGTGTTCATATTCACATAGGAAATGAGCTTCCGCCCCTGTGCTTGGGAGTATCTGGAGGCAGATCCACCTCAGGCTAGAGGGTCATCTCTCCAGCAATTCCAGACTGAAGGCGAGGGAGAGGCTGTAGGCTTCTCAGAAATATAGCTATTGAAAGCAAAGGCATAATGGTGCGTGCTTCTGTCCCTTCTTTTCGTGTAGGATACAGGCTGTAAGAGGGAAAGCTTAAACGACTGGCTCCCAGCTCTTTCTGTAGAGCTACTCCTTTCCTAGACCTCAGTGTGGCTGAAGATCTTTTTAATTTGGACTTGAATCTTGAGTGTGATTTTCTGTAAGGATTCCTGAATTGTCTTTGTTCTGCATGTATCACGAAAGGGTTCTGTGCGCAAGTGGGTGTGTTTGTGTTTCTGTCAGAATATGGTTGCTGTCTCTCTCCTTCCCTCTCCCTCCTCTTCCCTGTATATGTGACATACATGTTCGTCTGTGTACTGCTCACGTCAGTCTGTATATTGTGAAGTGGAACTTCAGGGCTCAAAATGGCATCCATTTTTTGTGAGATCAGACTTGTCGATATTGTGTCAGGACAAAATGGGATAAATTTTGTGCTATTCCAGGTTTTTCTTCTTCTATTTTCCCTCTCAACATTTGTAGCCTCTGTATTTTCCTTTGTCTGCTGCGGCTGAAAGAGAGGACCTTGAGCAGATTGAACAGTGGGTGTGAGGCTGAGTGAGACTTAGGTATGGCTTACAGATTCACAGCCTGACACTGCTGCAGGGAGTAACTGAGAAGAGTTTGGCTGCAGAGCTCATGGCTTGAAAGCCCGTAGACTGTGGACATGGTCAGTGGTGTTGTCTCCTGGGACAGGGGTATTGGTGAGTCTGCTGAGGCCCTTTGGGGGAGCAGCATCCTTGGATGGAGGTGGCTGTTTTGAAACACCCCTTAGGCTCCCAGCCTGTCTGCTGCTGAGTGCTGTCATGGGGTTTAGGCTGGAAAGAGTGTTTAGATTCTCTGGCCTGGCCTGGTCTGTGTCAGCACTGCTCACACTTCATTTAGTCACTCTTTGGCTGGGTCAAGGGACATCAGTGAAACCCAAATCCTCCAGTCCTCTTGAGGTGAACTGGAGAGAGAGTCTGAGAACAGGAGGGGCTAAAGTGTCAGTAAAGTCCCTGCAGAGGGAAGGAATTGTTTTAGTGAGGTATGCCTGCGTGGTCCTCAAAGTAAACAGCACCTTGTACTGCAGAGAATGGTGAAAACCTTGCACAATCTCTGCTGGTCTTGTTGGGGGTTGGTTCCTTCCCAACCCCAAGTTTTCCTATTCACATGATGCTGCTCCATCAGCTGCACCTCTAGCAGAGAGAATGCTGTCTAGCATTTCAGAGAGCCGGTCCGCGCCAGCCCCTGTCCTGTCTCCATCTCTGTCCAGTACCTCAGAGGATATAATGTCCCAGTCAAATCAACCGAGCATTTGAGCAAAGATTATTTTCTGATCCCTGCAGGAGACAATCTGACATGGGATTTGCTTGCAGCCTTAGAAAATTATTTGGAGCAGATGGGAAGCAGTGTAGCAGCCCTGCACTCAACACCCATGAAGGAAAATGATGAGCAGGTGGATTTACTTATTCATTTCTTCATCCAGAGGCACAAACCCTGCCTTTCACATACACAGATGGTAGACCTGTGCTCAAAATGCTGAGAAATAATATTTCTTGCCTTATAAATCCTGAATTCACCAGAGTCCCCACAAAGTGAGGTTGTCACAGTTGATACAGTGACTGCATCTCACATAAGGTCCCACCATGTTACCAGTACCTTGAACAGAGGACTGTTACTACTAAGTTGGTTAATATTCGTTTGACATCTGATAGTGGTAGGTTCTGTAGAAGTGTTAGAAAGACGTCCAATCCGTGATTTGGGAATTTACTGTCTAAGTAAGGAGTATATAATTTTCTGAATGGCAAAAATATTACCAATAATTTGAATCGTTAAAAAAGAGCAGGAAGTGGCTCTAAGTCCTTGCTTCAGGGCATGAGCTTTCTGTTGACTACTTAGTTTGGGGAGGAACTTCCAGGATGGGCAGGTTGTTCAAGAGGTTTCCTGAGACTGTTGCTTCCTATAATGTTCATATTTTCTGAAGCAGCTGATCCTGTACGCTATTGGAGAGAAGATGCTGTATTGATTCAGTATGGGGCTTGTTTTGCTCCTACTTCTTTCCATAACGTTGCTAAACTCTTGTTTCTTTGCCATTTCTCCTAGAAAGCAAACATTTCATGAGTTTCACAAAGTGTACCTGCCCTGACTCGGAATGCAGCTCCTCTTTCCTGGTTTATACCCAGCTTGCCACATCTCTCAACTCTTGCTGCTTCCTAGAAAAGCCTTGCGCTCTGTCAGCTCTGCCTCCCCCCGGATGCCTTTTCTGCTGCCTGCAGCTCCACACCTTTTCCTGCTCTCCTTCTCTGCCTGGTACGGCTTCTCAAGCCTCTAGACAGTACAACACCCCTCACCCGCTTTTTAATATTCAGTGACAGTCCACACATTTGAGCTAGACTATTAAGGAGAGTTTGAAAAATCAGTAGATCACAGATCATAAAAAACAGTATCTATTTGTGGGACTCACCACGTTGCCTGAGGCAACCTCTGGAGGTGGAGGACGTTGCTGAGGCTAGGTGCTGCCTTGGCAGGTACTTACCTGTGTTCAGTTGCGTGTGCTGTCCCTGGCTTCCTCTGTGATCCTAGGCAGTGTGCTTGGGAGGAGCTGCCAGGTCCAGTGGGGTATAATGCAGAAACCTCTGTGGGGGCCAGATTAAACCAGTAAGTCACATGATGAAGCTGTCAAAGCTTATTAGCTTGGGCACAGCAATATATGAGTATAGCTGCGCTTTCGGGACAGGGTCTCTTGCTCCACATATGGTCTCAAGCTGTTCAAGCCTGGATTTCCTGCCAGGGACTATCTTGCATGACTGGCAGCTGGGTTCTGTTGGTGTAGGGGCTGCCAGATAATCCAGCGCCAATTGTGAGATATCAGCCAGTGTCAACATGAAGGGTCAGTCTGCAATTCAGCCCAGTCCCCTCCTGCTAGGACACAGCAGGATGCGGTGGGAGCCAGTGTTGTCTCCAGCCACTGCAATCTCTCTGGAGTACTCCCTGTGAACGTTTTATGTTTAGTATCATAGGAAAATTGGCCATTGTAACTGCACAGCTTCCAGTCCTGAGCTTGGAAGCTCATGCAGCTATCTCAAATGTCCCTGTGCCTGTTCCTAGTCATCAGATTAGCCTGTGCATAGCCAGCTCAGGATTCCTTCTCTAGCCATATAAACACAGTCATAATTTGCTAGTGATTCAGTTCTGAGGTTACGACCCAGTTCCTCATCTCACAGGGCTTTGTGAAGGTAAATGCGGTTGTAAGATGCTCAGAGAATATAGGGCTCAGGTTACGAAGGATCGATGTCATTTTAGGACTTTTCTGCTTCACAAACTCCCACTTGTCTTTTGCCATATTTTCTTTGAAGGCAGGTTAAAGTTAGATGTTCAATATCAGATGTTTTTATTTTCATCTCTTTGTATAAAGAGCAGCCAGAGTGTTGAAACAACTCAATGCAAAGGTAGTACGCTAAAAAGTAAGTTTCAAGTGCCATCACAATGGCTTGAGAAGTAGCACTTGGAGAGCTCCGTAGTTAGTACAGAGCTGATCTGGCTGTGATCGTAACTCTGAGACTAAGGGAGTAGAAATCCTCGGCCCCACAGCTTGAGGTGCAAGTACTTGATTGGCTCTGAATCAGTCTACTGCCACCCCAGATACCGTTATAGAAGAGATACCTGCTGTTGTTTGTCCTTGACAAATATATTATGTTCACGTGAATTTATGTTCACTTGAATAGTGCTTCTGGTCCAGTTTTGCATCAAATCTTAGCTTCCAGGGGTGTGGCCACTCACATTTTTCATCTCTTGACTTGTACAGGATATTTGGCCTTCACGTGCTGTCACTTGCTAGGGAGCTTGGGAGGTCCCTGAGCTGAAAATGCTTAAAACATGGGAGAGTCCTAGGGGGAAGCATCACAAAAGCTGCCCTCTTCCTATCCTGTTCCCTTAGCAGCTGCTTATTGCTGCTGTCAGAACCAGAATAGTGGCTTACGTGGACCTTTGCTCTGACCCAGTGTGTCTATTCTTACGTTTTTGTAACTTCTGACAGAACATAAACATTGGAGCCTGGGGGGGGATATAAATTAACCCCTTTCATTCTCTGAGAGACATCCTGAAGTGTACCAGTTTCCTGTTTTGATATTGAAATGGCTGAGGCAAATCACTTTGGGTGAATTCAGTGTTCTCACTCTCCAAACTCTCTACATTTGCTGTAGAATCTGTAGCAATCAGTAGATTGAGGGAGTTTTAGTTTCGTTTCCTGGCCACTACTTGGTGTGAGGACTTTGGGCTCAGCAACAGAAGCCTCTGCAACCTGAGTTTTGGTTGTTGTTAATTGCTTGGTGTTGAGTCTCATTAACCTGACCAGGGTCTCTAACTTAGCCTCAGCTTCTATACTGCAGAGCCTTAGGGGACATGAAGAAGGGAGATGGTGAGGAAGTACAGTCAAAGCTTGAAGATCTTACTGTTGGTTTGGAGGGGAGGGTTGCCCTAAAGCCCTTCAGCAAGTTTTGGGATACAATACTGGTATCATAAGGTTTCATAAGATTGTACAAGCTCATTTACACTTTTCAGAACTTAGCTTTTAGGCAGAGGAATGTGGTGGCACTTTGAGATCCTCGAGATGGATAGAAATCAGGACTGGAAGAAGTGTTTAGACAAAGCACTTCAAACAGCAGGCCTGTCTTCTGTGTTGTTGAAGTATTGTGTCTTACAGAGATTTAATGGAAAACTAGAAACAAGGCTCAGTTGAGCGTAGATGCAGTAAATGCTACTTAGGACACATCATTTATAGCACCTTCAGAAATTTAAAAAATCAGGAGCTTCTTCTCTCCCCACATCCAAATACACATACTCTGTAAGTACCTGCTATCTGTTGACCAACTGGCTGCAAGCAGGTCCTGGTTGCTCCAATGCGCTGTTTGGGTACCAAAACAATGGTGTGGGTTGTTCCCCTAGCCTCTAAACTGAGATATTCCTTCAAGATTTTAGAAGTACCAAGGCAGATAAGAAGATATTTTGCAGTAAATACAATATAGAATCGTATTTTATTGAATTATTTTTCACCTTATAAATGTGTTTCCAATGAAGAAACTGGGATCTTAACAATTTGCTCTACTATTCATTTAAGCTTGTCTAATAATAAAAGTCACTTGTTCAAGTAAAGCTGATGAGAGCCGCAAGCAGACTTGGAAAGCTAGCAGTAGTTCTTCTCTGGCACCAGCTGTGCAGTGGAGAGATAGTTGACCTCTCTAACCGAGATCCTTTCCCTTTGCTTCTGGAGTACTGCCAGAGCTGCTTTTAGAAAGGGCTAGACTTTGGTGCTGTAGGGCCATAACCTGATGGCTGTAGTGCTGAAGAGGGATTTCAAAGCCTCTTCTGACCTAACTGGTGACTTGGCTCTTTCAGGACTTCTCTTGGCTTCTCTGGATGCAGCTGAAGTTAAGTCTATGGAGTAAGAGAGCCTAGATTAATAGATTTTTAAGACCAGGAAATGGCGACAGCGATCACCATGCACAACAAAAGCTGTAGTATTAACATGATAATTTCCTTAGTGGCAAGAATTATCCTTTCTGTGATTTAAAGTCTTGTGAGCTTTTGCAATGAACAGTGGTCCTCCTTGTTAGGAAATTTCACCTTATTACCAGTATGAATTTCTATAATTTAATTCCAGACCTTTATGATTTAGTTTTGCCTTTGTCAATTGGATAAAAGAGCCTCCTTAAATTATATTTTCTTCCTGTGTAGGTACTTACAGATAAATTGTTGCCATATTACATACTTCTGACCTAAAGCTTTTCTGTCAGACTTTAATCTGAAAAGGGTCTTTTGGAGGGTCTAGTTCCAAGCTGACTTTCGTAATGACTGGATTTGCACCCTAAGGCTTCACTTGGACCTTCATAAGACATCAGCGGTCAGGTTTCCTAAGGAGTACACATGACAGTCTGCGTACTTCCTCACCGAGTCTACAGTCAACTGTTCACATGGTGCATTGTTCTGGTTAATATTTCTTGTTGGTGTTAGGGCTATAGGCAAATGACTAGGCTGCTGACTAGGCCCTGACCTGAGGTTAGGCTAATTGAACAGGAGCTGGAGAACTGCCAGACATGACATGAGAAGTTGCTGGACATGACAGATGACAATGTAAAAAGTGACAAAGTTACAGATAGCACTGTGAGGTATAACTGGATTTCATAAGTGGTTAAGAGGGAGTGATGTGAGAAATGGCCATTCTCCTCAGATAACTGAAAGGGAACACTGGAGACCTTTTGGAGAGTAGAGTAGGTAACCATGTCAGTAATACCAGATTAGGCCACGGTTACCAAGGAAATAGTATTGGAAATGCCAAATTTGGATACAGATGTAGCAAAACTGGGGCAAATGGGGAAAAAGTAGCTATAGGCAGATTGTACCTTTGGGAGGAAACTGGGCAAAGTGAAAAGGAGAGTCAGGAAATGGGAAAAAGGATAAGGTGGGTAAATCATGTGATTGGGGCTGTTTTGGGCAGGGACAGTTGCTGAGCACCCATGTGCTTGGTCACCACAGCCCAAACAGGACAATAAACCAGTCATGTTGTTCTGACCATACCACACATGTCAAACCTGCTCCTTGGTCCGTCGGATGGGGGAAGGCAGAACACCCATACAGATGGACTGAGCCTCTCGATACTGTGCTGGTGCCTATCCCAGCCCTGACAACACTGACATCTGGCAGCAGCATTTAGGATAGATCAGGCAGAGAATGCTCCTGAGATTTTACTCTAAACCATTGGCACTCTCGTCACTTAATCATGGCTGGTAGTGACTCCAGAGTGTTTTTAAAAGTGTACTGCATGCACCTATTGCTTGGATGTTTGTGTATTCCAGTCCTTAGGGCAGTATTTGGAGCAGCAGGGGCTCCATCTCCCACAGCCCCAGTGGAGCACAGATTTTCCTGTCATCAGGCTCTTGAGTGGGACAGACTGCCCTAGGGCAGAGCTGTGACAATCTAGGTTTCTTCCATAGTAATGGATTTTCTGTTCATTTGTTCACCATTTGCCCTTTGCCAGACCAGTATCCTCTGGAGGTATTCTTTCCCTCTTAGCTAACTCTTGTGGTTTGGAAGAAAAAATACCGGCCACCAAGCTTCCCTAAACTTGACTTGGTTTGTAGATGTTCCATGGGGTTGCTAGCAATGTACTTTTTATTTAGTTCTGGTTTTTTGAGAAAACAATGTGCCTGGTACCTATCAGTGTGACAAGTATGACAGTGCTGGGTTTTTGGGTGGTAAGCTGGTTTTACAATTTTTCTGATGCTTACCCAAGAACTTTTAATTACTGTGTGCTGCAGGAAAATTATCTCCACAGGTACAGCTATAGCAAATCATTTCCAGAAAAGTATAGAGCAGACTCTGCACTGACTAGGTACAAGCACAGCACTGATATATTTGATTGAATAACTAAAAGCAGCTGTAAAGGAGAAGTATGAAGCAAGAAAACACAGTTTGAGAGTCCGTTAAACAGTTGGTTTCTCCTTTGTTGCTTTAGTGGCCGAGTTAATTGAGGCAGCTGGGAAATCCAATGTTGGTCTGTACCTGCTCCTGGAGCTTACAGTTCCTCTCCATCTACTGCCTGATGTTGCTGCTGGAGACACCTGGAACAGTTACTCTTGCAGACCTTCTCATTCTCTAAGTGGAGATGGGATGGTTTAATTCTTGTTACTTGTCCCTTATTAAAGCTTCTTTCTTGTTACCTGTAACTGTAACTGCAGATATATAGCTTCTAGCCCACAGAAAATGATGTGCAGATTCCTCATATAACACATAAATAATACAGGTGATAAAACTGGCTGCAAGACTATTTTTGCTGGATTAATTTTATCTGTATTCCCTATCAGTCTACATTTTTGATTATCAATAAGAAAAACATAGACTTGGAACTGTACCTCAAGAGACTCCTCTAAGCTATAATTTAGGAGTTCTCTGACGTCAGTGGGCTGTTGGTAAGCTCCACGACATGCTGCCTGACCTTGCTCCCCTCAGTGCTGGTTTTCGTCCTGGTCTTTTACTGTGTTTAATCTTGTGGGGCAAAAGAACAAACCAAAGAAAGTTGAGTGCTAAAAGCCGTTCCACATTCCCTTGCCAATGTGCACGTGCTTTTCCTTCCTCTTAATCAACCTAGTGAAACACAGTATCAGCCCTTCTGAATCGTGCTGGACATTTGTGAGAATACAACTGGAACACTATAATCTTTTGGGGGCTGGCGTATCTAGAGCTTTTGTGAGACATTATTGTCTCACATCAGGCTCCTTCTTCTGCCTAGGAAACCAATTAAATTGTCATCTGTCCAATTCTGTCCTTCCCAGGGAGCAGGACTTGGCACTTAACCTTTTCACGACTTAATTATGATGCATGTATTATAAGAAGGCAGTACTGGTCTGTCATGTTGATGCTTCCATCTTGTGAAGTACATTGCTGATATTCCAGAGACCATATGTCTCATTATCATGATATGAACTATTTACTTGACATTCAGAGAGTCTGATGCAAGCCCCTTTTCAAACTCCTGTATTACCAGCCCTTCCGAGAAGGTAATGCAAACTATTGCTGACCGTGTCAAATGCAGTACATTCTAGGAATCTGCCTGTGCTCCAGTCAAGATTACTAGATCTAAACTTACTGCTTGTGTGGAGCAGTGAACTGAGACACTCTCCTGCAGGGTTGTGATCAGTAGCACAAAGTCTAGTTGGAAGCCTGTAGCTAGTGGTATACCCAAGGGGTCAATACTGGCTCCAATACTGTTCAACTTAGTCATCAAAGACTTGGATGAAGAGGCAGAGTGCCTCCTCAGGGAGGCTGCTTATTATACGAAACTGGAGCGACCTGGACAGGCTGGAGAGATGGGCAGAGGGGAACCTCGTGAAGTTAAGCACAGGCGAGTGCAGGGTCCTGCCCCTAGGAAGCAATAACCCCAGGCCCCAGGACAGGCTGGGGGCTGGCCTGCTGGAGAGCAGCTCTGCGGAGAGGGGCCTGGGAGTCCTGGCGGGCAACAAGTCGACCACGAGCCAGCGACGTGCCCTTGTGGCCAAGAAGGCCAATGGCATCCTGGGCTGCATTGGGAAGAGCATTGCCAGCAGGTCGAGGGAGGTGACCCTGCCCCTCTCCTCAGCCCTGGGGAGGCCTCACGTGGAGTGCTGGGTCCAGTTCTGGGCTCCCTCCCCAGTGCAGGAGAGACATGGAGCTCCTGGAGCGAGTCCAGTGGAGGGCTACTGAGATGATGAAGGGACTGGAGCATCTTACTTCATCCTGGATGGGCAGTGAAGGAAGATGGGATGGGACTGGATAATATATGTGCACTGCCTGAGTCTCTCTGAAAAACTTCCTTCCCTGGAAAGACTGGGGGCAGGAGCAGATTTTCCAGCCAGGAATGCATTTAAAACCTAAGTGATAAAGAATGGAATTCATATGACTAACGTGGACATCCATCAATAGGAGGCTGTCTGTCCCTGAGCTAATCATATAGGACCAATAGTGAGAGAGGCACCACTCTAGGGTACCAAAAGCAGGTTTCTAAAATAGCACAGGTGGACAAGAAGCAATGAAACACAGGAAGTTCCAGCTGAACATAAGAAAACTGTTCTTCACTGTGAGGGTGGCTCAGCACTGGAACAGATTGCCCAGAGAGGTTGTGGACTCTCCATCCTTGAAGATGTTCAAAACATGACTGCACGTAGTGCTGGGCAACGTGCTGTAGATGACCCTGTTTGAGCAGGGGGGTTGGACCAGATGCTGTCCAGAGGTCCCTGCCAACCCCAACTATTCTGTGATTTTTGTGTTTAGCAGCTGTTTCTCTCTGTTGATTATGAAAGGGGCCTAGAGATCCTGACTCAGATACAGACAACTCTTCTGTAGTCACAAGTCAGAATAGATGAGTTCCACCACTCCTGGCATTATTTATAGATATTATTATAATTTTGTCTGAGGGACTGGGAGATGAGTGAGGCTCTAAGGACCTTTAGGGAACATACGTGACTTTTGGGAAGCTCTGGGGTAGATGAGCATGGGTCTGGGGCCGTTTCAGGGTCTGAGGTGATGAACACTATACATATAGCACGAGCTCTGGTTCCTGCACTGAAGTCAAGCTGAGCCTTGTGTGCATGTTTTTTCCTGATCCAATTTACAGAGTTTTTTGTAGGCTCCTGGACACTGTTGTCCACCCCCTACTTGGTTTTAGGTAGACTGTCTCACTCTCTCTCTCTTTCTCTGCCTTTTGCAGCTGAAACCCCAATTGAGGAGTTCACCCCAACCCCAGCCTTCCCTGCACTGCAGTATCTGGAATCAGTGGATGTGGAAGGCGTTGCTTGGAGAGCAGGACTTCGCACAGGAGACTTTCTAATTGAGGTAAGCCCAGACACAGCAAGGAGAATGACTGGTGACTGCCAGTAGTAGCTTCCTCTGCGGTACAAGGGCCTACATCTTGCACAAAATTATTTTCCTTCATAAGATGTTTTGAGAGCTGTGTAATAATTGTTACCAAAATTCCTGCTGCCTGGATGCTTTCATGGCCAAATGTTCTTCAGATAAAATAATTCAGGCAGATATATGCTTTCCATGCTAGAAAACAAGCTGATATGTCCCCTTCTGCTAGCTGGAATTGCAGGGAGACTGTAAGTCAGTGAGAAGACTCATTAGGTGCCTTTCCTGGAGGCAAATTCAGGATCATTTCTTACTAGTATTAATTAGAGCTTTATCCAGTGTAATCTATGGTATAAGTATTGGAGCCTATAGAAAAGAATTAGATTTAGCAGATACATAGTGCTCCGCTGTTCTTGTATCTCTGTTAGCTCTTTCCCTTTCTTGAGAAGTCATGGTAAAGGCTGCGTACTGCCTTTGCTCTGCTTTAAGGTCACAGCTGACTGGATTTTCCATGTTATATTTAAAACCAAAAAAAAGCAGGGATTGGAGTTATTGGCAACTTCATGTAAAAAAGGTGGCTAGAGGGTTCAGCAAGACATAGAAAGACTAAACTCCAGTGTGCTTCCTCCCTGGAGCACAGACAGAGACATAACTGAAAATTTGGACAGGGTTCTGAAGTTGGCTGGCAAGTCTCCAGCAATGACAGCACCTACTTGTTCCTGTAGCTTGGCTTTATTATGGTTTTGTTGTTGTTTGTACTAATGTACGTCCAGAACCTCAGTGGTAGATTAGGAGAACATTGTGCTAGGTGCTGTACGAGTCCATTGCATCTGAGTAATAAAAGAGATGATGATGGTTGTGCCTTGGTACACACTGAAATACTAGAGATAGCGAGATAATGTTGGCTAGCGTGGCAGGGAAGAGTCTGCATATCAGCTGCTTAATCTTGTAGCTAACACAGCAGAGGATACTTTTAAGGAGTGATTTGAAAGAGAATTGTAATATTAATTTGTGAATGTTTATAGAGATTTTCATCACTATATGAGGAAGATGTAGGAGAAATTACTGAGGTGCTGAAACTGAAATTATGTTTAGAATTCATGCCAAATGGATATAGTATGAATAGGCCAAGTCTGCATTTCTTGAAGCCAAGGAAAAGGCTGCTACAATAAACCAGTTGAGGAAAGATGAAAGTGTGTGTGAATCACGCAGTCAAGGTGTCTGTTTCTGTACCTTAATTGTAAACGGATCCCAGGGAGTTTATTTCAAATGGAGATGTATACTCTGTAGATGCAGGAAATGATGTGAGATGAATCCTACCTCTACCAAGGGAGCGACAGTGGTGGAAGAGGTGGAGTAATACCTAATTGATACTGAGTCAGTGAAATGATTGCATGTGTTAGACAGGATTGGGAAAGGGAACTTCATGTGAAACATTATAAGGTAAATTGTAGTCAAGTTGCACTGTGTAGTCCTCACAGGAAATACTGAGTAAAGCTCACTGAACAAATATGTCAGTGTACAGGCATGTCATGTGATGTTGCTTGCTTACCTTTTTCCATGCAAAAATCATGAAACTTTAAAACCAGTAATGCAGTATATTATATTTATATTGGTCAATGTGGTGATGGTGATGGTGTCGGTTGTGGTTGTGTGCGGTGTAAGGTAAGCAGAGCTGCATGTCTCTGGCACATGAACGTGAGAAATTTTACTAGTCGCAAAAATGCTTCTGGGACTGGAGAAGGTGGCAGTGAGGCTTTGCTCAAGCTCAGCTGCTGTGTAATTCATTCCACAGCCTGAAAGTTACAGGGGAAAAATACTGTCTTTCCACATGTGCTCATCACCTCCGTAATGGGCAGTTAATTGACGTGCCACAGATCTCCCTTCAGTACTCTGTGTGATCTTTTTAGTAATCCTTTTTCCAGACCAAGAGCCTGAGACACAATGATGAGACTTGAAGTTGAATCAGTAGTTGATGGAAGGCCTATGTAGAAAGCTGGGGACCGGTTGTGCTGCTGCTGAATGGGGCGAGGGCCCCGGCGACAAAGAATGCCGCCTTTGCCTCAGTCTTTACTGCTAAGACTGGCCCTCAGGAATCCCAGATCCTGGAGAGGAGGGAGGAAGTCTGGAGAAAGGAACACTTTCCCTTGGTGGAGGAGGATCGGGTTAGAGATCATTTAGGCAAACTTGACATCCACAAATCCATGGGCCCCGATGGGATGCACCCAGGAGTGCTGAGGGGTGCCTCAGCAAGGATGAGCCTTGAGAGGTCCTGGAGCTCAGGAGAGGTGCCCGAGGACTGGAAGAAAGCAAACGTCACCCCAGTCTTCCAAAAGGGCAAGAAGGAGGAGCCAGGGAACTACAGGCCTGTCAGCCTCCCCTGCATTCCTGGAAAGGTGATGGAGCAGCTCATCCTGGGCGCAATCTCCAAGCATATGAAGGATAAGAAGGTGATCAGGAGTAATCAGCATGGACTCATAAAGGGGAAGTCATGTTTAACTGAACTGACTCCCCCTGTGTCTATGTGATCATTAGATATATTGCAAGAGGAGCGATAAGAGTGTGTGGTTTCATTTGGGAGGCAAGCTTGAACTGGGTTTAGAATGAGCACATCAGTTTTCCTGTAATGTAAAGCCACATACTGGGGGCAACAGGCAGAAAAGGAGATGTTGCTTGAGCCTTGTACAGGTTCCTTGGACCCATCTTTGTCCTTCTGTCCAAATTTATACATTAGAGATGTGCTTAGCAGTTCAATTTAGATGAAAGTTGCATGGGCATGGGCATTCTAAATCTGTAACTTCATTTACACCTTTGTAACTCATAACTGGAGCCCATCTCTTGCTGAAAATAATCCTCACTCTTTTAGCTTTAAATCTTTCTTAGTTTTGGAGATTAGTCCTAGATAAACAGACATATGTAAGATACTTGCATGTTAGAGTTAGCAAATCCAAATAAAGAAGTGCAGGTGAAAATCCTGAGATGTGTTTAAGGGCTGCAAAGCATTCCCTGGATGACAGTGTTCCACGTGAGAGCTGGGATTGCCCAGTGATGGGGAACAGCTGCACTGATAAGCACAAAACAGCTCTTTCATATGAGAAACAGGTGGCAAGGATACTGCTTACAGCTCCAAGCAAGCCCTGAACTATTGTAGTCTTCTTCACACTGATTCAACAATTAAATAAGTCTCTGAAGCTGAGAGAGGGATGACTGAGCATGAATGTTTGAGGGTAAAGGCTGGAAGAATTCCTGTGGCTGGTAAGGCAATTCTTTTTCCTCCATGAGGTATGTTGCATGTTCCCCTTGGGAAAACTAGTGACATGTATTGCTTTGGGCTGTTGGCATGAGGAGCTCTGACTGAGCAGAGACAGGAGAGCTGCCCTCTCAACGTGTACCTGGGGATCAACTGATGGTGAATTAGAGGGCGTAACCGGTCCCCAGCTTTCTACACAGGCCTTCCATCAACTACTGATTCAAGTTCAAGTCTCATCATTGTCTACATAAGCATTGACATACAATATGCATGCCATCCGGTGTCTTGAGTTGCTGGCACCCCAGACTTACAGATCCCTACCACCCATGGCCCGTTCCCCAGTTGCTGGCAATTAGGCCTTCTCACACACACGCACCTATAGAGAAAAGGGAATACCCTCACCCAGGAAAATGGTTAGAAATAGGGTATAATAACAAGACAGGACAGACTGTGGATCAAGTGCAGGGCATGACCAGGTATGCATACTGCCCAGCAATCTGTTCACACTCAACCAGTCCCTTCTTTCTCTTTCTCTTTTTCCATGCTTGTCTTCCCTGATCCATCTTGATCCTTTCCTTTCCCTGCCTTTGGTCCTTCCTCTGAACAGTTCATAAGTCTCACACAATCCTAGAATGCTCCTCCTGGCATCCCGTAATGAGTCCTTTGCCCCTGTAGGCAGTAGTTCCCCTTAGTCTCCAAGGTGGTGTGGAGAGAGCTCTAAAATACCTTAATAGACTGGAATATCTGACTCCTCCTCTCCCTCCGCAGAGAGACTCTCTCTTTTTTTTTTCCTAGCCTTCTCGGCTTGTTGCTTTTTCTGCTCTCCTTTATCATGCTTCAAATCCTATTTCTCAAGAGGTCCAAAAACCTAAGCCTTCTCTTCATATTGGAATGAGTAGATTTTTTTAAAAACCCACCAAAAACACATTGAATGATCACAAGTGCTAAATCTTTTCCTTCTTGTGTTGACTCAGCCCCTGCTTTCTGCAGTGTGTTTTGGGTGGGAATCTGATCCCAATTTTATCATTATTTAAGATTTTACCCACTAATTTTATCATTACTTAAGATTTTTGTAAGCTGTCAGGGGAACTGTGAAATATCTGGCATGCGATTGGCCTATTTAGTGACATGCTCAAAGGGAGAAAATTCTGCCGTGGGAAAAATAAAGCTTGCAAGACAGGTTGGATGCACAGATAGATCATTTTGCGTATCACGCAAGTAGAACAGAGAGATGCATCATGCCTTGTTTTCCTTTGAGTGCCCGTCCACATTATGAGTCTGGCCAGAGACTTCCTGCCTCACTGCTACACTTCAGGCGGTCTGAATGCAGAAAATGGGCAGAGCATTGCCTGCCCCCCAAGTCTGGCAAGTGATCCAGCTGAGTCAGAGTTTCATTTGTCTTACCATCTATCAGCATTTTTCCCATGAACCTTTTCTCACTCTTGGCTTTAGTTTTTCATTTACTTCATAATCTCTGTCTTTCCCTTTCCTTTCCCTGATCCTGCCATGTCATCTCTGTCAAGCTTAAAACTGTGTCTCTGGTTGTGCTTCCAGACGGATGTACTCACTGCTTTGTTCATTTACCTAGCAAAGGCCCGAATACCTTGAAATTGTTCATCTGCCCAGGTTTTAAGAAAAGCAGTCCAGACGAAACTCCAGCAGCACCTACTCTGCACCTTTGTTATCTGCTGATCCAGGAATCAAAGGATCCTATTTTGCAGATACTTACGCTAAAACAAATATATGAACCAAACTAAGTTATTTTGTATCATCGGGTCTTTTCAAGGAAGATTATCAGTTCACCAGAAATAACGAGGCTGCCCTGTCTTCCTAGTGGCCTTCACCATCTGTAGTGAGCGTGACTGAGATCAGTCATGGGTAGTCCTGCCTTTTGTGTTGGTTAATATGGGGCGTTCCAGAAATGCCAGGGGAAAGAAAAATCTCAGGGCTTCTGCTTTCTTAGGGCAGACCAGTCAGAAGCATTAAGCTCTGCCCTTGTTCTTCTTGAGCTGAGATGTGCTACCCCTCACCAGCTCTCCCACAATCTCTCTAGGTATATAAATACCTGGATAAATAACCTCCGTGTTTACTTAGGCTCTCTTTCAGCTGTGCTTCCATCACATATGCTCCAAGTAGAGTGGTTGGAAGCAGCTGTAACCTGAAAGCACATCACTAACTTTTCTGGTTAGTTTGGCTAACACTGGCTTGCCAATGTTCTTGTTCACTTTTCAACGTCCAGGTGCCAGTTTTCCCAGTTTTCCATGGGGCACTCCATAATTTCCTAAATACAGCTGCGATCTGACATTCTGCGGGGCTGCTGTGCCATCACAGAGAGGGAAATGAGCTCGAGACACTGCCTTTGGTAGAGATATGTACTGTGATTCATCTCACCTCGCTTCAGGCTTCAGTTAGCTGGGTGCCTATATCTCAGTGCATTGTCTAGGCTGCCAGTACAGCCTGCGGAAACCAAATAAATCTGGTGAGGGAATTCAGGGAAGCAATTCATATGACCTAACCTAGGGTCTACTTTAGGATGTGACAAATTGTACTCAAGATCTGGTGGCTTCACTGACCAGCTCTGTACTTACTGGATAAGGATCCCAGGGCAACTTTTTTCAAGATAGGTGCCCATTTTTAGGCAGTGCATTGTCAGTGAATCCCAGCACTGCAATCTCTCAGCAAAAAGCACGTTATTCTGTAGCACTGCAGGTGGGAAATACGAAATATAGAGCAACTCCTTGGAGCATTTAGTTTTTGTTCTTTGTGCTGGCAGGGGATGGGGTTCTCCCTCAGAGGGACTGCTAGCATCTGAAAGTTCTCTGTATTGTGGATATAACTGTATGTGCAATTGTCCCTGGTACTTTTCAGATTTATGGGTGGCAAAAGTTTAACAATGAGTTGGCAGTGCCTCTTCTATGCGAAGGCAGAGTATTTTATGGTGTCCATGTGCTTTGAGGTGCTGACTTCTGTGGAGGCTCAGAAGTAACGCTGAGATTGCTATGAGTTTGTCCCAGCTGCAGTCCTCAAGGAATGGAAGGAGGAAACCCATGCAGGATATAATGCTTTGATTTGGAGTTTCAGTCTTCGGAGCACGATTCTGAGCACAGTAATTGCATTGCCTCAAGAAGAGGGCTAGTTGGTTTCCGTGGTCTCCAGGGTGCTTACTTTCTCAGCGCAGTCCGTCTGTCTCAGGGAAGTCATCTCCAGCTCATGGCGGGCCAAGAACTTTAGTAGCACAAGCCTTTCCTCAAGATCATCACTGCAGAGACCCGCATATCTAGGTGTGTTGAGCCATATGGCAGCAAGCAAGAATGTTATACCATACCCCAGCCACCCTGGGCTATGCATTCAGGCCTGGCTTCATTCTGTGTATAGCCCTGAAAGCCACACTGTGACTGTGTTGCGATAGATGCCTCTGTCAACTGTACTTTGTCTTAAGTGGTGGCAGGACTTGGCCGGTCTCTGCCAGGGATATGCCTTTATGCCTTTTTTTTTTCCTGTACTTCCCCTAGCGCTGCAACTAGCTCTCTTTGGCTGCTGAGTGCGCTTCTACGGGGTCCACAGTCTCCCAGACGTTTTTCTTAGCTATCTCTGGAAACTGGACAGCTTTTCACTGGATGTCAAGATGGCTCTGAAGACTGTTCGTTTCCAGTGAGAAATATTCTTTTTAATAATAGAAAGGCATTTAGCAGCTACATCTTTGTCACTTTTCAGCCTGAGATATGCTCAAATCCTTATCCATTGCAGAACCTGTGCCCCAGTTACATGTTAGTCTTTTTGACGTCCTAAATTGGAGGGAATTTGTTAGTTCCTTGAGTGCGTATCTTAATACAGTCAGCAAATATCTCTCATTGGGAAAGTGGAGAGAATATTTTCCCATCATTCCCTGTCAGAGCTCTCAGGGGATTTTTGAGCATGCTTTCTCAAGCCTTTGACCACATCATAGCCCTGCAACCACTGCAGGACTTGCAGTTCTTTGTGTTTATTGCCCAAGCTCAGTGCACCTGAGGAAAGCCTCTGAATACTGTATCCTCTGAGCAGGAATATTAATGTCCCTCTTATGGCCCTTGTACTGGCATACCTTCTCCATTTGTATGTCTTCCTCTGTTATCTCTAGGCTTAGGTCCCCATTCTCTGATGAAACTAGTTTTAAGTCCTCCTCTCCGTGTCAGCAAGCATGGTTGCAGAGGTGTGCTTCCCTCTCTTGGCTACCTGGGGTCAATCTCTTCCGGGTAGTCCTTCATCCTCCTCCAGTGAGATGCCAGGATCAAGGAAGCGGAATCATAGCTGGCAGCATCATCTGTACAGAAAGGCATCAATCTGCCAGAAGTATGTGCTTCTCATTAGGCCTTTCCTTCAGCCAGAAGAATTGAGAACACCACTCTTGCTATGTCTCTACCACCTTTGACCCCAAATCCCTGTAGTCATGTTTGTGGTTTTTCCTGGCTATATCACTGGTACCCACCTGGATGAGCAGCAAGGGGTAGTAATCGGAAGGGCAGATGAGCCCCATAATCTTCCCACACTACTACCAATCCAGGCTTTGGGCAGGCAGCAAACTTTCCAGGATAATAGTTGTGACTTGCACGTGGTGTCTCTGTCCTATGTATCTCTCATGGGTGACAATCTTCCCCATGAGAATAACATCTGGTAGGGTAAGGAGCAAAAGCTCTAAATAAGATTCCCCAATTTTTGCAGACAAAATGACCCTGCAGAATTACTGAAAGTTTTTACCGAGGTTGGCTTCTGAATTGTATCTGGCTGTTTTCTTTCCAGAGATCAGTTAAAGTAGAGCTCTCACTCTGTTTTGTAAATGCATTTTTCTTTACTCGTTTGACAAAATCTTTTAGGAAGACCCCTTCATATCTCACATCCTACAGCAAAGAGGTCTGAGAAGGCCGTATCTCAGTGCAGAGACTTTCTTACTGGATAGCAGCATAGGGCAAGTGTGGTAGCTAAGGTGGAAGTGCTAGCGGCTCTCCAGGTATATTCCAGTAGGGCTCAGGTGACCACCAAGTTGTTTTTGAGAAGTGTCTCCATTTTGAAGTTTGATGCATGCTGCACTTAACATCATTGCCACTGGCAGAACCTTCAGGTGAGATGAAGGACTGGGAAAAGCAGAGCTGTAACCTCTTTGTCCAGGAACTCAGTCTTCTACTGTAACCTCTTCACTTCAGTGTTACTGCATGGCATTAGCCATTAAATAAAGATGCACATAGGATTGAAGGAGAAGGAAGGTTATTGGCTAGGACTGCATGTTTTCCAGAGTATGGTATCCAGTTTGCAGACATAACATGCCTTCTGGGCTCTTTCACTTGGAACTAAAAGATTGAGATGGACTATGAGAGTGCGATGTGCTTTCCTCTTTTATACTATATTTAGACAGCCTGGGTCAGTAAATCCTACAGATCCTACTAAGGGAAAAAAGTATCTGGGCTTGAGTCTTTGGATGTATACCCAATCAGAGTGTGAAAGTGCTTGTGGACAGTGCGTGCTGAAGAACCTCTAGTTACCAGTAGATAATCTTTAAAAGGCAGACAGAACGAATGTGATTGTTATAATATCATATATAGCTGGATAAAATTCAGGAGGAACTGGAGTTCTGCAAAAGATGCTATGTTTCTTGAAGGAAGGTTTCGAACTACAAAGATTCAGATGGTCATGCAGAACTCAGCAATTTTTTTTTTTTTTTTGAAATACCTTTGGATGAAGAGGAATTTGAATCTACTAGTTACTGCACAGAGTACCCAGATGACTGCCTCTCCGTGCCCAGTACCAGAATGAAGTGCCATACAAACAATTACTTTATTATGCAATTTATGTTCACCTGGCTAGCTGAGGTCAGTGGAATAGCATCTAGCTGTGAAAGTGGAACAGCTAGTTATAGGATTAGTATTTAGTGTTTTCTGTCTGGAGGGTGTCATTTCAAAGGTATGGCTTTGAGAATCTTCCCTTATCTGACTAGAATTCAAGAACGCTGTCTGTAGTATCTAGCTTTGTATCTTCCTCTGAGCCCGAATGTTTTTAGATACTTGAATTTTTCGCGTGAAGATCGTATAACTAGTGATGTAGAAAGCCGCCTTCTTAAGTATACTTTCATTTTATACATGCATTGCGCATGTGTATATATATACATAGAACGTACAGATATTAAATACAAATATGGATATAGATTGACATATTTTCGTTATTTAGATATACATTATATAGTCATAAAAAGCATCATTAGAAGAAAAGAAAATTGAAATTAGTAATTGACCCAGGATATCACAGGGACATTTATAGCTCTGTAGGAAAGGATTCTTTGTTAGTATTCTGTGTTGTTGCTGAAGAGACCTCACCAGTTATCTTTCTTTATGCGCAAGGAGAAAACCTGTTATGTAAGAGGTTAGTTCAACAGGAGAACATTTTCTTGGTATCTCTTTTGCCACTAGTTAAATATGGTTGCTGTCAGATAATGTAATTTTAAAAATAAAAAAAAAAAGTTGGATAACTCAAATGAAAATTTACTGGTGTTGTTCTAACTCTGATAGTCAGGATTTGGCTGTGCTTATGATAGGCAGAATATGGCATCAACCTGTAAGTATCTCCTGAGGATGAAAGGGTGTCACTTTTATGCACCTCAGAGTTTTTGGTGTTTGGGAATATAGATTTTACATAATTAACAAAATCTAAGAGTTATTTGAGGACACTCTGCTAAATACAGCCCAAAAGTCAGGGAAAAAATGCTGGGCAAGACATCACCCACTGTAGCGAGATAATGAAGAAGCAGCTAAATATTACTCACTGACACATGTATACCCCTGCTTATTGGAAAGGTTAGTGAGTAAAGGAGAAGGAAATGCAGTTAATTTGAGCTAAAATGTGTAGGAGGTTGATAAGGGAAGCCAAAGAAAATATCAAAGGCCAATATGTAAAGTTAATAAGAAATTTTAGAGCGTTAGAAGCAAAAAAAAAAAAAAAAAAAACGGGTAGAAATCCATTTCTACATGTAAATGATAAAATTGTATATTCTGGTATTAAAAAAAGGCAGAAATGTTCTGTTCTGACTTTGAAACAAATCAGGAGGATGTATCCATCCCATATGATGTGCTTGGAACAGAAAGTTTCCCAGCTGTAACCAAGGAGAAAGTGAGATAGTATTTGCTAAAAATAAGCATACTCAAATTAACAGACTTGAATAACATATACCCGAGTGTTTAAAAGAGCCTAGCTGAGGAGTTGCCTCAACCACTGATGTTAATACTTAAAAAATCTTGATAATCTGTGGGTTTCCAAAGGATTGGTAGAACGCTGTTGCTGTTCCAATATTCTGAGGGTATAAAAGACGTGATTCAGGAAAGTATAGTTTGTTTGGATTAGCATCAATGCTGTGTAAAATAATAAAGAATGTAATTTGGAACTCAATCAACAAAGAATTAGACAATGAAAATACGGTTAATATCATACAGCGTGGTTCCATGGAAGATGGAAATAAACCTGTTGTATTTCTTGACAGCTTTATAGGCCTGATTAA
Source organism: Struthio camelus (assembly GCF_040807025.1). NCBI lineage: Eukaryota > Metazoa > Chordata > Aves > Struthioniformes > Struthionidae > Struthio > Struthio camelus. The sequence goes on from NC_090942.1 coordinate 574,336, forward strand.
AATGAGGACTGTGTTTGTAGAGTATGTTTTGACTTCTCCTTAATAACCATATGATATGTATAAATAAACTTAAATTGAATTGAATTAACAGAGAGAGTGTGTCTTAAATGCATTAAAAAATCATTCAGTGACAAATTTCAGAACATATCTGCTAAGGAGAAGGTACCAGTCTGTGGGGCCATTCCCAGCAAGGCTTCCTTAAATTTTTTGATCGCAGCAACTCAACACTTCTATTAGTTTTCAAAATAATGACAAAAAACTGTGTTTATAAGGATTGCAAATATCATAAACTTTGATGGAATAGCTAACAATAAAAACAGGTTACTGTTACAGAGTGATCTGGCTTTCCCGCTTAAACAGACACATTCCAGCAGGGCTGCAGCGACCGTGGAAGGTAACGTATCTGCAAGCAGAGAATACAGATTACAGGCTATGAGATTACCCTGGAAAAAATAATTCAGCAAAGGACTTGAGTATCTCCAAGATAACTGTGTTAAAATTATCTGCTTGTGTAGGATATGGCAGAGATATTTTGCTTGTATATATAAAGGACAGAAACTTCAAGAGGGATGTGAATGTGCATGTCTAGCTGCAGCACTGGAGAACCACTAAAGATTACTTTGTGCAAGTCAAGTATTCACACCTCAGGATGAATCTGGAGTTACTGAGTAGCATTCAAAAAAGGCCCTTAGAATGATTCAGGAGATGCAAAAAGGCTTGTGAGGCTTAAGGAGTTCAGCTTATTCCGTGTGCTGAAGGAAGGGTGGTGAGGGGCAATAACTCTGGTGTGTAGGTATTTAATTCCGTTGCCTGGTTTGAAGGGAGACAGATCACAGCAGATCTCAATGTATTTACAGAAGCTCCTCTGAATACTGCAGTCATGAATTTTAGTGAAATCCCATTTCAAAGCATTTCTGCACCAATACATGCTATGTGCAGAGAATGAGATCGCCTGGGAGAGGTAGGAAAGACAGTCAGGGTCTCACAAAGACATAAATCACAGTCTAAAGAATCTTGGAACCTTTCTCAGATTTGAATTCTTTGAAATGCTGAAAGGCTGAAGTTGGCAATCAGAAATCCAGAGAAGTCTCTTCTCTGGAGTGTTCTCTGAGTTTGTTCCTGTTGTTGAAGATTTTCCCCCAAAACACCCTGGGTTTTGTCTGCTGGTCTGTGTATATGAACTCACTGTTGTCTTGGTAGATGGCCGTAACTAAGCTCTGGAACAGAACAAACTTACTTCTCGCTTCTGAGCTCTCAGTCCTGTAAGTAATTCTTCTTACTCCTTGGAATTTGCGTTGTTCAGCTGACTGTTGGTATTCACGATTAGGTCAGGCTTCTTCTTATGTACTGCTTTGTGAAGGTACAGACAGATACCCCATAGTGAATCAATTTGGTTCTTTCTGCCTTTCTTCAGAACTCAGTCCTTCTAATTTTCTGATAATACGGTGCATTTCTCTAAACCGCTCATTGGTTAACATCATTTGGGTAATGAAGTGCCCAGAATGGGACCGCAGCATGCTTGCTGAAGCTACAAGGATAGTACCTTTGTCATCCTTCAACAATCCAATGTTACATTATCATAACTTTGGATGTCAGTAACGGTTAAGTGATAGCAAGGGCACAGAGAAAGCTGTTCTCTCTATCTTTTTCCCACAGTCTAACATTTAGTTTGTCCCATCAGTATTTGCACCATGCCAGGGGCTGCTGAACGTAACATTGATCTCCACTTAGGTGACATTCCTCAAATGCTTTAGAGTAGGTGGCTATGGTGAACCCAGATTTATATCTCAAGAAACTGTGGGGACTGAGACCACCGCATGATCAGGCAGTAGCTTTCAAGGAAGGTGGGTACAGTTTTTGTATGGTCCCAAAAGTACTTCTGGAGATGTGGCCTTTTTATTTTTCCTTTATTGTATTCCTTCTTCGTGGCAGTGGCAAAGGTACCAGTCTTTCCTCCTGCTGGCAGATAGTTACACCTAAGTTTACAGAATTAGCAAGACTGTTACCCTCATCAGAGGAGATAATCTGCTGAAAGAGGGAAAAAGCTTCCATGCATCTAGAGGAGGAGCAAAAATTAAAGTAAGGAGAAGAGATCACTGTTAGAAGTGTGTTCTTGGGCAGCCAGCAGCAGTGTAAGGAGCACAAGGGGAGAGCCGGAGTGGAAGACCATGGTAGGCAGAAATCAGTTTAGCAGTTCCATACATTATCTGAGTTATAAGCATTCAGGGTATCAGCAAAATTAATATATAAAAGAATGGAGAAGTAACGAAACGGGGAAAGACGGGAAACATGGACAAATAAGAATAGTCTCTTTAGAAATATATGATGAGTTCCACCTGGAGAAAAATAATCTGAACTCCAGATCTTCAGAATTTTCAGGCAGGGAAGGGATCTGGAGCACAGCAATACTGAGGTCATCCACAAATAACCGTGAAATCTGTCAACTGATCTGTGCAGTTTTTCTTGAAGAGAGAGGGGTGTCAGAGTGCAATTCTCTCTGGCCGGCTTCTTTTAGATATTCCACATGTGGAGAGTTTAATTTTAATACGAAATTTACTTATTTGAAGTTATTTGACGTGACACAGGATTTTGATTTGGCAGAGTGATACAGTAACATACTTAAATCACAATACAAGTAGAAATTACACTTAGTGGAGTATAGCAGTTGCAGTATACAGCTGAATCACAGTACAGCTGTGATTCTCATTACCAGTCTCCATAACATATTCACCATCATGATGCTAGACATCCCCAATCTCCGGAAGGGAATATATGGGTTGAAATCAGCTCCAGCCTGTTGCTGTCTAGGAAGTTCTTTATGTTGCTGTTCATTTTTTATTCTCATTTGCACTCTTTTCATTAACTCAGGAATGAACAGTTACACAGCTGGTTGATCCACTCAAGTGATATAGCCCGTTGGTTCACTCAGCTGATAGAGCCAGCTCATCCACTCAGCTGATAGAGTCTTTTTATCTAGAACAGAGGCCACCCTCTGGTCCCCTTTGCGTTAAGATAAGTTCAGCTTTCTTTGCAACAGCTGTAGTTAGTCACACTATTGGTGTGACTAACTCCCTGAGCTTCATGAGCACATAGCCTTTGCATGTCTCTTCTGAGCCTTCTTCCGTTTTAGGTGTTCACTGGTTCGTCACAAGGAGGGATTAGTACTGTTACACTAGGCACGTAAGAGTTCATCTGGAGTAATATCCCACCCTGGACACCTGTGTTCAAGGAAGATGAATTCAGGCAGGAGCAGGAGCAGAGAAAAGCTACGGAGACAATCAAGAGAATGGGGACATTATCTCCTATGACAGACTGCTAAAGGCTCATATCCTTATCCACTGCTGAGAGGGATCAAACAATGTACGAAATGCCCCACTGGGCCAGACTGATGGTCCGTTAGCTCAGTTCCATGTCTCTGACAGCAGCATTAGGAGATGCTATTTAAGGAGAGCGCATGTGCCTGGCCACTTTGGGTGGTCTGTTCTCCTTGTTAACGTCCAGCATCCAGAGTCATAGTATTGGGGACGTTAGCAGGAACGACCCTGCTGAGTCCTGTTAGTATCTGTGTACGGACCTGCTGTCCAAGAATGCATCTCATCTCTCTTTGAATCTGCCAGTACTGTCCGCCTCCACAGCCTCTCATGAGAGCAGGCTCCAGAAGTTCACTGCCTGCTGCATAAAGAAGTACTTGCTCTTGTCTGTTTTTAATCTGATCTGCCACTAGTTCATCAAGTGCCCCCTCCTCCTAGTACTGCAGGATTCGGTGAATTGCCTGCTCTGCATTCACTGCATTTACTGCCTTGGTGATTTTGGAAGCCTGGGCTGTGTCTCTCCCTGAGCCTTCTCCTCTGGAAAATGGAGAGTCCCAGCCTTCTCAGTCTCTCCTCGTAGGGCAGATGCTCCATCCCCACGAGCACGTTAGCTGTCCTTCTCTGGACCTTCTCTAGCTCAATGGCTCCCTCCCTGAGGTACTGAGACCAGACCTGCACATAGCACTGAAGGTGAGTGTGTACAGGACAACATAGCCCCAAATGACGCTGTTGCATTGCTCTCTGTCTCCTCGCTGCTGATACATTTTGTTGGCTTTTCTGACTACTGCTGCACACTGGGCCCATGATTTTGAGAGCTGTCAGTCCGGACTCCAAGATCTTTCCAAAGTTGTAACTGCCAGTTGCACGTTTGGCATTGTGTAGCATGGTTCAGATGATTTTTCCCTAGAAGCATTACTTTGCATTTATTTATATGGATCACGTGGCTCATCTGCCACCTTTTGCCCATGAACTCAGTCTGAGGAGTGCTCCTGGAGTTCATCAGCACTGGTGCATCATTTGGCTACTCTAACCACATTGATAACCTTTTCTTCATCCCAGAAGAGTTTATACCAACCACAGACTTTGACATAGTATCTTCAGATTCCCATATATGCTCTTTTATGCTTTGTAGCTGTTTTCTGCATGGTTTGATTCTTGATCTGTTGCCTTCCTCCAGGCCGTAGTCATGATCTCTAACAGCTGGGCATCCTCACCAAGCAGTTGAGTCCAACTGTAAGATAACCTGTTTCTCCAACATGTTCTTCTTTTTGTATTTTGAATTTTTCAAGAGGAACTATTAGAGGAACTTTGCTCAGATGAGTGTTTAACCAAAAACCTTCACAGTTGCAGAGTCTGGTAGTTCACCTTCTTGAGTATCACCAACAGTCAGGTGTGAATGAGGACTTAATTATTGTTTAGGAATATTTTCTTCTTTCCGAATGTCCTTGCACAGTACATGCAACTATCTGACTAATTTCCTCTGTGATTAGCCTTGCTCTATAACATTCATTATTGGCCTTCTATTTTATTTTAGCCTCTTGACTGCTTTTTCACCTACTTTCTGCAAGACGTGATTCTTGCTGGTCAGGCTGAGTTGCAGTTTCCTGATTTTTGAGCACCTGCTTGTTTGTATTCCATCTTTCACATATGGCTTGGCAAAATTGGACAGATACTTTAAGGTTGTCCTCTGGAAGACCTGTAGAGTGCTATTCCCTCTGTTTTGGTCAGCAGCAGGCATGTTATTTTTTGAGCAAGATTTTCTTTGCAGATTTTGTAACCTAACCCAGCTCTCGCACATTTCTGGCCAGTTTGGTTGTGGCTTTGGGCTGACATTCTTCTGGCCAAAGGTGTTTGAGAGAGTCACAATCAAGTCAATTTGTCCAGCTTCCCCAGGTAAGCGTGGCAATGAGAATCTCTGCACCTACTGTCCAGTGTCATATTTTTCCTTGTCTTTCATGGCTGGGTCCTTAGCATGCTTAGTAAAGCTAGTGTTAATCTCTTCTGTTGCTGCTTTTTCATGCTTTAGATACATAGTCAAGGAGTGCCCAACAGCAGAATAAAATTGCCTTATGCTGGCTATGATTTGGTTTCTTACGGCTTTTTCTAGGAGTTGTTCGTGTATGGTCACGTTTGAGACACATTGGACAAAAAGCTCTCTAACCACATTGATACCTTTTCTTCATCCCAGATCTTACTAAGCTATAAACAATTGAAAATCAACATTTTCCATCTGTCACTTGAGCTGTCAGCAAAAACTTCAACAGCCTGCCAAAATACTAATAGAATATGAATACTCCGGTCTAAACCAAACTGCTTCTGCCAAGCAGTGCCAGCAGCTAATGCTCCCCTCGAGACCACACTCTCACTCAGGCTTTTGCCAGAAGTGCTGCAACAGGATGGAGAGGAGGGAGAAAATCTCACCTTTTCAGCCCCCAGGATCAAAACTTCTCGTTCTTACTCCTGTCTATATTCTAGTAACCTAAATAATCCAAACTGCTGCCCATTTGGGTGGACATGTTCAGATGATTAAAACTGAAACAGAAAGCATAGGCGTGTTCTATCACTATTTCTGTTCTTTATTTGGAAAGGAGCAGGGTGATGTGCATGTATCACATGCAGATGATGAAATACTTTCCAATCCATTAGTAACTGAGGCTGTCAGCATCTTCCAGGTGGTATTTTTTATGGTTTTTTTTTTCATTTTTTAATTTTATAATATTGAGGAAATGCCAGAAGACTAGCAGAGTGCTCATATTCAGAAGGGGCAAGAAGGATGATCCGGTTAATTATAAACCTGTGAGGCTGGTATCAGTTGCTGGCAAAAAATGGACAAGCTCGTACTGTAATCAGCTGATTAATTAAAGGGTAGACCAGAAAGTCTCATAAAACAAATTTAATTTCATTCTTTGAGGTGACAGGCTTGTTTGATAAAGGTAACTGTTCAGATGTAATGGATTTCTGTAAAGCCGTTGTTTACTACTGTATAACATTCCCTTTACAAAATTAGTGGTTAACAAAATCAGTGAAGCACATGTTAAGTGGTTCACGAATTTACTAAGTGACAGGTCTTGACAAGTAATTGTCGGTGAGGAATCATCACTTGCTAGCTGTTTCTGGGTGGTCTGTCTAGGATTTAGTTCAAGACCTGATACTATTCAGTATTTTCATAAATGTTATGGAAATAAACCTGAAATCACTGCTAATTAAATTTACAGATGACCTAAGGTCTGAAGTGTTTCGTAATGAGGGAGTGGAGCAGATCTGCAGAGTGAGCTGAACCACTTAGCAAGGCAAACTGCATAAAACAAAATTGATACAGCCACATGTAGTTCTGCATCTCGGAAAAAGCACTGCAAGGCAAAGCCACAGGATGGGAGGCAGTTACCAGGAAAATGGTGACTCTGAAAATGACTGTAGGATTATGAAAACTGTGAGTACTCACTGAAGGCTGTGGCAAAAGTGCAAATAAGATCCGCAGATGAAAGAAGCTAGACAAAAAAGTGGAAGCAGTACTGGAATACTCCATGCAGCCCTCATGTCTGCTGTTTAAATTTATTTTAAAAAATTAAAGAGCTTGCAAAGAATAACCACTGAAGTATTTTAGGATCAGGAGAAAATACGGGATAAGCGTGCTCTAGAATTTAATCATTCGATCCAGTTCATCCAAGAAGAAGATTAAGAGGTGATTTAACTAGAGTACACTGGTAATTTCATCACAATCGAATTTTCTGAGGAAAATATATGTTTTTCAAGAAAACTGAATGGAGGAACTATTTGAAATAAAACAGTAATTAAAAAGCATTGTATCTTAGAAAATATTGATGTTCCATTTCAGAATCTAGTTCAATGCCTTTTTTCATTTTTATATTTTTACACTTTTTCATAGGAAGCAGAACTATTGCTTACAAATTATAAATGTTATAATGACCTACATATTTTTAGTTATTTCAACAATAGCAGTTAAATCTATTGAATTAGTCCTGAAGTAGTATTAATTAATACCCCTTAGACTTTATTTACTCTAAGACAAAACATCTCCAGCTAGTTTTGAAAAAAATAGAAAAAAAAATTCTTGAAATGTCAAAGTTTCCAACATCTTGAAATTCTGCATTTTAGTCTGTCGTACATTTGATCGCAGTATACGTGCTCTAGAATGCAGAGGATGATACTATTAGTAAGGAGGGTGGGACTGTGCAGTAAAGAAGAGTACGACAAGAACCAGTGACAGAAAATCAATTTCTTGCTAGTTTAAAGTAGGAAGAGATTTTTTTTTTTTAAGCAGTGGGAATTGCTAAACGTTTGGAGCAAACATTCAGGGGAAGGGCTGAATTCTCCATCTCCTGGTATCTTGGAATAAGGACTTGAAAACATTTTTGTGGGGCTGATGAGAGGCATAACTGAGTGAAATTCAAAAGCCTGCGGTATGCAAGAGAGAATGGAGTGCTTCTGGTCTTTAAATTTAGGGTGACAAAATTAATGTTGCATGGACAACCTAAATCCTGTTATTTCCTAACTTTTGAGTGCTTCACTTCTGGAAGCGTATGTTCTCTTAGCATAAACATTTATATTTTTATTGTAGTACTGCTCGTAGATAATCATTTTTCTTGTTTACCACCATTAATTATCTAATGTCTACAGTAATAGCAGCCCAGGAATATACAAGAGATGTGAAAAGTGAATGCCAAAGTGTGCAGTCCAGTCCTTTTTTTTTACAAAGTGGGTAACTAAGTCACAAAAATTGAAGCCAGTTTTTCCGGCTGTGGACAATCTAAACTGTGGCATTCTCATCCCCATTCTATCTAGACCTCGTTTGTCAGAGTGAGGCTCCATTCTGTTAATGCGCAGTGACAAACCCTTGTTCACTGCTACTTGTTAAATGTCTCTAAGTAGTGAGACTTTATTTATTTCTTATTTTCCTGTCTTAGTCTTATTACCTAGTGTGGTGTCACAACCAAGTACTTATCATCTAAGGAACTGATATATTATACTAGGACTAAAAACAGCGACATGAGTGAGCTTCCAGTACATCTCCTGTAGACTGCTAGAAAGGTTTGATTGACATGCTGACAGCTAGAGGGGCTGTATTTTTGGGTTGCCCAGATAAGTTTCTCCATCTGTGAAATACGGATTTTTACTGTTGAAGTCAGGGCAGCTGAACTGTTCCACGTGAGAGGCTCTGCTCTGAACCCCGTCTCTTGTTCTATGCTGATGCAAGTGTATTTCCAGTGTATCTTGCAGGCCTGGGACACAGCCCAAGACCTGCAGATCCAGGAACCTTCAATACAGTTGCCAAATACCCAGACAGAACTTGGAAATGCCCAATTTTTAGTCATCCGTCTTGACAGCCCAGTAGAAGGGAGGAAGTTCAATTCTTGCTACCTGGCAGTAGTCCTGGTGCATGCTGGTTTCTACTGTCCTGTTGCAGCTTTCCCAGCTTCTTCAGAAGGCTGAGGTCACAAATAGGGTGAAATCCCATAGGGATAGTTTAAATATGAAAACGTGCTATGATGGAGCATAAAAAGATTTGCAGAGATGCAAAATCATCTGATTTGGGTCTTGTCATCAGGCAGTATCGCCCTCTGTGTCATAGGCAGTTTTTATACTGGTCTGTTTCTGTTTGTGTCCTAGGTGAATGGTGTGAACGTGGTGAAGGTGGGGCACAAGCAGGTGGTCTCATTGATCCGACAAGGGGGGAATCACCTGGTGATGAAAGTTGTTTCCGTCAGCCGCAAGCCAGAATCAGAAGAAGTTGTTCGGAAAAAGGGTAGGTGTAGAGTTTCCTGGTATTCTGAATAGTGGGGTTTGCATGGCTTAAACGTAAGCAGACATGCAGAAGCATGGGGGCCTATCGGGATAAGTCTGCACAGCCTACAAGATGAGTAGTGAGGACAGCTTGACAAGGCTGCTGAGCTGTAGCGGCTGAGAGAGGAGGACACTGTGTACAGAGTACCCACCCATACCAGCCTGGCACTCACCCCTTAAAGTGGAGCCACCCTTTACTGAGGGTATGAAAACTCCTGAGTGCGTAGCACCGATGAGCTGTGCTGAAACCAGGATGTGCGTTGTAGTGGGGATGTAACTAGGGAGTGATGCAGTCAGGACAGTCTTTAGGTGGGGAGGCTGAGTCGGAGCCTTGCAGCTGCTGCCGGGGAAGCTGGGCACAGTCAAGGGCAGCCTGCCAAGCCTCCTGAAAGTCCCTTTCAGCACCAGGCCACAGGACCCCAACAGCTCTGTTCTCACTCCGGTGGTGTTTGCTCTCAGTAAAGCTCGGAGTTGGCTCCTCCTCAGGAGCAGAATTGCTTCTGGCACCTACAGTCTAGGTGGTGACCCATATGGCCCCAGGTCTGTCCTGGGGGCACAGGGGCTTCAGGGAGCAGAGACTCCCTCTGCTTTGAGGGATGTCATGGTGGAGAGCTGCCTCTGCTGGGGGTGAGAGGTTGTCATTGGAAAACTGCTGTTTTGGGAGGTAAGGGGAGTCGCGATGGAGAACTGCTCCTGCTGGGAGTCTGGGGGGTGACATGATGGAGAACTGCCTCTGCTGGGGGTGAGGGATTGTCAAGATGGAAAATTGCTTTTGTTGGGAGTAAGGAGGTGTCATGACAGTGAACTGCTCCTGCTGGGAGTCTGGGAGGGGGTCATGGTGGAGAACTGCTCCTTCTGGCAGTGGGGGGTTACTATGGTGGGAAATTGTTCCTGTTGGGGGTAGGGGGGTTGTGATGGAAAACTGCTCCTGCTGGGAATCTCGGGGGGGTCATGGTGGAGAACTGCTTCTGCAGTGCATATAGGGAGTGTCATTGTGGAGAACTGCTCCTGCTGGTGTTGGGGGGTTTGCCGTTGTGGAAAATTGCTCCTGTTGGGGGTAGGGGGGATTATGATGGAGAACTACTCCTGCTGGGAGTCTAGGGGGCGGTCATGGTAGAGGACTGCCCTGCAGGCAGGGGTGTGGGGGGTGTCATGATGGAGAGCTGTCCCACGGGGGTGCAGGAGGTGTTGTGGTGGAAAACTACCTCCATGGGGATATGGGGAGGGTCATGGTGGAGGACGGCACCCGCAGAGGTTCGAGGGGTGTATTGGCCCCATGAGAGTGCAGGGGCATCAGGGTGGTGAATGATCCCCGGGAGAACTCTGGAGGTAAAGAGTAGTCCTTGTGGGAGTGTAGGCAGTGTGGGGGGTATCAGGGTGGAGAATAGCCCTCATAGGGATGTTGAAGGTTTCAGGGTGGAGCCTGTCCCTGCTTGGGAAGTTGCCATGGATGGGAGCTGCCCCATGGGCTGGGGGGCTCCTGGGGGGCACGGCCCAACTTGGGACTGCCTGTGCGGAGAGTGCAGGCAGTTGTGGAGCCTCTAGAAGGCTTTGGGGCTTGTGTCCCACAGTCCCCTGTGCCCTGGAGCAGAGCTGAGAACCTCAGCCAGAGGCTGGGCCTGGGGGACAGTCTGATCCTGGGCTGCTGTGCTCTTGGCCAGCAGGGACAGGGCGGCTCTTGGCATAGGGAGTAGCCAGCTGTGCACGGTGGGGACACATCGGAGGGCAGCCAGCTGAGCACAGTAGAGGCACATCTGGGGGCAGCCAGCTGTGGAGGATAAGGGCACGCCCCAGGGCTAGCCAGCTGTGCAGGGTGGTGGCACACTTGGGGCAGCCAGCTGTTGCAGCTGTATGCTGACCCAAGGGTAGTCAGCTATACAGGGTGGAGGCACATCTAGGGGCAGCCTAGGCTGTGGAGGCTAAGGGCACATCTCAGTGGTAGCCAACTGTGCGGGGTAGGGGCACATCTGGGAGCAGCCAGCTGTGCAGGATGGGGGCTCATTGGGGGCAGCCGGCTGTGGATGGTGGTAAGGCACATCCGAAGCAGAGCTAGCTGTGCAGGGCAGGGGCACGTCTCGGGGCAGCCAGCTGTGGAGGCTAAGGGCACATCCCGAGGGGGGCCAGCTATGCAGGGCAGGGGCACATCTGGGGGCAGCTGGCTGCGGAGGGCAGGGGCACCTGCCTGCCCCGGCTCTCGGCCGTGGTAGGAGGGAGCCGGTGGGGCAAGAGCATCTTCCCAAGGAGCGTGGCTGGGAGCCAGGCGCGGAGGGATGGAGATTGAGGCGCTCCAAAAGCAACACGCGAGGAGTGGGGGAGGGAGCCGGTGCTGCGTGCTGACACTAAGAGCTGCAATTATATTGTCACTGCACAAAAGCACGAGTCGTGGGGAAGACTGAGGCTCAGGAATCGGTGCTGGGATCGCTTTGGGTGCCGCTCTACGCTTCTCCTGGTGCTTTCAGCCCTTTCTCTCCCTGCGATGAGCAGCTGCCCGTAGCTGCCCGCGGCGGAGCTCCTGCCTCCGAAGGTGGCCGCTCGGCCCGAGGACCCGGACGGCTGCTCTTCCCAGCACGGACCGAAGCCCTCTGCCCTTGGCGCCGCGCGGGCTGGCAGCCGCGCGCCAGCCTGCCCCCGCCGAGACCGCTGCTGGGGCCGGCCGCGAGGCAGGGCCAGAGCCCCTTTCCTTCCTGGGGCTGGGGCTTGCCTTTTTTTCCTGCCGGTAATGGAGGCCTGTGTGGGACTAGCGTTTTCTGCCTGAATCCGCCCCTGTTGGGGTCTCTGATGCAGGCAGCTCCAGCACAAGCCTGAAGCTCTGGTTCCCATGGCAACGCCTGAGCGTTGAATCCTGTATTGTTACAGCCGAGCAGGCGAGGAGGAGGCACCTGAAGTGAAGAGGAAAAGCCTCCAACTCGTCTGCACTCCTGTGAGCTCATGGCGTGGAACGTCTCTCCGGCAGAGCAGCGGCAGGCCGGGCTAGGGAGCTCCTCTGGCCAAGCCTGCCCCTTAGCGCCGCACCCCCGTCTTGCGGGGCTCGCCGTATAAGCCATGTGTCTTATCTGCTTGGCTCAGAGACTTCCAGCTCCAGAGCTCCGCTAGGGCCTTGGGAGCCTCATCCAGTCCTGGATACAGACTGAATCGAGAGAGACGAGGGTGGGTGGCTGTTTCACTGAGGGATGCACTCCGCTATGAGGCGGGAATGAGAGACTGAAAAGCAGGCCTCCTGGACTTGTTTCTCCCTCCTACCCTCCACCCATGGCGTGTGTGGAGGGGAAGCAGCCATCAGAGCTGTTTGCTGAGTCCCACAGGCAAGCAGCCAGCTGCCTGAGACAGATTTAATTTGAGAAAGCGGCTTTCATAGCCGTAGCATCTACTGTAGCTGCAGGGGGGCATGAGCAGCCCAGGGACATGACTTGGACTCTCTTTTGCTGAGGGCTGTGGGACCCTGGGCAGTGTGCACTTCCTTGCAGGAGCCACCAGCCCTTCTGCACCGGGGGCCTGCCCCATGCCCTTGGGACTAAGCTACCGAGACAATGAAGAAGTTTGCTTCTACACGCAGCCTCAATAAGATTCTGCAGCAGTGCGACTCCTCATCCCGCGAGTACGAGGAGATCCAGGCTGTGGAGAAGAAGTGGCATCTACATCTGGCCACTCCTCGTAAGTTCCTGGACAAGAAATGCAAAATGCCGTCTCTCTTCCTTTCAGCTCCACCGCCTCCCAAGAGAGCTCCCAGTACCACCCTGACTCTGCGTTCCAAGTCCATGACAGCTGAGCTGGAAGAACTAGGTAAGCAAGCAACACGGGGGCACGTGCATGCATGCAGAGGTGCATGATGAGCATGCGTGGGCTGTGGTGAGAGCAAGCAGCACCCTCAACATCCATTCTCCTAAGGTGTGCATGAATGTGAGCTCAAGGTGATGTTTGTACCTTCTGTACTGAAGTTTCTATTGTGCTTAGCTGTGTGTGGGGTGCAGGTGACTGAGAGTCACTGTGAGCAGCACAGGCTCGGAGAGTAGGTCTTAGTAGAGTCAATCCACCTTTTCACTGCCACCTCCTCAGAGAGACAGACTGGGGAAAGGGAAATTGGGTGGGTCCCTCTGTGTCTGCTTGCGGAAAGGCTGGTGTCCCTCATGCCTGTGTTCTTCCAGGCACCCTGCTCCTCTCACAGCCTTATCAGCCCATTGTTTTTATTTTCCTCTACCTCTAGGCAGATACCACATGCTACCAGATAAGCTAGCGTCCCCATGAACTCCCCCTTCCCTCCCCCACTTACACACACACACACTGCATACGCACACACACTCACACGTTCTGCTGTCACTACAGAGCCTACCCACGTTTCCAGATGCTTTGGTATCCCAGCTTGCATCTACATGTTCCTCTAGTCTCTCAAAGCCACTCCACCCCCTCTGTCTGTCCTCACCGTGAAGAAGCCCCTCACTCTTCCCTGTATTCTAGCAAACTTGTTGAGCCCGCACTTCCCAGTGCTCTGGTCTCCCCGCAGAGCTCCTGGATAGCCTCAGATTTGCTCAGCACCATATGGGTGTCAGTATTTCCACAACCTTCTGGTTGCAGTTTGTTTCCTGTGCATAGAATTAATGGCATATTTTGAAGCATGTTGTGTCCTGTGCACTACCAAGGCAACAGGGCAGCTGACAAGGTGCCTCTGTGGAGGCGTAACAAGCCACCTCAGCTGTTGTGGTTCAGGGAGGCTGGTTAGCTGAATGCCTGCGTGGTGGTCATCTAAAGTTCTGCCTAGCACCAGAAGGTGCACGAGGAACCTCCTTACCCTTTGTTTCTTGAGCACCCTGTTAAGACAGTCAAACTCTGGCTTGCAATTCTGATGCGTATGTATTTGGCCCTGCTGAGATGGACTGTTTGGGGCTGACACATGGCTGGAATCAAATATGCCGGAAGACTAGACTTAGAGCATTGGTAGAGCTAAAGAAGGAGCCTTTCTCAGCGCTGCCTACTGGCCTGGCTCTTGCTTGTGCTATTTGTATTTATATCTTTGCTGTGTGAAAATGTGGTAACGCGTACAGATGTGCTTGCTCGCCATGGTAGAAACAGTGTGTGTGGCAGGCTCCTGTCCTGCCTGAGAGGAGACCACCTGAGAGACAGAAGTCTAGGCAAGCTGTCCCCCCCACTCTCCTCTTTTTTAGGACATTAAAATGAAGTCCATGACCTTCCTCACTCCACTCTGCCCTGCTTGGGCTGTGGCTTGACCCTTGCGCTCTTTGTTTTTGGTCGGTGTTTCCATCACTGCTAACACATGTGTGTCCAGGTTTTACAAGCCTGCACGGTTCTCCTGAAAGAAATAGGCCTTCAGGTTTAAGGCTCATGCTCTCAAACATGGGCTTGAAGGGAAAAACACTAGTATTTAAGGGTTTTTATCAAGTGATTGACAGCCACTGTGATTTACTTTATGCTAAGTGCACTGCCCTGTTTCACCCTAGCCTGTTCCCCACTTTCCCAGACCCTTTTGTCACTAAGCCTGAAAAAGTACTGTGTTTCGTGGTAGCCATTAGGAGAGGATTTAGAATAGCCAATTTCTTCTACTTTCTTGCTCTTCCCTTTGCGCAGATCCTGGGCAGGCACCACAGTTTATATTTTTATTCTCAGTTGCTGGTATTGAAAACGTTTTCTAATCAGTGTGATAAGTGTGTGCTTGCATTGACAGGCAGCATGTTGCTTTCTGTGAGAACGTTTTCCTTAGCTGCATGTGCCCATCGTTACAGAATGTCAGGCCCATGTCAAAGCCTGGCACGCTCCGTGTGCGTGCCTTTGCGGAGAGGCAGACACACAAACCATGGCACTTTGCCTTGCGAGTAACCGTGCATAAACATGCAAGTGGAACATGGGACTTCACCACAGGACAGCCTGCACCTTGGAAACTGCAACCTGCACCAGTGTGAGGGAATGGTGCACAATTTGCATGTGTTTTGACAAGCACAGCTGTTGGGCATGAGGAGGAGGGGTGCAAACTCGTGGAAAGGGAAGTCACGAAAAGCAAAGAAATATCTCTACCAGAGAATATGTTAAAGATGAGTCCTCTAGGTCTCCCTGAGGAATTTGTACCTAGATTCTGCCTCCCTTCTACCTTGAGAGGGACTAGGAGCAAGCATCTGCCCCATATCTCCCAGGAGAGGGATTTATGGACAGTAATTGCTCTGAGTCCCCATGTTTTCCAGGAAGTTTTAGAGTAGTCCCTACTTCTTATCTTGTGGAACAGGGAGTGTTTTATAGCCAGTCCCACCACGCATCTCCAGTGAGCGAGCGCAGGGAAAATGGAGGATTGTTTTTCTTTCACTTTGTCTTTTAGTGGTTGATCCTTTCCTGCTTTTACTGCGAAGAGAGGGTTTTAGTGCAGGTCACCATCCCCGCAGCTCAGTGGTATGCAAGTTTAGAGCCCAGTCTGCCTCACATCGCCTTTTCCGAGGGGAACATGATATTAGTGAAAGGGCGTTTCTGCCTGCAACGCCGTAAAAGGGTTTTTGTTGACTGGTCCCTGCCTCTTTCTCCTTGAAGAGAGGTGTCAGCCTGTCCCTGTCATGCAGCTTGTAGTACATCTCTTGTGCTCGTGGTACTATCTTAAAATTTTCTAGGCTGTACATTGTACCAATGCTCCTAGAAAAGCAGATTTCTAGTAAGTTGCTAACAAAGTACTCCTATCCCACAGTCCTGGCTTTTGACTGGAGACTGTCTTTGGGAGACTTGTATGTGAGACTGCTGACTCTTCTCTGTGAACAGTGAGGGATTAAAAGCTTTTAAAAGGATTTCACCACAATTCAAGCATTAAATGCCATCCAGGCCTCTTCACGATCTTACTTCTTTCTGATACATCATACCTTTCCTGATTATCATTCTCTTTTGCTAGTCTGAGTAAAGAGTTGGGGGTCAGCTCAGATCTAGTTCCAACGGTGCAGCCTAATGG
Source organism: Struthio camelus (assembly GCF_040807025.1). Lineage (NCBI taxonomy): Eukaryota > Metazoa > Chordata > Aves > Struthioniformes > Struthionidae > Struthio > Struthio camelus. The sequence goes on from NC_090942.1 coordinate 590,377, forward strand.
CAGGGCGTAGAGGGGGCCTGTGTCACTTTGTGCCAGAGCGCAGCACCAGAACATGCATTTGTATTCCCACAGAGGGGCAGTAAAGCTAAGGAGGTTGCACGCGATGCTGCCCAGTAGTCACGCTTGGTTCATGGTCCTGAGGCCAGGACCATGAACCTTAATCTGGAGAGCCTCACTGTGAGCAACTGCAGGGAGAGACACACACTGTACCATCAGAGCCTGATCCTGTCAGCATGCTGGGAGGCAGGAGAGAGTGTGGGGAAGAAGCACAGAAGCAGATAGGAAGGATAGAGCTGGGAATGAAAGCAGGAACTGTGCATGCCATTCATGTTTTGTGTTTTGTTTCTTGATTCCAAGCCTCCATGCGGAGAAGAAAAGGGGGTGAGTGAAACTGCACATCCTGGGACTCATCCCTTCCCTGTCAAACACCCGGCAAGCATCCCAGTCCTCACCATAGAAAGGTCATGATGCATTGCAAGAAATTGGCCCCAGCATACCATCCCCTAGTTGTCATGAACAAGCTAAGTCTAAAGAAAGTCCTGAGTAATGGCAGAGGTCTGCGGGGCTAACCTCCCCTCCCAAGGCGGCAACAGCAGGGAGCAGTCGCCGTATACATCTCTAGTAGAGGCCAGCAAAAAGGCAAAACACTGTGGGATCACATTGTGCACAGCCAGGAATTCATGTTTGTCAGCCCAGGCACCATGAATCTCAAGATCTGATTTCCCGAGGATATTACACTTGCTTTGTGCTTGCTCCTCAGTGAATATACCTTGTACAGGAATGTCCTATGGGATCCTAAAGTTCAGTCTCCTTCAGCCCCTGGATCAAGACTTTGGAATTCAGTTAGATGAAATAGCAGCCACACGCTCTGTCGAGATCAGAAATGCAAGTGCTGCCGCTGCTTCTGCCTTTGTGCAGGATGTCCTGCTTCTCCCAGCAGTCCTACACTAAGGAAAAACCTGAGGACATGCCTGCCCTTCAGTCAGGGTTTGACAGCAGCTCCGAGGGCATACCTGAGTAATCTGGTGAAAAGGTAGTTTGACTACCAGTTGTCCTGGCTCCAGATGAAGAGGGCCATCCACCATGAAGGCCATGTTATCAGTGCCCAAGCTAGCTGGAGTAAAGCTGGATAGAGTATGACTATGTATACAGCCACTGCACCAAGCAGGGTCCGTGGGGACAGTGAGTAAGGGACATTACAAAGACAGGATGTTCTTGCCAGGGCTGAGAGCCAGTGATGGAAAATCCTCAGTAGAGCAGGAAGGCTCATCCCATCCCAACACATTGCACTGCATTTCTCTAATGTGGGCACAGGGTGGAGGGGAGGGAGCCTGAAGTTGTGACTTCTCATCATTTCAGAAGCAAAACCCTTATTTCTGCCTTAAGAAACATGAGGGACTCCTTCACCATAAGGATGATAAAGTAGTGAAGAAGCCCAGCAGGGCTTACAAACAGAAGGTCTCTGAACGAGAGCAGATCTTTCAGTACTCTTAGACACAGAGGTAACGCAGAAGCCACCTGCATCAGAGTGATAAGCAGGAGATCACTAGGAATGTCTTGACATTGAAGATGGCTGTCTGCAAGTGCATAGTGGAGAGCTCTTGTCACTTTGGACAGTCAGAACTAGGATGGACCATCCTTGGAGAGGCCTTGGTTTTCAGGGCACGTGCAGCACTGCCTCATCTCCCACCTGCAGCAGTCTGAAGGCAGGCAGGATACACTCAAGAATGCTTTTCTGTCTCCTGGAAAGGCACGACAAACTCAAAGTACAGTTAGTGACAATTTGTTTCCCTGCACTCTAGTGGCACTAGGAGATTGAAAGTAGAATAAAAGCAGAAAGTGAGGTAGAATGTGAGGGCTAATACACTACTGTTATTTCTCTCACAACACAGGGATCCTGAAACTGAATGTAACTACAGCGCTGCCCAGAGCAACTTTCAGAGACACTTGTGAGACACGTTTCCAGTAAATGCTCTTTTTCAAAAAACAGCCTGTGGCCGGTCCTCTTTTGAGGTCTTGCTGTTACAGGTCCACAGGATTATTTAGTTGTGTTTAGCAATAAGGAATGAGCCAGCTCCCATTGGTGCCAGTGGAACCAACCTGAGACTGGTGTGGTAACTGCACCGTGCGAGTCCCACCTGGCAGTGAGGACAAAGAATTGTGAAATCTCCCGGAGAAAAGATTGGGAGGTGCGTGACAGCATCAGGAGGCCTGCTATGAAGGCATGAAGTTTTCTGTGCCAAGAAAATTCAGGAGCTGGCCTGGGCTGTTTCCTTGGAATATGGCCAGGTTCCTAGTCTCACCAGTAGTGTTGGCCTCAGAGGTCATGTGCAGTCCCCTTGGCAAAGGCCATTTGCCAGATGTGTTTGCAATGGGCTCACACCTCCTCATACTGGACTTTTGAAGTGTTTTGAAATGTTTAGGTCTTGTTTTTAATTTTTATAACTCAGTAATGCTGTCTTAAAAATACTAAGTAGGCAGCTCCTGTGACCAGAATGCGCACAGGTGCAGAAGCTGACCATTGAGTTATATCAGTCACAGGTGGGGTTTTGCAGGGTTACGGAGCTGATGCTCAGAGCTCTACAGGTCAATTGGGTCACTAGGATCAGCAGTTCACCGCACCACCCTGGTGACATTTCAGCAGCCAGACAAGGTGGAGACTAAAGGTTTACAAGCCTCTACATGAACTCAGGCAGAGCTTTTCAGCCTTACAAGACTAACACTGCGTATGGTTCCCATAGGAGCAGGGGCAGCCATACCTGAACAGACCCTGCATAAGCTGAGCACGAGCTAGCAGGCTCTGTTAGCTTGACTCTGTGCTGGACCCTGTCTAACTCCATGCAGAGGGAGCTCAAGAAGGGTCAGTGGTTATGGTAGCCAGTGTCTCAGTACTGCGCTTTCCAATGCCCTGAGTTTCAGAAAGATTTACTACCCTAGACAGAAAATCCCCATAGCAGCCAGCATCTGATGCTCTGTCTGAGTGAGTAAGCCCTCCTGGCACTGAAAGTATGAAGGAAGTGCAGAACAGAGTTGCTCTGCAGGTATTAGGGAGCAGCAAGAGCCAGCTGCTCCTCAAAGGATGGGGAGTCAGGACTAAGCATGATACGGCCAACAGGCCAGGGGCCGCACCAGTCGGTGCCCAGCCCCACAGTGCCTGAGCAAGTTGAGCAGGGCAGACCTTGGGATGGTAGTCAGGTTCAACCAAGAGTCCAGATCATCAGGCAAGTTTGTAGTGATGAGGCAGGCCTGAGGTCAGGTCATGAAATCACATCATGATCTGGTCTGGTGAGGGTAATCAGGGTCAGACACAGCCCAGTGATTGCCAGACAGGTCCATAATGACAAGGCAGGGCCAAGGTCAAGCCAGGAAGTCAGTTCGTGGGTTGGGGTCCAGATCAGTAGAGTCCGTGGCCAGGCACAGACATGTGCTGTGATACAGGTACTGCGAACAGGTACTTTTGCAGCATAGCTCCGGCAGAGAGCAAAGCCCCAGCCCTGAGCATAAATGGAGCTCCTGGACCCATGGGCAGGGGATGTGCATAAAGGCCCCAAATGAGTCTGGTCAGGGCCATTAAGGCCTATTAGTGCCCTCAGGGAGGAAACATCCCAGTTTGCTACTAACTGCTGCTAGACCCTGACTGACTCCCATGGAGCTGCTTGGGCAGTTCTGTGTTGCAATTTTCTACATAGCTTATGTTCCTGTGACATCTGGGTTTTCCTATTATCTGGAGTAGCCCTATCCCACTCCCCCAATTAACCCAATTAGGAGGAATTTGATCTCACTTAGAATATCAAAATTTCATATATATATATATATGTACACACACACACACACACACACGCGCACACACACACACACACATATATATGCACATATATAGACACACACACATATATGCATGTGTGTATATATATATATAGGCAAAAATTTGCTCTTTTAAGCTAAACAGATAGGCTTCCTCAAAACCCTGCAGCTAGAGGCAGATCCCCTAACTTGAGTGTTGGCAAGTCAGTACTCAAACATTAGCTAAAAATGTTAAAAGTTCCCTCAGCTGCACGGATGCAGTAGGGATGGGAGAGTGCAGTAGTACAGCCGTGCATCACTGCTTGTGCTGTGCTGACAGCTGGAGTTCCCTCATCTGCACCAGGTCGGTAATTGGTTTTGCATAGTGGATGGGTGGGCTGTTCTATGAGTGCTTAAGAAATCTTTGTTTGCAGGGCTGGTTGGGGAGGAGAAGACTGAATGGCAGCTTTCTCAAACTCTGTTTTCAACAGGCCTATTAACCATTCTCAAAAAGTGGAAATTCGCTCTCTACTTAATCACACAAAAGAGGATGGGCTTGTCCTAGGGGATCTGCCTTGGTACAATGGCCCTTGCTAACTGGTTCGCTTTTATGTTTGGATTTTCAGAGAAACTGGATGAGATTTTGGCAGCAGCTGAGCCCTCGCTGAGAGCAGACATTGTCGAAGCAGATTCTAGGGCAGCCACTGTGAAGCAACGACCAACAAGCCGGCGCATCACGCCAGCAGAAATCAGTGTGAGACAGGAGGGCTTGTGGTGGGAGAGGGAACGGACTGGTGCAAGGGCACAAAGTACTGGGTTATATGCTGAATTTGAGCAGCAGAAGATTGGTTTAGGACGTGATTTCACAAGGTGAAGTGGAAAGCAGAGAGACTGGCTGAAGATAGAGGTGCAGAGAGAGAGCGGGGCCCAGACAAGTGGTGGAAGAGCTGACCCAGGCTTTCGTGCATTTGATATTCCTGTCATCAACCTCATATCTGTGAACATTTTCTCCTCCTGTGAGGAGAAATCATAAGAGATGGGCACTTGTTCACAAATATGTGAATCTGAAAAAAAGTGGAGAACTTAGTCGGAGAGCTTAGTCTGGCTCAAGTTTTCTGGATGTGAACCTGGGTATTAGGAGGAATCATAAGAGAGAAAAATGTAGTCTGTGAGGGGAAACAGGGATGGAGTAGGAGTGAGGATGCAAGCTCCAGGTTAGTCTGAATTCTGAAAGCACACTGCAGGCAGTGGGAGGCAGCTTCTGGAACAGGAGATAAAATGGGACAAGATGATTCTGAGCAGAGATTGGCCTGTCTGAAACCTTCGCACACAAGGAAGGCTGCTGTGTCTGGAGCCACTGCCACCAATTCTTGATGGAGCAGTCTGAAATCCGGGGAGGTCCTGTATATTATCACACTATGGTCACAGTATGCTCAAGAACCAGCAAGAAGAAGCAGGCAAGTAGGAGAGAAGGAGGAAGGATTTACTCTTTGAAGGGCGAATGGCACAAATTCTGGAGACATTCGGGTTAGAGAAACATTGAAGATAGATAGATTTTTTAAAGGTACGAGTGAGGAAAGGGATTACGGTAAACTGTGGAGTCTGTAGTTGTTCCCAAAGAAGCCTTCCTTCTCTTAGGCTAAGAGCCTGCTTGCAGGTGCTGTGCTACAGGGACAGGGTCTGCTATGCAAGCTAACTTGGTGTTATAGCCCCAGCTTCATCCAGCGTTAGAAGAATCAGATGGACTAAGATGAAGTATTGTTTCCTTTCAGCTTATTCTCATAGATGTCAAAAATGGAAATGTCCTTTTTTTGTTTTCCTTTTACAGTCACTCTTTGAACGCCAGGGTATGGCAGCACATTCAGGAGTCCTGGCAGGAGCTGAGAAACCCCATGTTTCACTGCGCAAAGGAATTCCACGAACAAAATCTGTAGGTAAGACAAACTGTGGGGAAATCGGTTCCTAAAGAGGAACAGTAGTCCTTGTGAACCATTCGTGCCAGCACCTGAGCCAGCAGATAAGACTCAGCCCTCCTTAACTATCTTATAACTAAAATCTATTAAGAGTGGATGTGTAATGTGATTTCTATATGGAAGTTGCATGTGTCCTGAAAAACCTGATCTAACGTTACCAGTAGATCTGCTTTGAGTAGGCTGGATTAGAGACCTCCAGAGGTCCCTTCTTCTGTGATTCTGTTTGTGGAACTGCTAGGAGTAGGGAAATTTCTCCCACTCTCCATGCTCGCAAACTGAGATCAATGGATGATTTTCTGTCTGCCCGTGTTGCCGTTGGGCTGGGAGCGCAGTGTGCTAAATCCATGGGTGGTTGAGCTTAAGACCATGAGCTGTAACAGATTGCACCACTCGAGCAGGTAACAAGTGACATTTTCTGAGGACAAACAAGACAGGGGCTTGTAACAGGCACTCATCTGCAGTCTATATCAGGACCTTTAGAGCCTGTCCCCAAAGACTTACAGTACAACTACAACCAAAAATATGCTTGAGAAGGAAGATTTGAGGAGGGGACGGAGTGAACAAGGGGTGGTGGCACAATGACAGTATGTTGGTTTCATTTAATTTTCTTGATTTTCTGTATCAGTGGGTTTTAGCCAGAGGTTCACAGGCTGCTGGTGGTCCATAAGGCCATAGTGAGCAGATCTCACTAGGGCATTCACTCGCATGGTCCCACTAGGAGACAGCTCCTCCAACTCCCAGCTGCAGCACCATACCCTCACATTAAGCCCTGCTGGGGTGTGCTTCACAAAGAACAGCTTGGGGGTCACTGCTCTTTATAAGTATGTATATATTTGATTCATTTTTATGGCAAAGCCCTAGTGCTAGCAATGTTTGAGGGCAATGTAGGTTGGAGCTGGGGAGAGTAAGTTACTATGTAAGTAGAGAAGCCCCTAGAGGAGGGGCAAGAGGAAAAGGGGCAGAAAAGAAGGTAGTAAGTTGTATGATTAAGTATTGGTTTTAACTAACCCTGAGACATAATTTGATAGTGATGGTCATGCCAAAACAGATTGTATGTTTAGCACACAAAATAAGTGAATAAAAAGTAAACTTCTTCTTAGAGCCACATCTGAGAGCAGCATAATCCCTGCAAGAATATAAAAAAAACAAGGTGAAAAAGGAGAGCGTTAGTAGTCAGAATGCACTTATTGATGCACGTAATTACTCTGCATACATCCCTCACATTCACAGTTGTATGAGATCAGCTGCTGCCTGTAGTCCCATGTGAGCTTGGGCCAAAAGTAGTAGAAAGCTAGAGATAATCAAATACGTTTGTGATTAGTTTGAAAAACAAACTAAGAGATAATCCTTAAAAAAAAAGGAGCAGGTGTTTAATGGACTGCCCTAGTGTATACTTATATACCATATTGATAAAGCTTCTGTTGTACTTTGAAATATACAGGCATAAAATTCAAGTAACTCTGAAAAGCTGAGATAAGAGCTCAACTTGAGCAGATGACAAGATGCAACATTGGAAGCAAATATGGGCATTAATTTGTTGCTGATATGTTGCAGTACTATTAATGTACGTGGTTAAAAGGGAGAAGAGTTACCTGCCCAGTTACCTGGGGTCATCACAGCACTGACCGACAGACTTATGTCTGGCTAGAGTAAAAGAAACAAGTGGATTTTCTCATGAGGGTGAAAATTATCAGTAGCGCATGGAGGATGATGTTCATCTCATCCAGCTTTAGATGTCAACAATACAGAAATCTCCGTCTGAGCAAGATGCCCAGGATTCCTCTGTAGTGAACACAGAGAAACAGACACTTTCAACATATGATTTACCAGATGTGTTTCAGACTCAGTCTTAGGAAAAGATGAATCCTGCACAAGTGCCCATTGACTGTAAGGAGTGTCTAATGACTGCTGAGGTGGGAGACAAGCATACAGTGGCCAGTGATACATGACGTACCTATTTATGTTGAAAACCAAATCCTAGATGTTTGTTTTATCTGTGAGATAAGATAACCTCGTTTATGAAAATGTTTCTCAGCGGAAGTTATTCAAGGTATAATCAAGCCACAAACAGCTGGAAATTATAGTAAAGGGAAGCTATTGAATGAAGCAGCATCTAAACTCAACAAGAGATCATAAAACTGCAAAAGCATGCATTAAATATGAAATGCTTGCCTGTAAGGAGTTCCTTTTTGCCTGTGAAAGCAGAGTCAGTGACTCTGGCAGTCCTTCTAAATCTCTACCAGACATTCTTTGCAGAGGTATACTTTCAAGGATAGCTGTATGAGAGAACTGTGAGAAGAGGGATTTGACAAATTTGTAGGGTTTATGCAACTCTGCCTCTTTCTTGAGCACAGAACATAATGTCCCTGGGATGTCTTTTTTGTTCAGCACCTAAGACAATGGGACTCTGATCATTGCACTGGGTTCCCAGCCATTACAGCTATACACCTGCCATTCAACAAGGAGATTAGAAACATGAAATTTAACCTGCGTAGGGGAAGATTAAAAACAGACCTGGAGATACCCTGTGCTGAGCCAGAATAGTTGCAGCTGTCACAAATACAGCATGCAAACATGACCCTACAATAAATACAAGGAACAGGAAAAAACCACAAGTAACAGTTACTTATGCTCAGTCCCAGAGTGGCGCACATCTGTTTGAACTGAATAGGAACAATTCCTGTTGAGTAGGGAACAGCAACTTCTTTTCTCAATTTCCCTTTACGATGCACACCAAAAGGAGTGCATCTTAGAAACCAGTTCATTTGTTTGGAATTCCAGATAAACTGAAATAGAAAACAGCCAAGGAGTAGAAATTGGGTTGCAATAGACTTGTTTTAGTAGTCCGTCTTCAGCTGTCATTTCACACCCACCATGACAGGCTCATACAGTTAACTTCATCATAAAAACCACTACTAACAGCAAAGAATCTGATGAAAAATAAGCAGGGGTTGGTTGTTTGATTTGATTTGTTTTTTGGTGAAGAAATGCATTGAATTATTTGAATATTGCAGCGTCCTCAACAAGTACAGCTGATTAAGGTTCCCAGGCAAAGGTTGGGGCAACGAGGTCAAAGCATTTCATGTTTGCATCTAGAAATTTCTTGAGACAAAGGTAATTAACCCTTAACTTGTTACAAAGAAAGCAGAACAGAAGAAATACGATGACAAAAATTTGAAGAAAAGAAATTTATTGCAGTGTGGAGCCTGATAGAAAAGAAAATTTCTGTCATACTTCCAAGATAACTACCATGCCATCTGCTCCAACATCAGACAGTAAAAACACTTGAAAGTCTGCAGAATGGTCATGGTACCTGCTGAATCCCTCCCTTGAGCATCAAAATGATGCAGATAGTGTTTTTGCAAGGAAATAGTGTTTTGCAGAAATAGTTCACGTCCCCTTGTCAATTAAAAACACCATGGACTACAAAGACTGGCTATAGGTGGCAGGTATATCTTATTGACTAATGTAACCCTGCTGAGGACGTAAGGGATGACTTGGTATTCAAAAAGATACTGAGAGTGCCAGGCTCTTCCTGCACTGCCTGCCAGCTCGGGACCTCGGAGAGCATGCATCCTTATTTGGCTGCACTGGTATGAAGCATCTGGCACGGTAGGAGCAGACTTTACCATCAGTATTGGCACCCCCTCAGTGGATTCGTTTCAGGACCATCCTTCTCTGTGAAGATACCAGATGAACTCCCAATGCCTTCCCTTACAGAAAGTAGGTTTTCAGGCTCACAGGAATTGTGATTTAAACTTTGTGCAGCATTGACCGCTGCGGTATCTGCTATTTTCACTTCTCTTTGAAGTGCTGTTGACTTTCCTTATCCTCCTCCTGTCAGTTTGCCATTGTTGCCTGGAACTGATGTCAGCCTAAGTAACCCAAGAACTGTAATGCCTACCCACTTTCCACTTTTGAAAATGAACGGAGCACTGGCACTTGGCACCTTAGTACTCTTAAGTTGTTAACCAGAAAACCTCAAGGGCAGCTTTGTTACGCGCTCAGCCATCCCTGCATAGGGAAGGCAAAGTTGGAAATGGTGGAGTATGATCTGGAGAGAGTAACTTCATGAACCATCCCAAATTAATGCACAGAGTTACCTTCTCACGGGGATGTAGGCTGTTACGGCAAAAGAGCATGAGTCTCATTTGAGACCAGTTATTCTGGGGTGTTCAGAGATGGTATTCTTCACCAGTCCCTCCTGGCCACTGGAGAGCTATCCATTTTGACACAAGCTCTCTACCCCAACCTCTGTAGTGTTACTTGCTCATTATAGGAAGCATATATACACCACTACTATAAAGATAGTGAATATGCTATTTGAAGATAACTGTAACAAAAATCTCAACTGCAGTTAGCAAAAGGAAACAGCTGTTTATTTCTCATTGACGTTTAATTTTCCAGTTACGAACATGGAAGATGAACCATCTGAGCCAGGCAAAAAGGAAGGTCATTGGCAACACCTACCATTGTCCTGCCATTTGTGATAGACGAATATTTTCTTTTCTCAGTGATCAGCCCCACCTCCACCATCATCTGTCATGAGAACTTAGAATAGCTTTGAAAATTTCATATTCACCCGGCGGAACGTTGGTTTGTGGTATAGGGACAAGGTCTGGGGGAGGTAGGAGCGCTCAGTCTCTAGCAGTGAGCGCACCTGGAAGCAAAGAGCTCAGATGTCACATACGTTCCTATGACCCAAGGAGAATATCAGATGGCATGTTGGTATTTGCTGGGTTGAGATCTGACAAAACCAATTATCTAGATCAGGGGTTAAAAGCTTAAAAGAACTTTCCCCACTGTCATGCTGCATGTTGGTGAGACTCTGACTTACGCTTGTCATTGGGAAACATTTCGTCTCAGCTGATACCCTGTTTTATCAGTGCTCAAATTAGTGAAGAGCTGCTCTGCTATTTTTTGGCTACCTTTGAGTCCTGTGGAAGGTTCCAAATGCTGCAAGAGTTGGTCAAATTCCTTCTCATACAGACTGCCGTTCCCTTGGGCTGTGATTTCCCAATTAACATGAAACAGCATTTAGCAACAGGCAAATGTTAAGATAAAAGTGAAAAAAAAGAACTTATTTCCTACAAATATTTAACTGTTAACATTTCAATCAGTAGGAGTGGAGAGAGAAAAAAGAAGGACGTGCTTTTAGCTACCAATGTTTTAAATAAACTCTAATAGAATCACTCTCCATTTCATGAGGTGAAAAACAGCCAGGCTGCTTTCACAAGTCGTGTCGCTGGCACCTAACCTTTTAGCAGGACCCTTGTCTTCAGCATTTGCTTTCACTGAAGGGATTTCTGTATGGCTGTATGCTTGTTAGCTCTGTAGGGGTTTATGCAGAGTGTACCTTCTCCCCAAGGATTAAATGGCATTCAATACTTGAAATCAAGACATAAGGTTTTAAGCTGGCTCCCAAGAGATTATTGGTTGCCTTTTAACTTCGGAGGCACTCTCAGCAGAACCGTATCCGGAGACACTCTCAGCAGAACCGTATCCCGTGTAGACAGTAAATAAAACACAATAAAGATTAGCCCCATGCTTAACTATAAACAGATGATGCTCACTGAACCTCTCCATGTTAAGGGAGAGGTTTTGTCTGACCTGTGTGATGACATTTAAACATTACTGAGTGATTTCTTTGCACACTGAAGACTGTATTATTATTTGCAAAATATAAATAGATGATTTGGTGATCACCATTTAATCAACATTAAATTATAGGTAGAATAATGCTTGTACTTCATTAATAATTCTTGATCAAGATTAAACACATTGGAGACCTGATAGCATGGGGATGAGACTAGCTATAGGGTGAATATTCTGTAAGTAAGTCAGGTTTTAGAGAGACAGCTGGGATTTACCAGTATGACTGTATTTACAATATACTATATATAATATATATATTGTGTGTGTGTGTGTGTGTGTGTGTGTGTGTATACATATATATATAAAGCAGGAAGGATTAAAAAAAAAGATTGGTTTACTTCCTTATTTTGCTATCACAGTAGAAATTGTTAGTGAAAGATTAGACTAAGAGAACATAATAACACAGCAACAAAATTCAAAAAGAGCCTTGTAAAAGGTCTTTACAAACCAGACTGGCATCACATTAAACCGATAGAGGGAGGTTCAAAAGAAAGAAAAGGAAGTAATTCAGTACATAGTGCTGGTAAGCCGCAGAGCCCTTTGCTGCAGGATATTGTGAATGGTAGAAATTTACATGAGTTCAAAGACCACTTGACAAACGTATAGAAGAAAAAAGTCCACCAAGGGTTAAATACAAAGGCACTCTGACTCAGGCAGTTCTTGATCAGCAGACTGCTGGTAGCTGGCAGAGTATTTGGAGAATAGCACTGTATGCTTGCCATGTTCTTCCTCATGCAGTTATTATTGGTCACGCTCAGGCGGGATACGAGGCTAGATGTGCCTTTGGTCCAACCGAGAGTCATTTCCATTACATTCTGCAGGTCTGAAGGAGAGATGAACGTGTGAAGTGCTGAGGCAGTATCATCAACAGAACATAAGAGAGTGAGAAAACTGTGCAGAGAGGAGGAATGGCAGATGAGTAAATGGATGTAGTTGTGTATGCAGGACTTGGATAGCAAGCACACAGATAAAGAGAGCAGAGGAGCTATGTCAGAATGGTGAATGTTGCAGGTAGTGAAGAAAGAGCCTGCCAAGAATCTGCTTTCCTCCCACCTCTTCCACCAGTGATCTGTCTTGAGGGCTGATTTTCTTGCTGAGGAGCAATAGGAGATGGTCTTTTTTACAGGGAAGAGACATTATTCCTGGTGTTCCTAGGAGCAGTGTTGTGGAGATGGTTAGCTTGGGAAACAGAACTGGAATGAAGCCTCTCTTCTTCTATCATAGGATTAAAGAATAATTTAAGTTGGAAGAGACTTCAGGAGGTCTCTAGTCCAACCTCCTGCTCAAAGCAGGGTCAACTGTGAGATCAGGCTATATTGCTTAGGGCTTTTTCCAGTTTGGGCTTGAAATTTTCCAAGGATGGAGACTGTAGGAATTTTCCAAGGAAGGAGACTCTCTGGGCAGCCTGTTCCACTGATTGACTGTCCTCATTGTAAAGTTTCTCCTTTTATCTGTTCTGAACCTCTTGTTTCAATTTCACCTGTTGCCTCTTGTCCTCCTATCATGCACTACTGTGAAAAGCCTGGCTTTGTCTCCTTGATAGCCTCCCCATAGGTATGGGAGCCTGCTATTAAGTCCCCCCCCCCCCCCCCCGAAGCCATTCCTTTGGCTGGCTGAACAAGCCCAGCTCCCTCAGCCTCTCCACACAGGGCAAGTGCTTCAGCCCTGACCATCTTGATAGCCCTCCGCTGAACTCTTCTCAGTTTGTTGATGTCTTCCTTGTATTGGTGGGGGGTGGGGGGTGGGGAGGGAGACTAGACGCAGTATTGGAGATGTGGTCTCTTGAGGGGCAAGTGAGGGGGATAATCTCTTCCCTTTACCTACAGTCTTTTTTCCTGTTCCTTTAGCCCTGGACACTTTTGGTTCATTTGCTGTCATGGCACACAGCTGGCTCATGTTCAGCTTCCTGTCTACCAAGACCCCCAAGTTCTTTTCCACAGAGTTGCTGGCCAGCCAGCCAGTCCCCAGCCTGTCTTGTTGCAAGGGGTTCTTCCATCCCAGGTGTAGGACTTGGCATTTGCCCTTGTTGAAATTCATGAGGTTCCTGCGGGCCCGTTCCTCTAGCCTGTCTAGGTCCTCCCGATATGTCCAGCTGGTCATTGAACTCATTAGTCCTTCAGGTATCGTTTTCTGACGTATTCAGAGCAGCACTTCACCACCTCATTTTAAAATATAAAATTGCAGGAGAGATACTTACAGTACAGAGAAATGACAAGTGGGGAGCAAAGACCAAAATGAAAAAGTGGAGAAACAGCTATTCAAAATAAAACAAAACTAATACCAATGCAATGAATACAATTAGATTATCTGACTATCCCCTTCACCCTTCCTACTTGAAAAGCTTTTGTTTCTAACATATTAAAAGATAGCCATAGCAGGGACTGTGAGCTTGGGCTTGTGGTCGCTAAATGTGCAATTCAGCCAGAGCTATTCACAGTCAACAGCCAAGAATTTGCAGCAACAGCAGCCAGTGGCTGTTCATAACGCTCTCCATTGACCCATCAGCCACTTTGCAAGTCTGCTCTTTGCAGATCAGGAAATTTGGGAAAGATAGAGGTGAACCAGCTTTCCCATTTTATACCCTGAAATATCTCTGCACTTGAGACACAGCAGTGTCTGTCTGCAAGATGGTCAGCACATCCCAAAGACACTCTTTAGTGGTGCTAGACCAGGTACTGTAACCGTCCGGTCATGGTAACAAACACAGAGCTCAGTGCTGTGTAAGTTACCCTGTTTCAACACTTGGCTATTCCCAAGTGAGAAGGAGAATTAAGCATAAAGGCATGACTTTTTCTTTTTGGATCTTCGTGCTGTTAAGTACATGAGAATGTCTGTACTGAATCAAACTACGGCTCTGTCTAGCACAGAATCCTGTCTTAAGCACTGTCCATAAGCAGATGCCCAGGGAAGAGTGAAAACAGGGCAAGGATATGATATTTCTCCTGAATGCCTACGCAGGCAGCTACTATTTTCAGCACAGTGGTTTCTATGCACGTAGTAGCCCACAAAAAAATTGTCCTCCTTGGCTTTGTCCAGTCTCTTTAAACTGATTTCCTGCTTCCAGCTCATTATGCTGCATTGGTATTAAAAATCCCTATAAAGTGTTTGGTAAAAATAGCATGGCTTTGAAGAAGAAGAATGTGATGAGATATAAAATTCAATGCTCTTTGGCAAAAATATTCCCTTTTCCTCCCAGTGAACTCTACATCCACAGGCATTTGGTGAAATTGCTAATGTAATGCAGTACACAGTTGCCAAAGCGCTTTGGATGCTTGTGGACATGAAAGAAAAACCATTAGAGGTGAAGGAAAAAGGTGGTCATCGTACCACTGTGCCAAGATGTGGCTATAAGCCATCTTGAGCATTCTCTCTAAAGACCAGCTTTAAACCTTGAAAACAGCTGGACTGTGATTAAGGAGAACCAGGTATGGCAAAGAAGTGATTAGAATAGCAAAGTAGGACTGCATAAAGATGGGCAGGCTCTTAGAGAAGGCTAGAGTAAGCGAAACTGGTTAACTTGCATCCTCTGTCCTCTCTGTCACTGTACTTGCTGTGTCAATGGACTTTTCCTTATACTGCTTTACGTAGTAAGATTCTGATATTCTTTCGCTGAGTATTATTGGTGTCTGAGAAAGCTCTCACTGTGTACCCAGGTGGTAAGTTAGAAGTAAGAATGGCAGAATCTGGCTTTCTTACTTCAAATTCTTACAATACATAACTTACATTTCCACTAGACCCTGCTTCTGAATTCAGTCTAGCACATTTAAACATATGTAACCCCTCACAGGGGAGAAAGGAGAAGTGTAACATGAGAACAGCTAGCTGGAGAGTGTGAGAATCTGCGCATGAAAGGTGGCAGTGCTTGCTGTAAGTTACACAACCTGGTTGCACTCAGCTGTCTCACACATTGGCAGTTGGGTGTCAGTAGGTTTGATAGAGCAAGTGTTTGATTGTGTCACTGTTGCATTGGTCTGGAGAGCGTTAGGCAGGACTGTCTGATGGATTTAAAGCGGTATAAGACATTGTAAGAATCTGTGACTGCCCTTCTGTGCCGGGTGTCTAAATACATGATCAAAGGGCCAGACTACAATTGCTCGCACCAAAGAAAGAAAAGATGAACTGGAAAGTCACTTCAGAAAGAAAGCGGAGTGGGGAGAAGAAAGGGGTATCATATAAGCACTTTGTGGTGACTGTCACTCTCGATGCCCTGGAGAAGTCCTCTCTGATTCCACTGTTCTTCTGGTTTTCTAGGTGAAGATGAGAAACTTGCTGCTTCTTTGCTAGATGGGAAGTTTCCCCGGAGCACATCAATGCAAGACACTGTTAGGGAAGGACACGGGATTCCACCACCACCTCAAACAGCCCCACCCCCACCTCCTTCTCCATATTACTTTGACACAGCCCCCCCTCCGTCCTTCTCTCCACCTCCACCTCCAGGAAGAGCTTATGATACCATAAGATCAAGCTTTAAGCCAAGCCTGGAGGCCAAACTCCATGGACTCCCACAGGTCATTAGCGCAGCTGAGATGTATGATCAGGCGAGGACTTCCATACCTTATCCTGAAAGGCAGAAGAGGGCCCGCTCCATGATAATCCTGCAGGATTCCTCTCATCTTCCCGTGGAGCCAACAGAGATCCCCCGGCCTGGGCCATCTGCAACCCCCCCAGAGAAGCTGAAAAGGAAAGGGAGAGTTATTGACAACCCTTATGCCAACATGGGTCAGTTCAATGTCAGCTTATTTGCTCCCACTAAGCCACAGAGAAAGAAGAGTCCTCTTGTGAAGCAGCTACAAGTAGAGGATGCACAGGAGAGAGCAGCACTGTCTATCACTGGAGGCTTTACACGGGAGCCATCTCCCACCCGCAGGAGCCATCGCCTGAGTGGAGTGGAGTATCAGCACCACACTGGCATTGCTCAGGTTGAAGCCACAAGCATCCCCTTCGCCACTGCCATTGCTGGAGTCATGAAGGACAGAGAACGTCGTCTGGATGAGAAGCGGAAATCCACTGTCTTCCTCTCAGTTGGGGCCATTGAAGGAAGCCCCCCCAGCAGCGACATGCCATCCTTGCAGCAGTCCAGGTCTATTGATGAGCGATTGTTAGGAAGCCGAGATGTACTACTGCCTTCCCCTGTCTCAGC
The DNA here is from genome assembly GCF_040807025.1 of Struthio camelus. NCBI lineage: Eukaryota > Metazoa > Chordata > Aves > Struthioniformes > Struthionidae > Struthio > Struthio camelus. Next base: position 606,928 of record NC_090942.1, read on the forward strand.
TTTAAAGCCATTAATTAGCAGCTCATCTTCAACGTTCATCCACCCCCTAACAGGAAAGCCCCTGGATCCGAACTCACCACTGGCGCTTGCGCTGGCCGCAAGGGAACGGGCCCTCTCAACTCAAGTCCCATCCCGGTCGCCCACCCCTATTCACAGCCCAGACTCAGAAAGAGCAGCACCTCTGTTTGTGGACATCCAAACCAAAGAACCAGAGAGGGGGGAGTTGGAGAGTTTAGTGTCACCTGCGTATTCGCCTGGAGGCAAAGGGGCAATTGGAACAGACTCTGGGACTTTGGCCCCTGCCAAGAGCCCGTGGGGGACTCCATCCACACTGAGAAAAGAAACTGAGGCAAGAGCAGAAACACCTGGAAAAGAGGAGAAAAAACAAGAGGACAAGAAGTCCATGATCATTAGTATAGTGGATACATCACAGCAGAAGACGGCTGGCCTCATCATGGTTCATGCCACAAGTAATGGCCAAGACGAGATAGGACTTGAGGTGAAAGAGGAGAAACCAGCTGTCCCTGAAACATGCACGGAGCCAGCAGAGTCCCCCAAAGCAGAGATCCAACCCAGTCCTGTGGGAAAGCCTCCAGTCAGTCCAGCCTCTGACAAGACGTTGGGACAAGGGAGTTCGGAGGAAGAAGTGGAGCCCTACACAGTTACCCTCCCACCAGCTCAGTTGTCGTCAAGTGATGAAGAGACTAGGGAGGAGCTGGCCAAGATAGGGCTGGTGCCTCCACCAGATGAGTTTGCGAATGGGGTACTAGTCACCACCCCTGGCACACCAGTCAGCCACCTGGCTACGCCTAGCACGCCATCCATACCAGCGGCAGCAGTAGCACCTTCTACCACTGGCGGAACACCCTCAGGGAAGCCCTCTGATGCCCCCGTAGCCCCAGAGTCTGCTGCAGACTCAGGAGTGGAAGAGGTGGACACCAGAAGTTCAAGTGACCATCACCTGGAGACCACAAGCACCATCTCTACGGTCTCCAGCATGTCTACGTTGTCCTCAGAAAGCGGGGAGCCTACTGACACATACACTTCCTTTGCGGATGGACAAACTTTTATACTCGAGAAGCCACCAGTGCCTCCAAAGCCAAAACTCAAGTCCCAGCTCAGCAAGGGGCCAGTTACTTTCAGGGACCCACTTTTGAAGCAGTCTTCGGACAGCGAGCTCATCTCCCAGCAACATGCGGCCACTCTGGCATCAGCCAGCATTGGCCGGCCACGCTACCTCTTTCAGAGAAGGTCCAAGCTATGGGGGGACCCCATGGAGAGCAGGCCAATCCATGGGGCTGATGATGACAAGCCAACTGTGATCAGTGAGCTAAGTTCCCGACTACAGCAGCTGAATAAAGATACGCGATCACTGGGGGAGGAACCAACCGGGTCCACATTAGATCCCGGGAAGAAGTCACCTGTGGTCGCAGCACGGTAAGACGCTGTTCGCTGGTCAGGGGAGGGGATTGTGCAGAGTTTAGATACCCAAAGGGGCAGGGAAGTGCCTAAGCAAAAGTGGCCTGTGAATGTGCTGCATAATTCAGGATGCGTCTTGAGGGGCATTTCAGAGATGTCAGGACTTCTGAGCTGCACAGGGCGGAGAAAATGCTGAGACATACTTTCTAGAAGTTGGCATTGTTTGGTCATGGCTCCTCTCTAATATGCACCACAAACAGAGCCTTTTCACTGTTGCTTTTTCCCTTTAAATTGCCTTCCTGTTGTTTCATGTTCCTTCTCTGTCTTGATTCTATTGTTAAACTGCTGTATTTAGTTGTGGGTTTCACTTCTAAATGTTTTCTCCTGAACAATTAATAACAGTGTATGTTTTTCTAGTGCTTTTCATTTCAAAGGATCTCCAAATGTTGTCAGACTATGTATTTAGAACTCTGCTCAGTCACAGCGGAAAGAGAGCCATCACTAGGGTGGAATATGAGAGCCTTTAAAAAGGCCACAGCAACACTACACATGACCTTTATTAGCTGAGATACAAATCAGTTCAATTTCTGGGATGAATTAGTTCTGACTGAACTGCGAAGAGATTTTTTTAGCAGCATGTAACTAGGAGAAATTACATGTGGCTCTTAACAGTGACATGCAGTCAGGCCTCAGCTTTGCTCCCCTTTTGGCACTCACATCAACTGTATTCTTCTTAGCACCAGCACTGAATTACCCGCACATCTCCATGCAGCGCCTCCTCTCACCAGCGGGCCACAGAGTCCACTGTTGCCTCGGAGATGTCTACTGATTGCCCCATCATTCCAGATCCTCTCAGCCCTTTAGTTCTCTCCTTCAAATGTAGACCTGCTCAAAGTCCAGCCAGCCTGTGAGATCTGAAAAGTTCACACTCCAGAAAGTTATGATATGAATCCCCGAGTATTTGCAGAAGTCTCTTTCTCTTAAAAAATTGTACTAGGATTCCTCCATCCCTCAAAATGTGTAGGAGACACCCGTTTTCTTCTCCCACAATGTAACTGTGACCTTCATGCTTCCTGAGCACCTTAATCCTCTCCATGGCCCTCTCGGCCTTGGTAGGATCCAGCACGGCCCCGGCCACCTGCTAGGTTCTCTCCACATGTCTGCAGGTGCCAGTCCCACTGGAGTGCCTGCACACACAATTTTATTCTGATCTGTTGCTTTCATGGAGACAGTGGCCCCTTTCGCCCTTGGTTTCACCCCTACTTGCCCCTATTTCAGGTTGTAGACACACAAACACTTTCTGTGGTAGCAAAGCCACGGTAAGCTGATCTGATTGGCAGCTTCTTGGTCATAACAGGCATCACAATTTACAGGCCATGCACGATGCTGATGTGGACCGATGGTGGGGGTCAGGAAGGTGCCGGTTCAGCAGGGTCCTCTGAACTGAAAGGCTCCCTTCTTCTCGGGAAGGTTTTTCTAACCAGATGATCACAACAATGGGTTACAATTCCGTGTGGTGCTAACACAGCTGATGGTGTTTCAAACTGTAACATGGGGGAGCAAATGTCTCAAACTGACACCCTAGAGGGGTTCCTGTAGCTACATCTTTAACTTGTCTCTTTTCCCCCTACTGTGTTGGTAGTGCCAGCCTAGCTGGACTGGTGAGCCACCTGTCAGTGGGTAGCAAACTTGTGGTTATTACCGCTGTGTGGCGTAAAGTCTCTGGATCTCACCCTACTACACTGTTTTATCTCTCTGCTGGATTCAGCCTCTAAATGCGCATTATGACCTTCCACTAGAGACCAGTGTCTCACACATGGTCCCTCCTCCCTGCACTGCTCAGCTGGCAACCATTGGGTCCTGTGCTGAGTACAATTAGTTAAATTGCATTTTGGGACCCTTCTGAAATCAGGCATGCCATGCCTCGTATTTCTAAAAAGTGCTGACTGCACATATCTTCTGTGAAGCTACTGAACTCAAATGTTCTCAGCTTTTAACCAGGCATGGCAATTTAATCAGCTTACCTGCACAAGACATTGGCCCTTTGCAGAGACCTCTTTTGGGGCCCAGCTGGCCCTCCCTCAACTGGTGTTGGTAGAGGGGCTACTGGATCATATGCCTTCAACCCTGTTTGGTCTCCTAGAGATATCAGTGAAAAGCATCTGTGACTCCCACTGCCTCTCACGTGATGTCAGAACTCGGTAACCCCTTGATGTAGCTTTTGTTTCTGAGAACCACCCTCTCCTTCCTGCCAGAGACCTCTAGCCTCCTATGTCCATCCAGTGAGGTACACAGCTGATCCTCTGTTCCCCAGGCAGCCTCCCAGCATAGATGTGCAAATATGCCCCACGGTTTCCTTCCAGGGGACACCAGTTCTCCCTCTTCTTTTTCTCTTTAACCCTTCCTATCCTTCACACCTCAAGGACTACCACCACCTCGCTTTGATTCCCGTGTTCCCAGTAAGCAGTATGTTTTCCTGGTCCCCATCTTTCTCAGAGGCAGCAGACCCTCTACCTAAACTCCTGCCTCGTGACATGCGATTGCTGCATTGCGCTCTTCTATGTACAGACCCTGTCCTCATTACCAGCACCCTGCTGCCTTGCACTGTTGCAGGGAAATGCAATTCCTCCTCCTCTCCTTTATTCCCCCTGCCCCTGAGTATTTGGCATTTTTGAGTCCTGTAAAGTTAAATGTTTCTCATTTCTTTTTATTTAAGTCATGGCCTTTCATCTCTGAAATTTTTATACTCTTGGTTGATGTCAAAGACTAGAAGTATTTCCCAGGAAGTTAGCTGTAAATAGAATATTTAATGATGTCAGTCACTCTCTTCCATTCTGAAAATTCCTCTCTTTTATGAAATTACTGTAAATTCAGAAAATAATGTAAAGAGCAGTTAGATAAGCTTAGATGACCCATTTCAGGACACATTTTCCAATTCTGGGGCTGTCCTAAGAGTAGTGGTATTACCAAAAGGTCCTACAACAGACACCCCTAAATACGGCAGCGCTACTAAGGAAGGAGTGAGGTGGGACCATGCTGGACTGACTGCCGCTGCCAGCAGTGATGGCTCTTGAGCATCTCTTCGAGGGCTGCAGGATGGTGCATTCCTCTGGCCGGGCAGCATGAAAGCCCAGGCGATGCTGCAGCTGGAGCCTGTGTTGCAGCCCCTCATTGAGGCATTTGGAGAAATAAAGGGCTATGTCCTTACTTGCACTACAGCTCTTCCTGCCATTCTTATGTTTAACACTGCTCCAGAACAGGAGCTCCTAGCTGAAGCCAGAACATTTCCTGGAGTTCCACAGGACTTTAGGGACAATGAGGTGCTGCTTACAGAAACCATCCACAGGTAGCCACTGCTGTCTCTATTAGTGTCACTCACAGGAGCTGCAACAGCTACAGGAGCTGCTGAGAACAGATGGAATAGCTTGTATAAAGTTTCGGGTTTCATTATTGAAATTTGTTCCTAAGCATATTGAATTCTGAATTTACAGTACTTACATCTAAGAGCAGGTAACTTCTGTTTGTAAGTGTTGTCTGTAGCAGAGGCCCTGGTGCATTTCTCTTCCAGAGGTCTGTAAGGTTCCTGGCTGGGGACCTCCAGGAACAGAAGACAGAAACTACTTTCTCCATAATAACTCTTGACTATATCTCCTTCCAAGACAGTCTTCTGCAGGAGGATGTTTGACAAGAGTGACTGAAAAAGAGGTCAAGAAATATTGAGAATGAGAACGTAAGGTCAGAGTTAAGGCAATCAATAGAGAGACTATTTATTCCATCCTCCCTGTTCCTCAGGCCCTGTGGGAATGGCCAGGGCTGAGCTTGGCGAGGGAAGCTGTGCTGGGCCTATGCACTGCATGAGTGTTCTCAGCGGAAGGTTTTGCTACTGAAGCAGTAGTGTGCCTACTTGCTCAGATTCAGCATGCAGCCTTCTGCACAGCGCTCACAGTGATGCCATCATTTGGCAGAGACGATGACAGCAGAGTGGTGTGACAACTTCCAGTCATACGGTCTCATGGGAATATATGATGACCCTCGAATCAGGGACGCACAAACTTTGCTCAGCTGGGAGCTACTCTGACAGTTACTTTAACATAGCATGTCTGTTAAGGATGATGTGAAGTCAGCAGCAGCTATCTTCGTATTTCATATGAATGTGATCTGTGAAGACTGTGTGTCCCAACATGCAATATTCTTTGTTAAGCTGAGCAGCAGGAAGATGACCAGATGTCATGGTATTTCCTGTGACATGAACTACTGAGCTACCCTGGGATAGAGCTAACGCAACAAGATGTACCCCACAGTTGTACCACTGGTGTTATAGCCCTTCACTGTTCAGAAGCAGTTCCAGGAACTTGCAGCTCAGAGCTACTGCTGAACACTGAAATGTATTCATTTTGTGACATCCATTACCACAATAAAACTCTGAAGTTAACTAATGGGAGGTGCACATTTCTGATCAGTGATTCTAGTGAGTCATAGCTAGCTATGAAAATGCCAGATGAAAAAACTGCATCTTAGTACCAAAGGCTGAAATCATTGCACTTCAGGGTGATTCACATGTTAAATGTGCAGCATTAAAACGTATGTTAAGATGGCATTCTTGTTTAATGTCCTTGTGTCATGTGACCGGCATGGCCATTCAGCCTCATCAGGGTTGTGTCATTTCTCATTGTGCATAGTCAAACTCAGACCTAAGCCTCCCACCTCTGCTGATCAGCTTTGGTATGATGCTGCTCAGCCAGACCTTAAAGCTAAATGTGAGCAGATGTTGACTCAAGCCAGAAGCATTTGAAGTGTCAACGCAGTTCCGATTTTGGGATCCAGCTAATTCAGCCAAGACTCTGGGTTAGAGGGTGCTTTGTAAAGGGTTTTTGTTTGTTTGTTTGTTTGTTTGTTTATCTTAAAGCAAAAAACGAACATGCCAAATGTATCATATGAAGCAGAATTTTAGATGCAAAACTGAGTTTTTCAGGTGCTGTTCTGGAAACCCACAACTGCTTTGTATTTCTACAGATCTGAAAGAGAGAGAGAAGAAAAATAAGCCCTTTAGGCATTTAGCTCCTAGGGTAAAGCTACCTCTTTCTATATAAACTCATCAATTAATTCTGTTTCAGTTAAATGGTGTAACATTTCTGGTGCAAGCTTTCAGCCACTGCAGATACAACCCCCTGTTTCCTTGTAGGCTTTTTGTCTCTTTGTGGTGTCTAAACTCATGCACAAAACAGATCTGAATTTTCTTTCCACAGTCAAGGGAATTGTCCATGGAGAGCTGATGAAAAGCTGAAGATTGGCATTTATCAAGCCAGCTGAGATCTGTGCTTCTCAGCACCTTTCCTAAAGGGAGTCAGTGGCATACAGGAAGTTATTTGCGCTGTATTCATGTTTTAAGAGATGGCAGCCTTTCAGCTGAGGATCAGAATCCCATGCAAGTCTACAGGCAGCAGTGCCAGGCATAGGTGTATTGGGAGACTGAATTCCTCCCTGCTAACATCACACGGAGATGGTCTCACTGGACAGAGAACAGAGTCTTTTTGATGACGTAAAACAGGGAATATCTGTATTCCTCTCTAAAACAGTCTCACCGTTAATGGTCACAAAGCCTGTAGTTTCTGAGAGAGATCGAGTCCCCAGATCATGCTCACAATAGTATGCTGTTCTGTGAGCACATAAGCAGGAAAGAATTTTTCTGATACATCACCTGTACATACCTTTCCTGATACATCAGGCTGGAACCTGCAGCCACGGAAGAATAAGACAAAATTGCAGTCAAGTGATGGAAGCAGGGTGGGACCTAATTCTCTTTTCCTCCAGCAGTTGTACTTAAAGATGCTTAAGGCATCTTTATAAACCACTATGAAAAATGCATCCTTCACTTCGTGGAATCCCCTTCTACATGCAGTGTGAAGAAGCTTCTGTTCATGCAGACATACTGCAGTGCGACCAGCAGCAGTGCTAAGAGCGCTCCCAGGTGACAGGAGAGTTCGCCATGCTTTGTGATAACAGCTCCAGACTAGTGTGTGTGAAGGTGCTGTTCGCTTGTTGTCACGTCATTTTTTCCAGCATTCACTACAGGATGTCGTAGAGGCTGAGGACGTGGCATTCCTGAGCCCAGTCTGCCTCTGCGGCCTTTCCATTTAGACATGGCACCACAGACAGTAATAGAAGGGGAAAGCACAAACCATTTTAGAGACAAGCTGAGGGAGGCTGGGAATTTGGAAAACACAGTGGGAGTTTCTAGGGGATGCTGTGAAGATTAATAATTCAGAGAGCACCGGCTGCATGGAAACTAGTGCTTTGATTCCGAGGTGACACACAAATCTGAAGCCAGTTCAATGCTTCCTGCCACTGTTGGATGGATAGGCTTTGTTTTTGATGTTGATGTGCACTGCCTACAAGGAGACAGGGGCATTGTGGGTAATAAGTCTCAGCATGTGTCCATATCACAGCAAGCACAGCTGGCTTCACCTCATCTGGTCACTTAACATGTACTAATCACAGCTCATGCACCCATTATTCCACAGAGTGAGTAGAAGAGCAAACCTTGACTTCAGCTCATGCTTCCCTACCAGATTGTGATTTAGGAAGAACAGTGCAGATGTTGCCTAGACATTGGTAAGAGCAACTCTGTGTCCCAGCAAGATTACGTCATTGCTGAGGTGGCCAAAAAGAGAGAAGAGTTAAAGCTTGAAAGTTTCACTTCATTGCTAATTATAGCCCTGGGAAAGTCCCACAATACAATTGTTTGATCACCCAAGCAAAGGAGAACAGTTGTAGGGGGAGTATTCCTTTCAGGGCCTTAACAGAGCGGAAGTGGAGGTCACAGAGAAGGGGCTTTTCCTTTCTTATGCAGAAACCCAGCGAGACACATTCAAATTGTAATTATTTTGTCAATGAGCAGGAAGCAAAGCAACTGTATAGAAAGAGCCTTGCCCGCAGGCTTAGAGTAATTTTTCTGTAAATCTGTCATGCTTATTCAAACCCTCAAGTGAAAGCTTACTAAGAGATTGGCATGAAGATGCCCAGAGGCAACACACAAGGAGATTGAAAGTTCCTCTTCCCATCTGGAGCGAATAGGAATTTTGAAAGAGCGTGAGATGTGTTGTCGTAGAATAGCGACAACAAAGCAGTCAATAGATATTAGCCCTCAATTTCCTTTTCCCAAAAAGAGGAGATCAGAGGAGGGCAAAGGAAGCATACTGCAACAAGAGGTTAAAGTTACCTAAGGCATAAGCAGCTCTTAAGTCCGTCATGCTCTGACCTTGCCATTGTTGTAAGTGTTCTTTATTGACACCCAGGTTTTTGCTCCTGATTCTCCCTATTCCAAAAAGCAGCGCTGGCAGGCAAGAGCACATAATGACTTGCGCTCCATTTTTATCACCATCTGCAAAATTGCCCAAGGAGAAAAGTGGCTACAGGCCCAGACCCTCTTGCACTGAAAAGCATGAGAGGAACATCGTTCAAAGTGAGTTTAGAAGTCCTCTTGCTCTTCTACATCACTCATCAAGCGTAGCAGATTTGTTACCATGACACAACTGGGACGGCACCTTCACTAGAGAGCCACTGGCATTCCCCAGGGGATAACCATGCTTCTTTCTAAGCCAAGCCGTACCTCTGTGGGGGTGGCTGTGTGTGTTCACTTTGAGTTGCTCAGTATTAAGCTAGATTCTCTATCTGAAACAGGGCAGTCTTCACTTGATCCTGATATTTGTGTTCTGTACCAGTTAACTAGCCAGCACTTTCCACCTGCAGTCCCTTGTTTGGCCAAACAAATAAAAAGAGTGAAAAAAGTGAAAACTGAAAGACTGTAACTGACTGATTATATTGCTTCTTGCTTTTTTTTGGAGTCTGATGCAGGCAAGAGGTAGCAGTGCTCTTGTACACTGCTCCTGTGAATTTGTTTTCATTCTAATTGCAACCTCTTTGCCCACAAAAAAAAAAAAACCACACACACACACACACAAGACAAAACCCTCTAAATGAAACCAGTGATGATCCTTTATGTTTGTAGCCACAATACCAAACTGAAACATTGATGAAAGCCTCTGATACAGAATTTCAGGAAATAAGAAGGGCCCTGGAACTGCAATTCAGGGAGATGAAGAGTTTCTGTTTGGAAGAAGTGGGCAGTGTCATCTGAAACGAGTCCTCTCCATCCCTCTGATAGCCGCTGGTGAGGGATTTTGCAATACATAAGAGAATTAAGTTAGAAAGTTCAGCGTAGCAGTTTAGCACCTGGGCAGGGAGTGCAAGATCTTTCTTTCCCCTACCAATAAGATGCTATATGTGGTGCATCTACTTACTGGTTATCAAATGCTGGGCTTTTTCCTCTGGAGCATTTCCTGAAGGGAAATGCTTGCCAGCTCGGGAGAAGTACTTTGGCAAAGTACAAACTCTTAGCGAAGGATTAAAGTAAACTTCCGTACCAGAGAAACTGTGATTATCCCCTTTGGGAAATATTAACTCACTTGCAAGGCCCTTATAATATTCCATTGACCTTTAGTTGTAGCTACTAGTCTCACAATCATAAAAACGAAACACTTAACACAGGTGTTTGGTAAAGTCAGAAAAGGTGTTGAACTGTATTTGCCACTCATTCTCTTGTTCTTGCTGTGGAGCATTTTTTCTCATGCATATGTTCTTTCCCTCTTCTCCTTTTCCTCCCTCTTCTGTTCTTCCCCAAATTTCTATTCTACCCCTTTCCTTCTTTCTCTTTCCTCTCCTGCCTTCTTCTTTTCTTAGCTGTTATAAATACCACTGTTGAATCGTTCAGGCTTTGGCTGTTGAATTCATGCAATTATGAACGTACCATTTCCTGCAGTAAGCACATGAATGTAAACTCAGTGAATATGGAACTGACCTGAACTTAACTGGCTCCCAAAAGCCCTTTGGCGGCAATTTCCTGGGTCCCTTTACTGTCTCCCAAGAACGACACCTCTCTTTGAGCTGTTTGAATTTCAGTCGTGCCACTCCCAGATGTCAAAGACTTTCTGTCCTGCATTGTGCTTGGCACGGAAAGGTTTAATCTCTTCCGCCAGCTGAGACAAAGGAGAGCAAATGCACACCACTGTGCAGTGCACATCACTGCATGCGTGCAGGACTGTTGGGAGCCCCTCGGGGCTCTGCAGCCCTGATCAGATAAAAGTTCAGTAAGGACGTGCCGTAGTACATAGCGTGACAGGGGTTGCTGCAGTGCAGCTCTTCGTATGCACTTTCCCACATGCCCTTGGAATACCGCACAAGCCCTCTGGCTGGTTTTGGGTTGGTCTTTCTCCTCAGCCTCCTCCGTCCAGCCGTGGCCCCAGCAGGGGACAGACGGCGTTACGAGGAGCCAGCCCTTTGGCCCCGTGCTGATTTCTGGGAGTTGCAGTGGTTCCAGAATGGTTTGTGATGAAGTCTGTTCATTCTCCGTGTTGTTATTACACCCTGGACTGATGCTAACATTCTCTCTCATTGCCTCTCTTCTTGCTCTCACATCTGCATGTCCGCGCTGCTCTGTCTAGAACTGCCTCAGGCCTCAGGAGGGTGGGCGAGTTGTGTAAGTGAGCATGTTCTCATCTCATAGCAAACTCACGTCGTCCCCTCGTGCTGCTCCGTGTGCCACATGCCAGTCACGCTCCCCAGTCTCCTGCAGCCCTGGGCTGGGTGAGACAAGGGAGTGGAGCTTGCTGTGGCATGTGAATGTCAACCCTGCCTATCCTCTTGTGCCCCAGTAGCATGTCTGTGTCCCTGTGTTGTGGTGTTGTGTGCTGCTGCCTTGTAAAGGTGAGAACTGAGGAAATTCCCTCTGGCTTTGATGTGATTCATAACACGGCCTAAAGGAGACCGTGTACCGCAGTCACTGCTGCCTAGGGGGCATCCAGCAAGGCGTGCCTGGGGCAGGACCACCTTTAGTTTAATTCTCACAACCACGTAAGTAGGTACTCTGGCAAAAGTGAGGCTGAGTTAGCTACCTCCTGCCCAGGAGACGACATTTCTTTTCCTAGCTTCCCCAGCAGCTAACCACCACGCAGTTGCTTGGAGGTGCACAAAGGTCCACATTCCCTTTGGGTTCATGTCTTCCCAGTCATGGGATGTCTATAGGTCATCTCCTGGAGTTCAAGTGTTATGAGACAGAGAAAGCAGCATTTTATGTTCTTTCTACATCTGAAATCAAATGACAATCCTGGATTTGGGTTCAGATGACCAGCAGCGAAGGGTGTGTCTTGAAGAGACCCGCAGGACAGTGCTGTCTTCTGCCAGGCACCCCTAGCGCTGCAGGAGCTCTAGCCTGGTGACTGACTCCAGGTAGCTTATTGTGCCTCCAGAGAAGACACAGACTGTCTGCCACACACTTCAGCTTGGATAACTGTTTACCTGAGACAGCTGCAGGGACAGTTCAGAAAACCGACTCCCTTTCACCTGACTGCCCCACACACACCAAACTGATTAATGACCAGTGCTAGAGAAGTCCTTGCTTGCACACCTCCTTGGTCTGTATCCCCACTGAGTCTCAGTTGCTACGAGTACTGCTGGAATTCCTTGGCAAACCAATGGCTTGATCAGCTAAGTACATTCAGCAGACGGGTCTAAGCAGTGGGACCCTGAGAGAGGCCTTTCCTGCTTAAACAATGTCATCTTACCTGAATGGCAGGAATCCCCTCTTCCCCCCTCCTTCCCCAGATGACCCACAAGCCTGAGAAGGCACTGGCAGGTTTGAACCTATGGCATGTGCTCCTAATCCAGGGTGCCCACCACATGAATTTCCCCAGTGTGCATGGCTAGCTGTGTGGTCTTGGTTGTGTTGCTTCTGTGTTTGTCTGTCTGTCCAACCTGTTTTTTTTACCCGTAGTATGTATGAAACTAGCTACCGACACGTACGATGCTTCCATGTATGAAAGAAAATCCAGAGCATACACAGAGCTCTGGGCAGTCTCATGTTTGATTTTACTTGTCATTTTTCTACCAATTGCTGAATGGCCGAGTCTGCATCCCTATTCCGGTGACCAGCTGGACAGGGCCAACCCCCAGGGAGAACAGAATGGCAGCACTCTAGGAAACGCCTCTTGCCAGACGCCACGCAGCGCTACTGGGCTATTTGGTTTCTCCTGTATAGCTTTCCAGACAGCCAGATGGATGCCTTCCACAAGAACCAGGTCTGCTCCATTCCCAGGCTGCAACGCAACTGGTTTTAATGTGGGAAACTTGGAAACCATCAGACTCAACTTTAGTCCTTCTGGTAGACGAAACCAAGTTGTCGAGCCCTTAGTTTTGCCTGGAGATGGAGCACTATCCTGGCTAGAGCTCGATGAAGGGCATTCATGCCTCAGGTTTGGCACAGCAACTCTTGTTTCATTTGCCTTTGGTCAGGAGTGGGAGGGTCCTTCTCATGTCATTGTATATTCCCATGTCTTCATGCATTCAGTCCTGTTGCTGATGTCATTCAGTGTCTGAGTGTTTAGGGTGTTGGTACCCAGAGGAAATTTGCTTCCTAATATAGTGCTACAAGCGCTTAAGTTAATGCCTCAGCTTTGTGCTGCATAGAGCAGGGTAGTGTGAATTGAGAGTCTGCTTAGACCTTTCTTCTAACCCCTCACTTTCCTAGCATGCTGCCCAACAGTCCTAGTGGCAGCACCAGCTCATCAGGAAGTGTCAACATGATCATCCGTGTTTTGAAATGAATGGGAGCTGATCCCATCCTCATTCAGCTGAATAGAAATTTCAGACAATGGTCACTGTGCCTGCATCCATCTGTACAGGGGAATCAGCCAGTGCCTTCTCTCATCCCAGCACCATTTGACTGAACGTGATTGTCAGCTGATGTTTCCTCTCTATGCACAGCCCTGTTTGTGTGAAAGCTTTGGACATTGTTTCATCTGAGGCCAGCATCCCTGCCTAACTGTGAACATAAGCTTCAGCAATCCTGTCTCGGCCCCATTGAGCTCCGAACAGCGTCAGTTCCCCACCGTCCTGTCTAGGGGACAGAAGCTGCGGACAGTGCTTAGGCTCAGCACCGTTAGGGTGAGCAGGAGCTTTGGCTGATGCTTTCCTTAGCGCTGCCGCCCCTTCATCAGTGCTCTTGAGCTTCACACCAGCTGTGTCTGTCCCACTCTCCCATCCACCTTACTGCACACTGTTTCTGTACCGTCCAACACAGCAAGGGACCCTTTGCCAGCAGCTCTCTTCAGCATGTGACCAGGGGCTGTGTAAAGGGGACCTGACTATAAACAGGAGAGGTAGAAGGCAACCCTTCCTTGTGCACAAAGCACTTAATGACAAGTAATTCATGTTTATTATGTGAAGAAGTTGGGTAGTAGCTGTGTCCAAAAGTGTCAGTGAGCAAACTAGATCTTCAAGCTGTACTTATTTTCACTGGTGTCTGCTTGGATGAGCACCTTTAATATTATCTTAGTACAGGCTTTTGCATTTAATTCCTGGAGAGGAGGAGTGGTGTAAAACCAGGATATTTTTAGGGTGCGTGAGTGAGGAGACTCAACTCTGTAATCAGTATGCACCAATCAGTAAAGTTTCACGAGAGCTTGCTGCTGGCTGGAGGCATGTGTTTAGCTCTGTGTACATAATTGCCTGTCTTATGACCCTCTAAGTTCACCTTCTGTGCCATCAAAGTTAAAACATTTAAAGGCCAACTTCCCCTCTCTTCAGTCACATAATGGGTCATTGACCTCAGTCATTTTCTCCACACTTGAATTGTTTTACCCTATAACAAAATTTGACTCCTAAAATTTAAAATTTCAGACCTACTTTTCTTCATATGTGACTTAGGTGAGGTTCCGTGCTGTATACAGCACTCTCAGGGTGCAAGCCACGGTGAAGTGGTGTCTGGCCCTCACAGAGCCTGGAGCTGGCACTGACAATTTGCAGTATCTGGCAGAAAAAAGGTTGTGTAACCCAGGCTTAGGTTTTATTTGTCAACGAGATTTACAAAACAAGCTGAGTCTGAATGAAAGGACTTCAATAGCCTGGCTATTGCTGGCATGAAGCAGGTAAAGCAGTTGCTCCTGTACATCCCATTTGGAGCTGCATCCATGCTCTGTGCTGCCTTGGCACCGTGTGTGCACCTTCCTGCGTAGCGAGCCGGTTTGCCAGCACCCCCTTTCACACACTGTTGCTTAAACTGTTTGTTTCCAGCCAGCTGAAGTGCCTGGGCACTGCTGGGGCACCAAGCCTCACGGTACAGCTCTGGCGCTTTCGACGCGCCACGAGGTGTGCCTAGAGTTTCTCAAGAAACAAACGTACAGTGCTTCCTGCTGATAACCAAACGCTCACAGAGGGGTTTTACTCATTCCCTATACATACATACTGTCCCCCGTCAGGCATGTGCTAAACATTGGCATTCCTAGCACAAAGGACAGATGTCTCAGAAGGCTCTTAGCAGAGGGAAAGATGAGAACAGGAGCTGCTGTAATGTACAATGAAAAGTGACTGAACTAAAATTAGGATTTTTTTTCCCCATGGTCAGATTGTCCCCTTACATCAGACCTGGAGCTGCTATTAGCAACTCTGATCATCTTTGACTCATCCTATCCCTGCAAAAGTGGCACACACTGAAAGGGAGTGCTGGATCTGCTTTTTCTTTGTGCCTTAGCAGCAGAACTAGTAACTAAGGGCTAGTTGCTGACCACAGGACAAACACATTGGACGTGTGTGTGAAAAGAGCAGGGGAATATATGGCAGTGTCTCAAGGGTTTAATTTTACCTGCGCAGTACTTCATGTTGGTGATGATGGGAGAAACGGATGATCCGTCTTGGCTCTCAGGGCTCCTCTCTGGGAATTAGGAAGAGAAAAACAAATGCAAACATCTCCTCCCCCAGCTGAGCCAAAGCCAGCAAGGAACAATAATAGGAAGACTCCCGAGTCCTTCTTTTCCAGTCACGTTTTAGACAAGAACCTCCCTTCTGAGCCACCAGGTGCTACAAGGGGCCCATTAAATTACAAATGTGCATCAAATGACACAGCTGTGCCAGTGGCCTACAGCTTTGACCATCCTGTTATCTTCTGCACAGGGGCTGCTGGGCCCGCAGATACAGTGGTCAAAGTTAGACTCTTGTGACTGTGCCTGTAACCCAGGAACCCAGGAAAAGATAGGACAGGCTGTCCTGACTCCAAAGACAAGTCCTACTGAAATTTGTAGGACAGCGTGATGAACTAGGAGGAGCAAGTAAAGGAAGGGCAGTTAGTCTTCGGGGGGGGGGGGGGGGGTCACATGAAAATGCATTAGCTAACAATGAACAGCAGGAATAATTATTGTTGTTCTGGCTGCAGAGGTTTGATCAGGCAGAAGAAGAGGAAAATGCTGGAAATTATGGAGCGTGATAGAGAGAAATAAAATTTTGAAACAGGAAGCAGACATGGCATTGAGAATACATAAAAGGGAGTAGACCTCAAGAGTTTTCATGGCTGGTTGGCTTTTCCCAAAAATCCAGTCTCTGTATTTTACTGGGACAATGTCTCATAAGCAGTTTGGGAGAGCAGCAACAACAACAAAACACAACAAAAATGGAATTTGCTGTCATCAAATTTGCTGTCAGTGATGCTGATACAGGAACTACCTGTAAAGAAAGGCAATGCATTTGTAAAAGGACCTGGAGCAGTGAACGATTCATCTCCGCTGTGAAAAATCCATATCGCCCTTTGAGCAGAGTGTCCGTTCAAGACTCAGTCTTAGGCTGCACTTTGCGCTGCACCAAAGCCCAAAGTCTCAGTACAGTGACTTCATTCTGCTGTTATCCAGGCATCAACCAGGGTGTCCCATCATGTCCTCCCTCCCCTTTCCACTGCTTCTCAGCATCGGTTCAAGGAAAGGTCACAGTTCTCGGCTCCCTTTCCAACAGTAGTACGCCTGCAGTGGTGTCCTATTCCCATGTGAAATAATTTATATAGAGTGAAGAAGAGGAAACTTTTTGTTAATTATAAAATAGCAAATGAACAGTAGTAGAACTGCTTCATCAGTGATACCATTACATCGCTTACATTTTCTGCTTTGTGCTCCCATAATGAAGTGATGGCCTAAAATAGTGATGCTGGCAATAGCTTTCTGGAGTACATTTTCATACTCTTCTTAAAGTGATCAGACAGTGATTAAAATCCACCCTTGCCACAGCAAGGCCAAAAAATCATTTGTTTACACCAATGCAGCTTCCTCCAGATGAGTCTTAGGTTCTCCTTCAGTGACAAGAGCTTCAAGCTCCCACAATTTCTCTTTTACTAATGCTTATTCCCCAGATAGGCACCCAGACCTGAATGCTGTGCTTTGAAGGCACCCAGACCTGAATGCTGTGCTTTGAAGACACCCTGTCCGTTGTAATGGACAGGTCTTCCCCTGTTGCTTCATTCAGGGCTACTTCATCTTCAGACCTGACACACATGCCTTATTCATGTTTGCTTGCCTTTGGCTTCCACTAATATGTTCATTTTGCCTTTCCCTGCTAGGCTAAGTACAGTGTTTCATACAAGATGTTTTCTGTACATGATAGCACTTCCTGACCACGGGCAAGTCACTTCCTAATCTTTTTCTCTGATGCACCACCCTGGTTGAGCTGGCTGTGCAGCCGCAGCAGCACAGACTTTCAGTTAGAAACAGGCTGCCTAGTTCTGTTGTGGCGTGATGGGTGTTACCCTGACAGCTGACCGTAATACACACAAGCTCCTTCCAGCACCCTGGCTTGAATGCCTGCCTGGCACTGGCTGTGCTGTGTAGCCGTAGCCACTCAGCATGGCAGTAGTTTAGAAATTGCTGCCCCATGCTATGGCATATATGAAGTCATAGGTTAAGTGACTTTCTGTATATGTTACTCCATTTTTTTAAAGTGGTTGTATACAGGTGTATACTGTAAACCTTTCTTCCACTGCCAGCTCCTATGCTCACGTAGCACATAGCTTCTGTCCACATCACTACACTACTGCCCTGTAGTCCTAAGTGTGAGCTACAAACTTTGCTGGTCCTACATTAGGGTTTACTAAACGCTTTCATTGTTCAAATGACCGTCTCTTTCCAATCATCCAAATAGCAGTGTAAAGCTGACCTGATTCTAACAGGTGGTTGCTGCATGCTCGCCACATGCTGCTTAGGCTGTAAGAATCAGCTTTCTCATCTCTTCTTCATCCCCAGTCTCAAGGAAGATGCTGAATCCAGGCTAGTTCTAGGACTTCCTTCCACGTCCACTCTTGACATAAGCAAAATTCTGACCGGACTGAGGAAATCCAGAAGAAATTTACTACTTAGATTCAGAAATGTCTTAGATTTAGAAACTAATATTTGTCCTCTCCCTCTCAGCAAGAAGAAAAGTCATGCACCACACAGTTGTGTGACGTTCACACAACTGACTGATAGATCCAGGAGACACTGGTTGTAAATAGTGCCTTGACGCAGAGAAGTGCTAGTGGTATACATGCCTTGATGCAGGGAGGTTTGTGCCCTGCTGACTGTAGATTGTTGATGTTTTGTTGTTTTATCAGTTGTTAGATACTATGATGAGACATGAGCTAAAAGCAGTATGCTTTAACTATGGGAAGAAGCATGGCTCGAGGGAATTACGTTTGTTCTGCATATATAGCTCCTACAGAAGGCCATGCTCTTGGGCAGTCACGCTTGTGTTCTCATGCCAGCTGCACCATATATAAGGAGCAAAGTTAGGCACAGCAATCCTTATTCAAGGCTGTAGTTCAAGAACTGGGCACCTGAGGCATAGGAGAGGCGTTCTTAATATGGAGGCATTCTTTTGGCATAAGAAATAAGATTATGATATTGACATGTTTTACAGAGAAAAACCAGCAGAAATGAAGAGTAAGAGTAGCATGTCAGTTTTCATTGTGGAAAAAGGTTAATAGCAGAGACTCAGTTATTTTGTACCAGGATCCCATTTCATTTGGTAGATTTATTAATTGTCTGAAAGCCGCAGTGATAATGAGATACCATGATATGTGGAAGACATGAGGTTACTTGTATCGTTGAACTTACAGCAAATAGTGACAGGGAAGCTAGAGGGGAAACTAGCCAAGGTAACAACAACAAAGGAAGTTCAATGTTAATAAACGTGAAGAGATGGACAGCAGAGGGCAAAAGTTAAAATCTGCAGGCCAAAAAGCACATTCCCCAACCATGAGTTGTTGGCACCTGAGGCTCACAAGCGTTCTCCACAGCCATAGGCAGTGAGAAGTTAAAGCTGATACTGAAATGGTGCAGGTTGGCAGGGAGGGCAAGGCTTTAATGGTGCTGCAGGAATATGTTGCTATTTACTTGCTTCATGTGGGCCGGTGACAGCTGAGGACAGAGGCTGGAAGGTCTATAGAGGTGATATCAGCACAAGCACTCTCTGCATAAACCTTCATAGAGGGCTCTGCCACTGGCTAGCCACAGGCACTGACTGTGGCCACTGAGAGTGACTCATAATAACAGACTTGTGTGAAACATTGCTTTCTCATCTGGACATACACTGTTGGCTGGTCACAAGTCTGTGCTGGATCCCCACAGTCTGAGTTTACAGAATCAAAGGATCACAGAATCACTGAGGTTAACAGACACCTTTGGAGATTGCCCTGTCCAACAACCCTCCTGCTCAGAGCAGGGCCAAATAGAGCAGGTTGCTCAGGGCCATGCACAGTCAAGTTTTGACTCTCTCCAAGGGTAGAAACTCCACTACCTCTCTGGGCAACCTGTTCCAGTGTTTGATCATCCTAACAGTAAGAAAGCTTTTTCTTATGTTTAAGTGGAATTTCATGTATTCCAGTTTGTTCCCATTGCCTCTCATCCTGTCACTGGGCACCACTGAGAAGAGTCAGGCTCCATCTTCTTTACTCCCTCCCAAATAGGAATTTATACACATTGATAAGCCCTCCTGAGCCTTCTCTTCTCCAGGCTAAAGAACCTCATCTTTCTCTGCCTCTCCTCATATAAGAGATACTCCAATCCCTTAATCATCTTTGTGGCCTTCTCTTGAGTCACTCCAGTAGCTCTGCGTCTCTCCTGTACTGGGGAGCCCAGCACTTGACCCAGAACTCCAGGTGTGGCCTACCAGTGCTGAGTAAAGGGGAAGGATCACCTCCCTCGACCTACTGGCAATGCTCTCTGCCTAATGCAGTTCAAGAGACTGTTGGCCTTCTTTGCCACAAGGGCACATCGTTGGCTCACGATCAACTTGTTGTCCACCAGGACCCCCGTGTCCTTCTCTGCAAAGCTGCTTTCCAGCCCACTGGCCCCCAGCATGTATTGGCACATGGGTTTATTCCTCCCCTCTTGCAGGACTTGGTATTTCCCTTTGAGCTTCATGGAATTTCCATTGGCCTTTTTCTCCAGCCTGCCAAGGTCCCTTTGAATGGCAGCACATCTGGTTTATCAGTCACTCCTCCCGATTTTATATCATCTGCAAACTTTCTGAGGGCACATGCTGTTCCATCATTCAGGTCAATAATGAAGTTGTTAAACTAGTACTGGCATCAGATCAACCCCTGGCTGCGCCACTATTGACTGGCCTCTGGCTGGACTTCATGCTGCTGATCACAACCTTCTGAGCCTGGCAGTTCAGCCAGTTTCCAGTTTACCTTGGTGTCCACTTATCTAGTCCATACTTTATCAGTTTGCCAATGAGGATGTTATGGGAGACGGTATTGATTGAAAGCCTTACTAAAATCAAGATAAACAGTATCAGCTGCTCACCCTTCATCCACCAAGCCAGTCATTTCATCATAGAAGGGTATTAGGTTGGTCAGGCATGACTTCCTCTTTGCAAAGCCACGCTGAATGCTCCCAATCACCTTCTTGTCCTTAATATGTTTGGAAATGGCTTCCAGGATTATTTGCTCTATCACCTTCCCAGGGATCAAGGTGAGGCTGACTGGCCTGCAGTTCCCCAGATCCTCCTCCTTGCCTTTCTTGAAGGTAGGAGTGATAGGAGTTCCTGCGATGTTACAGTAACTGCTTTGTTGTATGTGCCTGGACAATGAACAACTGTAAACCACGACTAGGCAGCAAGAGTGGGCTGCCACTTGCCAAACATTAGCTGTTTAAATGTTAGGTACTTAGGCTAAGCATGTTGCCATGACAACTCTATAGCCAGTGGAAGGAAAAGAAGATGGATTGCTGTCTGGAGGCTGCACTTCCTCTCCATTGACGATTGAGGGAGCTAAACCACGGCATAGCTGAGGTGCCGGCTTTGTTAGCCAGCCCACGCTGCAGGAGGTGAACCCACTGCAGATACCCAGTTAGCCCCCTTTGTCTGAGCTGCCTCATGGCTTGTCTTCCCCAACACATGTAAGGCTTTTTTTGCCTGCTGCCCTATTGGCTATTTTGCCAAATACCGTGTTCATAAACTATTCGCTGGACCTCTTTTGGCACTCTTTTTTAGGGGACTGCATTACAGGAAAGGAACAGACCTGTAGTCTGGTCCAAAGGAGCTATTGTTCTGCGAAAAGGGGTATAGCGCTACCCTCTTTCTGAGTTCTCCCAGAAATGCGTTTCTTTCCACTGGAAAGTTTGGGCAAAATTTGAGGATTTTGCTTGTTTACCTGAGATTTCTGGGCAGATGGCATCCTGATTCGACCTGCTGTACAGTCACTCCAACTGAGCTATTGCATTTGTGGAAGTACTGTATATGGCCACTGCATTTGCACAAATTGATTATACTGTGCTTGTGCAATAAATCAGTTGCTTTCAGAAAGCATCGGCTTTATTTCGCCTGCACAATGCAGCTGTGCCCCTTCATAAAGTGTCTGACCCTTCTGAAAGCTTCATATGGACATACTGCATACACAGCTGAGCTCTGCACACCACGTGGGTCTGACACTTTCTGGAAATGCTAGACCAGTTGCAAATGTTCAGCACTGTTGATCTGTCTGATAACTGATAACTGATAAGTCTGATAACTGCCAAGAGCCCGAGATCTTATGCCCATACTAGTCTATCTTTACAGACCTTGCTGCACAGGCCCAAGCTGCCCTGCTTCATGGGGCTTCCTCCACAAGTGCTGCCTGTAAGTTCTGCATTTATTTCTGCTCAGGGGACTCCAGACTGAAGTAGAGCAACCCTTATAGTTACAAAAAGCTTTCCTGCTTCCTTCTTTGCTCCTTCTTCCGTTCATCTGAAAAGGAACTCCATTTCCAGTGCTTCTTCAGCATCATCAGTCCCTGCAGATACTGGCAGTTACTTCATTGACTTCTGGAGGGACAGTACATTGTGTACAATTAACCCCACTTGTTTGTATCAGTTTTGCAGGTGTTCTTCTCAGCATCCCTTTGTTTTTCTACTGTGAAAGAGGATAATTTAGGAGTGCCAGATTTATCTTTTGTAATGAAAGTGCTGGCTGCAGTAGTGGAGACCTAAGAAATGGATACTACAAAATTAGAACCTGTTCTTAGTTTTTCAGATAAGCCTCATGCACTGTTGTACACCCCTTTCCCAGGAACATTTCTTTATGGGGATAAGATTGCCCTTTCCTTTGATGCTTTTACTGAAAGCCGGTAACAAATTATGTACTGAAATTCAGCAGTTAAGGAAGAGCAGTGGGTGGGAAAATGGTCGCTGAGAACAGTTCATAAATATTCCATTAATGCAGCTCTGTGTGCTACCACTGCAGTTGCTATGTGAAAAGCAGTAAGGCTGCGATACTATCTTTTTCCTGTGGGTTTGCTGTCTAGATGGAGCTTACAGCTTTTGAGAGAGAAGGGCTTTCATAGTTCCGTCATGATTAGGCTTTGCTTGCCCCCCCCCCCCCCCGATGGCTGGGACTATATCAAGGCTTTGTGAAGAAGCGTACTTTTTTCTAGCTTTTGAAACATCCCATATTCCTTCACCAGCAGTCCACCAAAACAAATTTTTCCTGAACTGTATCTATCAGCGGGATCTCAATTGCAGATGGAAGATGGAAAATACTGCTTGCCCTTCGATATCTTTTATAAAACAGTGTATTAGAGAGTGTCCAGCTAGTGCCGATGAGTTTATATCCTGTTTGGCAGATGTGTCGTCCTTATGGTGGCATGAAGTCGAAGTGCTTCTGATATTTGTTTTGGATGTTATCCAGAGAGATTGTCTTTCCTTTCCATACCCTTCGCTCTTGCCCTCCCTCTTCAGAGACAATTTTCATGAGAAAATTCTGGAAGACAAAAATCAAGATCCTTTTGAAATGGGAGCTGTAGAGGTGTGGTGTCATCTGTACATGTACCGTTCTAGGCAGGAAGACCCGGAGTGTCCATCTGTATTTCAAGCAAAGAAAGATAGGAAGAGTCTCTAACCCTGACCTTAAAGCACATACTGGTCATGTTCACAGGCAGCACCGAGCTCACTATCACACAGAGATCTGCATGGGAGCCTTTGATGCGCTGAGCCCTGATGGAGAATCACGTGGGCAGGCTAATGTCTCACTGATCGGTTGGTGAAGGTTGTTCGTCACAGGAGGTGTATCCTTCATGTAGCATAGTTAATGCAATTCTAATGAAAAGCAAGGGGTTTTTTTTTTAAAGGTCAGTATGAAAACACCTAGGGAGCCAAAAACAGTAACAAGAAAGTCTTGCTAAGCAAGAGATACATTTCTCTTTGGAATGAGGAGAAATACATTACTTCAGCTGCTGAATCTGTCCTCACCTTTGTTGTTCTTGAAGAAATTTGGACTGAGATACAAAGTTCACTGAAAGAATTCTCATCCATCAGTGACTCATTCAAGAAATCTGCTTTTTAATACCTTCAGTAAAAATATTCCCAGAAGGCTTAATTAGCTGTCCTGCAAATACATAATTCCTCTTTCTTTGGATATAACTTCAGTTTTCAGTAAGTTGATGGCTCTTTGCATGTATTAGGAGGTTACTTCCCATGAGACCTGTTCTCCCCTTTTTACTGAATTCAGTCAGTACCACTCATATGCTGTGGTGTAAGAATCAGGCCTTTCATTCCCTGTCTCAAAGGACTAATTTTTTTTGTCTACGCTGAAGTGGCAGTAATCCAGACAACCAGCAGTCCTACTGTTACTAACACACCCCAGCCACTGAACTCCACAAGACAGGAGTAAAGAGCTGTCAGAACCTGCATTTCACCTGTTCAGAAAAGAAAAGCTTGAAAGCAGTCCGGTAGCAGTGGTTAGGGCTACCGCTCTCCAACTCACAGTGACGCCTAGGACACATCAATGTCATCCTTTTTTTTTGCTATTGGTCTCCAAGGCTCAGATGAAGTGCTACCATAAATGGAAAGTGAAGGAAGATTTTCATTTCTCTTGCCGAGCTCCAGAGTTGCATTGACTCGATGCTGCCTAAAGGAGAAGTGGACAACACCTAGGTATTCATTAAACCTCACAAAGCTATGAAGGCTTAGATAGCATCATCCTAAAATACAACACCTGGCCTCAGCTTAGCTGCAGCTGGCTGGTACACATCTTTGTCAATGTGTATTCCTCTGGCAAACAGATGATATGCCAACATGCAAAAATCATATCCAACCTGAAGTGAAGAAGAGCAAACAATGATCCGGGGAAAACCCTCTCCGCTGGTATTATTGCTATGCATAAGTGCTAGTCCTCCAAAAAGATACTGCTCTGAGATGCCGCTTGTAAAGGGACACATCCACAAAAGCTTACCTGGCTTCAGGCCAGAATGAAGCACCTGTGAGCAAATAATTATGCTAATAACCCACAATGAAGTGAGCTGCTGGTGCTGGACAGGATATCAGATACCCTTGCGCACTGTCTGCAACATAATGCGTGACTGGCAGAACAGTGCTCCTGGAAGCATTGAGAGCCAACAGTGTATCACAAACAGTGCGTTGCGCTGACTAAGCTGGTGCTCTGCAGAGAGCAGAGGGAGCAGACCTGCAGACTGCATCTGCTGACAAGCCGTGCCCAGAAGGCTCTGTCTTGGCACTGCTGTCTCATTATTTCAAGGATATGCCAGCCATGGAAGCTCGGGTACCCAGCTGATTTTTCACACGCTGTTCCAGCAAGCCCTTGCCCCGAGAGTAGGAAGAGCCAACCTTCCACAGCCTGTAAGCCGCATAACAAAAGAAGAAATCATACGCTGAAATCAGTGGAGGTGCTATTGTCAGGCACATCTTCATGCTGGTCTTAGCACCATCTTGAAAGAGGGGCAGGAATAACACCAGAGCACAACCAGACAATAATGGCCGAATTTACCCATTTATGGAGTCCACGTCTTCCTGAGGGATGCCTCACATTCATGAACCCTTTCGCTCTACTGTCTGAGTTCACATCCTAAATCTCCTGGCTTCTCCATGCTACGTAAGATACCATTCACAGACCACACAGAGCCTTGCATGGAAGCTTTCATCACGCACCATACTAGCAGAAATTGAATGACTGGCCAGTATGCAACAGTGCAGAAGATATCCAGAGTCATGGACACGTAGTTCATTGCTGCCCCCTGAAATCGTCGGCGCAGCAGCCTTCATTCATCCTGTATTACTGGGAGCCATAGATTAATTCATGCTCGGACACAGACTTTGATTTGCTTTCTAAACTGTACGGAATAGGAATCTTAAAACAATAACTTTGTATTGCTAATTGCCTGCCTTGAAAGTCAGCTGTGTGGCTTTATCTCAGACCAGTGCCCATAGTATGTCATAACAGTGCACTGATTTTACAGTCTCATGTAAAATGCCTACCTGGTAGGCTACCAGCTTCCTCTGAACAAAGCTATCGATTTGACAACTAGATGTCATCTTTTACTATCCAGTGAGCATCCATTTGTAACCTGGAGGCTTCATTACCCTGTAGCTCAAGCATCTGTTCTCCTTTCACAGACTCTGACAATAATTTCCCTCTCTCTTTCACCTTGGCCAGGTTAGACAAGATGTTGGCACACCAGCTGCCACAGTCTGCATCCATTCCTGTTTGAATTTGTCTTTCTTGAATATGAATAACCAGAACTGTACTCAAAATTTCCAATGAAATTTTTAACAGTGTCTTGTGTGGTGGTATTAATGTAGCCTTATGTTTGTGAGAAATCCACACTTCAGCTAGTGTATGGTTCCTTTTGCCTTTTTCATAGCCATGCTTCCCAGTCATCCTGGGGTGTTTCAGTAGACCCAGATCTTTCTCTTGCTCTCATCATTTCCAGCAGATGAGCACTAGCTGAGAGCAGAGATCCTTTGCCAGCCCTGCGAGTAGGACCTTGTATTTTGTACTGTCACTTTTCATTCTGTTTCTTTTACTGCAGTCCTCAAGGTCATTCAGTTCTTCCTCCTTTATATTGATGGAGCTTCCCAAATTTGATTCATCATCACACTTCTTTATAACCCTTTTGCTTTTTGTGCCAAGGTACCAAGAAAATAAGATTAAGAGGAAATGTGTCTAAGCCCACAGACCGTGGACAGAACTTCATATGCAGACATGTTAGCAGTCAGTAGGTGTTTTTGGTCCCAGAGACATCTATATGCCCAGTCTCTGCAGCATTGTTTCAAACTGTTGGCATGATGGAATTCAGTGCAGATATTTGCACAGCGTTTGTGCTTTGTCCATTACTCCCCCTCCCTTATTCTCAGGGAGAATCATTCTGCATCTTTTTTGTTAAGCCAATCTTCTCAGAGCTTCTCCAAGAAACCATTAGTACTTATTAACCTCCCAGGAGCGTGGATCCTTTGTGGCATGTGTGCATTAGTGACTGCAGGTTTATACGGCTAACTTTAACCTTGGATTCCTGTTACCATCAACAGCTTTTTCAGAGCATAAGTTCCAGGTGGAATGACCTGAGATGCAAAAGCAGCACTTGGAGAGCAGTAGGGAAACACATGTATCACACTGAGAATTCAGAGCTCTCCATGGAGGTGTCATGCAGAGACAGCCTTGAGGACAGACAGACAGACAGACACACACACACTCACGTGCAGGTGTTCTCTTTTCACAACCTAACTCGGAACTGCATCAGGAGTGGGA
This sequence comes from Struthio camelus, assembly GCF_040807025.1. Taxonomy (NCBI): domain Eukaryota; kingdom Metazoa; phylum Chordata; class Aves; order Struthioniformes; family Struthionidae; genus Struthio; species Struthio camelus. Next base: position 633,208 of record NC_090942.1, read on the forward strand.
GAGCCCTGCTTACTGTGGACCTGGAAGGAGCACCATGACTGGCCACCTGCTCATGCTGGCAAGGAAGCCCCAAGTTTGACACCTTCAAGCGCTGAACTTCAAGCTCTGACTTCACTGGGTTATCAGGAACCTGAACTGCCTTCTGTTCTTTGGGCAGTGTGGTAGCTGGGTTAAAGAGGTAGTTTGTTAAGCCACACTATGTTTGCTCACCAGCCTCCAGCCTGGAAGCATTAAAGAGCTGCAGTTCTGTTACATTTCATCGGTTAGTTCAGAAGAGAAGCAAATCAATATTGCTCGAGCCAAACTAGTGGACACAGACTATTTAGCGAAGTGATAGCCAGAACAACACTGATAATGCCATACTTCTTGGCACAGGGATATGCAGACCCAAACCAGGAGAGCTTTGCTTGCCTTCAAGGGTACTCGCACTTGATTGAATCGGCAGCGTTAGTGCTGTAGGAACGTTCAGGCCCCCAGCGTGCTCTGGGACATGGGCCCCTATTCAGACCCAGTCTTTGCTGCTCTCCTGAGAGCTGTGAGACTGTGACATGCAAAGAAGTTACTGAGGGATAGCAGGTTACCATGCACCAGCTGCTTTCCAGTAATGATCTGTGCTTGTGTTCTTACCTCACAGTAACGGCGGGATAGTTCACCCCCCAAGGCCAACAAGTTCTGTTGTGTGCATGTTACCAAAGCGCAGCCAAATCAAAGAGCAGTAATCAAGGTAATCAGAGATTACCACGGAGCAGTAATCAAAGCTCTGGGGTGGGTTCACTGTGCTACATTAGCTTTCATTGCCACAACACAGAGACACCACACAGGGCAGACCCTAAGTCCATCTGGTTCAGAAGCCTGTCCCCAACAGCAATTGACAGTGAGCAACTTTCTGGAAAAAGAACTCAAAGCAGGGCATGACCAGAGAGGCCAGTCCAGCAGTGTGCCTTCTCAAGACTTCCCAGGCAGAAGGACTCATTTAGATCATTACGCTCAAAGGACTTATCCACATGCATTTGTCCTATCAGTTTTTAGATCTATTTCTTTTCAAATACGAATACTTGTTTTTGGCAAGAGAGAGAATAAAGAAAAGCAGGTGATCACAGTCGGAAAGTATTCTTGGAACGTGGCTTGCCTCCCATCAGAGCCTCTTCTAGTGGAGAACACTTTGACCAGTGCATAGGCATATAATACAATCCTCTTTGATAAGTAAAAACCCACTGCTCTGGGAAGGACTGGCCACTGCTCAGCCTTCCCTGATCGTGTCCCCACCTCACACACACTCACAAATATGCAGCTCTGCAGACCAAGAGAGAGAGGCATTACCAGAGAGGTAGACATCATATAATGCAAGATGAAACCAGTCCAGACACCTTTTTGTTGCCTTGACCCATAGTGCACCCCGCACTAACTAGCTCACCACCATTCTGGTGAGAGTCAGACCCTGTTATCTCCACCTTTGGAGGGCCATAATGGTCCTCCCATCAACACACCACTACTTGGAGAGATGCCAGAAGGTTCCCTCTTGTCCCAGAAAGGGTCTCTGCCCCTGAGTGGCAGATGTGCTTGGGAGTTTTATGTTTTGTTTTGAGTCTGTCATTGGACCTGATTGCAAAGCAAAGTTAGTGACATTAGCAAGAGCAAACTGGAGCAGTCCCTAGTGGGAGGTGGGGCTGGTGGGGCTTAGTACACTTCTGCTGCTGCTTCTTACTGGATAGCAAAGGCAGGCTGAGGTGCAGGGTCTTCAGCTGCAGCAAGTCTTTTTGTGCAGAGGGCTTCAGGGCCAGATTCCTCCCTGGTAGGTCTCAATGGGCTTCAGAGCTGTTGTACCTACAACAGATTTGGCCAGGATACGGAGATACCGGAGATACTTGCTCAAACCTTTTCTACCTCCTCTGGAGCAGACCTTGCAGGACTTGCAAGAAAGTCTTGGTTAAAGTCCTCCAAGCCAGTGTCCCCCCCGACTGCTACCGAGCCACCCCTCCTGTCTCAGGCTGGCCTGGCCCTCCAGCAGCCACCCCCCCGTGTATATTGTATCTGTGTGTTCTTGTGTCTGGGGATCTCCACCTCACCCCTGCCCTTTGCTCTCTCTTTCTCTCTCTCTTTCTCTCTCTCTCTCTCTCTCTCGCTGTATCATTCTTTCTGCAGACTTTTCAGTAGTTTAGGAGAACTCAGCACCATTTCCCAGCGGAGCTCCGGAACCACCTACACAGTTCGACCTGGCAGTCGCTACCCTGTAACCCGGCGTACCCCCAGTCCCGTGAAGCCTGCTCTGGATCGGACAGAGCCTCTCAGCACCGTGCGGCCCTATGGTTTGACCCCTCCCACCATCCTCAAATCTTCCAGTCTCTCCATCCCACATGAGCCCAAGGAGGTGCGCTTTGTGGTGAGGAGTGTGAGTGCCCGGAGCCGCTCCCCATCCCCTTCCCCCTCTCCAGGGCCACCCCTGCACACCCTCCATCCACCAAGGCCCTTCATGCAGAAACCCCTCCACCTGTGGAACAAGTACGACGTCGGGGACTGGCTGGAAAGCATCAATTTGGTGGAGCACCGAGACAAGTTTGAGGACCATGAAATAGAGGGCACACACCTGCCTGCCCTCACCAAGGAGGACTTTGTGGAGTTGGGGGTAACACGGGTTGGGCACCGTATGAACATTGAGCGGGCACTCAAACAGCTGGTAGACAGCTGACCGTCCTCGGCAGCGCTGGCCTCTTCCAGAGCCACCACATGGGGGAGGGGGGGGCATTTCTACTAGACTAATAAAACCCAATTTGATTCTCTTTCTACTCCGAGCACTGCACTGAAGGGCAAGGAGCCGAGGCGCTCCTGCTCTTTGACACACAGCCCCGGTGTGCCATGCACACGCAGATCCCGCTCAGCCTCTACCAGACCGACGACGCCTTCGGGAAAAGGAATGTTGCATGAAATACATCCTCTTTTCTGTTTCTCCCAGAGAGTCTGGCCTGTATATCGCTTGATGTGCTCTTCCCTAGGGGCGTCGCTGGTGGCAGGAGGGGCCAAGGAGCCACGTGCTGGTGGGCCCGTGCTCCCCATTTCAGGACCTGTGTTGAATGGTAACACCTGGTTTGCCTGTGCTCAGACTGAGGGGAACGGGGCAGTGTCGCTGGTGCAGACGCGGAACCAAGCCCAGTGTAGGGAAGGGTTTCTTAGCGAAGGGGCTCTGCTTTGGTTTTTCTGTGAGCCAACCGTGACCACATTTCACAGGTCCCTCGAAGAGGGCTTGTTTGAAAGGCATGAGGTGCTGGTTTGCGTGCTGAGGCAGGGAGTGTAGCGGGCCAAGAGCGTGCTGCCAGGCCACGTCCCGGGCAGGTCCGGGTGGCCCCGGTGAGGAGTCCCGAGCGGTTCGGGCTGCTTCGCGGAGGTGCGTGGTGGGGCACAGTGGAGGCAGGGCCCGGAGACGAGGGCTGCTGCAGGAGGCAGAGCAGGGCCATCGCTCGGGCTGCCCGGCCCGCAGGCTGTTGCTGCTGGGACCAGGGGCAGCTACCGGAGAGCCTGGTGGTGCCCTGGGCGCTCGGCCAGGGAAGGGCTCCGGCTCGGAGGTCTCCGTGGAAGGGCTCTTCTCAGATAAGGGGCTGGGAACGACACCCGCAGTGACGCCAGACCTGCTCCCTCCTGCAGTAGCCGCTCGTCCCCGGGTAGACCCTCTCCTTCGGCTCCTCTGGCGGAGCCGCCGCAGAGAGGAGCAAGCCCGTTGCCATGAAAGCAAGACTGTGCTAACCTTGCGAGAGACTAGCCTTTGGACTCTGTGCTCCTCTGCCCTGTTGCCCTTGGTTTGCCCTGATGAGAGAGGGACTGAAACCGCATGGATAGAAGCATGTTTGGGGGATGTCAGAGGGAGGCTGGTGGGGAATCCAGCAGAAACTGCTTTGCCAATGTTCAAAGGGGTGGGGGGGGTGGGGGAGGTGTTTTATTTCCTCTTGGTTTGGGGTCTTGTTTCCAAGGGGGACACATTGATGGATAATATATAATCTCCGTGCATTTATATAGAGAGCAGCTGATGATCTGCAAGAGACGATACTGAACTACAGGATTCCCACTCCGTCCTAGTCATCCTTATTTTGCATCTTTTTAATCAGCTATATATTTGAAAAGAGAGAGCAAATATCTATATATCTATATCTATAGCTATAGCCACCTGATTTTGTTATAATTTTACTAAATCTATATATCTCTAGACTTGTTGAGATGCTGATGAGGTGGTGCCTGCACCCCTTCCCTGAGACGCTCGTGACTCATGGGAGTTTTTAGTGACTGACTGAATGAATGTTAAAGTCTTTTTAAAAACCAACAGCTCCTTTCAGACACTCTGAATTTTAAAGATTTAGAAACACAAAATAAAACTTGGTTTTTGGGACACACCAAGTCTTCCATCCCCACCAGGCAGAGACGCATGGAGCTGGAGAGCTTCCACTACACTGCAGACACCCTGCGCCTCTGGCAGGCACGGGGCTCCCATGGCATCAGGTCTTTCTCCTGCCTCCAGTCCTGGGGAGTAATAACCACCGTCATACTTAGCGCTTACACCGCAATGTGGCTGGCGAAGTGCTGTGCAGACTTGAGCACGGGTGGCCGGGCTCGCACCCAGGCACCCGGCGCGAAGGCTCAGCTTGGCCTGCGCCCGGCGGAGCAGCACGCAGGGGAGCCGGGCAGGGAAGGCAGCGAAGGCAGCATCGCGCCCTTGCTGCAGATCCTGGGCCTGGGCTGGGGTGTTCTCCTGATCCACTTTTCTGAGGAGCCCTGTCAGCCAAGGGCCAGGAAGGCAACGCGGCAGCAGGCTGGCCGCAGGGTCACCAGAGCACAGCAGGGCTTGCAGAGCTGTGACACAGCTTTGGAAAAGTTGGAGCACCCCAGGCCAGCCCCAGCGGGGCTGTGGCTGGAGGAGGCAGATTCTCCATCCCCCCACGTGGTCTCCTTGCCCCCTTGGTGCCCTTGTGTGCTCCTCTCCTTGCCGCACTGTCCCCATAGCATCACCGTTCCCAGGCTCAGGGGTGGCCGGGGCACAGCCCCAGCCAGCTCAGGAGGGGATGGCTTGGTGACTGGTGTTCCCAAAAAGCTGAGTCCCCCATGAAGGCATTAACTCTTCTGGTGCTAGAGGGAAGGACAAGGAGGTTCCTTCTGACCCTCACACATCTCCGAACCTTTACAACCTTCAGCCAGTGAAAAGGCACAGGCTAAGGGTTGGGGCTGCAGCCCCTTCTCCTGCGTGTGAGCACCAGGCTCAGGCCCCCTTTGGGACAGATCCTGACGGGCTGTGGTGCTGTCTCCTTTTCCCTGAGCTCTCTTGCTGGGCACCGAGAGGCAAACCCGCCCTGTGCCCAAAATAGCTCTATCCAGAGCTCTCTGGAAACCGCTGAATTCTGTGCGTTCACGGCGCTTCTTCCCCTCCCCAGGCTACATCCCAGCGCTCGCAGCTGGGACAGTCGCATGGGGAAGGCAAGAGGGGGTTTCAACCTGTACTTTCTTATTCTGCAAGCAAAAATCCTGCTGTAGATACCTTAGGATACTCCGGGCCTCACATCCAATAACCTGGTGAGCCAAGGGGCATCCTAATTATAATAGCAACCATTGCATCTGCCAAAACCACTTCCTCATTCACCAGGTTTGCCATCCCTTCCCATCAGCGTTCTCCTCCACGGCCCTCCTGTATGTGCCAACGCAATTGCTGTGTCATTGCATGACTCCATACCTGGAACTGGACACCACAAACCATAGCCTTGCTCCTGCCCCCTGTGCCTGACCCAACGCCCATAATCAGTCATTCTCCTCAGCCCTCCACCTCGTACCCCAGCTCCATCTGCATTTGCCCCACTGATCCCTGTCTCCAGACACCCTTCATACGTCAGCCATAGCCCCACATTTCTGCCCTTATGGCTTCTACGTGCTTTCTCCCAAAGCCAACAGCACTCACAGAAACATGTCGAACTATTCCCTCCTCCACAACACTCAAGTTTCTCACAGCTCACTTCATTCTCCATTGCCCAGGTTCCAACTCCTTTGCCCACACGGGCATGAATTGGTAATTTCTGGTTGCAAAACCTTGCTGGCATGCTAATCATCCACAGAGGGGACAGTCCCGCACCAGAGGCACCTCCTGTGCAGTGTTGCAGTGCCCTGCCAGCACAGCGAAGGCGTGCATGCAAACGCTGCCTCTGCTGCACTCGTATTCCCGGGCACCACGCGTGCTTCTTCATCCGCTCTCCAAAGACCCACCTGCTCCGTGCGGTCCCCTTGTCCTGCTCCTGTTCTCACCTCCCATGTGCTTCATAGTACCTGGATGCACAACCAATTCATAGACACAGTGCCGTAAACCCAGGCTCACTGTACATCATGTCCTAAATCCCTTGTGTCTCTCTTCAGACTGCTGCTGCTGCTGCTTCTTCAGCTTCATGCCTGATGAGGCAGCACTGCCATGTCCTCCAGAAGCCCATGAGCATGCAGACTCTTTTGTGATGCCACATACCAATTCAGCTGCAGCATAGTCCATGCCTGCAATGTAGCTTGCAGCCTACCAAGGAGACTGGGCCTGGAAGGGCCTCGCTGCACCATCAAGTCATGTCCCAGGATTTGTGCCATACAGTCTCTTTCATAAACCTTGTAAGCATTAAGGTCTCTTAAAAGTTAGTTTGGCTGTTTGTTCCTAATGCTTCTTTTAGGAGGTTGCTCTAGAGCTTCACACTGATGCAGAAATGCTCATTTCCAGCCTACATTGTGCCATGGGAATCCTGTGCCCTTTTGTTTGTAGGCCAGTAATGTCATTTGCTGGGTCTGTCTGGCATTTACATCCGCTACTGGCCCGCGCACTTGTAGAGCTATGCCTGCGCACCTGAGCTTTCCCGGTTGCCCCATTGCTCATTCTCATGCTCCATCCTTGGACTCCAGCTCTCCATTTTAGCCCCACCCCCAAGGGCCGTTCGCAGTGTCGTGCCTGGCCTCCGTGGGCACCAGTAGGCAGATGTGCCCCTCAGGGCATCATCAGCTAGAGCATGCTTTGTTTCTGCACATTGTGGCTCTTCTTTGCCAAACCTCTGCACCGCTGGTGGGTTGTCTTGCCACCCACGCTGCCTGGCTACCCTGCTCCCCTGGCTTGGCACGCTGCAATCCCTCCCCAGCGCCCTCCTCTCCCCAGCCCGGCTCACTGGTGCAAGTTCTGCGCCAATGGTCAGGCCACAGGTCCTCCTTGCCCTGTCACTGTTGCTCTATGCCCTGCGTTACTCCTGTCTCCAGCCATGCTGCACTCTGCACTCTCCCACAGCCCAACACCTAGCAATGCCGTTACCTCCCACCTTCTGGCCCTGCCTTTCTGGACAGCACTTCAGACCCACCATGGACTTCATCTCTTCCAGCATTTCACTCCTAGCTTATTCTCTATCTTACCTGCAGATGATGTAGACCCCAGCAGCCCACGCAGTCCCGTAGCCCCTCGTGCTCCACGGTAGCTCTGCTTTTCCAAGGGGCCTGCAGAGCTGCCCCTCTCCTCCGTTTTGGAGTGATGTGCAGCTCTGCTGAATGCTGCTCCGGAAAAGCCGGTGTTACTCCCCGGAGTGATTCTGCCCTCGCACTTCCTTGCAAGCCTCTTCCTGGCCCTCTGGGCTGGGGGAGGCCTGTGGGCTGTGTTGGTTGAAGTGTTACTAGTGTGTTATCCTGAGTGCAGGCTGCTCTTGGAGTTCGTTCCACATGAACTCTGGGTCTCTGCCCCTTTGGCAGCTGTTTCTGGGGCAACTCATGGAGACCCTGCCTGCACCTGCCTCTTGATTTAGGAGGCCAGAAGACTGCAGATCATAACTTTTCTGCAGAAAGTTCAGTCTGGGACACGGAAAGCTGGACGCCTTCTTGCCATTTCTGAAGAGCCCTCCTCCCCCCTTTCCTTCCCTCCCCAGGGCACTGTTCCTCCTTACGAGGGCTGGAAATGGTAGGTGCACCACCTCTGCTGCCAGCAGAGCCGGGCGGCCACACGCTGCCCTCCGAGTGCATCTCAGCTTCCGCAATAATAAGCAGCTGCAGCCGTACCTGTGTTGGCAAACACTGCGTGATCCCTCCACACTGGGCTGCGGCATCTGGGCCGCCAGCCCCAGGGACACCACGGCTAGTCCCAGTCAGGTATAACACGAGAGAAGGCGACTTCCAACCACACCGTCACACCCTCACCCGCTGCGGTCTCTGTGGCTGCTCGGGTCTGGCAGAAACCCTTGCTCCCCTTCCCTTCCCTTCCCTTCCCAAATGCAGAGCAGCAGTGACAGGATCATCCGGGAGACTCTTCCTTCCCACCACTCCTCCCAGGGCAGGGCTGGGTCCCTGCCCGCGTCCCTCCTGGGCGCGTGCGCGCGGCAGAGCTGGATGAGCGTTGGCTCGGAGCTTTGGAGACGGCGCCGTCCCGGCGAAGGTGCTCCGCTCCGGCGGCGCGCTTCCGCTCCGGGCTCTCGGGAGGCGGCGGGAAGGCCGGCGCGGGCAGGGGAGGCTGCAGCCCCGCGGCGGGGGCTCGCCTGCCGGGCGGCAGCCTGAGCTGCCCCTCTGCGCCCCGGAGACCTGCTTTAACGGCCGAAGGAAACCGCTGCTGTTGAAGCCGGTCTAGGAGAGGAACGGCTAAGGCAAGTTCAGCAGATCTGCTTGTTTCTTCCTAGCTTCAGACAACCGAATCTCATTTTGGGGTCCGTTTGAGGCACCCCCCCCCCAAGTCCACTCAGTTGCAGGGGGGAGAGTGAGAGAGCGAAGGGAGGCTCTGCCGCCGCGTCTGGTCTGGCTGGCAAGTGCTGTGGGTCGCCCTGCTCTGCGCAGAGCCCCCGCTTTGCGGTCACGTCGGCTTCTGGGGGAGTCACATCCCACGCTTCAGCCGCGCGCGCATGCCTAGGGCTTAGGTCTTGAGATCCCATCTGTGCTTGGTTGTGAAGAACGTCTCCTGCATTATTCACACCCGTAGAAGTTCACTTCCAAGATGGTCGCGCAACCGGAAGCAATCAGATTGCATAACATCTTGAAGGCCAACAGTGGTCTTGTCCCATGATCATTTCTAGTCTCACCTTGACAGAAATGTAACTTTCCAGCTAATGCAGCTGCTGCTACTTAACTTTTTTTTTTTTTCTCAGCTGAAGCAAAGGGGACTTTTTTTTTCCCATGTGTAGATAGCTCTTTTCTGACTTTATATCTATTCTAATTGCATTGGCATCTCCGTTCCAAAACATCTCCAGACAAAGTGAGACATTTCATTTTGAAAAGCCATTCAGGAGAAGGCAGAGTAATACAGGGAGAGGAACCCAACCACAAGACCTTGCTGCGAGGTTCATTAGAGAACAACCACACCCCATCTGTCAGGAAATCCTGATCGCGTCAGGATCTGCTGCGTGCTGAGGTTACTGTGATTCTCATGGCTTCTCAATGACTTTGGTTATCTTCTGTAAAAAAAGGATACACTATTTTTTTTGCTTTGAAGTCTTTTTTTTTTTAAAGTTGTTGATATTTTTCTTTGTCCAGACTGAATCCATTAATTCTTGTTCTTCATAAACTTCTGTCTATAATTCTGACTTTAAAAGAAGAGAAAACAAAACCCAAAGCACTTTGTTCCTGATGGTTAGTAGCTTTTCCCAGCGACAACCATTTCAAAACAGCAACAAAGTGCGGTTTGATTACTTTTTCAGGCACATGTGCACAAACTCCTCGTTACCGGCATGCAGGTATCCGTGTGCAGACAGACACACAGACACGCACGCACACAGCCCCCCGGGGCGCGTGCACGCTCACGCTGGTTCTGCATGTGCATATACAGGCCCACACCCTTGCACACACGTGTGTGAACACACATGTACGCACACGCACGCACGCACACGTGTCTAACATTCACACTCTTGTTTCTTACCCAGATGAACTCACCTGTGGGTTTTTGTTCTGTTTTTAATTTTACAGGGTCAGTTTGACTTCACCCTTATTTTGTATGGATTTTCTGAGGAGATTTCTCCTTCTCCAGAGTCATGGAGGTGTGGCCATTCACCTCCCGCCCTTGACGTTGTGATACACATACCCCACAGAGATCTATGTTTCTTATATTATATTATTATTATTATTATTATTATTATTATTATTATGTAATAAATTTATAAGAAAGCTGCGCTTTGTTCCATGTCGTCTCTCCACTCCGGCACCGCCGGCGAGCTGCCCCACCAAGGGGCTCCCACTGCCACCGGCCGCCCTGTCCAGGCTCGCGGGGCGCCGCTGCCAGCACCGGCACGGCCCTGCGGGGCCGGACGGGATGCACCGCAGCCGGAGCGTCTCGGCACGGACAGCGGGGCGGGCTGACCCGAGACAGGCTGCAGCTGGTGGCAAACACCAACACGGAGGTTACCCTGGGGGAAAAGAGGCAGAGGAAAGGGAAAACTCTGCCCTGCGGCCAGCCAGGAAGAGCCAAGCGGAGTCCTCAGGCAGGTCTCCAGGTGGGTCCCCACACAGGTCCCCAGGCAGGTCCCCAGGTGGGTCCCCATGCAGGTCCCCTGGCAGGTCTCCAGGCAGGTCCCCAGGCAGGTCCCCAGGCTGGTCCCCATGCAGGTCTCCAGGTGGGTCCCCATGCAGGTCTCCAGGTGGGTCCCCATGCAGGTCCCCTGGCAGGTCCCCAGGCAGGTCCCCAGGCTGGTCCCCATGCAGGTCTCCAGGTGGGTCCCCATGCAGGTCTCCAGGTGGGTCCCCATGCAGGTCCCCTGGCAGGTCCCCATGCAGGTCTCCAGGTGGGTCCCCAGGCAGGTGTCCAGGTGGGTTCCCACGCAAGTCCCCAGGCTCGTCACCAGGCAGGTCCCCAGGTGAACATCCTCCCCAGGCACCCTCTCTTGCACACAGCGAGTCATGATCACCTTGATGACCCTGGCCAGTTTTCCCCAGGACAGCTATACCCTTCATCGATGCCTGCTCCAGCTCCATGGTGGTGGTCCTGGTTTGACAGCACCACTGGTACTCATTGGAATATGCTTAATGAGGTGCAAGCATTGCACACTAATTGGCTGCTAAACTTGTGCCTGCCTGTTACTGGGCAATATTTGTCAGATATTAAAATGACTATTATTCATTTATCTACCTTGTCTACTCTAACATGGAGCCAACAGTGCAGGAGCTTCCAGGTGAACAGGGGCCCTTAGTACAGAGCTGCAAACTACACTACAAGGCAACATGGAGAAGAAACAGGACGATTTAGATATTGAAAAACAATAATTTCCCCTGGGAACACACAGCAGTGGTGCAAACTGCACCAGTGCGATGCCCCCCTCTGCCGCTGCCGCTTGCATGCCCGACCAGCCCCGAGCTGAGCCCGGGGCAGGCGGCAACCCGCGGGTGCAGGCGGACCGGCCCCCGGCACCCCCCCGGCCAGCAGCCCTCGCCCGGCTGCAGTGGACGGGGCGGTGGGACCCGGCCCCACAGCGGCCGCCCTGGGCAGCCCGGGTGCAGCCTGGCTCCGGTCCTCAGCACACCAGCAGGGATAGGAGGGCGTTGGCACGTGTCCCCTCCCGTCCTGCCTGTCCCACCGCAGGGTCCCACATCCCACCACCGCCCTCACCCCTGCCCTGCCACCCCCTGCCTGTCCACAGCCAGCCCATGCCCAGCCGTCCCCATGCCCAGCCGTCTCCATGCCCAATCATCCCCCTGCCCAGCTATCCCCGTGTCCAGTCATCCCTTGCCCAGTCGTTCCCCATGCTCAGCCGTCCCTGTGCCCCGCTGTCCCCATGCTCAGCCATCCCCATGCTCAGCTGTCCTTGTGCCCAGCCATCCCTGTGCCCAGCCATCCCTGTGCCCAGTTGTCCCCATGCCCCACCATCCCCATGCGCCGTCATCTCCATGCTCTGTCATCCCCATGCCCCCCATCCCCATGCCCCCCATCCCCATGCTCTGCCATCCCCGTGCCCTGCCGTCCCCTTGCCCGGCCGTCCCCTTGCCCCACCATCCCCATGCCCTGCCATCCCCATGCCCCACTATCTCCATATGCCGTCATCCCCATACCCCATCATCCCCATGCCCTGCCATCCCCATACCCCATCATCCCCATGCCCCATCATCCCCATACCCCACCATCCCCATACCCCACCATCCCCATACCCCCACCATCCCCATGCTCTGCCATCCCCGTGCCCAGCCATCCCCGTGCCCTGCCGTCCCCTTGCCCAGCCATCTCCTTGCCCCACCATCCCCATGCCCAGCCATCCCTGTGCCCCACCATCCCCGTTCCCTGCTGTCCCCATGCCCCACTGTCCCCATGCCCTGCCATCCCCATGCCCAGTGATCCCCATGCCCAGCCATCCCTGTGCCCCACCATCCCCGTTCCCTGCTGTCCCCATGCCCAGCCAGCCCTGTTCCTGCACCATCACCCACGTCCATCATGCCACCCCTCACAGCCATGGGCACTGGCCAGGAGCCTCTCCAGACCAACGCAAACATCTGACGGCTGTTTTATAACACCACTCCTTTCCCCAGCCCCAAAGAAGTAAATCCATCCATCTGTGCCAATGTCAACCACCTCCGCTCGCTTTCCGCAGGACTCGGCACCACATCGCCGGTGGCCTCGCATGCCGCGGACGATGGCAACAGCCGAAAAGCCCTGCCCGACGCGGGGTCTGGCCGTGCCCCTGCAGCCCAGTGCTCATGCTGGCACGGGTGCCTGTGCCGCACGTCCCGCGTCGCGGGGAGGGAGCAGGGCTGCAGCTCGTCTGCCACGGTGCA